>NC_135540.1:28714126-29915626 GCF_045843805.1 Urocitellus parryii
GCCTAGTCTTAAAATTCTACCTCTTCATGAAGCCTTTGTTGACTCCTTCTTTCTGATCATGATTATGGACTCTTAAGACATTTAGGTTTTGCTAAGTTGACTGGTCAGGCCTGAACTTGTGATCTCCCTACAACATTTTCCTGAGTAGATGAGATTCTATATGTGCACCACTGAGCCTGGTCATGTCATTGTTCCTTTAAATGTTTTACAGACCTAAGAATTCACAGCAAGTTACCTCACAGTAACGCATGTTGACATACAAAATTTAAGAATACAAAGAGAAATTTCCCTGTTGACAGAGCTTTGTCAAACAATAGACTCAATAGAATCTCTATAAAATATAAATGGAGGGTAGATTTTCCAACATGCCATAGTTACTGTGGGCTCCACCACATTATCAGAAAGAGGTCATTTCATTTGTTTTACCTGATTTCATAAGTGATTGTATTGTTCCTATTTGCAGATATAAAACTGGAGTTTTGAGATAAAACCAGATTCCACACTTCTGCTGGCAGATGGGGTTTGTTCAGGCTGCAGGCCTCACTAATTCCCTTCTGGGTTCTTGTCTTATAAATTTGAAGAATAAAATCCTTGCACAACAACAAAAGGGAAGTGTGAACAGAGCAGGATTTATTTAAGTGAGAAGAGATTGAATTCCTGAGGGTGGACCTGATAGTGTTATGGGACTGGGGTCCTCTGGGAAACTGAGGCAGCCTGAAGACACCCCCTGTTTTAGTCAGTTTTTTTTTCTGCTATGACTAAAAGGAACCACCCAGAATAATTATAGAGGAGGAAAAGTTTACTTGAGGGCTCATGATTTTAGAGGTCTCAATCCACAGACAGCAGGCTCCGTTCCTAGTGCCCAAGGTGAGGCAGAACATCATGGTGGAGGGAGGCAGCTCACTTCATGATCAGAAAGCAGAGAGAGGCTCTACTCGCCAGATACAAATACATACCCAAAGCCAGGCCCCAATTCCCACCTCCTCCAGCCACACCCCACCACTTCAGTTACCACTCAGTTAATCCCTATCAAGGGATCAATTCACTGATTGGGTTAAGACTCTTACAACACAATCATTTCTCCACCGAACCTTCTTGGATTGTCTCAAATGTGAGCTTTTGGGGGGACATCTCACATCCAAACCATAGCACACTCCCTTAAAACCGTAAATCTTGTCATCAAGTCAGAAACATTTCAGACCTGTCTCTCAGAGTAACATTTGTACTGAGTTTATGGAAGGAATAGGAAAAGGAAAAAGAGGACACTAACAAGGGAGGGAGTGGGTTCTCTCAGAGAGGAGAGGGAAGGTATGACTTTCCTTCACTTCAGTTTCATTGGGGATCTCAGAGAAGTTTCCAGAGAGTCCTGCCCAGTCTACCTCTTGACACTGGACTGACAGCAGGATGACATCAGACTTTCAAGTCCTCACTTCCATGAAAACTCTAGGTCACCTTGGCCCATGTCGACTGGTTCTAATTGAAATCTTAACCATACATTTTTATGGGTTTTATGGTTTGGAGGAATTATCATCATTTCCCAGAACTCTGGGATCTGGTCTGTGAAAAGGGTCACAAAGGTCTCCCCCTCAGGATAACTGGTTTGTTCTTATCCAATTTATTCTATGCCTGTCTTCTCAGCAAATTACTTGTTCATTTGCTGAGGACTATGACATATCTTGTCCATTTAAGCCAGGTGGGGCTGCAGATAAATTGCTTCTTGGAAAAGAAAGTATATGGAGATTAGAACAGTGGGCCCATGTTGTAGAATTAATCTCTTAATATCATGTTGTATTCACACCACTCACATCTGTCAGCACCCTATTAGCTAGATGTAATGAAAAACAAAATATCCCTAATAATTTCTAACTGATGATGTAGGCTAAAGTACTTAATATCTCTAGATTTAACTTTCCACGTTTGTAAAATGGAAAAAAACACAATTCAATAAACCAATAAAACCACATACCATAAGACCACATATTAATGCATGTGAAAATATCTATCACTGTTCCTGAAAATATAACTAGCAATCAGCAATCCTATTTTTCTGGGTAACAAATTGAAATAATCTATTCAGAGACCTTCCCTCAAGTTGCATTAGATAACCAGTTACTAAATGGTAACTAGAAGCAGTTTTACATCATGAGTGCAAACCATCACCTACACCTGTGACCTTGGGTAAGGTATTTCAATTTTCAGCACTTCAGTTTCATTTCTTATAGATTGGAGATGATAAGACCTCCCTTGTGGGAAGGATTAAATCATTTATTGTACAGAGAGCATTTAGAATAGTGCTTGGCAATGGAAAACCCTCAATAAATTTCAGTGACTATTAAATTACATGCAAAGAACTGTGCTAGGACTTGTAGAGGGTAATAACTCTCAAAGATAAATGTGTTCCATTCTTTTCCCACGAGTTTACAATATTGTGTACAGTTAGAGGGAAGAGCTAGCCTTCATTCTACATGAACCAGTTCTTGGTACTATAGGCAAGATCCCCCTTACCTGATTCTGAGTTATCTTCCCATCCTCTTTATACACACATTTTCTAATGCCTCTGACCTTCCTTGAAAATAAGAATCAAATTCTTATTTTGAGAGTTATTATCCTCCACATCTCCTAGTATTATCATATTCTTCTTTGAGAGTTATTATCCTCCACATCTCCTAGTACAGAAGTATTCAACAAGAAGCTTTGAAGAGTTTATTATGAGCAGAATTAGGTGGTCTGCTTTTTGTTTAAGCTGCAAATCTGTGGTTGCAATATGTGGATAGAGGATGAAACAGATTGGAGAAAGGAAGAACAGTGGAACCTATCATAATTATCTCAGTGGGGCAGACTTTGTTGGTTGCTTGCCCAATATTTTAGTCTTGCTAAAAGAATTGTGATTTTTTCCAGGTATTTGTTGGGTTCCATCTGGATCCAGAGGTAAATTATGATTGGTTTGGAATAGCCATGAGACCTAGATATGGCCAAGGAGACACAGGATAGGCTTGGTGCGTGAGGCCCCTGGGTAATTTTTCCTAGCCCTAAAAAAGAGATTTATTTGGGGAGGTACATTTTCAAAGCTTTGATGTGGTACTCCAGCATGAACATCTATCTTGTGATCATGAGGACCCAGCCAAAGATAATAAGCTAAGATATTGGTTCCTGTATTTGTGCATGAACGGTTATTTACTGCCAAATGAGACAGAGCCCATCAACTATTCTATTCATATTATTCGCTCTAATGGATTTAAGTGCTGAGAAATGTGTTTATTTGTATATGTAGAGGGGAATGGAAGCTATTTGGTTTTGATGGTGTCTTATTTCTTTGAGCTCCTGAATAATTGCTCTAATATTGAAAAATTATTTTTGATGATTATCAGCTGACATTAGGTCCGACTTTAATTTTATTGAAAGCAAAGAATTGAAAGTTATCTAAATATAACAGTGGGGATTTTTAATGCAGTCAGAAGGGTCATTCACTTTCTAAGCCTGAAACCAGCATTCTAACCATCAGTTTGTCTTGGCATATGATCATTCTTAGCACTCCAAGGCTATGTTTCACTACAAATCTTGATGGATAGGAGGAATGTCTTTGTTTTATGAAGTAGAAGTGAGATTATGAAGAGAGGAATTGTGGTGAGAGAGAAGAGCCAGAAGAATGCCTGAAATTCAGGTATTGCCCCAGGCAGACATGTTTTAGGAAAAACTACATGAAGAAATGAAGGATCTGGACTGTGATCTCATAGTGTAAACCACATTCCAGTGCTTCTTAAAAAGTCCCAGGATTGTACTCCCAGGATTATAAAATGCCAGTTTGAAGATTGCCAATTTAAATCACTTTTTATTTATATTTTTCTGATATTTGAAGTCAACAACGATTGATGAATACATTTGGTAAGATATCTGAATAATATTTACAATAATATTTAATCAATGTTTTTGGATTTCTTTCACCTTGCTTAAGAGACCCTCCTCTTTTCCTTTGTCCTCTGTGCTCAACATTCAAAATTAAACTCAAAGAAACCCCCCAACCCCACCCCACGTACATGCTCCAGAGTTCCCAGGTTAGTCTGTATTTAGTTCAAATGGTGATATACCTGTTTGTTTGTTTGCTTTCTATCTACCCTCAGTTAGACTGTAAGATCCAGCTGTGAGGAAATTATGTTTATTAAATAAGTGAATGGATGGATGGATGAATCAGGATAACTAACTGAGGGATATTGAGTAGGGAATGGGAAGGAAGGCATGGGTACAGAAGATGCTGTGGACATCAGGTAGACAAGAGACTTGGTGACTAGTAATTTTGGGAAGAAAGATGAAAGTTGGAAGGAGTTTGTGACAGATTTGTTACAAGTTTACAAAATCCATTACAAAGTAGATTAATTATATTTCCTCAGCCTCCCAAGTAGTTAAGGTGACTCTACGATTGGATTTTAATCAATGGAATGTGAGCAGAACCCACGTGTATCACCTCCACAATTGGCCCCACACAGTCTCATGTTTACCCCTCCAGACAGTTTTCCTTCAGACTCAGAGAGCACAGCAACCTTGGATGTCATATGTTGACAGTGGCAGAGCCACCTTTGGAATGAACACTGGAACCAGGATCACTGCTTGGAGGATGAATATCAGCTTTAGATTTTATATAAATGAGAAGAAAAAAGAAGCCACACAAATTTTGGAGTTTTGTTGTTTCAGGATCTAATGGTATTTGTTAGGGTGTGGCTGGAGGAAGTGGGAATCAGATTGTGGCTTTGGTGTATTTATTTATATCTGGAAAGTGGAGTCTCTCTCTCTGCTTCGTGATCACCATGATGTGAGAAGCTGCCCTCTGCCACATACTCTGCCATGATGCTGAGCCTCATCTCGAGCCTGAGAAATGGAACTTGCCTTCTACGCACTAAGACCTCTGAAACTGGGAGCCCTCAAATAAATTCTTCCCTCTCTCTAGTTGTTCTGATCAGATTCACAGCAGCAAAAAAGATGACTAAATAAATATTCTAACTACTAAAGAAATTGGCACCTGAAATAATCCTCTAGCAATAGAACTTAAAGTATGCTGCCCTAGCCTTAAGGCAGCAAAGATACTGATGAAGCCAGGAAGCTTCTAGAACTCACATAGTAAAAGGTAAAACTGAAAGGGTGTGTTGAGATTCAGTCCTGCAGTGAAGGTGAGTTGGGAGCAGTGAGCCTCATGTTAGCCCATATGACATTGATGCTGGGTGTCCTGTGGTGAGAGACAGAATTACAGCACACTGTGTCTAGGAAAGACCATGGAGGTGGGATTATTGGTACTTGGAAATGACTGGAAACAAATAGTCCGGATGCTTAGAAATTGTTGGAGGAAATTATATTACAAATGGGATAAGCCTTTTTTAATAAACACCAAGATCCGAAACTGTAATGATGGCCTTAGGCCTGAGCCTAAGCAACTCCATTTTAAAACTCCAGTTTGAAACCTGCAGTCTCACCAGGCACACCTAAAGGAACCCTCCAGTATGGCCCTCTGGCACAAAAAGTCACTTTCCCCCACCCTGATAAACTCAGAGTGAAGTCTCTGGCAGGCTCTCCTCACCTGATAAAAGGGAAAGGCAAGAAAATCAGGGTGGGGACCACCAGACCAGATGGTTTTAACCCCAGGGTGGCAACCGATAAGTATTGAAAGGGGAGTCAGAGGCCCCAAAATTTGGTATAAATGATGGAGCACATGAGCAGACATTCAGCCAGCTGACACTGATGCACATAAGCCTGAGAACTGATGAGGATCTGGACTGACACCCCAACTCTTCTCATCTGCCTGATCCTGTGCATTGTTCTCACCTCTTTCAAACTCTACAGCAGCCTCTTGACTCTGGTGAGAACAGGACTTCTCCCTGTGACCTCCTCCTCAGCCAATTGAAAAGGGCAGAAGCACGTGCACTCTTTATCTCTCCCTTTGACTGCAGATGTCGCACCATTTGCCATCTCAACATAAACTTACACGGGTAGGAAGCAGTCCCAAAAGCCCTATACGCCCCCCGCCCCCAATACATGTTTCTAAATCCTCGCTTCAGAAGTGGCCCTTGAGGATAATGCACAGGGAAGAAACTTCTGAAGGGCGAAGCTGGGTTACACAAAGAACAACAGGCAAGGAAACTCACCACAGAGAGCAGAATCAGGACCTGATTAGAAATTGCCCATCCGCAGGACTGAATGTCTTCATAATTTCCTTCTGGAAGCACTTCATCCTTGCTGTAGACCAGTGATTATTTCTCCAATTCCTTTCTTTTTCACAAATTAAAATGTTTATTGTTCTCTGCCACAACCTGTGTAGACAAGACAAACTGGGTTTAAACGGGCTGGCTGCAACATTAAACTAAGAAGAAGAAGGCGAAAAATCACACAACACAGAAATAATTTTGTAATCGAGGGCAAGGCAGCTCTTTGAGCTTAAGGGACAAGCTTCCACACTGGAAAGAGAGAGTGAGCCTACTTCCTTTATTTTATAGCTGGGGACACCAGGAACCAGGGATAGGGTTTCAAGGGTGGAGTCTTGCTTCATGATGTCTTCTGGTCAGCAGATTGACTGACATCTTGGCAAGTCAAACCCATATCAGGTGCTGTGTGGGATCTTAGGCAGAGCTAGAGGGGGAGGCTCACCTGCATCTTGTGATCAGTCCCTGACACAGGGAATTCCCAGTGCCAGACCTATCCCCTCAAGAGGCTACTACGTGCAACAGAATCCACACACAGGGCATGGACAGCTTGTGACATATTGTGTTTATTGTGCCTCTGTTTACCATACATGGTAGATGTGACTGAGAGTGTGAGAGCATGTGTGTGTGTGTGTGTGTGTGTGTGTGTGTGTGTGTATTGAGGAGTTCAAACCACTTATGTTTTTATGTTACAAATCACTGAACCATGAGCGACATTTTCATACTTGATGGGAAGAAACGTGTGTCATCCAGACCCCCTTGACATAGAGCTGGATTCAGTAACTGGATGGGACGTTGACTTCTATGCCTTAAGAAGAGAGTACTTGGGCTCTGTGTGGAAAGAAGAGTAGAATGGATATTTGATGGGCAGAAAGGTAGAATGTGGTAAAGCCTACTAGTCACACTGATTTCCTCTTCTTCGTGGGAATACCACTAAATTGTATGTCTTGACCTCCTGCTAAAGACTCAATTGTGTCCTGCCAAATTTCTATGTTGAAATCCTAAACTCCAATGTGCCTGTGTCTGGAGATAGGATCTTTAAGAGGAAAGTAAGGTTTAAAAAGACCATATTGGATTATTAAAAGAGGGAGGGAAAAAGAGACCATTCTTTTTCCTAAGACAATCTCCATGTGAAGGCACAAAGAGCAGCTGGCCATCTGCAAGTCAGAAAGAGGCCCAAACCAACAAACTAATCAGCTGGCACCTTGGTCTTGAATTTTCCAGCCCCCCCAAACTGTAATGAATAGATTTCTGTTATTTAAACCACAAAATTTATGGTATTTTCTTAGGCAGCCAAGGCCAACTAATACACCTTCCTTAATGTGTGGCCATGTGATGAGTACTAGTTCATTGAATATGAACAGAAGTGATATCCATCACTTCAGAACTGATTAAAAAAATCACTTTTGTCCTACTTTCCATGCTGTTTTCTCTTCTAATGGCTCACTGAAGACATGCTAAATGACTTTGAAGGCCATCCATTAAAGATGGCAGAATCATTGAGAGAAGGTGTCTGGGTGTTTGAATCACGCTGGCAGAGAGTGGCCTCTAGATGAGGAATCTCTGTTTTGAACTATATATATGTAAGCCTTGACTTTCATTGTGCCAAGCACCTAAGATTTTGAGAGACCATCCATTATAGCAGCTGCAATATGAATGTCATTAGATAATATGGGGGAGAAAATGGCAGATTTCTGGGGGAGTGGGAATATATTAGTTCAATATTTTTGATATCCTACAATTGGAAATTCATATCAGATCACAAGGAACAAAATAAGAAGGTGTCCAAGGACACAGACTTAAGGAATATCTATATTTAAGGGGTTAGAAAATGAGGAAATCATAATGAGATTGAGCAGGAACAGAGTGGTAAGAAAAACACCAACAAGGGAGAGGAGGAGGAAAAGAGCTTCCGGTGGGAGGTGAAGAATATGTCATTTCCCAGCAGGACTGAGGGTGAACTTGCAGAGAAGTGAAGCAGTGGCTGAGACTGCTGCTCTGAGAAGCTTGGCCATGGAGGACGCCATGCTCAGGGAAAAGACCTGGGAAGGGAAAAGGTCACTGGGGATTCAGTTGTTCGCCTTTGCTTGTTGGGGTGGAGGAGACGGGCATATTTATCTGCAAGGGAAAAGGAATTAGTGGTGGGGGAAGGAGACTGACCTGATGAGAGAAAAGGAGTAATTGAGAAAGTCAAAATCTTGAGAAAGAATAACCTGCACAATTTCTAATGAAACCTTCCTTAATGAAGATGGAGCCTCTCAACTTTCACATTAGCAGAAAGGCAAATTTTATTTTTCTACTATTCTTTAATTTTTTCCCAATCCCTTCAATAGAAACAGAGGACTCTTTCTTTGCTCTTTTTCTGACCAAATAACAAGTTACTAAGAATCAAAAATACATTTGGTAAGTATATTTCTGACTGCCATTATTTATTTTTTATGATCTTATTTAAAGCTTATAAATCTTTTGATTAACTCTGGTGTTAGGAGACTGTGGATTTGGGCCTGGAGCTATCTATGCTTTACATCTTTTGAAATATGAGTAGTGGAAGTTTTCTTCTCTTTATAGATCTTTGGAACTTAGTCTATTTTTTATTCCTGAAAAGTAAGTAAAAGAATAACTGTAATAGACGACTGTCTCTACCTGCTCTATTGTCTATTGAGAGGAAAGGAGGAAGGGAAGGAGTGATAAAGGGGTGTGTGTGTGTGTGTGTTGTGGAAGACATACACAGAGGGACAGGGTAGGGTGTGGGGAGAGGGGCAGGGGAGAGTATGAATGAGAGGATTTCCAGAAATTTCAACTCTATTCTTGCTGGGTGGGCTTATCCTTCCAGCATGGACTGTGGGGAGCTTGAGAGTGTAGAGAAATCCCTCTGGAGATGGTTTCAGAGAACAGTGTCTGCTTTATTGAACAGCAAGAATAGTTTTTATAGTGGGTATGTACCTATTTACATCTAACAGTCATGATAGGCCAGGGGTAACACATACATATCATCTTATGGAAGTCATGATACCAAGAGTCCAGAAACTGCTGCGTAGGGCCCGACCCTACACCGACAGGGGAATAACTTCTTGTCAAAGGACCAAGGGAATTGTGCTTGTCAGTATTCTGACAGCACTTTGTCCCCCAAACACACTGTTCTGTGTTAGGACTTTCCTGTTGCACAAGGAACAAGATAAGCATTCCTCCATGTGGGTCCAAGGTTAGGCCCTGCAGCATGTTATTCCAAAACCTTGTATAACACCTATTATTGAGGAGAATATTAGCATTAGCATGAAGTTGCTGGGAGTAGTCACAATGACCTCAAACTATCTGTATTTGAAAAATGGGAAAAAATGAGATGCATGTCTCTGTGGTATGAAGATGTGAAAATTATATGAGACAACCTAAATATCTGGTGTGAGAGCTTTTAATACCAAGCACATTGCAGAGGATCAATACATGTTAAGTTCTATTTGTTTCACAGTTCTTTTCAACTTTATTTTTTCTAAATCTATGATTAAAAAAACATTTTCCTGTGTGTGTGTGTGTGTGTGTGTGTGTGTTTTATGTTAACTATTGCTCTTCCCTAATAATGCCCACTGGAAAGTTGTTTATTAGAATATAAGTCCTAATATGTGTGACTTCTATTCTGTAGGTACACTTAATTCCACCTTGTCAGAAGGGTTTTAGTTCACTGAATCAGCACCTTAAGAAGTTATGGTAGGGAAATGAATTATCAATAGTCTATTTAACATTTAAGTTTTTTTAAGCACCAAAATAGCCTCTGATGGCTCTATATTATTATAATCAAAATCAACCAACTCATTCTGAGAATGCTAGAAGTCTGTCTCACAAGATGTTAAGGTGCCTATTGTCAGAGAACAATAGTTTGTCTCATGATTGAGTCTTAATATAGGGACTAGATAAAGACTTTCAATGCTGTTCCATCTTTGCAGGAGAAACTTATGTATTTTCATCTTTATTTTTATCTCTATCTTTGTGTCTATATATTGCTGTTATACATGTCTCATGCATACATGTGTCATAACAGCACATTGCTATTAATATATGAGGAATATGACATAGCAACTTTCCGAAAACGGAAATGTTAGCAGAGAATTATATTAAGAGCCAGAATGAGCTAACATTAACCTTTTCAGGATTTGTATTTCTTTGGTTAGAAATGAAACCAAAGAAGAGAAATGACCAAATTATTAAAATTTCATTTAATCAAAGACATACAGGCAAAGTCCAAGGTCAATTTGGTAGTTCTTCCTTGCATTAGGAATGTGTCCACTTGCAAAAGGAGATGCAAATGGATAGCTTTAGTTTAATACAGAAGTAATACCTGATGACATATCTATGTTTCAACATTTCCATGTAAATGCTTCCATTAAGTTGCTCTCCAATCAGTATTCAAAGATTTAGAATTATCTTAGCATTCGGAAGTTCACTGATGTATTATTTTCTAATATCTTTAAATATTCCTATTTTAGTTTTGAAAGCAGCAGCTCTGTGTTTTCTCCCTTGAAATCCACTTTGGTGACTCCCTGGACACTCACAATAATGAATGCACTCAGTCTTCCTGGCTGACCTCCTTCTGATGCTTAATGGCTCATAATACATAATTATTTATATGCCTAACTAGGCTCAGTATCAAGGAGTGATGTTTGAGTGGCTTTTTAAAGGGCAATGAAACAAAGCCACATTTATAGGAAGGGCACCCTTGGGAACCCCAGAGTTTTCAATCTCTATGACTATTGTTAAGGTTCCTGTTTCCATTTCAGATTACTGTTGTACAGTTAGATTATGTTGTTGCAACCCAACACTTTGACAAAACTAGTCTACTGGGGAGTGGATGAGGTCCTCCCTTAACATTTCCTTTTGAGTCCTAGAGGTAAACTGAGCAAGCATTCTTAGATTTTCTTTATGGTTCTGTATCCTAACACTGTGACTAGAATAATAGAGAAATGACAAATTTGGTTAAATTATTTGCAAGATCTACAACTGTTACTGGGTGAGGCCACTCCTCACTTTTCGTCTTGTTGAGAGAAAGATTTTGGTGAAGAGACTTATTAAGAACAGTTTATTTAGTGTGACAGAAAGTATATTCCATTTGGAGCAGGTCACCTTCAAGAGAGGAAAACACCAGGAGTTTTCGACCTGGCAGGTTTTTAAGTTTGGTCTGGGAATCTCCCTGCTCACCAATTACATTTTGGGAGCAAACAGCAGTTTTTGCGCCAGGGCTCAGTGCGCCTGCGCTGGTTGTGTGACCTTGGAAAGTTCCCATTTGTAGAGCGTCTGGGTAGATTTCTTTTCTTTTTTTTTTTTTTTTTCCATGCGTCATGGCTCAGTGTGCCTGCGCTGGATTCATCACGTTGGCGATTTGACATTAATATATGAGGAAAATCTGTTGGGGTTTAAAGTCATAATATCAATTACAGTGAATCAGGGTGCTTCAAATGACAGTGCTTCAGTGCTCTGCCGCTGTTTTGACATTTTAAAGTCCTTTCTGCTGGCTTCAGTGGTTCTCCCAGTTGAAGAAGGTATCTGACTCAGAAAGAGGCAGGTATATGGGCTGGGTTTCCCCCAACTGAGGTGGAGTGGTTTTTTGTTACGTTATTGGAATCCTAGGCCAGAGACCTCTCTTTGGGTATCCAATAAATGAGGCCTGGCCATGTGCCCCCAGCCTTTTCTGCTTTTTACCATTACCTTTTTGGTTGGATCTGATTTACCCAATCCCCAAATCAGGCTTCTCTGACCTAGGATTTCAGGTACAGCTTTGGCGTGGAGCAGGAGAAAGCAAGCCATTTGGACATTAGCAACTGGCAGCTAGCTGACCCTAAAAGGAAGAGGGCCAAAAAGCAGGGACCTGTGTACATTCATTTTGGGGTCTCTCCTTTTCTTTTTCCTCCAGGATGGTACCAGCTGCTTTTCACCATCTTTGGGGAGCTGAGAGACGCATTTCTGGACTCCTTGGGCCCTGAAGTCTGACCCCTGGTGAGCTGTTCCTGAGGGCACGTTGGGCCTGCCCCTTCCTTTTCCTAGTTTGCTACTCATTTAAGCCAATTTGAGTTCTTTTGTACCACTTTGGGCAGAAGGGGCTCTTTTGAGCCAGTTAGAGTTCTTTTGAACCAACTTGGGCTTTGGCCATTTGTCTGATGGGGAAGTTTGGATTCTGTGATTTTGTGGTGCCAATTAGCAGGGAAGGGATGGATGTCAGGTACCCAGAGAAATGAGACTGGTTTGCATTAAGAATGGAAAGTGCTAGTTCTATGCCAGTCATTGCCCCCTAGGGAGAATTTTGACTGTCTGTATTTAAAACTATAAAATTATGACTAGAAAAAAGATTCAGCATGGCCTATGCACCTGAAAGTGCACTTTGGTTTCATGTTATTGTTTTATGTGTTCTGTCATCTGTTAGTTTGGGTGTTAGTCTGTTTATGATGACTGACTTGATAAAAGCAAAACAAACAAACAAAAAAATCCATTCTAATGACTGGCAATGAGTCTCTCCTGGAAATGGTTGATGATTTTTGGTTTATTCTGAGCTGGTTATTTTGGATATTCTTTGTCAGAACCCTTGTCAGAATGTTGTTTGCTAGCATTTTTTTTTTCTCTGCCACTCCATTGTGTAGATTTGTGTTGTTGGTTTTTATTTCTTTCTCCTGATCTTTGTAACTTTGCCTGCCCCCTTTAGTCCCAAACTCAAGTCTGTCAGCTCAGCATGCTATAATATCAGGAGAAAGGGCAGCTCCACTAAAATGGGAAATAGATTCAAGGGAGGAGAATATGTTTGGAGAAAAACCTCATCTGGTACTCTAACTAGTTTTAGGTTTGATGATTACCAGACCTCAACTTGCAAGTACTTAAAAAAAATGTAGAATATTTAATATTCCTAATTTGGTTTTCCTGAGTACTGATTTAGAGTCCCTGAGCAATAAAATATACTAAATAAAAATTATATACACATTTTGGAATAGCCATTCTAAATTCTGATACAGTGGGAAATGTAAAAATAAAAGCAAGCTATTTCTAAAACGATTGAAGCCTGTGGTAAATTAAAGCTAGGGGGGGGGGAAAAAAAAAGCTTTGGAAAACTTAAATAAGCTGTCCAGGTTGGGTGTGCAGAGAAAGTGCCCTTTGCCCAACTCTTTGAAGGGCTATCTCTGATTATAAAACAAGTTAGGTCAGAAGGATTTACCAACTAGATAGTTCCCTAAGACATGTTTTTTTTTTGTTTGTTTGTTTAATCCTAAAGCTTTGCAAAAGAAATTTCCATTTTAAGGGTGACTTGGTTGATTGTTCTTAAAACAGGTAATGATATTAATAGTCCTGCATTAACAAATTAACAAGCCTCACCTGGTAAACTTTTGATTCCATTGGGCCTTTGCCTTGACCCTCTTAATGATATTTAGCTTTGTGTCTTTTGAGATACAAATTTTCTGCTGTTTTAACCAAGTTATAATTTTGAAATGCATATTTAAGATCTTGGATTGCTTAGGACTATAGTAATCATAGGAATAGACAAGTTAAAAAAACTGTCAAATGATCAATCTAAACTAAAGCTAAAACATCTTATTTTCTATTTTTATGTATTGTATATTTTGTTCACCTGGTACAAAATTGGCTTATAAATAAATAAGCTCTCCTAAATTTAAGGATAACACAAATTCAAAGGTCTTAACTCATATGACTTAAATATTTGGCAAATAAGTTAAATTTGTAGGTAAGATAAAAATAAAAAGATCTTTAAAAGATATTAAAGAGTAAGATGATAGATAGTAAAATGGTCAGGCATTCAGAGTAATGCACCACAATTGAGACATTTTTTTCCAAATGTAAAGGTGACTCCATGAAAATAATCAGAAATACTCCAAACTTTGCAGCCAAGACTTTATCCTTGAGTGGTGTCCCCACTCAAGGGGACAGACTCAAATGGAAGTTACAGGAAAGTGGAAACTCAAAGACTAAGAGGGGATAGTCGTTTAGAAGTCAGGGGCTGAACCAATAGCCTGGACACTTTTCCAAGGCCTGATTAGCATAGATATTGCTCAATGTTGCTGTGCATTAACTTGTAGTACCTAAGACTAGTGCACTTAAATGGCAACCCCTATCAGGTCCCCATTTGCCCTGCAGAAGCTCTGTCTTTCCTCATTTGAATAAATCCTACTTTTTAATGCTCATTCTTCTTCATCCATGGATTTCATTTTTTGAATCTAGAAGGAAGGCAATGGCAGGCAGCTGGGGTCTGCTGCAACACTATAGCAGAATAGGCTGAAAGTCCAGTTCCATTAACACACAGTTTTTCTCTTATTGCTGAGTAATATTCCATTGTGTATATATGCCACATTTTTTTTATCCATTCATCCCTTGAAGGGCATCTAGGTTGGTTCCACAGTTTAGCTATTGTGAATTGTGCTGCTATAAACATTGATGTGGCTGTGTCCCTGTAGTATGCTGTTTTTAAGTCCTTTGGGTATAGACCCAGGAGAGGAACAGCTGGGTAAAATGGTGGTTCCATTCCCAGTTTCCCAAGAAATCTCCATACTGCTTTCCATATTGGCTGCACAAATTTGTAGTCCCACCAGCAGTGTATGAGTATATCTTTTACCCCACATCCTTGCCAACACTTATTGTTGTTTGTCTTCATAATAGCTGCCATTATGACTGGGATGAGATGAAATCTTAGAGTAGTTTTGGTTTGCATTTCTCTAATTGCTAGCGATAATGAGCATTTTTTTTTGATATATTTGTTGATTGTATATTATCTTCTGAGAAGTGTCTGTTTAGTTCCTTGGCCCATTTATTGATTAAGTTATTTATTTTTTTGATGTTTAGCTTTTTGACTTCTTTATATACCTTAGAGAGGAGTGCTCTATCTGATGTGTGAAGGGTAAAAATTTGCCCCCAAGATATAGGCTCTCTATTCACCTCACACAGTTAGAGAAGATAATGCTAAGTGAAGTTAGCCAATCCCCAAAAAACAAATGCTAAATGTTTTCTCTGATATAATGAGGCTGATTCATAGTGGGGTAGGGAAGGGGAGCATGGGAGGAATAGATGAACTCTAGACAGGGCAGAGTGTTTGGAGGGGAAGGGACCTGGCAGGGGTTTAGAAATAATGGTGGAATGTGAAGGACATCATTATCCAAAGTACGTGTATGAAGACACAAATTGGTGTGAATTCATATCTCTGTATAGAATCAGATATGAAAAATTTGTGCTCTACATGTAAAATATGAATTGTAATGCATTCTGCCATCATATATAAACAAAAAATAATTAAAAGAAGAAATTCCTAGAAATGGAAAATCTACATATACAAAAATGAAGCTAATTGTTACTTAGGGCTGATAGGGAGGGTATAGGATCCTGGAGAGAAATTAGAGCATAAAAATTGCTGAATTGTACAACTTAAATTGTGAAGTATGTGAATTATATCTCGTAAAGATTATTTTTTAAGTAAAAAAAAAAGAAAAGAAAAAAAACTACACAGTTTTTGCTTAGGTTAATAGTCAGTTGGGATTGTATTTGTCACTGTTAAGATGTTTATAGTACAACATGGATTATTTTTATGGTTTTTCTTTAGCAGAAATAATAGCTTATAATATTAACCATGCTTGTCTGATAGCTTGGTTTTCATGGGTAATCTAAATATAGTTTTAAAATGGGTAAACTAGGTTTGAAATAAATGGGATAAACATTTATAAATATATTTGTTCAAGAAAAATATCTGAGTCATTTGTGAGTTAAAATACTAAAGCATCAATTGCTAAATATAAATCCATATACTCGTTGTCTCTTAAATTCTAATGAGAAAAAAACTATATTTTGGTCTATTAAATGTGTCCTTTTTTAAATTTTAATTTTTGGTACCAGGGATTGAACACAGAGGTGCTTAACCACTGAGCCATATCCCCAGACCTTATTTATATTTTATTTTGATACAGGGTCTTGCTAAGTAGCTTAGGGCCTTGCTAATTTGTTGAGGCTATCTTTGAACTTGTGGTCTTCCTGACTTAGCCTCCCTAGCTAGGGATTACAGGCTTGTGCCTCTGTGCCCAGCCATATTCTTATAAATTGTATGTGGAAAAAAATAGTGTAAGATTGCTTTGTTTCTAAGTCTTCACTAAAAGGCAAAATTACCAAGAGTTAAAATTCTCAATAACAATTGTAATTCTATGTGCAAAAATACAAATAATTTAAACTGTTTTGATTAAAATACTGGGGAAAGTGTAAAGTATTTCATTGTATTGGAAAAAAAAGGAATACTTTGTGTAAATTAAAGATTTTGGACAGATTGTTTCAAAATATAAACTTAAGGTCAAAAAGGGAAAGTAGGAAAAAATATATAAAAAGATTAAGAATATGAAGACATCTTTTTGGAGAATGTATTTTGTATGGTAAAGTAATATTTTTGCTCTAAAGTCCAAGATGGGAATAAAGAGGACAAAACTAATGTTGTATACAAGTTGTAGAGGGTCTAAGTAAGTCACAAAACGTTTATGGAAGATAAATTGTAGGAAATTTGTATGTGTGATTAAATTGGCTATAATTAACATGGTTATGGTTATGTAAGAATTTGTCTAAGGTCAAAAATTAATGTACCAATATAAAATCAGAATCTAATTATCTTCGTTTATAACAAGGATATCTTAAAAGTTCTTATAACATTTACAAATAACTGGTTTAAAGAACTAAGATTTTTATGTTTTATCAAGATGATTTTTTGCATCTGTTAAGATTTCATTACTTTGGAAACTAAGTCTTAAAAATATCGTGTTTAAGTACCTGTCTTGTTTTAAATAATCACTTCATAATTCTAGTTAAATAAACAACTATTATTTTTAGATTATTATAGTGTATTTGACATCCTAAATATTTATGACTAGAGATATGTATATTTCTGAAGGCTAATTATATTTGCCTATGTTTTGTTTAAACATTATGTAAATGTTTGTAGAATTAAAGCTGTGTAGGTTTTATACAGGCAGGGTAACCAGGGAGTGCTCTCTTATTCAATATAGTTTCTGGATATTAAACATACAGTAATGGTCAGTGAAACTTTTGGTGTTCAGGCCATTTGTACTTGGCCTGCATCTGTTGGCTTAAGCATTTTGTTATTTTATGTATGAGTTGTACTTGTACATCAGGTAATAAGCCTATTTCTGATCATTAGCATGGTTTCTTTTGAGAGGTCTAAAACTATCCTTTGTTTATCTGTGCTGGTAATCTATGTAGACCCTCAATTATACTTATCCCATGGAGCCATGATTCTGAATTTTGATTGAAAAGTTAAAACTAAATTAACATGGGGATAGATGCGTAACTGTGATGCTGATTATTACTGGATTTTTTTTGTACGTTTAATGTATTCATGTTCTTCAAGTGTGTAAGCCTTCTAAATGTAAAGCTTAGGAGAAGACTTTAACAAGCTAGTTTCTTCAAACTGAAATTGTTAGCAGTGATAGCCTTTCTCAGACGTATATAAAAACAGAGAATTTAGATGAAGATTTATGTAATTTAATATTTTTTAATTGTGTAAAATAACCTGTTATCAATAAGTTGTATATGGATGATTATGTTATTCTTTACCCTGTGGTGGGAATTTAAATGGACTTTTGGAAAGATAATAAGGAGAGCTTGATTTGTTTAAAGGCAGGCAGTGTGGAACTTGGAAACGTTTTGCCACTTTTTCCACAAAGAAAGAAGTTAAGAACTCTCTCTGCCTTTCTATTTTATTCACATTTCAAATGTGATGATATTATGTTAACTGATATTCAAATAGTCTCAGGAAACAATAGATGACAACTCTGTCTTCTTATACTTCTAGAGACAATAATGTTTAGAAAGGGAGCAAATATTAGCTTTAAATGTAAAACAGGTTATGATTTGTCAAAAGGCCAGCCTCCTCCCAGATAAGGGTTGTGTTTATTGTATCTTGCCCCCTCAATGTTAGGATAGCCCCAAAGTAGGCTAAAATTAAGCTCCTTTAAAGTGCTGTTCAAAAGTATAATTTTTTTTTGCAAAAATTACTGTGATCTCAAAATAGAAAGAGATTATAATGCAAAACTAAGGAAAGGTTTAGGTAAATTGTAAAAGATATTTAAAGGTTATAAAAAGAGTTTCTTAAAAAATGGAATTTATAAAAAAAATTGTATGTGATTGAGTTGACAAATTATGGATTTTATAGAGGCTAAACAGACATCAAAGTTACATTAGTGTTATTATAAAAAGCAGAATTTAGTTCAGAACTATTATAAAAACTGAATGTTTTTTCCCTTGCTAATTTCATTTTATATTTTCCTTGTAAAACTTTATAACTGTTGCCTGTTAGTGTTTTGTAGAAGTACAACTTATGACCATAACCTGAGTTAATTTGAGATAAGAAGCCATCACTACAGGACAGAAAGGATATGATGTTTATTTCCAATACTAATACCCAAATTAAATGGTAGAAGTTAAAATTATAAAATTAAAATATTTTTAAAAATTGTAGAAGTTAAAGTACAACCCATTATTCCCACTTTAGACTTGTAGAACCTGGTGACTTTTTGGGTGAATAAACACTGAGACATGGATACCAAGGCCAAGGAACACAAATGGGCTCAGAAAAAGTAGCCAATATTTTGGCCCTTACCTTCCAAGGTCAGCTAGGACCTGGGGCATGATGGAACTACTCTAAGGGCCCTGCAACTGTAGTGAGTCCCCAGCATCAAACTCAGAAGGATTATGAATATCCTTGAGAACTAGTTTGCATTCTGCAAAGAGGAGGGTCATTGGAGAGGGTAATGTCCCTAAACCTTATAAGGGAAGCCACATGTGGTCAGTGAGAATTCTGACCCATCTTGGAAGATGGTGCAGCTGGTGGAGGAAAAGGCTGAAGGAGTCAAGAAGCTACTTAAAAGCTCCTAAATGTAACCCCTGAGGAATCTTGGCCAACCTTAATAGTTGTGAGGAAAGAGGTTAATTTTTGGTTATCTATTTGGTCCTGAACACCCAGAAGGGAAAAATAACTAAAGACTAAGGTAATGTACCTCCCAGTGTAGCTGCACTGAGAAAAGTCCCTTTCATGATTTTCACTTTTCTTTTTTCCCTGTTTGGTTTTTGGAATGAGTGGCTAGACTTGATTTACTGGATTGCCAGAGTCTGGTCTCTGGCCTAGGACTTTGGTAACAAATCACTCACAGTAAAGTAAGCCCTATTTTTCTTTCTCCTACCCCACTGCACATGTCTATATCTCTGTCTGCCTATTTCAACAAAACCAAGGCTACATTATTTGAATGAATAAATTACTAAAAAAGAGAGAACAAAAGGAACATTAAAAGGCAATTAGGAGAAAATTAACACCAAAAACAAAATTCTCACACAGGGCTTAAGGGTATATTTCACAGATGTTCATCAGATCAGCGATTCTGATAGCAAGGAGCTAGAGGTGATCTAGTACTTACTTGGAGGGAATGGAGTAGAAGGATGAATAATTAAAAGATTTCTACTAGGAACTATGATGCCACAGTTTGAAGCTAGATTTTTACATAGAAACTTGGTAAGAATATAATTATTAGAAAAATTATATGAGATTCGAGATGCCAATATATATTTTAAAACCACTTATGAAAACTTAAAATACATGTTCATAGTATAATAGGGCCTATTTAAACTTGGAAGCTCCCATTTATTTTTACCTCTCCATTTCTTGCCTAAGCTCTTTTTTCTATCCCAGCTTCCTAAAGGCCATCATCTCATGCTGAGAATGAAAGCTCACACTGCCCTTCACCAAAACCCTAGCACTGGCAAAGGTCAGAAAGTCAGAATCGTAATTTATCGTAGTATAGCTCTGGCTGGCTGAGCCTGGCTAAATCTACGTATGTATAATTCCTGGACTTTTCTTTCTATAATTTATACCGTTTTTGTAGGAGGGCAGAAATAGATTAGGGCCAGTTTGGGCCAAACTGTGATTGAATATATTTTTCCTTTTTATATCATATTCTTTTATTTCTGATGCAGGCAGGCAGGCAACTGAATCCAGTTAGTTGAAATCCCAGCAGCCTAAGGTGTAGGTCCTGGCAAAAAAAAAAAAAAAAATATATATATATATATATATATATATAATTAAAAAAATTTTTTTCTTCCCCATGAGATGGGACAGGTAGGAGAATAGAAATAGTTAATCATTTTATGCAGTGTTCTTGCAGCCTTCCTAAAACAGGGTTGTGTTCATTGTATTCTAGTTCTTGAGTACAGAAGTAAGACTTGTGGCATATTGTAAAACAACTCAGTAAGCTGGAAATAAATTTGTGCTTTCCTCCAATTATTCAGAATTGAAATGTAGTGACATTATAGTTACTTCTATAATAGCAAGCATAGAAACCTGAAGGCTTGCTGGTAAAAATATGGGTAGTGGCCAATGTGGTGCCACAGTGGTATTGCAACAACAGGAGCCTAATTGCATAGTGCCTTCTGTCAGTTATATACACTGCCCACTGATCACTGTAGCTATATCACTAAACCCAGGATAAAATGGAGATGTGCAACAAATGTTTTTAAGGGAATTCTTCCAGGTTATAGCTTAATATTGAATTCTTAAAAACTTCCTAAACATGGAATTCCCATGGCAATTCAGAGGCATTGGATGGCATTTTAGGCCAAGTCTTAATTTATTTGGCCCAGTTTTTCACTTATACAAATTTGTCAGTAGCCTGTTTACATGATATCACCCTCTCTATATACCACTTAGATGCTTTTGCATGCTTATGTAAAAGGTTGGTGCTTCCTCTCATTACTGCTTAGGTTGACAATTAGAAATATCATAGCCTCTGTTTTATAGCATAATTATATTACCAGTACTGGCAACATCATGTCCCTCCATCATCTCCTACTTGGAAAGTTCATATCTTCAGGGATTTAGGGGAACAGGAAGGACTTCCCACCACCATCACATAGGAGGTTGGTGTCATTAGCTGGTACCCAGTCTATAGCAGGAATTCATTAATTTATCCCATTCCATCCAGGGTTCTTTATAATGCATACAAATGAAGATATGTCTATTTTTTACTAATGTTGCCAATTTAAGAGCAGAATAGTCAATATTATCAACTTCTTGTAGGTAGGCATGAATATTAATATAGATGTCTTAAGAGCCAAATTCTGTTTTTTAGATGTTATTCAATTCGTTTTAATATGCTATGGTGTCATTAGGCCTATGAAAAAGATTAGTAAACTTGAAAATAGCACTAAAAATTATCCAAAAAGAAACATCCAGTGAAGAAAGAAAGAAAAACCAACAAAAAATGAAGTAAACATTGGAGAAATTCATTTGATCTAACATATACTCCAAGTCATGAATGGAAAGGAAAGGACAGGAATACATAAAAAATTTTGACAAAATAATAGCTGAAAAATTTGGTGACAACCTACCTATTGAAGAAGCTCAACAAACCCAAGCACAAAAACACGAAGACAACTTCACCAAAACGTAATGTAATCAAATTATTTAAAACTAGCAACAAAGACAAAATTATATAAGAAGTCAGAAAAAAAAAACCATTGCATAATGCTCAGAGGAAGAAAGATAAGCATGACAGCAGCTTTCTCATCAGGAATAATTGAGGTGACACCAGAGCATCATCTTTATAAATCTACAGGAAACATCATCGAAAAGAAAACACCTACCAACCTAGAATTCTGTATTCAGGGAAAATATTTTTTGAAAATAAAACCAAATGCACTTTGAAAATTCACTCTCTGGCTCTTATCATTTCTCTTCTTTCGTTTTCCTAGGCTTCTCTGCTTCTTAGATACTTTTTAAATTAGCATATAACAAATAGGTATCTTCTACCTTCTCTGTTAGTCAGCTTTTGCATTACTGTGACCAAAACACCTGGCAAGAAAAACTTAGTGGAGAAAAAATTTATTTGGACTTGTGGTTTCTGAGGTTTCATTTCATAGATGGCTAACTCCAATGCTCTGAGCCCAAGGTGAGACAGAACATCATGGTGGAAGGGCCTGGCAGAGGAGAGCTGCTTCTCTCATGGCTGCAAGGAAGCAGAGAGAGAAGGAGAGGGAGGAAGGGAGTATAGGAAGAACCCTTCCAGGGTAAGAGCCCAGTGACCTACCTCCCCCAGCCATGCACCACTGGCTAATTTTACCATTTAGTTAGTTGGTTCAAGCTAAGATGAAGTGATCAGCTTACAGATCTCATAATCCAGTCATTTTACCTCTGAACATTCCTGCACTAATGAGCTTTTGGGGGCACCTTGTATCCAAACTATATCACCTGCCAATCTGGAAGTGTTGTCAGATCCGTCATCTACCAAAACAATGGGTGGTTAACTCAAATTTTATGTTCATAACAAAAGATCTCATTTCTCCAGTTCTCTTAAACTAAGGGAGACTATGCTCCAAGGGCAAATTCCAGTCTCTAATCAAGAAGATAACAAGGATACTGTAAGTTATTAACTGGAAATGTTCTTATATTATATTCTCTATGGGCCCTGGTTTGCTGGCTCACTCTATTGTATTTTATCTGGCTGCTCATGGCATCTCTCTGTCATCACACTGTGCCTCTCTACATCTTTCTGCCATGTTCTATGACTGAACATCTTAACATTGTTACTGAACCCAGTTTCAGAGATGTAGCTCACAGAAAACCCAAAGCCAGGGAGATGAATGTTGGAGGGAATGAAAAGCTACGTTCAGTGGCCAAAGAATGGCGAAGAGGAAGCTTTGCTCACAAATCAGACTTTTAACTTTAGGGCTTAAGGGATTACCATATAGGATAGCAGTGAGAGAGGGATAGGCTAATAAAGGGGGGGAATATTGATGTCTTTGTTGGGAATAGATGGAGATCTTTCAGGAACTCAGGTGCTACCTCTCATCATTCCTTTCACGTTTTGGTATTTCTGATCATGATGGCTGGTATGTGTCCTTAACCTCGAGGGAAGGAAAAAAAAGAGAGTAGGCAAGTCTAGGTCAAGTTGACCCTAAATTATTGTTCTAGAAAAAAAAAAAAAACGTTTCAAATGATCAACATGTCCATGTGCAGTGCTGAGTAAAATCTAACACAAAGGTTAAGGCAAAAAAGAGACACAATATGAAGATAGAGATGCAAAGCCTTTTCATCCTTTCCAGTCATTCAACAAACATCTATAGGCTCAAGTGAACAGCCAGTGATTTCAGCAAAAGCGGCTTTCAGGTCCCTAAAGAGTCACCTAGGCAACCATTATCATTATAACCCATGTGTCAGAGGCATCATCTACCGCAAAGCTAGTGGAAGACTAAAAGCGTATTGTATTCACAGCGGGGAATGCATAGCGGTCCTAAACTGCTCTCCCCATGGTGGCAGGGAAGCAGAGAGAGAGGGGAAGGGGCTTGGGTCCTAATACATTCTTCAAGGGCACATCCTCAATTACCTAACTTCCTCCCACCAGGTCCCATCTCCTAAAGGTTTCCCTCCCACCAGTAGTCCCATGAGCTTGGGTCAGACCTTTAACAGGCGGCTCTTTGGGGGACACTTCAGATTCCTATCACAGCACTTCTACTGGTGATTTTTCAAAGTTGTCATGTTGAGGCAGGAAATTTCCAAGCTCATTGAAAATTGATTTTACATTGATTTATATATATTTTTTTCTTTGATAAGGGCCATTAACTTCTGAAAATGAGAGACTGTGATTGTCCCTCATGGACTCGCTTCCAGGGCCCAGTTTCATTTCTCTGTCGCTGTCTCTGTCTCTCCACCCCTCCATCCTTCTCTCTCTCTCTCTACCTCCCCCCACCTGCCCTCTTTGTCTTCCTCTTTCTGTCCCTCAAGGTCCAAATTTTCACTGTGTCATGTTAGATAACTTTGGACTAAGCATAAGCTGAGAGTTGGGAAATAAAACCTATGTTTATCATTAAATAGTATTTAATTGAATATAATTTTATAATTCATTTAGAAGGTGAGGAAAAAGAAGAATACATGCTTTTATTTTTATTATATTTATGTGTCTTTCTGCCTTATTTGTCTGTGAGTTTTCTAATTGCTCAGAGCTTGCACAGTATCTGTCAAATAGTACACGATACAAACATATTGTTGAAATAAATATTTGTCAAATGCCAAGGGTAAGACCATAGGAACTTAAAGTAAAAAAGGCATTCAGTGAACTCATGTATGGTAATTTCTGCCTATTTTCTTGGTTTTTCAGAAAGCCTACTTTGAAATGAAATGCTGTGTTTGATCTTCTGCAACTCCAATGTTGGATCACAGGGGGATTCTTGTTTTCTTTTTCTTCTGCTGATGGCATTTTCCCTTTCCCTTTCCTTTAAGGTAATACCTCAACACATTTTAGTAAGTTCAGAAATAGAAGGTTATTCAGTTCCAGTAAAAATATGCATCTGTTTGGCAGTACTATTTACAGGTCTTGTCTTTGCTGCAATGATTTAAGTGAATAGTCAAAAAAGTGAAGTCCAATGATTCATGTGAGGCCATTTCTATGGAATTTTAAAACTATCTGTGCAGATGAAGACATTTCCATTTTAAACAGGCTTCAGTTACTTGATGCATGACACAACCTAAATGGCAACAGCAAGCAAACAAACCAAAAAATCCTACTTTTCTTTTGCCGCTACCTTTCTTAGAGTAATTTTCACATCCTCACACACAGCTAACTGTACTGTTCATGTACATCATTCATTCAGTTCTTTATTCATTCAGAACTGGGAATATAAGATGGATAAGACAGGGTCCTTTGCCTTGAAGCATTTTATAATTTGTCCTTACATTTCAAAAGCATTTTTTTTTTTGGCGGGGGGGACCAGGGATTGAACCCAGGTTCAGACATTTAACCAAGGAGCCACATCCCCAGCCCTTTTTAAACATATTTTATTTATATACAGGGTCTCACTAAGTTGCTAAGTGCCTTACTAAGTTGCTGAGGCTGGCTTTGAACTCCTGATCCTCCTGTCTCAGCCATTTTAATTTTTAACTATCTTGTTTTGAAAAAGAAGTTTTTTACAATGGAAGGAAGAGACTCAAGGCCACTGGGTTGCCCTTGGGAAAATTAATACTCATTGCATATATGTTGATTTTTGTTGATCCAGAATGAAATTATTCCATTGAAAGTTTTGAATACCACTAAACAGAAAGAACCTACAAAATATTTCCTTTACTTCGGTTTTATCAAACAGAACATCATGATTTTCTGTTTCACTGGGAACAACTATAAATACTGGGGAAATATTTTAAAATACTCTTTTCAAGCATATCAATGAGCTGGTTAGCAAGAAAAGAATTTGTATAAAGACTAAGTGAAAGGAGGAGTGCAGGGAGATAAGCAGGGAACCCACCTGACTTAAGCTTTTAATTATCTTGAAGGATTCCACATTTGTCAAAGGTGGGAATCTTGCCTAGTCTGGAGGAAAAAATTTTTATTTGCAAAAGCCCTGCCTAGGAGATACCCAGACCGAGTGAGTGCTTCTTAAGTTTGAGCAGTCCATGATATTTGTGCTGGAGCCCCGATCAGCCAAAGGCAAAAAATGATTAAAATATTAGTGATTTTAGTAAGTCTAATTTAGAAGTCATTTTTCTGGATGTACAAGGAGAACAACTGGCTATACTTAATGGACTCATCATGAATAATCCAGGGTATAGACTTCACCCACAATCAGCATAACTACCAAGAATTTTCTAGTATATAAAATTTCTTTCATTTCTCATAGTCATTTGGTGAAGATATTCATGGATCATTGTTACCTTATCTGGCAAAATTAATTTGGTATTCATTTTGCTGATAATTGTATGGTCTTTTTCTTTCTTTTATTATAAGAAGCCTCACACATAAATCTGAGTTGTGGAAAAGCAGCCCATAAATGCAAAAATGCACTAGAAATAAATTTACACACAAAGCCTTTGGCAAATTAAGGTGAGAAAGATTTATGTGTCTTACACATAGTTGATGGATAGAGGTTACATGAATTTCCTTGAGATTTTTAACATACCTTGGCCTTTTCTTGGGTTTGCATCCAAATTCTCACTTTCTGGGTAGTATAAAAAACTCTCCAGATAGAAATCAAAACAGTCCCAGATGGGCAAGGCCCTAGGCACATAGCAGAAGCAAACACAAATCCTCTTGAATGGAGTTCTAGCCTAATAAAGTTACAAGATGTATGAACTCATGTCATCTCCTTGAAGAACAAAACAAAAGAAAGCAAAACATAGAATGCAGAAGGAAATATGGAACAATAAGTGAGACTCGGGAGAAAAAATACATCACAAAACAGGCTCAGAAAATAAACTTATAAAATATAATTTAATTAAATGAAATTTAATTCTGGAATATAAATATATTTAAGGTTATAAAAGAGAGGATTGAAAATGTAAACAAAGAGCAACAGACCAAAAAAAAATAACAAGCACATTTGTGAAAAAAAAAAGAATTGAAATTATAGAAATAAAGGGGATGGGGACATAGCTCTGTTGGTAGAGTACTTGCTTTGCATGCACAAGGCCTTGGGTTCAATCCCCAGTACCACACCAAAAAAAAAAAAAAAAAAAAGGAAAAAGAAAGAAAGAAATTATAGAGATAAAAACAATACGATTATAATTAAGAAATCCCTGGATGTTCTTATAAACAAATTAAACCCAACAAAGAAATTATTAAGAAAGTAGTAGAGATGGACATGTAGATAGAAAACATGAGGGAATTAAAGACATAGAGAAGAAAGACTATCTCACCAGGTGGCTTCTGGGGATAAGTTCTTATCTTGGGTAGCCCCTCTCTCTCCTTGGATCTAATTACCTCAGCCTTTCTTCCTATCAGTTGCTCTCTGTATATAATTGACCACTTGGCACTACTCCTTCCCATCATGGTCAGGCGCAGGGAACTTCATTAGCAATCTTTGTTTACTTTTCACATATCAATCTTATAAATACTTTTATTTCTCTCTCAGTTTCATTCCTACTCCTTGCAGCAATGGTCAGGGAGGTAAGGTAATGCATTTTTCTTGCTCTTAACTGGAAGAGCTATTAACGGATTCTACTTTCCCCTCTGTACTATTGAGTGGGTGAATGCTGATCCTGTTTGTCTAGAACAGGAGGCAAGGGCAGCTCACAATAGTGCTCATTCCTAACATTTTGTTCTTTCAGCTTTATTTTTCACCACATAATCCTTTGCAATTAGACAAGTACCACAATGAAGGCATGCCTCCATTTCTAATTTTAAAAAGTATTTCTTCTTTCACAAATATAATGGATATTCCCTGTGGAAAATTTAGAAATACTAATATTCACAAAGAAGGCAATTAAAAGAAGCTGTAGTCCAGCCTCCCAGAAATAGCTACTATTTTGCTGTTGTTTCTTACAATTTATGTCTAAGCATACAGATGCATTTGATATACTTTATTTCTTTTTATTTTTTTTCCAAAAATGTATGCCTACTGGTATCCTGCTGTTTTTTTGGTTACATACTTTATGATCATCTTATATATCAAGAGTTTTCTATAAATCATTTTTAGTAGCTGTCATCTGTTATATTAAAGATACAGTGCTTTCAGTGCTTCACTTATGTGTTTATAAACATCTTCTAGCCCCTTTCTGTAAGCACCTGCTACTTTCTGCTTTCCCTGGTAGCATGGACTTGACCCTTCAAAACTGGCAGAAAAAGTACAACCTTGGGTCTAATTTCAATCAATGAGTGAATAGGTATTAATAAATAAGTACCCCAGCTTCCCTGCCCCTCTGGTGGGATGACCCTGAGATTGGTGCTACCCGTTTTCCCAGAGGTCTCCCACAGGAGTATCCTGTTCATGGACACTCCTGGTATTGGCTTCCTTCTTCCTGGATCTTCCTTCCTGGTGATTCCTGGGATCACCTTCATATAACCTGTTTGCTCCAGGTGTGCCTCTTGGAGAAGCCAAACTAAGATAATATTCAAAAAGGTCTTTGTAGATATTGCCCATTTTCCTTAAAAACTGAATTTTTCATTTTGTCATCCTGATATCTGGACAGCCCTGCTGGTTTTGTTTGGTGTCAGCAGGAGAGTTATAAAAAATCAAAGCAGAAAGCAAAATTTGACATAGTCAAAATTTGGGACTTTAGTTCAGCATTTGTAGGCTTTAAAATATTCCCTCTTTCAGATCTTGATGACCTGGATGGAATGTTCTGTGTTATGATGGGGTGGTTGGGTAAACAGGTGGGAAGTGTGGGTGTGGCTCCACCAGCAGCCCACCCCCCTTCCAGGCTCCACCTACTTAGCTGGCAATCAGCTCACCATCTCTGAATGAGTTCAGCATACCCAGGTTCCTGTTGGAACAGATTTCTCTTTTGTTGGGCAGACATCAAAGGCAGTAATTGTATTTGGGTGTAGTGAAAATGAGGTGCATACATGCATGCATTTAAACATTAGCTTCCCATACAGGCTGGAGAGTTGATTATTTCTTATTCCATGAGAAGCATGATAGACCTGAGCTGGAGTAAGGGCAGACGACTTGCTTGCTCTGTTGCATGTACTCACTGAGTGCATTGGAAAACTCAGCCTACACTGTTCCAGGAGATTCTTTTCTTTTGCATTTGGCTAAATTGTACCTATTGAGCTTTGATGTATCAATTATGTCTATGCCATAATTCCATTGTAGTCAATTTATCTGCGTTCAGTTATGGTTTGGATGTGAGGTGTCTCCCAAAAGCTCACGTGTGAAACAGTACAAGAAGGTTCAGAGGAGAAATGTTTGGGTTGTAAGAGTCTTAACCCAATCCGTGATTTAATTCTCTGATAGGGATTAACTGAGTGGTAACTGAAGTGGTAGGGTATGGCTGGAGGAGGTGGGAATTGGGGACTGGCTTTGGGGTATATATTTGTATTTAGCAAGTGGATTCTCTGTTTCTTGATCACCATGATGAGAGTTGCTTCGGTCTGCCACCATCTCCCACGGTGATGTTCAGCCTCACCTGGAGCCCTGAGGAATGGAGCAGCCTTTTATGGACTAAGACTTCTGAAACTGTGAGCCCTCAATAAACTCTTCCTTCTCTATAATGGTGCTGGTTGAATCTTTTAGTCACAGCAGTGGAAAAAGCTGACTTAAACAATTTAAACGGTTGCCATTAGATTGTCTAGGTAATGTGAAAAATAGTTCCTATTTTCAGAGATGCAGATAATATGTGCAAGTTCCCTATGATACACAGATTTCTGTATGAAAGTTTTATTTTTATTGAATTTTAAAAGACAGGCTATATCTCTATGGATTGTGCATCTAATTCTCAAACAACATCCAAACACTACCCTGCAGCCTGCAGAAGCTACAGATCACACATAGGGTCCCTTTTCATTTTCTCACCCTCGTGTCCCAGACCCTGGGTTGGAAGAAACCCCAAATGAGAAGTTGGAGTTAGATTAAGCCTAAGGAGATCAGTCCTTGACAAGCACTGAATCTCTCTGGGCTTTGGTTTAATCATTGGAAAACAAGCCAAATTTCTCTATAGTTCCCTAAAACTTTAAGCTCATTAGTCAAAATTGATGTTTCTCAAGTGTGAACTAAAGGAAAATCAGCTTCATTAGAAATAGCCAGAGAATTTGTTAAAAATGCAGATGAGATTTTCCAGCTTTATCCTGAATTTAATGAGTCAGAGTTCCCTGTTGTAAGGCACCAGTCTCTGCATTTTAATTAAGCATGGAAAAGAACACTTTTAGTCCTATATTACAGTTATTATTATTTTTACATTAAATTTGGCCATGAAGTATAATCAGAGTAAACCTTAATGAGAAATTTAATTCCTATCTTTCTCTCAGTCAACGCTCTCTCCATACCACATTCAAAATGCTCTTTTAAAACAGTATGCAAAATTATATACACTCTGTTTGAAATTTTTAGAAGTTTCTGGTTAAAATTTAAATGAGATAGAATTGTATCTAGCCAACATGGGAGCAGTGCAGAATTTGGTTTCTTCTTAGCCCTTCCCATTCCATCTCCTGGCCTCCCTGCTGGCCCTTGAACTTTGTCAGCATATTCCTCACCAAAGACTTTTACATTTGCTTTCTTTCTCAGCCTAGAATGTTCTCCTTGAAGTTGTTTTTTTTTTTTTAATTTTTTGTTTGTGTGTGTGTGTGTGTGTCTGATTATTCTTGTCATTTAGACTGACTGATGTTCTCTTCGATCTCTAACAGCTATTAGCTGGTCACTCTTCTTTCCATCACCCTTCTTAATTTTATCCAAAGTGGTTGTCATTCTTTGAAATCATTGTCTTCATAGTTTGCTTGTTCATTTTCTTTCTTCTTCCTATAGAATTTTAGCATCATAAGAGTGTGATTTTCTCTGTGCTGTTATCTAGCATCAAGAACAAGAGAAGACACACCATAATGGATTCTCAATAAATATTTATTGAATGAATCTTAGCATATTGATAATAGGAAAATGTAGTGGTTTGTGGGATAATACATGTAATTATGAAAATAAAGGACTTAACTCTTATTACATTGGATTCATAAACCAAATCATGGAATTTGTTTATTTTCACATAGATTTAGTATACATGAAAAATACTTTTAAAAGTGTAAGAGAAATTGTGGGATTAAAAAAAGATACTATTTTGAACATTTATTTTACCTTGCTGCACTTTTTAAAAATTAAATACTTAAGCAATCATTCTCTGGATTGTTCATCCATAAAATAGGTGATTAATGTGGAACATATTTTATAGATTTTTTTTCTTGCAAATCAGTGATTTATTGACCTACGTTCTTTACTATTCTTTTCTCTTCAGAGGGCTATAAATCATCTAACAAAAACTCCTTCAAAAAAATTAATGATATTGGAAGCATTGAATGAATTATATTTTTAAGCATATTCTAATTTATTTAAAGGGACAGAAGAAGGCAATAGATGGTGGACTGTGATAGACACCATTATCCAAAGTACATGTATGAAGACACGAATTGGTGTCAACATACTTTATATACAATCAGAAATATGAAAAATTGTGCTGTATATGTGTAATAAGAATTGTAATGCATTCGCTATCATTTATTTTAAAAAAATCAATAAAAAAGAATAGCAAATATTTTTTTTTGTGTGTGTGTGTGTGACTAGAGATGGAATGCAGGGGCCTCAGGCATAAAAGGCAAGTGCTTTACCGCTGAGCTACATCTTCAGCCCTCAAATAAATCTTTGATATGCAGTTTTGTTGTTGTTTACGTAGACCAATGTTAGGTTCACTAAGTAGGCAACTTGACATTAATCAAGTTAGACATCTATCAAGAGTGGTTAGACACCTACCAAAAATTTTAAACCTGGCGAGTCCTTCCTAATTTTAGCAAGTATACTGTGGCCTACATTTCATAAGTCCATACTATTTTTAAATAACCCTGTATTTATAATTCAGGTGATGTACTAAAGAAACTTAATCATTGATACCTATGTGATTTGGAGTTTCTTTGTGGCAATAATTTCCTCATAGGAAAGTTGAGGGGTAGAAGGAGAGGAAAACAAAACCACCACCACAAAGTGTCAACCTTCATCTTGCCCCGGGGATAAAACATGTACCCTGATAACTACAACTCAAGGTACGTGTAAGGGGAACACACCATAAAATGAGCTTAGAAAATGTTACATGGGATTTCAGGATTTTGTTTTGCTTTCTAGCTGTGAGAGGAAGACAGAATCTAAGAGACCAATAGTGTAGGTAGTTTGCTCCTACAGAGATAAAGGGCAGGGGAATTCCAAGTGAGAGTTTGAAAAGGAAGGTGGTATTTAAAAGAAGGTTGGCTGTTTGGAGGTGGTGGACTGAGGTCAGACAGTGAAAGGACTTTGTGATTGCAGTAAGGAGTTTGAATTTTGGTAGTTTGTCAGGGACTGTTGAATTTGAGTGGCATGATGGAATGTGTGCCTTGGGTAGATAATTATGGTAGCAGGATGGAAGAAGAAAAGAACTTTGTTGGTGGGATTGGCAAGAGAACTATTGCAATAGACCCAGTGTGAAGGTAGAGATAGCAGAATACTGAAAGAGTAGAGAAGGGAGGAAAAACCTGAGATATATTGTAAATGTTTGAGTCAAGGGCTAGAAAACTAACTTGATATGGAGAAGGAGAATAAGTTCAATTTTGGAAATGCTGAATTTGAGGCCTTAAAAGGATCCCTAAGTGGAGCCAGCCAGTGATCAATTGTAACTTTATAATTTGAACTTGGTTGCAAATTTAGGTGAAAGAAAGACTTGGTGGGGGTGGGGTATAATTTCAGTGTAATTGGGACCTTAGATCTGCATCCTTGTGGCTTCAGATTGATAAGACAATTTTTAAAATTGCTCCATTAAAATTTCATCCACCTCCCTAAAGGGAAACCATCTCATATTCATTTTCTCTATTTTTTTTTGCAAAGGCTAACTCAGGCTTTCATCTTGAAGCATAAGAAAGGCTCCAATCTGCTAAGTAGTCAATGAAAAAGAAAACCCTTCAATTGAAAAGACATGCAAAATTTTTACATTTTTGGATTGCCACCATCATTACACCCTCTGAAAGGGGCACAGCAAAGCCAAAACACAAGCAACTGAAACCAATACAAGAGGACATGCAGGCCACAGGCCACATGGCTGAAACCAGTGTGTGCATCCAAAGAGACAAAATGCAGAAGTAAAATCACAGGATTGTCAACATCAAAGGGATGCAGAATGCATTTGTTTTATGGTGAAATAAACCAAGACCTAGAGAGCATAAGTGACTTGCTCCAGATCACAGAGCTAGTTAATGGCATGCAGCAGACTGTAGCACTCAATAGATTTCCCTCAGAATGGTGGTGCAGTTACACTGCTTTTCTTTTTCTTTGTTTTTTTCTTTAATAATGGGAAGAAAAAGCTGGCATAGTCCCAGGAAGGAAGAAGCCACACACACTATGCATATACTTATTTTTGAGGCATTATTAATTTGAAGACCAGTATACAAATATGTTAGGGGTGGTTAGTTGAATAATCAGTTTTATCATCCTCTCTACTGGGGAGAGAAATAAAGGCCTTAAATTTTTAGTGAAAAATCTATATTACAGTGTATTATTACAAACCTGTTTTAATACTATGTTACTTCAGTGTAAAATGTGATTTTCAAAGCACTAACAGTGGAAAGAGACTTAAAAAAATGTATACTTTGCTGGCCTCTGAAGAGGATGCACTGAGATCACTTGGTCAGATATGGGGTGCTATTTTTTTATTCTTTATTGTTCTGGGAAGCACCGAGGATAATGGGCAGTTCTCTAAAGATGAGATATTTCAGCTCAAATGGAGTGTTGTTCAGCAGTTTAGTAGTTTGAAGTGAGAAATTGTACTGCAATGTTAGAAAGGACGAACTTTGTATTTAAGTGCTGGGTTCTGTCCACTTCTGCCACGTAGTATGATCTGTGGTCACAGTTCTAGGAGTGGTGAATACATTTTCTACTTCATTCTTGCTTCCTGGAGAAAGTGCCCTAGGAGTGGTGGGGGCCTTTAGCACTGTAGGTAACATTTTTCGTGGCAAACCTGTTTGTTTTTTTTTTTTGATAGTGACCCAAGGTTGAGTTTTTTTTTTTTAAATTAGATTCATGTCAATATGACCTGAATTTTATGAGCATTATGCAACTTTGAGTCTCCTTTAAGAATGAACACATTAAACAAATCCCAACACCTCCATATCACTTCTCAGTTGTATTTATTAATAACCTTAGGAACATTTTGTTGGAATTTTGGTGTGAGATTCATGTTATAAATCTTTATTTCTCTTTAGAATCCCTTCTGTACCTTATTTTCAAATGCACACCATCTCTGAGGAGGAGATGTACAATAGATAATAACATGATTTTAAAATAATAGTTTATTGGGATAAAAACCACTCTTTCATGGTGTACAATTCAGGGTTCTTAGTGCCTTCACAGAGTTGTGTATGCATTTTCATCATCTAATTCCAGAATACTTTCATCACCCCAAAAAGAGACTTTATCCCCACATTCCTTCCTCTTTCTAACCCCTGGCAACCATGAATATATTTTCTGCCTTCATAAATTTGTCTCCTCTGAACATTTCACATATATGGAATTATGTCAAAGTGGCCCTCTGTTTCCACTTCTTTCACTTAGCATGTTTTTTCAGGGTTCATTCATGCCATAGCATATATTAGAACTTCATTTTTTTTAATGGTTGAACTGTATGCCATTGTATGGTTATGTTACATTGTGTTATTCATTCATCAACTGGTGGACATTTGGATTGTTTATAGTTTTCAACTATTATAAATAATGCTGATATGAACATTCATGTACAAGTGTTTGTTTTGATATGTTTTTCAAATTCTCTTGGGAACATATCTAGGAGTGGTTTTCTTTTTAATGGCCCTATTCATCTTTGGCACAAATGGTTTGCAGAGTAACCAAAAGTTGGCTGCAGATATTTTATTTCTAAAATGAACATATGTCCTTCCATTTTCTTAGCAGTGAAATCAATTTCCTTGAAATCCATTTCTATTGACTTTAGTAGTTCTGTATCAAATCAAGATAAGTGCTTTATAATGGACATGAATGTAAGTCTTGATATGTGAGAATTATTCAAGTCTGTTGTTCTATATAAGCAAAAAGGTTGAAGGGAAAACTCTAATTAAGTTAACAAATCAGGAATGATAATGTTGATTTTCAACTACCATTTTAAAATTCTAACCTTTACTTTCTATGGCCAGAGCCAGCACAGAATGTAAACAAGTGTCGTGGTCAGCAATAATAAACTTGCTCAGTGTTCTTTTAAATTATTCTACAGTGCCAAAATCTTCACATAATTAGGTAATATTATTTTCACTTTACAGATGAGGAAAAATGAGCCCCAGTTTGATTATTGAACACCAAGTTGCACAACTGATAAGTGGTAAGGATGGGGTTCAAACATAGAGGTAATAAAATATAGTGGTTAGGAGCAAAGGCATAGACTCCAAGCCCTCGCTTTATTCTTAGCTGTGTTATGGAGTAGCTGAGGTCTTAGACAAGCTTTGTAGACTCACTAGGTCTTAATTTCCTTTTCTGTAATGTGGAAGAAGCAATATTTAATGCAGAAATAGAATTAAGAGATAACGTGTGCAGCATGTGCCTGCTGTATTTGCTTAGCAAATAAATCCAGTATCTCATTCCAGACACTACACTCTAGCAATGTGTCGCACTATTTTGGCCTGTCCACCAGCTTGGTAACGTAATAAGAACCTCTGATTCAGGAATGCATGAGAGGGCTGCAACACAAAATCAGTCATTCTTGGAGACATAAATGCTGCAGGGGGTGCAATTTGTTTTTCTCTTCCTTCCTACTGGGAGGTGGGGTATTTCTTATGCTGCTAAAGAATTCTGGTTGTGAGTAAGAATGGTTTTCAACAACATCCTGCTTTTATTCCCCTTCACTGATGTAAAAGGTGGTGGGTGAGGATTTATAGCATGCCTCACTGTTCTGTGCCCACTGCTCATGCTCAGGTCATTCTTCTGAGAAAGAAGTCTGGCCTCTGAGATGCTTCAGCCAGATCATACCCTTCATATCTAGCTGAAGTCCGGGTCTGAGTTAACAGTTCCTTTATATCCCAATGAGCTGTGACAGGGTTATCAGATAAAATGCATTTGTTTATTAATTCTGGTGCCTCTGGCTAAAAGGAACTGCCTAGCATTAGGTGAGAGAGCAAGTCCCTTTTTTCCTTTCAATCTTTAACTATAAAGAAAGTTCTAAAACTCTTTGTGCTACTTCCTCTTGTTCTGCCAGGGTTTCTTATACACACTCAGAATCAAAGTCCTTGCCTGTCCAAAGGTGTTGTCTTTCATTCCCATTCTAGCTAGGTGGGACCCTATTTGCCGTTAGCTGATAACCTTTCTTCATATTTCATTGAGAAAATGGGGTCAGTTAGGGGAAAGCTCCACGATTCATATCCACCAAATCTCCCAACTCTCTTGGACTTATCTTCATGATTCTGTTCTTCTTGTTTCGTTGGATGAAAGCATTTCCAAACCTATTTAAGGCCAACTCTACCATGCTTTGACACCCATCCCTTCTCATCTTCTTGAGGATTAAGCTTCTTTCTATTTTTCTTTTCTTCCCTACAACATCATCTTCTCTTTATTTGGCCATACTCTTTCCCCTTTGAGCATGCTTGGATGGAAGCCATCTTTGAAAAATGCTTCTTGAACCAAAGCCCTGTCCATCTCTAATCTAAGTTCTATTATTCCACCATAATGTTTTCATTCTTAAAAAAAAAAAGAATAACTAATCTTTGTCTTCAGTTGGGCCAGTAATTCTCAAGCTTGGATATGCATTAGATTCACCTGGACTCTCTTAAAAGTGTTCTAGTCTTAATACACACCTTAGACATACTGTACCAGAATGTCAGTGTCTTGCAGTTCTCCCTGGTGACTTTAATGTGTGGCCAGGAATGGCTGTCTCTCATTGTAATGTAAGCTCCATGAAGACAGGGATAATGTCAGTTTGTAAAATGATGTGTCTTAAGGGTCTAGACTATAGCCTTGAACATTATAGCTGCTTTATAAATATTTATGAAAAAATATTAATTTTTGAGATGAATGTTTATAGCTGGAGGAACAGGCATGAAAAAGTGGGTAGTTTGATATCTTTTGCTCTGGAGTGACATGCTATTATAGCTACCTGGCCTCCTACAATTTTTGTCTACTTTGTGGATCTTTTATTTTATCTTGAGGAGGTTGGGGTGGGGTGTAAAGAAATAATAATAAAGAGGAGATAGAGAGACAAGGTACAGAGGCAAGGAAGGTGGCAGAGTGGCTCTTTGTCCAAGCGGCCACGTGTATTTATAACAATAGGTACCATAACCACATTATTGCTCAGAGTATCAGTAAGGTTGCTTATTCTGCAGTTGTATTTCATAGTTACAATATGCAATGTTAGGAGCTTTGTGCAGTTCTCGAGAAGGTCCATTGTCTGAAGTTACTGTTAGGTGGATGAATAATATTTGATTTCTTCTTAATGCTAGTGGAGGCAAAAAGTAGGGTAGGCATTGACAACAGCAAGCACAACATAACAATCCCAGTATTAGTAAACATCCACCTATGAATAATTGTTTTACCCAAGTAAAGTTGGGTAACCACGAACTTAGCCAATCCAATAGGTTTAAACCTCCCTCATCTTATCGGACCTTATCAATGATATCATTAAAGTAATCTAACTCCTTTGAAGTAGAATCATGGTTATCACTTAAGTTAAAGTAACACATATTATTAAATTTCTGACATCCTTTATGATGTAATAATAACCAATAATCAATGGCAGCCCAATTGTCAAGTGTGGTTTGACAATGTTGTTTTGTTCTTCATGAAGCATATTAATTGCCATAAAGGCATGATTAATATTATTTACCATAGCACAGTCCAGTTTTATAGTGGTTTTTTTAGGCCCCAACAGCTAGTCCAGGGATACCCACTAAGGAAAATGTCTAAGCGTCAAGTTTTGCCTTATAGAGGAGGCTCACTGATTCATCACAGTTTTTATCAAGGGGAATAGACCTTTTATGAATACATTATGCAGGATGGTGGCCTATTAAATCCTGTAGGGGCGGTAAGAACACAGTTAGCCTGTTAAGACAACAATGGATACCATGAGTCATTTTTGTAGGTATATAACAATTTTAGATAAGTGAACCCAGATATTATAGTGGGTTTTAGAAGTTAAGGAGTCTGACTGTACTTAATTTCTATAGCTGGGGTCCAACAACAGAACAACATTATTGTTAAGACCAAAGCATTTACAGAGTTCTGTGTGAGTTTAGCAATCAAAGCAGTAACTAAGTTTTCTGGAGTACATTTTAACCCCATTTGAGCCAATAGCTGTTGAGCTGATAGTATTAATGATTTTGTGTGTCCCCAAGTCACTGAAACTCTAGTAGCATGGGATCCGCTTTCAGTGTACCTTCTCTTTTGAGGAGAATGATCATTGTCCTTTTGTTTGGTGGGATTCTCCTCATCCACAATCAAATGAAACTTGGGGATCAGGTTGTGAAGTCTCTGATGTTCATTCATAATTGACAGGTCTCATGCATAGAGCTGGAATCCAAACTGGACCTGTTGGTGTAAGCATAGCAATCTAACATTTTCCCCATGTGATCAGAGGCATAGGATCTTATCATCCTGGTTTGGTGGAACCCTATATTTTACAAAAATTTTTGGTAATGGCTGTTTGGGTATAAAATCTCTATCCAAAGCAGATAACCAATTTTGAGTATCTACTTTGTTTTGCATGTTGAGTGCATTAACTGTAAATAAAACAATATCTAAGGCATTATTAATATGAGAGAGGCTAGATCCATCCTCCCCCACCTTTTTTTTAAGGCAAGTTTTAAGAGTACGATGTGCTCATTCAACCAAAGTTTGCCTGGTAGGATTATGAGGAATTTTATGATTTAAAATTATATTTTGTTGGTTACAAAATTGTGTAAAAGCATGAAATGTATAGGTAGAGACATTATCCATTTTTAAGTGAATAGGCTTGCTCATGGTGGCAAAACAAAGTAATATATGAGGAATGCAAGAAGATACCTTATCAAATCTTTGGGCACTAGCCCAAATGAACCCAGAATGAATATCACTGGAAACATGAAGAAAGGAGTAATGATGAAAAGGAGGGAAATGGGTAACATCCATTTTCTAAAGTATATTAGAACATAGATTTTTACATGGGGGCCCAAAAGATGAGAAAAGTTGTTGACTATAGCATGAACCTGTTGAAAAAAGATGGAAAACATTTTGATTAGAAATCAAGCATTTTGATGAAAAAATTCATGGGATTTCACAGCATCTGAAAATAAAGGATAAAAGGATTTTATAGCTTTATCTGTGTGAGTGTTACCTTCTGTCAAAGGTCCAGGAATTTGGGTGTGGCTGTGTATATGAGAGGGTAAGATAGGAGATATGTGACACTGCGAAAGAGTTTAAAGGATTTACAAAATTTTAAAAATACAAAAGAGATAGTAAATTGGAATCCAAACGAGGGCGTAACACAGCTGTAAAAATATGAGGAACAAGTTTAGTTATACATGGAGAATCTGTAATAATGTTTAGAGTAGTAGAAAATAGTTTTAGTGCCAGGACAATGGTAGTTAACTCAGCTTGCTATGGAGAGATTTGAGGTAGAGTATAATAGTCTATTTATCATTAATAAAAACAGTTATTATTCCTCTTTGTTTACCTCTATTTGTATACACATTTAATCCATTTATAAGAGGAATGGTAGAAATTAAGAAAGAAGGGAAATGTATAACCTGATATAACAAAGAGAATTGTTATGAGGCACGTGAAAATCAACTGGTGCTAAAAAATTTGTTAATACAACTTGATAGTAGAGGAAGAACTGTAAATATTGGAGATATAGTTTTCCCATAAGTATGGTTTAAAACATGAATGTCCATGTCTTTTAAGGATAAAATTTTAGTATGACCATCAGTAATTAATTGAGCATACATAACAGTAAAAGGCAAAAAATAATAGCCTGAAAAATGAGGACAATATAATTATTTTAATATATATATGTTTTATTATAATTAGCAACAGTAAGGTGTTTTAACAAAAACTATCAATGACAATGGCACATTAGATATTGAAAGTTGACTCACCATTATTGTTGATAATCCTTCTTAATTTTTTGTAAAGCATATTTTAAAGAAGGAGTTATATAAAGAAAGGAGGCAGTGTCCTGTTTCTTTAAAAACTGGAAAAAATGAGAGATGAGTTTGGCATTAGCTGTAATTTTTAATTTATGTATTTAAGAAACTATACTTATGAAGATTAATCCCACTTATGTTAAATCTAATTTACTTATTTTAATTGTAACATAAAAACATAAGAAAAACATGATTAATAGTATTAATCATCCCTGTTTCTTGAAGAAAAATTTTAGAAGTAATGGATATCATATTTTAGATATTTTTTAGAAATTAAGACTTTATTGTTTGGTCACCTAGAAAAATCCATAAGTTAGAATCTTAAAGACATTTATATTTTTATTTGATTACTTGATTTGAATTAAGTTATTGATTCATTTTTTAATTTAAATTTTTATTTATGAGTGCTCATTTGTCTAAATATCAATTGCAGCAAGTACATGATATGTAGATATAAGGCAGGCCTGTATAATTGGTAATGCCAGGTATAGAAATCATAAAAGGTATCATGGACACTGAAATCAAAGAGTTTCAGGTTAGCTGACATTTTGTCCTTGATACCTATCAGACTCATTTCCAACATAACCACATTTATATTGTCCTAAGGATCTATTAAAAGAAATTTTTGAGTGTATTTGAGAGTTAACTCTGGAGAAATTGGCCTTTGGATAAAGACAGAATGTAAAAACCTTTATAGTTAGATAAAACAAGACCAATCAGAAAAATACATGAACTTACATAGAATATTTAAAAACTTACATCACCGTAATACTAACTTTTTTTTATCAGGTCAGAGTGTACTTTTAGCTCAGATATGAGCCATTTGGAAGCCTGTGAAATTTTTAAGAAAAAACTTTTTTTTTTCAAAAAGAAAGCTTGTACATGTAGAATGTTTTTACTTTTGTCTTTCTGTGCTGTAACATAGGGAAGAACTGCTCAAGAAAGCCAGCTGAATACAGAAGACAGTCAGCCAAGCAGTTTGGATTTAACTGGTTTTTCATAGGGCTAGTAAATCTTGTAGGTCCTGTAATTTACATTTTAAATATAAGGCTAGGAAAGTTAGAGATCCAGCAGAAGTTAAAAGGTAAATAAAACTGTTGAAACCAATTTTTTTTCTTTTCTATTATAATATAATTCTCTTAAAGCATGGTGTTGTAGTCAACATACTTTGTGGAGAGTTCTTTTTTATTTTTTCTTTTGCTTTAAATCTTGCAAATCTTGTAACAGTTTCCACATATGTTTGAATATAAGTAATGAATAGTAGTGGATTGGAAAGGATAGAACACAGTAGCCACAGGGAGTTTTTGGACATTCGTTTATTTTTGTTTCCTTTGTCCTAGACCAGGGTGGCCTCTTGAGGCCATGCATAAAGCCATACCATAAAAGTATTCATTACCATGACATTAGTATTTGTGTCCAATAACCCTGTGATTGACTGCTCATTTAAACAAAGAGTTTCAGACTGCCAGCTGATGGTATTTGTGTCCAATAACCCTGTGATTGCTCATTTAAACAAAGAGTTAATTTAGGTCTTCTTACGGTAATTGATAAACATGTTTCAATGACATTGGAATTAAACCTTGTATTTACCCTTTCATTTAAAGGTTGTAACTCTTTAAATACAGCAAAAGGTAACTGTTCATAATTTTTTTCGGTTGGTTAGCAGAATTTATCTTAATAGGACAGACAGGTAAGTTATGAGACTCCCCCTGCTCCACAGCTTGTCCCAAACACTTAATTATCTGGGATTTAGCTAGGGGCTGGGTGGCTGCCATTGCTGGCCATGCAGACAATGGCAGTGAATTAGTTAGAGGAGTCATATGCGAGGGAGGCTCAGGGACAGCTCCTGGCAGAGTGTTGTTGACAGGGCTGTGCCGCTGCTGCAGGGTGGGGAGTGGTGGGGGATTTAAAGGGGCTGCATAGCCAGGCACAGAAGGAGAAGAGCAGGCAGGTTGATAAATAGAAGTTTTATCAGTTGCATCTCCACAAAGAAACCAAGTTTGAAGCACAGGACTAGAATTTCATGGCTTCTCATGTAGTGTTTCACCCATTTTCCTCTAGTCATTCAAATTTAGTGTCCCACTTTCTGTCATCAAGGCAGTAAGATCATTGTCACTTACAGTATGTCCAGCCTGATGACATCGTTGAGCATCAGATAGAGATAGAGAATTACCCATAGCCTACTGATTAGGTATCAGTACCAGCTGATGAAAGACATGCACCTCAAAAGCCTGTTCCAGCATAAGTAAGCTACTCCCTTCCCCTGTTACCTGTCAATTTCTGGAAGGGTTTCTATTAAGGTGGATTCTGTTGTCTCAAACTCTCTGTGGACTGGGAGGTCTTTTGGGGAGAGAACTCTTCTTGTGCCCCAACGTCGGTCACCAGTTGTAAAGAATAATAAGAAAGAAGAGACAGAGAGACAAGGTGCAGAGGCAGGGAAGGTGGCAGAGTGGGTCTTTGTCCAAGCCGCCACCTGTATTTATAACAGTAGGTTACATTAGGTCATTAGTTCCATAACCACATTATTGTTCAGAGTATCAGGAAGGTTGCTTATCCTGCAGTTACATTTCATAGTTACAATATGCAATGTTAGGAGCTTTGTGCAGTTCTCAAGAAGGTCCATTGTCTGAAGCTACTGTTAGGCGGGCAGCTCCAGGAACACCAGAGCTTTGGTGAAACATTATATTTATAAAGCAAGCAAGTTCCTTTATTCCCAGGAGTTATGTGCCTAAGATTAAGGTTGAAGCTGATAAGACTCTAGCATGGAGGGCCTTACCATAGCAACCTATGCCTTTGCACAGAAACTTTCCAGGCACCAAGCATGCACGGCCTTGAAGTCATCAGGGACCCCAATCTCAAACACAGAACCCCTATAGTGGAAACAGTTCTATGTTGACTGAATGTATTAGAAGAGTTTAGGAGAGGAGATGTTTTTAGCTTTGTGGTGGCTGCCTATTTAGAAAGTCTGGTTACCAGATTTTTACCTTTGAATTGCATTTGTTAAGTTAAATTTCTTTGTCCCCAAACTTGTCTATGTTATATGTTGCTATAAGATTATGTCCTTTTTATTTACATCTTTTTATTTCTGTTTATTTGTTTTTTGGTACTACGGTGGAACTCAGTGGCACTTTACCACTGAATACATTCCTAGTCCTTTTTATTTTTATTTTGAGACAGAATCTCACTAAATTGCTGAGGCTGCCCTGGAACTTGTGATTTTCCTGCCTTAGCCTCCAGAGTTGCTGAGGTTTTATAGGTGTGTGTCACAAGCCTGGCTTACTACCCCTTTATAGCATCTACAGTTTAGATTATAGATGAAAATAAAACCATCGCTGTCCTCTGTCATAAGGGTTTCTTTCTTCTTAACACTTATTACCCCATTTTTCCAGGAATCAAATATTACTGAGAGAACTCTAGGCATGGGGCACCCAGCTTTAGTTCCCCCTACCCTTTCTTCTCTTCTTCACTACTAAGGATGATTCAGTGGCTGTGATTGGTGTTTGAGCTTCATTCTCTGAGACTGTTCAGTTAAATAAAGGTTTTTTTTTTAGGCATCTGCTATTCGTTAGGCACAGGAATGATTCGTGGGGACAGCAAAATGGCCCTTGTTTTCTAAATATTGGCATCCTGATGGAGAATTCTTGTAAGCAAAAACATTTCAATAAATGATGGTCAAATTCTCATAGGTGTAACATTTGCAGAGCCTAGGGCAAGAATGAAGGTATGTCTGGAGGTTAGAAATTCAAACATGAAAATAACAGACCATTACTAAATAAGACATGTTTTGTCCTTCAACATGGATAAATATACCTGTGTGGCCAGATTTGAATTTAGAATTATGGGCCCCTGCAGTTCCACATAGAAGCATGGCAGTGAAGGGAACTCTAGCTGCCAATGGGCAGCCCAAATCCTTCTCTTTCTATTCCTGGGTGGCCATAACTGTGAGTGGCTTCATAAGCATGCATCTGAATACCCCAGCCTAAATGTCCACATGCAACTATACGGACACCAGTAGCTGCGGTAGCTGACTTTGGCAACTCCTCAGCCTAAGGGTGTATACCCGGAGACTTTGAAGTATATTCTGGCCATTTGGGCAGAAAATTCTGGGTCCAGGGTACCTAGGCATAATCAGGAATGGATGGATGGGGCCCTTTGTGGGCATCTGTACTTGGCCCTAGGGATTCCTCCATGGAGAATAGGCTCAGAGCTCTGAAAGTTTGGGACTTAGGTCAGGAAGCTCATAGGGCAGCAGGTAGCACTGATACAGAACACGAGGGGTAGTAGCAGTGTGAGGAGGGTACCTTAGGCAAAAATGAAGAAAGAGTTGAGTAGACTACTGAGAGGAAATGATAGATGAACTAAAATTTTTGAAGTGGAGTTTAGACAGAAACAAATATGGATAGAACACTAGAAGATCAGCTGGGGCATATTGCAGAGCAGTGACTTGGCACCATGTGTGTGAAGCAGCTACGAGTACGAGTACAGATTCCTTATTACTGGAGTGGGAGTAGGGAGGAGTAGATGTCAAAATGATGGGCTGCATCCTAGAGTTGAGGACATTGGCCAGCTTGCTGAAGATCATGGGTTTAATCTGTAGGTCATAGGAGACCTTGATGTGCCTTCACGTCTGTGCCTATTTTTGACTTATTTTGTGATCTCTCATCTCCTTTAATTCCCAAAGCATCTTGAATGGCAGAATTTATGATATAGGCTACTTTTCTGGCCCCAAAGCACTAAAGAGATCATACTGACTGCTAGATCCTTAGAAATGACTCTCTATTGTTCTCTCTTGGCAGCGGGAATTTTACTCTTTGGTTGTTTTTTATTTTTTATAGCAGATGCTTTTATCTTATCCCCTCTACCTTTCTTTCTTTTCAATATACTTTCTGGCTCCAACAATCCATCCATCCACCCTAAGATTTCATATATGTGCTTGGAGCTCACTGAGCTTAAGATGATTGATTTGAACCATTTTTCAAGCAGTTCACTCCCATTTCTTTACGGTTAGTTACAGGTTTCCTTTGGTAGTGTCATAATGGACTAATTTTTTTGTGATCCTTGGTGTTTGTGAATTTCAAGCAGCAGTCACATCTTTTTGTCTTTGTGGACCAATTTTGGGACTATGGTGAGCATGACCAGAGCTGGGCAATGGTGATGCTTTTGGTTTGTAAATAAACATCCAGTTTTTGAGATTGCTACTGGGAATATGATTGGGCCTGGCTCTTGACATTTCCATGCGTATCAGGGCTGGAGACAGGACTGTAGGAAAGCAGGCTACAGAGGAGTGGGGCTGCCTCCTGGTCTGCAGCTAGGTCCATATCAGTGGGCCTGCTACCAAGGCATAGCCCTGTATTCTCAAAGTGGCTTTCCTCAGTCTTGGGATCCACAGTAGGAAACCTCCTACCTGGATCCTGAGGTGCACACACAGGGGCACTTTTGTCTGTGCATGGCTGCCAAATCATTATTTCTCTGGGGAACAAGGATTGGGAATGTTTTATTCTACCATCTTGTTGATGTCATTCCTCTGGAATTGTTTTCTGTAGAAGGTTTAGAATGGAAAACAGTACAGGCTCCCTTTGAGCTGTTGACTGAGTTGTTAACTATTACCTATGGGGAGGCATCATACTGTCTCTCTCTATGTTTCTCAAATATCAGACATTTCCATGCTGCCACATTAAATTTTTATTGCCATGGCACCATGTGATTCTGTAAGATAATTGTATTATTATTTATAATATTTCATATTTTTCTCTAAGTTGGGCAACTTTTAAAAACTTATTTTTAAAGAATTTTTGTATCATACCTTTAAATGTGGAATTGTCCATCAGTGTATGCTAGAAATTTTCTCATGCCTTGCCAGTGGTATCCACAGTGCACTTTGGGAAAAACTAATAACAGAAAGAATATAGATTTTTGATTCTGAGTGATCAAGTCTTTGGTTGGTGTCTTGGATCTCCCATAAGGGCAAGTTATCTTTCTGAGACTTAAATTCTTTATCTGAAAAATGCAGATTCTAACTTATAGGAGAGAGAAGTAAATGAGATGATGGATAGAAGTCAGTGACTATAAGGTCAGGCAAAGAGGAGGTGCACCATGGATTAATTTCTTTTTCCATTTACTATTGGCTTTTATAACTGGTTCAATCATCTTTCTGGCTATTACTACAGCTTATTTTTATTGAGATAAAATTTATACACAGTGAAATTCATATATCTTAAGTGTACAGAGCCATATATTTTTTTTTATTTTTGATTGTAGATTTACTGTTTCAACCAGATATCTGAATATCTGAACTCTACTATCAAATCTGTTGACTAGTGTTTGATTTAAGGATTTTCACAACTCCTGTGAATCTCTATTCATAAAAGAATGCTGTGTGAATATGAGTTAAGAGGACTGAGTGTTTGCACTCCTAAACATTCTTATTAGTAATATTCTTTCTATTTTTCTTACTTGGGAAAATTAGAATTTTCTAACTTTCATTGGGAAGATTAGAATTTTTTAACTTGGACAAATCTGTAATTTGTTTTCTGCACCTTGCCCAGTTATGCACAGCAGCCTTGATTTCTATGAACCACTCAGTAATCAATAACTCCAAATTCAAAATCAGCAGCTTACTGGGGGTGGACTCAGAAGTGTGAAACAATCACCCAAAGCTTGCTGATTCTTTGTTTCTGCAACAAATTACCAAAAAAATTAGCAATTAGCCACATTTGGGGCTTTTCCACAGCTGGGTCTTAAGCCATGATCAATCAGAAACAGGAAGCAGGTACTCTGATAAATAAAATTATGTTTAAATAGCAAGTTTATTAATACTAGTTCAATCCATCCACGAGTAAATTGTCTTCTATTAACCTGGTCATTGTGGTTCTGCTTCTGCTGAAGCCATGTATGAGCACAAGTCCTTATTGACCTCTCTGACTCCTGTTGTTTGTGAGCTTACTGAGTCTTATAACTATCCCATGGAGCTCTTCTGCAGTGAACCATATCCTTCATAGTGTGCAAAATTAGGAAACACTGTGGCTGTGTTAGCATTTTGTAGGGGGCACAGCTATAAGTTTTGTTCCTTAATGGTCATATAGAACTATAATCAATTTAGTGAATATTTTGAGAAAAAACAAAAAGGAAGAACTTTCTGACAGCTAAAAATATCTACTAACAAGAAGGCCTCCCAAGAGTTGAAGTATTCCCAAATTTGGTATTGTTCAAGCAAAAGTTACATGAGCCTCTAACAATGGTAGTGCCAGGGATAACTGAAAATTTCAGAAGGGAAATTAGTTTAGTTGAGCTCTAACTCCTTGGGCTGAGACTAATTCCAGGCATGCCAAAAGAATACCTGAATGATTACCAACTCAAGGCATAGATAGTAGAGTTGGGGAATCAAGATCTATAAGCTGGCTAGGTGCAGTGGCTCACATATGTAATTCCAGTTACTCTGGAGGCTGAGGCAGGAGAATTTTAAGTTTGAGGCCAGCCCGGGAAACTGAGGAGATCCTATCTCAAAATAAAATTATAAGGGAAGAGGATGTGGTTCAGTTGCAGAATACACTTGGGTTCAATCCCCAGTGTTGAAAAAAAGAAATACAAGCCTAAATAATTAGTGAATAGGGCTTGTAATAACCATCATTGTTCCATGGATATAGTAACAAAGTGCAGAGTTAGCTAGTGTTGTGTTATTTAAATACTTTAATATGGAGTGTGGAACAGCATGACTTCCATTGTTAGTCAGGTTAAGCTACAATCCATATGTTTCTAGTATTCCAGTTGGGTTAATTAGCATTCTAATCATTCTAATCTTCTGTGATCTGGAGGGGTAGGTGACTTGTGAAAAATCACGAACCCTGGAACCACACAGCCTCATTCTGAATCCTGGCTTTACAATCCTGACCTTAAAATTTACTAGTTATGTCAGAAATCTACCTGCATGTCAGTTTCTGAATCTGAAACTGGGAAAGATATTTGTGCCTATTTTGAAGGCTGTCGTGAGGATTAATTAAATGAGTTAATATTTGCATGGCAGTATCTGCCACATATTAAGTGCTATATGGATGTTTTTTAAACAAATAAAAGCAATTCAATACTAGATCTTTGCTTAATAACAGTGTCAGAAATGTGCTCTCACTGATGCAATTAATTATAGGTATTCAAATTGTGTGAGTTGGTTTACATAATAGGAACACTCTACCTTTCTCCTCTTGGAAGACCAGGAGCATCCAGGACTTAATCTGTAATCATCCTTGATCTAGTCTTTTTAGTCAGAGTTATAGTTTCCTGATGCTAAGTATAAGGAAATAGAACCCTAGCTCTGGAATACCATTATGTTATCTTGATTAAACATCTTATATGTGGTGGTAATTGACACACTCTAAGCTTCAGGAAACTGGAATTCATGAAGTTTACAAGTGGATTATGTGAAGAGTTAAGCATCTACCTCCTAATGTACATGTTAAATAAATTTATGTGGCTGAATTTGATCTGAGACTTGATTTTATTATAGTCCAATGGGGAGATTGTGGAATAGAAGCTAACTCTCAGCCACATCAATTTTTTGAGAGGCATGTTTGCCTGCAAAATTTATCTATCCTAAAAATATTATCTATCCTAAGAATCACATAGGAACATATTGATTTAGTTTTAGTTCACAACAAAAGGGAATGGACTAGGGTGTATTAAGGAGAAGTCATTCAGTATGACCAGGAAGGTCGGTAAGCAATTCAGAAGGGTCTAAGGAGATAGGGGTAGGAGCAGGGAGAATAAAACTGAAGCTGAACCTTGGAGAATGGATGAAACAGGAACTGGCAGTAGAGAAGGCAGGGGGGAAATAAGAGATGGAGATTCTGTGTCCATGTGTAGTGGAATACAAAGGTTGCATAAAGAGGGTAATATCAAAATATGGAAAGATTAGAAGTTGAGTGAGCTTCTTTCTTTGTGGCTGAATTGACCATATATACCTTCCCAATGTGGCTTCTTTAGACACTTGATAAAAATGTTCTTTTGTGCATCACCAATGACTTATTAAATCACAAAGCCCGTGGCCTTATCTCAGTTCTTCTCCTCTCCCGCTTTCCACAGTCTGTGAACTCTGGTCTACCTTCCCTGTCAGAAAATGTTATGGCCCTGCAGAGAACTGAGGCTGGAGGTCCAGGTTTATAAAGGGAAAAGTGGTGAGATCAGTGGTGGGCACTGGGGTACCCAGATGCAGAGAACTGGTTTAGAACTTGGGAGGATAATGGTGTTTTGAGGCCATGGAGGAAGCTGGGAAGGAAAGCAGTGATCAGAGACAGGAAGGGAATTGGAAAACTAAGAGAAGCCAAAGGACACTGCAGGTATGTGGCTATGGGTTGCACATAGTGAATTGCCGCACTGTTAGTGGATGTCACTGAGAGTTTCCAGGGATGAGTATCTAGGTGTTTGTGGAGAGAATAGGGAGGACAGTGAATATACTGGGAGAGTCAGCAAGAGAATAGGAGATCTGCCTACCAATTTATTAACTTCATTCTCCTAGAAAATATTAATGATTCACTGAGTGAATGATTTCTCTGGTCTTCCTGCATTTTCTTTTTAATCTCTTCCTGTAGTTTCTCTTCCCTGCTTCTTGGGTAAATTGGATCACAAAATGATGGAAACTGCATCTTTTCTCGTCAAAGCAGAGGCCCTGTTGCCATGGGACTCCCTGCAGTTTTCCATTATGAAAATTATTATGAAGATATGTGCACAAGAAGAACAGATAAAAGGTCTTCTTAAAATTAATGTATGATTACATTTTTTTTGCAATCCTGTTTTTTTAATCTCTGGGAAATATTTAGAGCATTTGTAATAAGAATGATTAGTTTAATCTATGCTGTTCCTTCGACAGGTTTAAACATCTTATATTGATAACCTTTTTGATTTTAGTTTGAGTATAAAGGAGGACACTCTAGTGGATGGAGTCATTCATCTATTAACAGATATTTACTGAATACCTTTTATATGTGGGCAAGTGTTCCAGGCACTGGGACATCTTTGGGATACAGAATGAATATAACAAAAATATCCCTGTCCTCATGGGACTTACATTCTAGATATCCTGCAAAGAGGATAGAGACAACAAGTTCTGATTTACGAATCAATTATTTTTCTTAGGCAAGTTTTAAAATCTGTTTGCTTCAGTTTCCTCATCTGTAAAATAAGGTTGTTTTGATGATAAAATACTTAAAAATAGTCAAATACTCAATGAATGTTTTAGACAGGGATGATGTATGCAAAGTGTTAATGAAAAAATATAAATAAGACCATGTTATTTAATTTGTTAATTATTATGGATTGGACCATGTTAGAGGCCATTTGGTCTATGAATGTTTGCACTTGGTCATGGGTGGGGGAGGTGCAGTCATATCTGGCTGGTAAACTCCTCCTTATTTCTAGTGCTACTGCTTGGGATTCATTGGTCATTGCGAATCCTTTGAAACCTACCTCAGGGCACTCACTCATTGGGACTCTATTAATACTCTTGATTCTGCCCTATAAAATCTTTATGAAAAACTAAGATTCATTTTTAACATTTACAAAAAGTGTTTGTTATCCTTATGTTTAACTTGTTCTATTGGAGCAAAGTAAGTGTCATTTTTCTGACCTCTTGTCCTACGTTATTCATGAGTCCTATTGGAATGAACATGTCTAGCTGAGGTCCTCAGGATCTATAGACTAAGACACAGGAAATAGTCGTTACCTTGATCCTATCTCTTGGACACAGTCCTGTTATGTGCTGGGTTGGTTCTAGGATATAGATCTGCTGCCTACTCTAGGTAGAATTATGAGTTAGGGGAAACAAAGTTTAGAAAAAAATTGTCCTGTGCATGATGCCTTTTGGTTTTTGTGTATAGCATTTGCATAACATTTAATGAATATATTGTCTTCTGTGGTGAAATTAAGTAAATGAAGTTTGAGTAAGGTGTGTAGGAGGTAGCATAAAATTACAGTCATATGTCCAACATCAAAATCATTATCAGCATTACTATTGTCACCCACATATTCTCGTGGGAGGGAAATGTGCACAGGATCCTGGTATTCAAAACCTTATGACTTCAGAATCAGTGAGGCAAAAATCACTTGTGGCTTGCTAACTTCCTGTAAAAACTTTAAAAATGTTATAATGAAAGTGTTGTAATTTTAACACATTTAAAAATATTATACAGTTAAAAAATATTTAAAAGCATAAGGAAGAAAATGTTAAAGCCCTAACACCTAAGATAACTACCATTAACATTTTATGTCTATATATGACATACTATAAATTATACTTAAATTATATATATATATATATGTATATATATATATATATATATATATATATATATATATATATCCTCCATACCATCCTCAATGCCATGATTACATATAAACACATATCACAGGGTATTTTAAAACTCATTATTTTACTAGAAAAGGAATTCATTATATATGCATCTCTGTATTTCACAAATTTAAAGTTAATAATATGTAGTGAAAATTTTTTCAAGTTAGCTATTATGGATTGGACTTATTCTTTTAAAATGCTGCATAACAGCTCATGTCATGCATAAACCATAATCTGTTCATTCATTGTCCCTCTGATGACTGTTTCTTTTCTTTCTTGCTTTTACCTCTGTAATCAAGGCTGTAATGTACTTTTCTGGTAAATATATCTTTACATATGGGATTTTTTTTCCCTAGGGAGAGACTCACAGAAATGAGGTTTGCTGTTCCCCAAGACTCTGAACTGGAGAAATAATTCACCAAAATGGAACTGAGTTGCTTTCTGGAAACGGGTATTAGCCATAAAACCAATGGCAGAAAAGGTCAATTGAAGGTGGGATATGTCTGTCATGCTCTGAACACTGTATGTTCTCCACCACTGCAGGCTGGTGAAAGGAATGAATGAGGGAAGGAATGACTTGTACAACTCCTTCCTGTTTGCTGCTGTTTAATCTGTTTCAGTGAAGTGATAAGAGTTTGGTTGTTCTGTTGTGTAGGTCCCATTTCAGTTACCCATCTGGTTCAGTGATCTAGAGATGACCTGTCCACTAAAGCTCTGCTGTTTCTTTAATGCCTGTTGGTATTGTAAACAACCTGCCTTTATGCTTCAGGGGTCCAAGATTTCTGTGTCCTCCCAGACATTTCATCTTCAGCCATTGCTATTCCCTCCATGAGTTCCACTCAGGACACCTATCACCCCCGTCTAGTGCAGCCATTAGTAATAAGTTTTCCCAGCAGTCCTTTCTCTTCTCTTTTACTTCTGTTCTGTTCCAACTGTAAATTTTCCAGACAGCTGCCAGAAGTCAGCAGGGTTGGATACTCTAGTTATTTCACAGCCACTTTCCACATTTGCATTCCAAGTGTTTGCATCTTTATATATCAGTAAATCTCCCTTGGTTGGGGGGAGTTTATATTCCAAATCTGGATTTGGATTAATGACCAGCAATGCATTACTCACAAAATGAAAAGCACATCCTGGGTGGATAGAAGAAAACCTTTACATTTAAATACTTAAAATTGAGAGAGACCAAGTTCATCATTTCATTTTCTTGCTAATTTTTAATGTCCATTTGGTGTGCTAACCAGAAAATTTGAACTACTCAGCCATCCACATGTTATTTGACACAAAAAACAGCAAAATTTTATTTCACAAAATGCATCAATTAATGCACTTTTCTATGTTTTATAGTGTTTATGAATAACAATTTTTGACTATGATTGAATTTGGTAAATTTGTCAAATTTATGAAGAACAGTATGCACAGAGTATAGTGAAAAAAAATTTTTTTCCTCAGAGTTTTTAAAGGTGAATTTGTTCCAGGATAAGAAGAGACCAAAAACCTGTACAAAACTTAAGAAGAGAAAGTCCTGTCCTGAACTGTTGTCAGTTAATGGTCAAGCATCCCTCAGAAAGTCCTTAAGTTTTAGCTCTCCTGTCCAAAGCTGAGAGCTCTTAGGATCTTGAGGGAAACTGGGTTTAATCCACTAAACAAGTGAGTCTTCTTTTCTAACTCCTTGAGAGTACAAAGGAAGATGCAAAAGAAAATAATCAGAAGAGACAACTAGTATCTACTGAGTGCTTACTTGAAAGCAATTTGCCTTCCTGTTTTATTTATTTGGTAATAACTTGGCAAAGTTGGTGTACCGTTGCCCTTTTCATGAGAACATGGAGGCTCTTACACATAAGTAAGCCTAACCAGGTCATTCATTTTGTGAATAATGTTGCTTGACTGGAACTCAGATCTCTCTGGCCCCGAGTCTATTATGTAAAACTCTTGCTCTGTATAAGATGTCATCAGTGCCTCTCTCAGTGTTTCCTGACTGATGGACTTCAGAAAACTTGGAGAGCATCAGATAAAAGCTCTCTGTTTCTGGGAGCACCATCTGCTCTTATCTCTTGACCTCTTCATTTCCACCATCCAGTTAATTGGCCAGATTGCCTGCTGTGTGGGGGCTTAGTTGGCTCTGGATAATGTTTATGCTGCTCTCCATCCTTGACATGCCCTCCCTGGCTTTAGCTTTGTCCAGTGTTGTCCCCATTCTCCCCAGGACTTGGCCACTCCATCATCAGGTGTCCACACCGAGTTTTATTTAACATTCACACAAATATCCGTTCTAGAAATGGCTACAAAAAATGATTCAAATATTTGTATTAGATTCACACTGGAAGGCTCCTTAAAAAGTGCAAAGATTGTGGGGAAAAGCTTGTGTCATTGGAAAAATATAAATAAAATATATCATGTTGCAGAAAGATTCCTGGCTTTGCATGATCAAAAATGGAAGGGAGGGCACTTCTGGTTCAAAGTTGCCCTACTTCATCGAGGATTTCATCACGTAATCCAACTAGAGAGCCCCTCTTCAGAATTTTGCTATGCTCATCTAAAGGTGCTTTTGCAAAGAACTGGTAGGATTACTTCAGGATGGAGAGCTATTGCATTGTCAAGCTTACAGGTCCTCTTGTTGATTTGCTTTTGTGACTGTGGTCTCATGAATGTTTGTTTCACTCATTAGTAGTGTGACATTGAGGAACTTACCCAACCTTTCCGAATCTTAGGTCCTTTATCTAAAAACTTGTGATATCATGTCTATCTTGTAGGGCTTGGTAAGATGATATGTGTCAGGATTTTAGCCTGAGGAAATTTTCAGTAAATTTCTTTTCATTCTCTCTTTTATTGTGCAGAATTTGTACAAGAGTCAAAACACGGGGGTGTCCTTTTATCATATTTTACAGACATCAATTCCATTTAGCTTCCTTATTGTGCACTCCAACATTGTCATGATATTAAGGAGCAGTGGCTTGCATCTTGCATGGGGATTATATTGTAATATTAGAATATAAAGCAAACATAGTATATGCTTAAATTAAACTTGAATATAACATGAATTTACCCATAAAAGACAAAATTCATGCTTTTGTGTATATATCTCTGTGCCATTCAGTGTATCTAGAAATGTATAGAGTATAACATAGTGGAGAGTATACAGTTTTATAAAATGATCATACTTAGAAATTAAATCACTTGAGAGTTTTACTTTATACTGTTCTAACTTGTAGGTTCTTTTTGTCCCTCTACATTGTCTATGAATTTTATCAGTTCTGAGATCTTTTAAAATAATTTTTCAGTTTCTTCTTGAAAGAAGTCAACTCAACCACTCACCTAGAAGTCTAGACAAAGTTTTCCACTTCTTTGCCATTGGACAAAAAATTAAAATTATTCATGTGTTCCTTTCGCAGTTTTATGGAACATGTAGTTACTGTTTCAGGCTTGATTACTCCAATCACTCATAGGGTACAGATTTGTGTTTTGGAGTGGCAGGATAATTTCCTGTCTATGTAAGCTGTTAATTCTCACTTTTTCTACAGGGTATATATTTTACTTAGGTTAAAAGTACTGTGACTCCATTACTTATGAAAGTATGTCTTGTATACAGATAAGTGTTGTTATTATTGATGCTGTTATCTAAATCTTCCTTGAATAAGAAATGTGCATTCCTGGAGTCTAGATTTTTAAGGTAACAAAATGTGTACAGATGGATAGCTGAAGTGTGGATAGGGAATGCAATAGCATTGCTTTCCCTGATCCTGAACCAGAAAGTTTTAGCTTCCGCTCAGAGACTGCCGGTAACTGGTGTGCCTACCTAGAGTAAGCAACTGGTAAGTGGATAGTTATGACACTCGGGGTCCATTGGAGAACAGTCATTGAGATGGAGTCAGCCAAGGCCAGACTCTGCCTGAAGAGCTACCACTGATAAATCAGCACTATCTAGCTTCTAGGCCTGGCCACTTCTGCTGAACACAAGCCTTTTATGAACAATCTTTGCTCCAAAGTTCCCTGTTGGCTTATCTGGACTTGGTCAGATCTGCACTATGGTTTGAGCTCTTCAGTGAAGATGGATCTTGAAGGCACTGCAGCTGGAACCTTCAGTTAACTGCACTCTGCAACAAGTTCTTTTTGTTTCATTTCCTCCCCACCCCAACTCCTCCTCCTTCTTCCTCTTCCCTTCCTCCTGGTCCTCTTCATCTTTGTGTGTGTGTATATACAAGATGTTTGCTGAAGAATTTTGACTGGGAAAATTATAAGCAATTTAATTTTAAGCCATGTGAAAATTGCTTAATGAATGTAATGAAAAAAAATTTACATAGCACCCGTAGCATGGCTTGAACATGCTAACAATAAAGCATTCAATAAAAAGATCAGTAAAAATCTATAATTATACAATTTTGATTATTTAATGTAGAATGACAGATTTAGAGGTTGGCATGGAATTAAATTTAACTTAGCATCATCCATATCTTGCTGGTGGTATGCAGTGATAATTAAATTTTTCTTCTTTATATTTCCAATGAGTTCTTTTCTAGTGGGATATGTGAGTGACACACATCCATAGCTGACATGGTGAGTCTCTGCCTAGGATTATTAGATGTTAATTGAAAGAATTGCTGCTCAGGGTGCTTTTCCTGACAGAGGTAAGAAATTTAACACGCTTTGTGCCTGGGCAACATGGGTTACATGGAAAACAACATTTTTGTAAAGTCCAGTGTGAGTACTCCCTCTAGTTTCCATGATTTCCTAAGGACAGCATTTGCTTCTTGTGCCAGCAAGATATTTGAGATTGGACCACAGACTCAGGTATGAATTTAGTGGTAATAATTTTCTTTAGTTAACAGCTTAAGATGTGTCAAACATTTTTCAAATATTATACATAGTGCTTACAAGTGTCCTAATACATGGTGTTATCTTTTATAGAAGAGGAAACTGAGAGTCAGAGAGATATGGTGACCTGCTCAAGATTGCATAAATTGGATCATATCCACATTTGTTCCATTGTTGTTCTCATTTTCTAATTGTTTATCATTCACAATTTACTATATGCTAGTCATTGCAAAACTCATGAAAGAGGAATTCAGTAGCCTACTCTGTCTCAGATTAACAATGTCCTCACCCATAACAATGCAGTAAAAATAGAAATAATGGAGGTGTTAGGGAACTTACACTTTGAAATGACCTGTTTAACAATTGTTCCATGACATTAACTTCTAATGGCTCTTTATATAAGACTAGGTAGATGCCATTTTCATTTCTACAACATTATATTTTCCTCGAAGAAGTGCCCACGGTCTTGTTTGAGAAGCACCAAACCAAACAGCAAGCACTGCCTTTTGTGGAAGATGATCTATATAGCACCCTGTTCCCCTTGATGTCACACAGGTATTTAAGTTGGGTTTTTCTCTTTGAGTGGCTTTGCTGGTAATGCTCTTTACCCATGACTGTGCCCTTGAACATCTGCTCCATGTTCTCATGGTGCCCACTAATGATAAATATAAGTGATGGGCCTTCTAGAACTTGTATGGGATTTTGAAAATTATGCACTAGATTGAATTTCTAAATCATGTAAAAATATTGTGGCACTGAAAATAACATATTTATTTTGAAAATTGAAAAACATGAATAGGATATTTTAAAAAATATTTATTCCAAAATTTGCTATTTGGTAAATAATATTTTAAAAGGTTTTTCTGAAAACAGGAACATTTATTCACTATTATTTCTAAATTATAAGTAATATTAAAAGCCAGTGGCCTTTCAACAGCTACATCCTCTTACTTTGCAATATTCTTTAAAATACAGGGCCCTAGTTCGTCCTTGCAGCCACAGCATCTGTCAGCTAACTGCATCCTTAATGACATAAAGAAGAAACACTTCACCATTAGAGAATTCAATGGAAACAAATCAGAGTTTGTTCAAAATATCTCTTCAGTGTTTCAGCTCAACTTGAAACTCAGAGGGTGGGAAATCACACTCTGTGAATCTAGGCTGATGGCGAGCACATTTTTCTATGAACCAAATGTTTGATTTGTTGCTTCAGAAAGGGTAACTAATACATTATGGAAAATGGAGAGTTTCGTTGTGAAATGGCTCACATCTACTTTCATTTAGATAATGACTTCTTTATTTGTCTTTTCTAAATGAAAGTCTTTCCCAGTTGGTTGTTTTAGAAGAACATCACACAAAAACAAAATGTTTCTCATCTATATTTTTACTGTAATGAATTTAAAATATTCTTTATAATCAATCATTTAGGTTGTCAAATTGTAGATTTGTTTTTAAAGACTGTTTTAAGACCACAGAGCTCCCTAGGCAATGCCCACGTCCCCTTTGTAGGAAAGGGTGTGCCTTAAGTGAGGGATGATATCCAAATAGTTCTCTCCATCTGGCTGCCATTCATTAGGGACCTCATCTGATGGGTCATTACTGGATATTAAATATTTGGACTATTTCCCTGGCCCTCAACCAATCCTCAAAGCTTATTCCCACAGCTCCTAAGAAGCTGGCAGCTGAATGTTCTCCAAGAATTGCTCTTGGCTAAAGACAGCAGCCTGGCCCAAAGCCACACCCCATCCACCTCCCTATCTAGCATCAATCTAATATCTGGGAATATGACACTTGATTCTTTTCCTCAATTTGAGGTTAACCTCAACAGCTATCCTAGCCCTAGAGTTCCCAGTGGGATCATTTGTGGCTTTTGTGACTAAACTGCAGTTCATCTCCTCTTTTTGCTCGGTCCTAATTCCTTTATCATCTGTAGATATTGATTCCAAGGGACTCTCATGATAAACTTTCTTTTTCCGTTTATGTTACATTGCCCTAACTCTGATATTTTCATGATGTGAAAATGTGGGGCAAATATAACAGTAGCATATAGAGATCTCAGTTGGGCACAGTAAGGTTTCAGAACTACATAGAACAAATGAATAGATAATTGATATGAGAACATTTGTGTATCTGAAGGGGATTGGAAGAAAAGTGAAGAGAAACTACATCCAACCCATACATAGCTTTTCCACCATCCCAGCTGTACTGATTGATAAGTAAAGCTTGCATATATTTAAAGAATACAATGTGGGCTGGGGATGTGGCTCAAGCGGTAACGTGCTTGCCTGGCATGCGCGGGGCGCTGGGTTCGATCCTCAGCACCACATAAAATAAAATGAAGATGTTGTGTCCACCGAAAACTGAAAAATAAATATTAAAAAATTCTCTCTCTTTAAAAAAATCAGTATTTTTTTTAAAGAATACAATGTGATGTTTTGATATAAATATATCTTGTAAACAGATTATGACTCAAACTAATTGACATATAAATGACCTGAAAGTTGCCATTTTACATTTTTTTTATGGTGAGAGCATTGAAGATATAGTCTTTTAGCAAATTTCAAGTATAAAATAACAGTGTTATTGATTCTAGTTACAGTGCAGGGTATTGGCCCTTCAGAACTTATTTGTCCTGTATAACTAAAAATTTATATACTTTGACCAATATCTTTTCAATTTTCCCTACTCCCTAGTCTATGAAAACCACTTTTCTGCTTTCTATTTCTATGAGTTTGACAACCTTAGATTCCACATATAAGTGAGGTCATGCAGTACTTATCAATATCTGGCTTATTTCACTTAGGATAATAATGTCCTCCATGTTGTCACCAATGGCAGATTTCCTTCTGTCTAAAGCCTGAGTGATATCCCATTGTATGTGTGTATTTATACACATGAGCATATACTCTCACACACATATGTGTATTTATCACTTTTTATTTATCCATTTATCTGTTGAGGGACATGTAGGCTAATTCAATATCTTAGTATTGTGAATAAGGCTACACTGAACACAGAAGGGAAGATATTTCTTTGACAAGCTGATTTCCTTTGGAAAAGAACACAGAATTGGAATTGCTGAATAATATAGAAGTTCTGCTTTTAACTTTTTAGGAAACTCTGTGCTGATTTTTACAATAACTGTACCAATTTACATTCCCACCAATAATGTACAAGGGTTCCCTTTTTTCCACGTCCACACCAGCAATTTTTAAATTTTTTATCTTTCTGCTAAGAGCCATTCTAACTGATGTGAAGTGATATATCATTGTGTTTTTTTTTCTATTTATTTTTTCGTTATAGTTGGACACAATACTTTTATTTTATTTATTTATTTTATGTAGTGCTGAGGATTGAACCCAGGGCCTTGCACGTGCTGGGCAAGTGGTTTTGATTTGCATTTTCTTGATGGCTAGTGATGTTAAGCATTGTTAATATATTTGTTGTCCATTTACAGATTGTCTTTTGAGAAATATCCATTCATGTCCTTTGCTCTTCCCCCACCTTTTTTTTTTTTAATAGTCAGGCTCTTTGTTTTCTTGCTATTGAGCTATTGTGAGTTCTTTATATATTGGATATGAATCCCTTACCAGATATGTGTTTTGCAAATATTTTCTACTATTCCTTAGATTACTTCTTAAGTTTCCTGATTGTTTCCTTTGCTGTGAAGATGCTTCTTATTTCAATGCAATCCCATTTGTCTATTTTTGCTTTTGTTGCCTGAGATTTTGGGATCATATCCAAAAATTTATTGCTCAGAACAATGTCAAGAAGGTTCCCCACTGCTTTTGTGTTTTTCTAGTAGTTGTACACGCTCATGTCTTATGTTTAAGTCTTTAATTCACTTTGAATTACTTTTTGTCCATAATGTGAAATAAATTTATTTTATTTATTTCATTTTTCCACACATGGATATCCAATTTTCCCAGCTCTGTTTATAAAGGGACTATCCTTTTCCTATTGTGGTTTCTTGGCACCTTTGTCAAAGGTCAATTAAATATACGGGTTTATTTCGAGACCCTTTTTTCTCTTCCATTGTTCTGTGTATCTCCTTTTATGAAAGGGCCTTGATAATTTGATTATTGTAAGCTTAGTGGTAGATTTTGAAATCCAGTGCTGTGATGCCTTCAACTGTTTTTGTTGAATATGGCTTTGACTGGGGTCTTTTGGGGTTCCTTATGTATTTTAGGATTTTAATTTCTATTTCTACAAAAAAAAGTCGTTGGAATTTTTATTGTAATTGAGTCTGTAAGTGACTTTAGGTAGTATAGGCATTTTAATTATTTCAATTCTTCTAATTCATGGACATAAAATATGTTTATTTGTGCCTTCATCAATTTCTTCCATAAGTGTCTTACAGTTTTCAGTGTACAGACAATTCTTTTCTTGGTTAAATTCATTGCATATTAAAAATAGGATTCTTTTCCAAGACCCCTTATATATAGAAACACAATTGATTTTTTAAAGATATTTTTCATTATTATTTTTATTGGTTCTTTTTGATTATACATGAGAGCAGAATCCATTTTGATATACAAGCATGGAATATATATTATTCAAGTTTGGATCCCATTCTTACAGCTGAACATGATTGTGGGATTCACTGTGTTATTTTTATATATGTATATGGTAAAATTATGTCAGAATTTTGTATATTGATTTTATATTCTGCAGCCTTATTTAAAGAATTTGTTTATTAGTTCTAATAGTTTTTTAATGGAATCTTTAGGATGTTTTATATGCAAATCATATCATTTGTAGAGATTATTTTTCTTTTTCAGTTTGGATGACTTTTGTTTCTTTTTCTTACCTAATTGCTCTTAAGACTTCAAGTACTGTGTTGAGTAAAAGTGGTGAGAGTAGTTTTCCTTATATTTCTGTGGTATCATTTGCATTGCCTCCTCTTTCATTTATAATACTTTTTTTTTTTTTTAGAGGGGGTGCTGGGAATTGAACCCAGGTCCTGTGCTTACAAGGCAAGCATTTTATCAACTGAGCTATACCCCCAGCTCTCATTTATAATATTCTTTAATTGAGTCTTCTTTTTTTTCCTTAGTCTAGCTAAGGGTTGGTTATTTTGTCTGTCTTTAAATAACAACTTTATTTTCATTGATATTTTCTATTGCTTTTCCAGCCTTTATTTCATTTATTTCTGCTATGATTTTCATTTTTTCCTCATTTTTGCTAATTTTGGGCTTATCCTTTTTATAGTTTCTTGAGGTGTAATGTTAGGCTGTTGGAGACATTTTATCTTTGTAAGTGAAGGCTTTAAACTTTACTCTTTGTACTGCTTTTGCTGCTTCCCATATTATCAATGTGTTATATTTCCATTTCCATTTGTCTCAGATTTTTAAAAACTTTCTTTTTTATTTTTTTTGTACTATTGGTTATTCAAGAGCCTGTGGTTTAATTTTCACCTATTTGTGAATATTCCAGTTTCCCTCATCTTGTCTACCTCTAATTTTATACCGTTTTGATGAGAAAATATACTTGATATGAATTTAATCCTCTTGAATTTGTTAAGAGTTGTTTTGTTGCCTAGTGCATTGTCTAAACTTATGACTATTTCATGTGCATTTGAGAATGTGTCATTTACTGCTTTTAGGTGGAATGTTTTGTGTGTCTCTCAGGTTCATTTGGTGTAGTTCTAATTCAAAGTTTCCTTAATGACTTTATGTCTGGATGATCTGCACATTATTGAAATGAGAACTTGAAGTCTCCTATTATTGTGCTAATGTCTGTCTCTTCAGATTCACTATTTGATTTATATAAGTAGATGCTGCAATATTGGTTTCACACATACTTACAGTATCATTGATGTCTTATTCCCTTATTACATAATGACCTTCTTTGTCTCTTTAATCAGTTTTTAGGTTAAAGTCTATTTTGTCTCATACCAATATAGCTACCTAACACTACAACCACCCAAAAAGGCAGCCTTTTTCAGTCACCAATTGAATAGAATATTTTAAAAATCCCTTTACTTTTATCTTATGTATGTCCTGAAAGCTGAAGTAAATCTCGTACAGTATGCATAGTTGGATATTATTTTTAGTCCATTCATTCACTCTGTATTTTTATTGGAAAATTTAACCCATTCATATTTAAAGTAATTATTGATAGGTATGAACTTAGTCTTACCATTGTGTTAATTATTTTCTACCTGTTTTGTAGTTTCTTTGTCCCTGACTTCCTGTGTGCTTGTATAATTTTCATACCAATACTTTGATTTATTTATCTTTTGTGTGACAGTTTTTTATGATTATCATGAAACTTACATTAAATATATTATAGTTATAACAGTCTAAGGTGATAAAAACTTAATTTTGATAAGATGCATTAACACTACACTACACTTTAACTCCTTCTCCCTCATTTTATGTTATTGATGTCAGAATTGCCATCTTCATGTATTGTATATCTATTAATAAGTTATCATAAGTATAGTTATTTTTAATAGAAACCATAAAACACTTATACTATCTTTTAACTTTTATACTAGAGTGGAAAGTGAGTTATATACACTATTACAGTACTAGGATAATCTTACTTTTACAGTGAATTATATGCCTTCATGTGTTTTCCTGTTGTTAGCAACCTTTTGTTTGAAGAAGTCCCTTTAGTATTTCTTGTGAAATATCTCTAGTGGTAAGGAAATGCTTCAGGTTTTGTTTTTCTTGGAAAGTCTTTATTTATGTCTCATTCATTTCTTAAGGATAGCTCTGATGGGTACCTTATTATGGTTAGGTCTTCTATTTATTTCTCTAGCACTTTGAATATATCATCCTGCTCTCCCTTGTCTTGATGAAAAATTTCCTAATAGTTATGGGGGTTCATTTATACATCGAGTTCCCTTACTCTTTCTCTCCTTTTTTTACTTTTAAAATATGATTAAAATGTATCATGATGGAGAATTATTTATATGTTTAACCCATATCAAGTAGATTAAAACTATTTGGCAATCATTGCAGTTCATGGTCTGGATTTTTATTTTCATGTCCACATTTGGGAAGTTCTCCATCATTATTTCTTTAAATAAATTATCTTCCCCTTTCTCTTTCTCTGCTGCTTCTTGGGCGACCAAAATGTATATATTAGTTTACTTGATGGTATCCCAGAAGTCCTGTAGACTTTATTTTTTTCTTCCTTTTTCTTTTTATTCCTCTAATTGAGTAATTTCAAATGACCTGTCTATGAATTAATGATTCTTCTGTTGGACTGAATCTGAGTGGACTTGATGTCTGGGTCCATGAGTGTAGGCTTAAATTCTGGTTTGGTGGTCTAGTACTGGATTCTGAGAGTATAGGGGTTGGTCTGAGGACCATTGGTGTGGTAACTGCCCTGGATCTAGGTCTTAGGGATCAGCCTGTACCTGTAAATTCCAGCCTAATGCTGGATTGGGCATGGTGCCTGGTGTCTGGGCCCATGGTCTGTCACTGAGATAATGCTGGAGCCCAGGTTCTCAGGGGTAGTCCTAGAGGCTTGAGTGGGTATGGAATCTGGAGCTATAGAGTCTGTCTTAATGCTGTGCAAGGCCTTGAGCCTGGGTCTGGGAATTGGCCTGGCACTTGGGAGTCTCTGGAGTGAGCATGGTATCCATGGTGAGGTCAGGTGCTCATAATACTCTCCATCTCACAGAGCATTTCTCATGATAGGCAGGTGGTAAGTCCTGGACATATGCAGTCCTTGAGCTGTGTATGTCCTTATCTTTTTTAATGCATTTATTTCTTATTTCTGTGTTCTGCTCAAATGCCTAATCTCTTGTCTGGATTCTTTAACTCTTGTGAAAGTATTTTCATATATGAATAGTTGTCCAAATTGGTGTTTGTGTGGGAATTCCTGATGTCATACTCTATATACAGCTGTATTCTGAAATGGTTAACAATGATCTACTGGAAGTAGAGTATGAATGCAACATGTGATCTGCTGTTAAGACCCTTTCTTATTTGAAAGTCTTCAATCTTTTTATTCATCCCCCCTTCTTTATTTCTTGCTTCCTACAGTATCAAAATGGTATTGTTTTGGATCTTATCAAATGGAGCATGGCACGGGAAGATTCTATAGCTGAATGTAGCCACTTGCCTTATAATTAATTCTATGTTCAGAGAAGTTTGTCATTGATTTCCCCTTCCAATGAGAAGAGAAATGTTGGAGTTTTCATGTTTAATACCAACATGATCTTAAATGGCAGAGAAAGAAGGAAAAATAGATAATATTTTCTTCCTTTTTAATTTGTATTTCCAATGAGGAAAAAACAATTTAACAAAGGCCTTTTAGCTCTTTCAATACATAAGTCTTCATTTCTATGCAAATCATATTTATATAATGGGATTTAGTCTTCCAATTCTCTTATAGTGTATTTGCATATTTTTATTTGTGACATTTGCAGATATTGCAGAAGGAATGAAAAAGAAAGTATCACTGTATGGAAGATGAATGGTACTGAATTTTCTGTTATTGGTTATAAAAATAGTGTTGATGCATGTCAGTAATGTATGCAGAGCAGACAGTAAATGTGAGGGCTCAATGGAGGATTTTCAATAAATGTGAGATTTAAATTATATTCTAATAAAACTGCTTATCTTTTTAGTGTTTATTCTATCTATGCATTTTAAACCACTAGAGATTTATTCCATGTTGGCATTCTGTCAGGAGGCATTGATTTTAGACACTTGGTTTCTGTTTAAATTTTTTGAATATTATATCATTCCTGAAATGTGCCCATATTTAATGTATAAAATAGGATTTATATTGGAGTAGCACAGGATTGCATTTTCACACCAACTACACATCCCAGAGCATTTTCTTATAATCTTACACTTGTTGCAAGTAATGAAAAACGAAAGCTTTCAACAAACATTTCCAGTTTTAATCAGTGTCTGTGATGCTTAAGTAAAGGGGGAATTTTCTCTACCCTGATTACCTCCCCACCCGAACCCCCCCCCAATACTATTAAAATTTAGGGCAAGAAATTCCATTTAAAAATATTATATTTTTAGTTGTAGATGGACACAGTACCTTTAATTAATTCATTCATTTTTTATTTGGTGCTGAGGGTCACATCCAGTGCCTCCCACATGCTAGGCAAGTGCTCTACTGCTGAGCTACAAGCCCAGCCCAGGAAATTTCATTTCTTCAAAGGAGAAGTATTGCACAAATGCTAGACTCTTATGGCAGTTCTTGTTGTGAGTTGGTTTGTATTTTGTTTCTGGAGCTGATGTTTGCTGCATCACTCACATGTATGTAATTTCTTTTCTTCTGTAAGTCTGGTCTTAAATGTAGCCAGCTCTTGCTTCCATTTTTTTCCCCCCACATATGACCAAGTTGCTACCACATCAGCCTGGAAAATGTCAGTGTGTGGTCTTTTTTTCTAATAGGAATACTGAGTAATGTCCCCTTTCTGCCTATGCATGGTTATTATATATATATGACATTGATGGGCCTTTATTTTGTTCATTTATTTTTATGTGGTGCTGAGAGTTGAACCCAGTGCCTCACACATGCTAGGCAAGCGCTCTACCACTGAGCTACAACCCCAGCTCCTGGTTATTCTTTTCACTAGATTCAAGATTCAAGATGAGTCTGGATCTGGAGGGAAGGAGGCCTCCTCTGCCTCTAATGCCTTTAATGAAGAGAAGAAAACTTCCTCATGACCAACCCAGTTTCCTAGGTTTCTGAAATGGATTTGGGTTTCAGCCAAATAATAAAGTAATTTGCATCTCTTTGTCCTTTTCATGTATGTCTTCCTCAGGGAGGAGGTAGGAATGGGCCAGGTTACATTCTACTGTGGTTGTAGTAAATGATTTAAACAAGTTATTTCACCGGAGCTTCAGTTTCCTAATCTGTGGACTAGCTGTAAAACATGATCTTATTGTGAAGATTTGTTAGGATTAATAACATATCTGGTATGCGCTGTTGATGTAGCTCTGGGGTAGAGCACTTGCCTGGGTTTGATCTCCAGGACTGCAAAGACAAACAAATAAAAAGACCTCCAATGAAAAAGAAATTCTAATATAGTACAGAACATATGCCAAGTCAATGGTGGCTAGAAGTATGCAAACAAATAATAAACCAAACATGTCCTTGGTTAGGAAAAAGTTATGACTACCATGGGAATTATTATATAGAAATGTGCTTTCTGCATCTATGCATCCTACTGGATTTCAGTGTGCAAAGGACTGCTCAGGGGTGTAGGAGTCTGGAGGGATGAGCAGAAAGCAGGGTTGGGGGATCATGGGACTGAGATGTTCTCTTATGGCAGAAGCAGGCAAGAGTGGCTGAGCTGGAAGTGCATGATTTCTCTATAGAGTCATGAGTGAGGAAATGGGGCATTTATCAAGTCTAACCAAGTGGTGAGGCCAAGTGGAAGTAAGAGCATGAACAGCTCATGGTGGATTAATCATTGAATGTCACATTCAGTACCTGCTGGGGGGAGAGGTAAGTCATGTAGACTGTACAGTACTTAAGAGACCTGTTGGAACTTTTAAGTCTCTCTAGTTGTGGTTCCTTATAGTATGTGATGTTGGGCTACTGGCCCTGCAGATGGGGACTCCCTCTTTTTGTGGACACTGCGAGTCTGAATGGTACACATTCAGTTTGACGGAACAATCCCCTCTGTAGCCTGATTGGAGATAAGCCAAGGGGGTAATCCCTCTCATTTTGCCATGGTCCCAGTAAGTGAGGTTTAAGTAAGTGATGCTGTTCAATGTGTAGAAATTAAGCCTTATCTCCCACTGAGGATATGGGGAAATGTCAAAGCTTTCCTACAGTCATAGCAAGCTGAGTCAACTATGGAATGAAGCAGATTGTAAAGGATACTCTCCTTTATGACATCAATGTATAAACCAACTCCTAAGCTCATGTGCCTCTGAACTTTCCAAAAAGATGGGCTAATCCATGTCTTATAATGTGATATTTATTTTTAACTGCAATTACTAACATCTTGACACATATAATGGTTATGTGTCTGTGCCCACCAGATTTCAGGAGCTCACTCACTATGCATGACAGTGCTAATTTTGACTAATGTATTATCAGTAAGGCTGACATATAGAGAAAGGTACACAAAAATCTGTGCTGCCCAGGATTGAAGAGGCTGCAGGGAAATAAAAATCTGAGTCTTGCAAGGACGGCAGGTAGTTCAAGATCTTGGAAAGGAACTTATTTTTGGTAATATACTAAGGCAAAGGAGGGATCAAAATATAAGTGGGAAAAATACATAATTTTTATATGTAGCTTTGAAGTTCTAAATCATAATTCTCCATTTCTCACCAAAGCTTTCAGTGTATTACTTTAAACACCAAAGCCTTATGCAAGTGTGTAGATCTGGTAGGGGGAAAAAAAAAGCAGAGAAGTTCGAGTTTTAGATCTGGGTGGACATGGTACTGAATGAGATTAAAGTAATTTATAAACTAAAACTGGAGCTCAAAACCAGAGGTTGATAAGACTTCATCTTGTAAATACTTGGAATGACTGAAGAACATTGAACTATTTCCCCACAGAGATGTGACTCCAGCCTATGCTATATGACTGGCCAAAGACAAAGATTTTGGAGTGAATACATTTGGATTATATGCAAAAGGTACAAAATTACAGTATACACACTTTTGAAATTTTTTATCAAAAATAAGACTAACCCTGTGGAAGATTAGGGGTGATGCTATTTCCAATTGCAAGTTCAAGTTGACAAGTAATAAATTACTTCATTTAAAATGAATGATTTTGATGTTGACTATTTCTATCAGTCCTGTTGTTTTAACCCACCTCACTTATCAGTTTGGGCATGGACAGCATTGATTGCCTTGTTCAAATACTAAGTGATACCCATTTGTCTGTGTTCTCATATTCATTATAATCCCATTCCCTGTGTTTTATATTTAGGAAAGAATCCATCCCTTTGTGTACCTAACACTCTGAGTTTGAGTTCACTTTGTACCAGAGATAACTAACTTTATTCTATAAATATCAAAAGTCTTTGGTCTTATCCAGAACAAAAAGTCAGAACAGGAAAATGTCAGAGTTACAAAGCGTAGCTTTTCAAATTTATTTTCAGATTTGGTATAGAAAAGAGAAACCAACCATAATTTTTCTACATTTTTGGCCTCATATAATGTATCTTCCATAGGAAAAATGTAAGTTACAATAGAAACAGAAGTTGAAAGTTATTTTTTTCCAATTCTAATTTGGACCACATAGTAGAACATGATGCAAAAAGAAAGAACAGTCTGCTGTCATACCTAATCATGGCTGAAGAAGCCCTCAGGTTTCTTTGATTCAGTCGAGATTGTGCTGAGGGACTGAGTATACAGCTCAGTGTTATAGAGCTTGCCTAGCATGGTGCAAGTTCTGGGTTCCATCCCCATCAGAAGATTGTCCTGAGGATGCTGCAAGGTGTAGCGTGTGGCATACACTGAGGCTGGAGCTGTTACTATCTTATTATCAACGCCAGCCTGAAGGCATTTCTGCTTCTCTCACCACCCCAGTAACTTCTGTTTTCTTCTCCCTGGTTCACTGTCTATCTCTATGCTAACAAAGGAAGAGATAGAAGACCAACAGTGATTCTCAGTACACACAGGGGGATTCCAGTGAGTCACTAAAATTCATATTGTTGAAGGTTGATATAGGAAAAACACAGTAAGTAAAAAGGCTATAAATAATATTACAGTACATATGTGTCCCTAGCACAGATAGTAATTTATTAAGGAAAAAAACATACCAGAAGATAAGCAGTGATTTTTCTCTGACCTGTTGGAATTATGGCAATTTTTAACATTGAACCTTTCTTTTTAGTTTTATATTTTTAAAGATTTCTTTATTTAAGTGGCATTTGGTTGTATATTTAGAGAAACATAAGTGTTATTGATTAGAATAAAGAATAATGATGATGGCTATATAATATCTGAAAAAACAACCAGCCTTGTACTCATGTACATTGGAAAAGGGAAGTAGATTTAGAAATGGTCCTTAGGCACAACATGGACTTCAGATTCCAGATTTCTTTTGGTACTGAGTGCCACTGGACTAAGAGGAGACTTCTGAGGCTGGTCCTGTGCTTTACCAGACTCCAGAACACTCAGATACTGCCCACTTTCTGTTATCCACCGCATGAAAGAGCCCACACATATTGCTATGGCTTAGATATGAAGATTCCTCCAAAATCTCATGTGTGAGACAATGTAAGAAGGCTCAGGGGTGAAATGATTGGGTTATGAAAGCCTTCACCTTAAAGAAATAGCTCACTGGGGATGGACCTTGGGGTTTATATTTCAGCCCTCACAAGCAGAAATCTCTCTCTGCTGCCTGGCTGTCCTGTCCTGAGCTGTGTTTTTCTGCCACACTCCCTTACCTCAGGGCCAGAACTGTGGAGTCAACTGACCATGGACTGAGCCTCTGAAACTGTGTGCCAAAATAAACTTTTTGTCTTCTAAGTTGTTCTTGTTGGATCTTATGTTCACAGGGATGATAAAGGATATATGAGAGCATTTGGAAGGGTAGAGATGGGGTTAAAAATAGCTTAACACTGATAATGTTGATTAGATTGTACCAAAGTTTAGAGTTCATTGGGATTCCCAAAGTTTGAGCACCAGTCAGAGCCTTTTTAACTCCCTTTGAGGCTGGCATTTATTCATAGGGCAACACAGGCATAAGCCTGAATGGCCCTGGGCACCCTGGGATGATATATGGACTATCCTTTTTAATAAGGCTCATAGTTTTGTTATATATTAGACACATGGAAAGCTGCAACTTCCACTTTTAAGAAAGAGGATTATAGGAGAACATCACCACTACCATTTGCATTTCATAAACATCATTTTGTTAACAATTATTCTGGTATTGAATAAATGAAGATGTTGGATTAGGTGTTTGAATTTCTTTAAGATAAATCCAGTTATAATCATGTAGTATTGTTTTTCAATAATCTCTGAAAATACATTAGGGAAAGAAAGTTTAATCAGGAAGGAGAAACACATCCATGTTAAGCAGTTTTCTTGCTGCAGGGCTACATTTCTGAAGATGGTCTGATTGTGGATCACAAGGAGGCAATGTCTGTCTAGTGACTTTCAGGAGCACTGACAGGAACTATGAGAATCCATGGGTAATCTACTCGATTGGTGTGGCTGCAGGTTGTTGGCCAATAGTAAGTAGCCCAATTGACAACTTTGTAATTCTTCATTCATTGCTTACAGGTATAAGATAACCTAATGACAACACAGGAACTCTTATCTGAAAGATATTTTGTGTTCATAATCCTAACTCTACTTTTAACCTAATGGAAATCAGTAGATACATGTTTTTTCATTCTACTGTTTCTTTTTAGAATTTTTCCATCTCTTTTGATTTGTGGATGGAGTTCAACAGTAATTTTAAAGACAGTGCATTGCATTTGATGCTTTTGGTGCACTATACCATGGCAGGCATATCCAGCTATGTGTTAATGTGCCCTTCTCCTGACAGTCACCTTGGGCATGCATGAGCCATCTCAACCAGGTAGTCATGCTGCTATGACTTTACTTTGCCTTTCATTGAAGACCATGAGCAATGACCTACTGTCACCAGGGTACAAAACTGGCCTTCCTGCATTAAGGAAGGACCACTCCTGTGATCTCCAGTAGACACCACATCATACCTTACTTTTCTTCTTTTGCCGTAGTCTGCTTCCCTCATTTTGTTACAGGCTTCTGCTAAGAGTTGTGTCTCCATCTCAGGCTATAGCCTGGATTCATAGTAAATTCAGCTATTATGTTGAAAAAATTATAAGCATACATTTTCAAGTGGAGATTTTTACATGTATATTTCAGACATATCAAGACAGTGCTGTTGTTCTGTTACTCTTTTTTATTTATTTATTTATTTTTTAGTTCTCCGCGGACACAACATCTTTGTTGGTATGTGGTGCTGAGGATCGAACCCGGGCCGCACGCATGCCAGGCGAGCGCGCTACCACTTGAGCCACATCCCCAGCCCTGTTCTGTTACTCTTGATTTGCAGCTGAGAATTTAGCCCAAATATTATTTGTGATGAAACTATCAAATCACGGTTTATCTGCTGTCTGTGACTCTAGATAGTCTAATCTGTCCCCTTGACATAGACAAATGCAATTAGATTGTGGAATTATTGAGAAATGAGCTTTTTATTTTGGAAAGGGTTTATTTGGCACTGCTGTTTGGAGGTTCAGTCTCCTCTCAGTGTGAGGGATGTATGTCTTTAATGGACTTAGATAGTTTCATTATTGATCTACTTGCCTTTCAGTCATCCTTTAGTTAGGGATCTTGGAGCCTGAGGAGTGACTTTCATCTAAGACAACAGGAATCCTTAGTTTAAAGCCAGATTCCTTCCCTCACATCCCCTTATGAGATATTTAGGGTTGCATTTGACTGATTTTTTTTTTAACTTTCTCCTAAATTGAGAATAAACACTCTCTTCATTATAAGATATTTTATTTACTCTCTCCCTCCTTTATCATGCATGTAGAGAGGCTGGAGAATGAGGTAATTAGGAATGCCAGCTCTGGGGTCTGATTGCCCAAGCTGAATGCTGCTCCCAGCACTACTAGCTCTGGGCCTTAGAGCAGTTGTTGAATTACTGTATGCTTTTGGTTGCTTATCTGCAGAAACACTTGCTTCATGGTGCTGTTTAGAGGATTCACTAAGTTAATACCTGTACAGCGTTTACAATAGTGCCTGTTCATAGTTATTCACAGTTGGTTGTTATTCTTACTCTATGTAAGGTATTCTGAGGCCCACTGGGATGGGTAAGACACAGCTCCAAGTTCAGGAATTTAACTGTCTGGCTGGAGAGAAGAAAGACCTTTGGGAATCCCAGAAGCCTCTGCACTCACGGAGAACCTACCTTCTCCTCTCCCTTCACGTGCTTTCTGGGTCTCATGCTGTCACATCCCACACTCATCTGTGCAAGACGCTGTTGAATGCTCACAGGATCCACTGGGGATTCGTGGCTGTCCTATCTGTGATTAACATGCTCTGTGAAGTGTGTTCTTTACCATCAACTCCCCTTAACCCAATCCTGCAACCATTTAGCTCTCCCTATGTGGGTGCAGGCACCTCATTACTCTGGACAAATCCTGTTTTCTTGCTGAGGCCAAATAAGTGAAGACAGTTTGTCTTAACTAGTGATATTTACCAAACTCTTACAGTCCTAAAATCATCCATTTGGATGCTTTCTTTCATCCTTCAGTCTAAATTTAAGCATAATATGCCTCAATTTTTCTTAAAACTGAATAAATTGTTTTTAAGAAATAGAAAATATCTCCTAATGGAAAGAACCAAAGTACTATGCAAATTGCACTCCAAGTGACATATCCTTTATGAAAAAGCAGACATACAAAATTATTTCCTCCTTTTCTTTCTTTATAAACAAATATATTTTCTTTTATTGATGATAGATCTATGTATAGTTATTGAAGTCAATTTAGAAAACAGAATAAATAAAAGTAAATGTCACTATAGGGAGGGAGACAGTATTTTGGTAATCTTCTAGACTTTTTTTCTTGAAAGAATTCTATATTTTGTTTCTCTTTTTTGACTGTTACAAGTGCATTTCTTTTCTGAATCTGTTATATTTTGTCTGTGATCAGTTTTTTTTTGTGTGTGTGTGTATGTATACCAGGGATTGAATTCAGGGGTACTTGATCACTAAGCCACTCCCCAAGCCCTATTTTGTATTTTATTTAGAGACAGGGTCTCACTAAGTTGCTTAGTGCTTCACTTTTGCTGAGGCTGGCTTTGAACGCAAGAGCCTCCTGCCTCAGCCTCCTGAGCCACTGGTATTACAGGCATGTGCCACTGCACCCAGCAAGATATACTTTTATTTCTATCACTTTTATTACTTTAAAATGTATCTTCTGCACAGTGTGCAAAGAACTTAAAATTTAATTTTTTTGCATAGATGGAAATGATTACTAAATACAAACCAAGATGATTTCAAGGATTTTTAGAAATCACTATTCTGAAGGAAAGGGAGAAAAAGAAGGAATGATGGATACTCTTTCTTAGAATATTTCCACCAAATATACAATTAAAGTACTTAGGAGCAGAATAAGGTTGTCAGATTCACTCACAACAGCAATCTTATTTTAACAAGGAGGAAAAAGGCCTAGGGAGATTATGTGATTTGTGCAAGGTTATACCCCTGACTTAGTTCCCTCTTTTGCTAAATTTCCCTGTCAGCGATCCCTGTATTTCAGGGTAAGGTATACAATTTCTGATCTTGCTAACAGTGCACATGAGTAGAAAGTTTTTCTTGAAATGTGGTAAGAGCCTTCTACCTTCTGTCTTTGTAATTATATTTGCATTTTTTAGTCAGTTCTGCCAATATTCATTCAATATTAATGATTATGTTTTCTGAGAATTTGGCATTGTCTAGTATGATATAAAGAAGATACCAGGAGCATTTAAAACCATAATTTGAGACTACTCTGGAGATGTTCATAGTCAAATAGTTTCCTTTGTGAAATGATTTCCTATCATTGTTAGTCTCAGTCAGGTAGTGGTTCACTATGCATCAGAATTCAGCAAACTCCCAATTAAACTTGTCATTTAATTGAATCAATTAAACAATATACATTAATGAGAAATATATTGACACCTCAAAATACTGCACCATTTCCAAAATCATGTAGAGAGAGCACCACACTCTTGGGTTCAGCTCTCTATTCCAAAACCCAGGAGTTAAATATTACTAATTTTTTTCATCTGTGAAAACATTCTCAATCCCTGCATCAGCTCCCATTTTACTATTACTACCTTCTTTCCTACCTGTTTTCTCTTCTTGCCTCTTCATGTCTAAATCCAAGCTTGAAAGGAAAGAGATTGTATTACCCACAGGCTACTACTATACAATGGAGTAAAGTGATTGCTAGTGTGATTTTGTTTCTGTGCCTCTGTTCAGAATGGATAATTGTTAGGAGTCAACTTTTTTTTTTTTTAAAAATTGAAGGGAGACCTCTAGATCTCTGGAGTGGCATTGACCCTGACAATGCAGATCAAGTAGGTCAATAGGACTTAAACCACAAGTCAAAGAATGCTGGAGGAATGTGAAAGGAGGAGGTTGAGTGGAAGACGCAAGTGAGTTCCTGGAAATATTCAGGCTTATAAGGTGGACATGAAGACTAGAAGAAATTATCTTTAGTTGTGTTAGGAAATTGACTTAGAAGAGCTGAGCCTGAGGTGACAGCAGGGTAGCACTAATTTGGGAATATCAATTTCTTGGGAAGAGGTGTTATGCTCGAATTCAGGCCCCCAAAGACCACTAGAGACCAAGATCGATGTGAGCAGCAAAGAGGTGTTTATTGCGAGCTAGCTTGGTCCTCCGCGCACATAGCAACTGGTGACGCTGAGAGGCCCCAGCCCAGGGTTTGCGGCAGTTTTATACACTCTTTGGGGAAGGCAGGGATCCCACATACATCATAGCATCTCTTAGCAAATCATCACACACTGAGTCAGGGACACCTGGCCAGCAGATCTCTCCTGTTATTTATAGATAAACAACTCAGCAGTGTGGGTATGTGCCTAGGAGTGCTCTGTGGGTCTTTCCAAGGATAAGGGTCACGCCCTCTTTCTTGGACAGGCTTTGCTGTGAGGTAGAGGCTGGTTTTTCAGAGGCTGAATTTTTGAGAAAGGCTGGTTAAAATATTTCCAGTTGGCCAAGGAGTTTTAGTTTTGTTTTTCTCTATTGTCGTCATGTGGAAACCAAACTACTTATAATAACAACAAAATAACAGATATTTCTTATTTCATTCTGGGTTTTCACCTTTAAATATCCTAAAAAAATAATGACTTTTTGGAGCAATTTGAAGTTTCTTAGCAGATAATGTCTTCAAAATTTCATCTAAATTTATATTGTAGGGTGAATGAAGTCTTAATTCTTTATTTTCTATGTTATCTGAGTATATCTTGAATGAAAAATTCACTTGAAATGGACACAACAGCATTGCAGAGGTCAGATTCTTCTATCCATATAATTAGCATCAGTCCGCCTATATGGAGGACTACAAGCAGGACAGATTAGGCAATCAAGTTTCAGGTTCCATCTCTAATGGTGAAAGATAAGAAATTTGCTGCTTCTTTTACCCTCTTGATGCAAAGGTTGGAATGCCTCAAATATTTTGGTCAATCTATATATCATGGATATGTTTGATTCAACTTTTAGAGTCAACATTCCTGATACTTATATACCAGTCAACAAGTCATACTTTTTGGCTATAAAGATCTGTGTCTGACAACCAAAATGATAATTTCCAATATTTCAATAGCCGGATAAAAGAAGTATTTATAGTAGTGAATGATAATAGTCAATGGTCAGCAATTGGAAATGATGGGCCCCAATCCAGGTCTGTTTAAATGCAGAAACTATATCTGGAGGCCAACTGGTGGAAATATTAGTGAGCACCATCAAGGCCGATTTCAAATGTAAAAGACCATGGGGCTCACCTGTGGGAATGCTTCCAGCTAACTACTTTGTCCCAGAGGTGGGAAAACATGGAAGGTGGGACTGAACCCAGATGCAAGTTATATGAAGGGGATAGCCTTGGTGCTGTTTTCAATACCTGGTTCACATAGATTTTGATTACTTATTTTGGTGCTGTTTTCAAAGCCTGTTTAACATGGATTTTGCTTCATGCTCTACCTAGAACTGAATAAGCTCCCAAGATAGCACACCAAAATGGGTTTTTCTACTATCAGAGCCCCTCCTGAGTGGTGGAAGTCCTCTTTCTTCTCACTTAAATAAACCCTACTGTATAAACTCTTCATTTCCATTATTGTCTTTGGATTTTATTCTTTAAATTTTACTAGGCAACTACCCAGGAGGAACTTGGTGAAGTGGGGAATCTAGTCTTATCTCAAAACTGGTTTCAATAGCAACTTCTAGATTATGGACCTTTTTCATGCTTAAACATTAATTTTTAGTTAATTTCTATACATATATTGCCACACCCTCCAGGCTACAATATTTAAAAGTCCATTAAAGTCAATGTAACCAACTGCAAATCTTTTAAGTGGTTCTATTAGGGGACAGATAAATGAGAATTGGTAAGGGGGACAAGGTTAAGAGAACAGTTCTATAATGGCCTGCTGCGCTTACACCCACAAGCTTTCTTTGCCAAAAAGCAATTCACCTGCAATCCTGCCTGGCCTAAATAGACAGGATATGTCCCATTCCTCATCAAACTGAGGCAGGGGCAAAGGTCAGGCAGTCAGTGTAGGAAATGAATGATGGGGCAGAGAGGGTGATGACTAGTTATCAGAGAGAGAACAAAGAGTTGCTTGCTGATAGTTAACTTCTGTGATGGTTCTCCTTGGCACTCTGGGTTGCTGACAATCAACCTAGTACTCCTGCTCCTCCTAATATATAAAAGAAAGAAAGGGAAGACAATGATAAAGGAGGGAGGCAGCTTCTGGGGTCTCCAAGGAAGAAAGTCATACCCTTTTCGATGGGCTTTCAGCTCTGTGGCCACCTCCTTTCTGGAGGAGTCTGTCCTTTGTCACTTTCTTACATAAAACTTGCCTGCTACACTTGTCTCCGCATTTCTCAGGTGCTCATTCTTCAACACTGGGGAACCAAGAAACCATTCCTGGTCTCCACAAGACGGGGTATCAGCTGGGGGCTCACCCAGGACCACCACTGAGGTAAGCGTATCGGCACCTTACATATTTCTGACTCTTTCCTTTTGGAGGACAATTCTGAGTACCCATCAGCCACTTAAACCTGTTCAGCACAGTTGCCAACCTCAAGTCTGAGGTGAAAGGCTTCGGGACTTTTTGTGGCGCCTAATCACCTGCCCTGCAGCTCAGGCATGTTGCACTTTGCAGAGATGGTTTTCTGTTTTTCTGTCCTGGCTTGGAATATGTCTGGTGCCAGCAGATCTTAGTCTAAACTTGGAGGTGAGGATTTAGGCAAAGTTGGGCAACAATTGTGAGGTCCTGGCTAAGGCCTCTCCTTAGTGGATCTCAAAGATTCCCTGTTTGACCCCATCTCCCAACAGCCCTCTGGGTATCCTATGGTGAATGGTTGATTGGGCAGTGCTGAGTGAATACCCCAGGAACCCGTACACCTCCATGTGAGCTGACACTTGCCTCCTGTGCCCTTGCTTCCTTAGCACCTCCTTTCTCTTGCTGATCAGACCCTAGCCATTGAGAGAGGGATATTTTATTCCTCTAGGAAAAGGACATTAAGTATTCAACAACCACTATATATCCCTCTTGCCCTCTGGAGATTCCTTTGGCCCATAACAATTCAAGCGTAAGTTCTTTATTCCAGCCTTTACCCCTAATGACTCTGGCCCTCCATAGTCTCCATGAGCCCTATATGAATGGGGACAATTTTTACAGACCAGAGTACATAATCATAATGATGCACAGTGCAGAGGAATACATTCTACTGTATGTAGGCCATAATTTTTTTTCTTCATTGGGCACTGCATTTGGAAATTTGATAGTGGCCAGGGGAAGCCAGTAAGAACCACTAACTCTGAGTTTCTGAGTCTTTGGCATGTGGCAAACAAAGACACTCGAATCCCTGCTGGTAAGGCTGCAATAAATGAAGCAGGCCATGGGAGTAAGAGGCGGGATTGCAGACCATCAGAAGCTCATTAGGGAGAGTGTCTGGGAAAGTGGGCAGGTTCCCTGGCGCAGGCACCTGAGTTCTATTTTCATCTTACTCAGATGGGAGCTCTCAACAGTCACGCCAGGTTTACCACCAGCCTGCATACTGAAATAATGGGACAAGGTTGACCCACAGATGCTCCTGAAAAAGCACCTAATTTTCCTCTGCTGCCAAGCATGGCTTCAGTACAAACCCTCTGATGGAGAATCATGGCCATCCGAGGGAAATGTAAATTCTAATACCATTCTGCAGCTTAGCCTGCTTTGTAAAAGGAATGAAAATAAAATGATCCCCTAAGTACAAGTGAGTCTTCTTTCTTTACCTGGAGAACCTTTACCTGAGGATTTCACTGGCTCCCACATTCTTTCATCATCTGGACTGACTCTAATCTGATCCCGCACTTTGGTCTGATAAAGATGTTCTCTATATGCTCCTTTACTAGAATAATTATGGTCATATCATTTTTTTTTTAGAACAACTGTATTTTTTAAAAAAAATTTGTATTTTTTGAACTCATGGTTTTGTGGTGAATTCACATTTGAATCCTGCGCACCTACATTAATATATTTTATTGTGATCAGTCTTGTTTTACCTAACTATAGAAGTTTTTATTTGCACTGTTTTTCCATCTATGTCTACTCACAGCACAATTAATCAAGGGAAAGCTCAAAAAATCCTTGTTTCCTTTTAGTTTTTATGTATATTTATGTGCACCTGTGTTTTGTGTGTGTATATATGTGTCTTAATCTACATATCATTTACTTGGTACCAAAATTGGCATATAGATAAATGAAAATTAAATTAATAAATCAATTAATTTTATATTAAAATTTAAGAAAAAGAAATGGATCCAAATACCTTTTAGTTCATGTGACCTAAACCTTTAAGTAAAAGTTCAATTTAAATTGGGTAAACAGATAAGAGTAAAGATGTCTTTAAACTGACTAACCCACAAGTTTTTAAAGGTGGTCAATTAATCAAGTGTTAGTTTCTATAAAATGTTTGAAGTGCAATATCCATTGCTTCTAGGATTTTCAACAGGGAAAAGATGGCTTATACAATTAATTACACTTCTCTGATATCTTGTTTGTTTATGGGTATCCTAAAGTTAACAGTTAAAACTGAGTAAATTATGGGCTGAGGCTATAGCTCAGTTGGTAGAGTGCTTGCCTCACATGCACAAAGTCCTAGGTTCAATCCCCAGCACCACAAAAACAAACAAACAAAACAAAACAAAAAAACCAACATACCTGAGTAAATTAGATTTAACATAAATAGGACTAATTTTCATATTTAACATAAATGGGATTAATGTTCATAAATGTGTTAGTGGAGACATCTGACTCACTTGCAAAGTTAAAGTGCTAAAACATCAACTGCAGTATATAAATTCCACTACTCTTGACTTCTTAAACTCCATAAGGCAATATATATTTAAATATTAAATGTGTTTTTATGAATTGATAAATGAAAAAAAAGGAGTTTACAGTTTCTTTGTTTCTGGTTCCTCACTAAAAGCAGGGTTACTAAGAGTTAAAATTTGAACAGGTGTAATTCTATATGCAAAGAGTCTAAAAAGTTTCAGCTATTTAAATTAAAGTATTGTAAAAATGCAATAAGTTTTTTATCTTATTAGAATGGAGTAATATCTCTAAATTCAGAAATTTCATGAGGATTATCTCAGATGTGAATTTTAAAAAGGGTCAGCAATTTGGAAAGATATAGAAGAGAGTTCTAGGTATGGAAATATATTTCAGTATGGAAATTAGGGGTAATAAGAAATGTTTCTGGATGAGAAAGTCTTTTTTATGGTAAAGTAAACAAGTTATAGAATATTAAGTAAATTATACAACATTTGTGGAGGTTAAACTCAAAAACTTTGTATGTGATTAAATTGGTTAAAATTAGCACAATCAGTTAAAATTATTTCAGGGGTTTTTCACCAAGGTCAAATTTTAAGGTACTGATATAAACCTGAATTTAATCTCTATGTGTTGAAGTAACAAGGGTTTCTTAAAACACCAATTTGCTCTTAATTATCAAGATAATTTCTTGTGTCAGGTTTTATTATTTAGGAAATCTGTCTTAAAGGAATTAGGGTTTATACAACTCTGTTAAAACAAACAACTATTATTTTAGATTATTACACTACACATCGGATTCTACATTTGTTTTTAAAGTTAAACTTGCTTAATATAAAGACATCATTGTAATTGTGATGCTGTTACTGGCTTCTTTGTTTAGTAGATGTATTCATGTCCTCCAAGTGTATTGGTCTTTAAAATATAAAGTTTAAGAAAGCATATTACCAAGCTGTATTCTCCAAACTGAAGCTTTCTGTAGCAGTTATCTCTTTCAGACTTACGTAAAGTTAGATGGGAATTAATTATGTCATTTAATATTTTTAACTGGATAAAAATAACCTCCCATCAATAAGTTATGTATAACATTTTGTGTTATTGTTTACATTGGGATGGAAACTTAAATATATTTTTGGAAGATAAAAAGGAGAGCCCAATGTCTTTAAAGTTTGACAGTTTGAAATATGAAGACATTTTTGCCACTTTCTTACCTTGTTTGATTCATGTTTTGGATGTATGCTGTAATATTATATCCTCTGTTTATTTTGAGATTACAATCATCTTTTTAACAAAAATCTTTTGAACTTAACTGAAGTTAAGTCTAGCCTACTTTGGAGTCATTCCAACATGAAATCAGGTGAAAAGCAGAGTCCTAATTCAAGTTAGGTGGCCTCTTGACAAATCTTGGACAAATTGTTTCATTTCTGAAGCTTATCTTTGCCTCTTTCTTAACTATTATTTTACAAAGGTCCCATATGTTATTTCCTGAGTCTGTGTGAATATCAGTAAACACAATGCAACATTACATCTCTTGCTCCTAGTCACATATACAGGGAAGAGAGAGAAGACAATGATTAAAGAGATGGCTTCTGGGGTCTATAAGAAAACAAGTTGTATCCCCTTCCATGGCTCTTTGGCTCTTCTTTGGCTCTGAGGCCCCCTCCTCTCTGGTGGAATCTGTTCTCTATTACTTTCTTAAATAAAACTTGTTTGCCACCCTTGCCTTGGCATTTCTCAGGTGTTTATTCTTCAACACTGGGGAACAAGAACCTGTTCCTGATCTCCACAAAACTGGTATTAGTTATCTTGAAGTTGATGAATTATGTTAAATGCATGTTTTTCATTTTTCCTTATTAGTACTAGAGATTGAACCCAGGGACACTACCACTGAGTGACATTCCTCAGTTCTTTTTAAAATTTTGAGACAGGTCTATTTAAGTGGCTGAGGCTGGCCTTGAACTTGTGATTCTTCTGCCTCAGCCTCCTGAATCTCTGGGATTACAAAAACTTTCCCCAGTTGCATGCTTTTCTTTATAAGAAGTACCTAACTGTTAAACCAGCCACACAATCTTGCATTTTCACTTACAGTTTATCAGAGTTCTAGTTACTCTGTCTCCTCCCCAGGATTTGATATTGGAACTGTCAAGGCGTCCCTCCCTTCATCATTCCAGATATATAGAGGTGTCTCATTGTGGTTTTAATTTTTGTTTCCTTTGTCTAATGATAGGAAGCATCTTTCCATATGCTTATTTGTCACCCTTTGCCTTCTTTTGTGAAATATCTACTAGATTCGTTCACTTACTTTTAATTCAGTTTTTGTTTTCATACAATCGAGTTTTAAGAATTCAGACATTTGACAGTTTTCATGAGCCGCAATTATTTTCTACCAGACTGCAGTTTTTCTTTTGTTCTGTTAGCCATCTTTGAAAAAAAATTATTTATTTCATTTGACACATAAAAGTAGCACAAATTTGGGGGTCAACTTCTCATTATAGTTCATATGCAACTGGTCACTCAGTCTCATAGACGTCCATGGAATTAGGTGAGGTGGTTTAGAATAGTGACTGACCATTAGAACTTGATTTGAATCATGGTTCTTCCACTTACTAATTCTTCATGCTGTTAACATCTATTCAACCTTTGGGTATTGCAGTTTCTGTAACCACAAAATGGGAATCATATCCTAAGTAGTAATAAATCTTACTATTGAGCTTTTTTGAAGTTTGAGTTTTTAATACATATAAAGCAGTAATAATAATGCCTGGCACATTAGAAGATTTAGCTATTACTCCCCTTATATCTCTTGAATACATTTATTTTCCAACATTATTATTCTGGTTCAAGCAGAAATTGGAAACACTTAAAACAATATTATCCTGGGCTCTAAGAACTAAGAAACTGAGCTTTTAAAATTGTTCAGGATAAAAAGTAGGAGGTTTTAAGTAATTTTTTTACCACATTTAAAACTTTCTTCTAGTGATACATTAGAAAGAAATTATAGCATTCAGGGCAGAATTTATAGGTAGGCAGGAAATCAGAAGTTCAGCTGATTCAGAGATGCCCATTCAGTTGGCCTAGGGTGGGTTCTGAGAACTCGCACTTTTAACAAACATCTTTCTGATGTAAATGGTTATAGAAGCAAACACTGAAATCAATACTGCTTCTTTAGCAGTCTGATACAAGTTGATAATATGCTAAATTTTATCTGAAGATGAATTATTTTGTTGTTTTATAAAAGATGACCCGTGACAATATCCCCTCCCAACTAAGAGCAAAAGAAATAGCCCAGACAGCCCATGCATTAGATTAAAGATTAAAACCTAGGAGTGTTTAACCACTGAGCCACATCCCCGACCTCTTTTATATTTTATTTAGAGACAGTGTTCATCTTCCCAATAACTCTCTATATTTTTCTTGGTGGTAAATAATGCATCCACAAGCAATGATAACCTTAGAGAGCTCCTCTCTGTTTTGGGAGCTACATGCCTTTTGTACCTAATTGCTCACCTACTGCTGTCATTAGCTGTCTCCCAGCTTTTGTTGCTGCCCATTATCACCAGCTTCACTCTGGTGTTGACAAGTGATGTTTCAGCGTCTAATGGGATTTATTATTTCTTTCCATAAATTTGTTGTGATTTAAAGTGTGGAGAGCAGACCAGGGGTCAGGAGACCAGGTTGCCTTTTGTTTCACTGTTAGGGTGACTTTTGTTTATCAAGTCCACTAAAATGGGCTGCTGTTCTGCAAAATGATGTTGTTGATGATTTCTAGAATTTTACTCTATTTTTTTTTTTACTATAGCCCTCTACCTTATATTCTTTTATTTCTAGTCCTGAAGTGAGATTAAAGAGATCATAATTATGATAACAAACTGAAAGGAAGTGCTTCCAGGATGTCGCTGTTTTTGAGTGTATTTGCCATTAGACATTAAATGTAGCTTAATTCCTAGACTTAGAAATTTGTTTTTAAATTATGATCCTTTTAAAATCCAGCAGGCGGGTAGAAAGAATAGTAGGAATTTTGCCAACTAAAATTCAACTTGAAGGTCTTTATATTCATTTTATGTTTTCAGATTTAGTAACCTACTCTGAGGCTCTTTGCTAGTATTCTCAAAATTTTCTGGCACCATGATACAGCTGTTAAGATAGACCACCTAACATAGCACATTATAAACACTGCAGAGTAGAAACTGCCCTGTATCCTGTGAAACTCGGTAAACTATGTGTTCCCTGTAGAGCTCAGTAAACACGCTGTGCTTCTCGTACCCTATAAACCTTTTTTAGATAGCGCGTCTCCTATGGTACTGAGCAAGCACTCAGAAGATTGTTCTCTGTTTTGTTACAGGGACTCAGTATGAGAGCAAGGAATATAAGTATTCTCATCCCCATCTTATAAAGCAAAGGTTCAGAGCACAGAATGGAAACTTCAATTTAATGCCTTTGGATAAGGTCGACAGAAAACAAGTTAGTTACCTCTGCAATGCATTTTTCTTCTTAAATTGTGCATCAAAAGTTTGAAGTAGCTAATGTTACAAAAGCATTTAAGAAAATAGCTTGTGGGAAATCAAGGAAATTGCAATACTTTGGGGGAAAACTTGTGTTCAAGTTTACAAGTGTCATTAAACAATGTTTGTGAAATTTTCTTTTCACATATTCAGTTTATTTTAGTATCCGTTGTTATTCTTTTCTTTCTTTCTTTCTTTTGGTATTGAAGATTAAACCTAGGGGTGTTTAACCACTGAGCCACATCCCCAACTTCTTTTATATTTTATTTAGAGACAGGGTCTTGCTGAGTCACTAAGTGCCTTGCTGAATTGCTGAGTCTGGCTTTGAACTTAGGATCCTCCATATTGTTATTTTCTAAAAAGTCTTTACACTGAGGTTTTATTCTCAGGATTGATATATAAAAACATTGATATTATGCTTAGAAGTTCTATCTTTTGGTTATTAAGTTCAGTTTTTTTTAAAAAATATTCTTTTAGTTATCAGTGGACCTTTATTTTACTTATTGATCCACGGTGCTGAGAATTGAACCCAGTACTTCACACATACTAGGCAAGTGCTCTGCCACTGAGCCACAACCCTAGCCCTTAAGGTCAGTTTTATAATGTAGAAGTTCAGTTCTTTTTTTGTGGGTGGTGATTCTTTGATTTGGGATGCTAGATTTTATTTGTGTAAGGCAAAAGTTTTAAATTTGAGGAAGTTTTAAATTTTGAGGAAGCATCAAAGTCTTTTTAAAGTCAATGAATGCTTCAGTGGTTCCAGAAATACCTACCATGCTAGTAATTTATGTAATATCGTTTTACTGGTCAATTTAACTAAATGCAATTTATTTGTTTAGCAAAGTGTAAGAAAGTCTAAAAAATTAGGGATGACCTAATATTTTATTAAAATAATGTTGCCCAAGATTTTTGCAGAGATAATAATTGACATTGCGATAGCTCAAACTGCCATTCATTTAAACAACACTTTCCTTATATTTATATAGTTCTTGGTTCTCTTCAAAACTATATTAAAAATATTTGAGATTGGCAGATTGATGTTATTACTATAGTCATTTTTACAAATGAAAAGCAACAGGTTATATTTAAATAGGTGACTCGGGTCTTCCAGTTTTTAGAATGGCATTTAAGGAGCTTAAAAGTCATCACTTCCTTCTAAGAATGAGGAAAAAGGTGAACAAACTAAGAAATCCACAGGTATTAGATCCAGTCGACTGGTGAAGTCACAAGGTAAATGGCAGCCTCCAAAATTGAAGGGACAGACAGATGCATGCAAATATCTGCGTGGAGGAAAACTCTCGAAGACTCTACAGGAGCCAGTGCAAGTGAAGGTGGAAAAGCTGGACTGAAGTTGGTGGTTGCTGGAGGCCCCATGGGGACAGTCTGAGAGGTAAAAGCGCCACTCAGCAAGGAGGACTTCACACCTCTATGACTTTTACCTTTAGGAGCCCAACCTGTTTGTCACAGTGCACATTGGAGAACAGTTCCTTGTGCTTCAGCAGGGAAGGGAAAATGAACCATTTCAAAATTCCCAGATCACTCTGTTCCTCTTAACATAACTGTTTTTTTTTTTTCTTCATTAAAACCATTTTTGCCAGAGCTTACCTGCTGGGCTTTATCATAGCCTAACCTGAGGCAAAGGTAAAATTCAGTCCAACCCCCTTTGGCCATCATGTCCCACCTAGAAGAGAGAGAAAACAACCGAGAAGCACAGGTGAAGTTGCTGTCCAAGATACAGGCTCACCAAAAGATCGAGACCTAAGCATAGAATTCTAGAATGCTCCCTCCACCCACAAACTTCAGTGCTGTGTATTAAAGGCCTATTACTGCCATTCCTTGTACTTAGTTCTTAATGTCTACATTTTAACAAAAATATTCCAAAGCACACTAAAAGGTTAGAAAATATAGATTAAAAAAAAACGTAGATTGAAGGGGCTGAGTAAGCACCAGAACCAGAATCTCGTGTGGCAGGAATATTGGATTAATCAAACCATAAATTTAAAAAATATGATGAATGTGCTAAGGGTGCTGGAAAAGGTAAACAACATATGAGAAATACTGACAGAGATGGAAATTCATGGAAAGAATAAAAAGAAATGCTTGAGATAAAAAACATTATAACAAATGAAGAATTCCTTTGATTGGGCTGATTAGTAGCCTGGACATGGTTAAGAAAAGAATCTCTGAGCTTGAGGATGCGAGGATAGAAATTTCCAAAACTGAAAATCCAATGCTGGCCCTGCCCAACTGCTGAGGGCCCAGAACGTGATTTCCCCAGAACGTGTTTGTAGAGGGCCAGTGTGAGTTTGGGAATAAAGAATTGCTGTTTGAATCTACAAGGTTGTGAGTGGCTCGTGATTTTGTGCCCAGCCAGACTGCGGCATTTGGTGGTCCGTACGAGGAACGTCTGAAGCTTGGAGGTAAGTAAAATTGCTCGCCCCTGAAGGAGAGTGAAAGAATGGGTGACCATTTCAAAAAACAATGTGTCCTTGTTGTGATTTATTTTGTTTTTATTTCAAGTTGCCTGTTCCTAGAACTTTCTCAGGCAAACTGGGGAAAATGGTTGACTCAAGGTTTGAAGTTGTTCGCCTCCGAGAAAGAGAAATTGTTAGAGGAAGGAGGCACCTCAGTAAGACCAAGAACAATTAGGGCATATGTTGATACAATACAAAAATGTAGCCCATGGCTTTTTAAAGACGAGTTATTAAGTGCATCAATGGGACCATCATGGTATCCTGTAGAAGGATTTTTCTTCAACAAGAAAGAGATGGCTAGTTCTGTTTACTACATTTGTCTAAGATCTTGGTTTTTACAGACATCTGATTAATTTACAAAGCTAAAGTGTTAAAATATCAACCACTAAATATAAAATCAAGTACTCTTTACTTATTAAGTTCCTTAAGGTAATATATTTAAACATTATGTGTGTTTTCATAAATTGGTAAATAGAAAAAAAGTTTGATATTGCTTTGGTCTGTGTCTAAGAGTTAAGATTCTATCATGTGTAATTTATATACAAAGAGTATAAGAAGTTTCAGTTGGGTTTCAATTATAGTATTATAGTACCATAAAAAAAAAATGAAAGTATTTCATCTTATTAAAGTGGAGTAATTTGTCTAAATCAGAAATTTTATAAGAGTTGTTTCAGAATGTGAATTTATAAAAAGGGTTAATGGCGAGAAAAGAGCTATTAAAAGATTGAAGATATGAAAATATATTTTAATATGGAAGGTTAAAAGAAAAAGAAATGTTTCTAGATGACATAATCTCTCTGTGGTAAAGTAAACAGTTGTAAAATGCCATTTAAAAAGATTTTGAGGAAACTAGACTTAATTTAAAAGCTTGAGAAAGGAAGAAAGAAGAAAAAGATATTTGTGCATGGCAGATTGAGACAAAGCTTCTTAATGGAGAAAAAAAAAAAAAACCTTTGGTTGAAGGGCATCCATGTAAACTAACATTAAAGCGATTTAAACAGAATCTAAGCCTTGTTTAAAAGAGTGAAGTTGTAGGTGGTGAAAAAGTACATTTAAAAGAACAGTATAGATGATAATTAAAAGGCTTTAAAAGGTTAAATTGAAGGTGGTCGAGATACCTTCATGGCAGAAAAAAGAAAAAAGAGATATAAAAAGATTCAAGATGTGGAAATATATTTTAATATGGAAGGTTAAAAGAAAAAGAAATGTTTCTAGATGAGATAATCTTTGTGTGGTAAAGTAAAAAGTTGTAAAATGTCTAAGTAAGTTGCAAAAGGCTTTAAAAGGTTAAATTGAAGGTGGTTAAGATGCCTTCATGATGGAGGAAAAAAAACATGAAAATGGGAAGATAATAGGATAAAAGATATTTAGATAAAGATGATTAAAAATTTGAAGTGAAAAACTTTAAAGACAGAAGTATAGAAAGTTAAAAACAAAAAAAGATAAAGAAGATGTAGGAAGATAAAAAAGATAAAGGAAGACAAGAATTTTAAACCCACAAAATAGGAAGAAAAAAAAAACTAGGAGGAAAAAAAAAGCAACTAAGGGTGAATGTACAAACCTTAGAAAAAAAAAAACTAGAAGATAGAAATAAGATAAAAAATGATTAAAAATGTCAAATAAGGGTATTTCAGATAAAAACACAAAAAGCTAAGACAACTATTAGATACAGACATTCAAGATAGAAAAATGTAAAAGAGAGAAGTTTAAAGTCAAATATTGGATAAAATAAAAGAACAAGGAGATTATTAGTAATTTTTTTCAAAAGCCCATCAACTTTAATTTCTGATGGTGCAGAAATTAGAAGTCTTAGATGAGGATGTTAAAATTTATAGACAAGAGCCAATTTAGAAAACATTAAAATAGAAGGAAATTGGTTTAAAACCACATCTAAAAATTAAAAGGACTAAAATAATTCTAAAAACTAAGGCAGAATGCTTTTGAAAGATTTAAATTTAAAAGAATCTTTAAGGGGTATATATCCCCCAAAGATAAACTTAAAATAACCCTTTTTACTCTATAAACTTTTAAAATTTGTGTTCATCAGGACTTAGTGCTGCGGAATGGCATATGTATCCAAAAAATGTACATAAGCCTAAGGTACTTTGGAAAGATATTCTAACAGGACAATGGAAAGGTTCTGACCCAGTGATTGTCTGGAGTCGGGTTCTGTTTGTGTTTTTCCACAGGGAGAACAGCGGCCGATTTGGATTCCAGAGAGATTAACTAAAGCAATTTCTACAGACCAAAAAGAAGATGATTTGACTCAAATCCATAACAGCTTATATCCAGGGCTCCAGTTTGGCTATTCTTATATCTGCAACAGTGATTAACCAGGATACTTTTTTCAGTATCTATTTTATTATCACCTTTTCCCACATCATAAAGTTCTATTTTATTTTTTGAGCTCATACAGACCTAGGTTAATGTTTTTCTAATCAGTTTTATTTTTTGACTGTGGAGTGTTTAAACATTGCAATGGAGATTTCACCTAGGTAAAGCTACAAGGCCTTTACTATTGTCTTATGTGTTGTACGTTTGTGTGCACTCTTGTGTTTTGTGTTGTATGTCTGTATGTGCGTATGTCCATATTTCATATATGAGGAGCGCTCATGAAAAAATGGATCCGAATTTTTTTTTATTCACGTGATTTAAATGGTTTAATCTAAATTAGGTAAACAGCTGTTAAGGATTGTTTTTAAAGGAGGTTAACAGATCTGTTTGTTTACTTTCACCTTTCCTTTTTATTATATTTAATAATTCTGTTCAGGATAATGTCTCTTTAGCATCATTGCCAGAATTCCCATCTCCATCCCAGTGCCGGTGAAGACTAAGATAAAACCAAACTACAGCTTCTATGATAGCTATCATAGTAAACTGTATAAACTGATGCATCAATGAATATAACTCAACAAGTAATGCTCAATCAAGGACTCAATTTACTTTGGGAGGAAATGGACATATTGATAGACTCCTCTGCTTTGAATTGCCTGCAGAACTTGCCTGGACTATATATCACTTGTATGCATTGTGAAGTATTGTTTGGTGCAGCAAATTGTGGTAGTGCTGGCATATCTTTGCTGATGGTGTCACCAGTGATGCAATTTTTCCAAAGGAGCCGTCAATTGGCTTGGTGTCGTGGCATTTCTGTATCCTCCTCCCTTCTGCTAGTGATGGTCTAAAATTTGGGGGCCAACAGAGGTGAGGCAAAGAACCTCACACCCCCCACTGGTGCATAGGCCTATCCACAAGTATGGCTGTATGCTGGACCAGTAGTCAGTGATGGGTATGATCCAATTGCAGTGGTATCAACCTAAGACAGGAGGCTGATGCCTAGAGGTCAGTTTTTCCCATGACGGGTAAGAACCATATGTTGAATTGGACAACCTACCAGGCACGGTCCTTAAGCCACATTGCTTGTTGTTTAATTAGAAGGGGGGAGATGCTGAGGGCCCAGAACATGATTTCCCCAGAACATGTTTGTAGAGGGCCGCTGTGAGTTTGGGAATAAAGAATTGCTGTTTGAATCTACAAGGTTGTGAGTGGCTCGTGATTTTGTGCCCAGCCAGACCCAACAAAACTAAACAAAACAGAGTATCCCAGGCAATTATGAAAGGTATCATGTATGCATACAGCAATACCAGAAGGAGAGGAAAGTGGAAAAGAAATGGAAGCAGTATTTGAAGGAATAATGACTCAGAAATTCCCCCAATCAATGTTAAACACAAAACCATAGGTCCATAAATGTCAGAGAACATTAATAGGGCACATGCCCCAAAATGAAACAAAACAAGAACAAGAACAAAAAGAAATCTCTAGACCTAGGTGTATCATCTTCAAACTTAAGAAAAAAAAGAAAGCCTCAAAGGGGAAAATATGTATAGAGGAATAAAGAGAAGTTCCCTTGAAACCATTCAATCAAGAAGAGAATGGAGTAAAAAATATAAAGTGTTGCAAGAAAACCTAGAATTCTGTCCTTTGTGAAGATAGCCTTACAAGTGAAGGAGAAATTCTTTTACACAAAAACAGAAAAGGAGGACATTTGTTTCAGTAGACTTGAATTCAAAGAAATGTTAAAAGAAGTTTTTCAGAGAGAAGGAAAATGATATAGGACAGAAGCTCAGCTCTCCAAAAAGGGAGAGCATCAGACAAAGAATACATAAAAGTAAAATAAAAGCTTGTTTTCCTTAATTACTCTGACAGATAATAGTTTATTCAAAATAATAACTTAAACATTGTATTTAATTATATATGCATAATATATGCTTATGAATAAACGACATCAGTGACAATAGGGATACAAAGGGCAGAAGGGGGGAATTAGGAGCATTATGCTATTAGTAGGTATTTAGCACAGGTGAAGTGGTAGAGTTATTTTAAATTGGTCTTGGATTGGTTGTATATATATATATATATATATATATATATATATATATATATATATATATATTGTAAACACTATGGCAAGTAGTGGTAAATACAAACAAAAATGCATAATGGGTATACTATGAAAAATAGAGAAAATGGGATCATATAAGCCACAAGATGCAGAAAAAATATAGAACCTCAAAATAAGAACAAAGAACAAGGGTGACTAGTAGAAAACCATAGTGAATATGGTAAATATCAATCCAAAAATATACATAAATAATCACATTGCACATTACATGCCAGTTAAGAGAAAGGCATTGTCACAGTGATAAAAATCCCCAATTATATGTTTTCTACAAGAGATCCATTTTAAAGACAGATACATATTTAGAAATAATGGATGAAGAAAGATATGCCATGTCTATACAAATCCCAAGAACGTAGGAATTGCTGTATTAATTTCAGACAGAGCATATTTCCAAATCAATAATGAGATAAGGGCATTATATAATGATAGATTAGTACTTCAAGAGTGTTTAACAATCTTAGTTGTGTGTAAGATTAAAATAACAGATTGTAAGAACACATGAGACAAAAACAACTAGAAGAGAAACAGATGACTCAACTCTTAGAGTTGGAGACTTTAACATCCCTCTATTAGAGATAGATATTCACCTGCAGAAAATCAGAAGGACATCGTCAAGCTCAATGGTATCAGCAATCAACTAGATATGCTTCCTAGCTGCGGACCATCTTATAGAAGAACAGCAGGTACTACATTCATGTGAACCTCACATGGCACATTTCTAAGACAGAATATATCCTGGGCTACAAAACGCACCTTAAAAATAAAAAAAAAATCATACAATGTCTACTCTTATACCTTAATAGAATTAAACTAGAAATCAATGACAGGAAGATAGCTGAAAAATCCCCAAATACTTACTGACTCTTACTGACTAAGCAGTAAACTTCTAAATAACAAATGGGTCAAATCTAAATAATACGTGGGTCAAAGAATAAGTCTCAAAAGAAATTAAAATATACTCTAAATGTAAATCAAAATGCAATCTATGAAAATTTGTGGGATACCTCAAAAGTAGTGCTTAAAGGGAAATTTATAGCATTGAATACATAGAGAAGAAGGAAGGCATAAAATCAATAGTCTAAATTTCTGTCTTAGGAAGCTAGAAAAAGATAGGCAAATTAAATAAAAAGTAAATTAAGAGAAATAATAAAAGAGCACAAATAAATTAAAAAATAGAAAATCAATACAGAAAATCAACAAATCCCAAAGCTGGTTCTTTGAGAAGATCAATAAAATTGAAAACCTCTAGCCAGGCTAACTAAGAAAAAGGGGGGAGAGAGAGGGGAGGAGAAGGGGAGGCGGAGGGGAAGGGAGAGAGTGGGAGGGAGACATATTACAAATATCAGAAATGAAAGAGGAACATCAATATAGATCTCATGCATATTAAAAAGTTAATAAAATAATGTTAGGAATCATTCTAGTCCCACAAATTTGATAACTGAGATGAAATGGAGCAAGTCTTTGAAAGACAGAATCTGGCAAAAACTCACACTAGAAAAAATAGACAATTTGAATAGACCTACCTCATTAAAGAAACAGAATAATTAGTAACCTTCCAAAACCAAGTACCAGTCCCAGATGGGCTCATTAATGAGTCCTTTTAAATATATAATGAAAACTAACAAAAAACAAAAAAGAATTTTCTACATTCTCTTTCAGAATATTGAATCAGAAGAAATTAATTCTCTCTTTTACTCTTTTTGTGGTATTGGGGACTGAACCCAGGTGTGTTCTACCACTGAGCTACATTCCTAGCCCCTTTTTATTTTTGTAAAATTTTTGAGACAGGGTCTTACTAAATTTTGGAGCCTGGCCTCCATCTTGCAATCTTTCTGCCTCAACCTCTTGAGCTGTGGGGATTATAGGCATCCACCACATCAAGCCCTACATCATTCTTGAGCCAGTGTCCAGAGCCATCCATGGGCTGTGTGTGTGACTATGAGCATTTGAATGTATGAGGGGAATGGTCTGGTGTTGCATGCTGATTGGGTTTGCCACGCAAATGTGCATTTCCTCTTGCTCTGCCTATGATCCCACAGAGCACCTGAGATGACTTGCCAAGATGTCAATCAATCTGCTGACCACAGGACATCACCAAGCAAGACTCCACCCTTTGAAACCCTACCCCTTGCCTTATTTGGGTGGAATATTCTATTGAATGTCTTCTCCCCAATAAATAAGGGGGTTTCAGGTGTGCTTTCTCTCTTGCTCTTTCCAGTTCTGCCCAGTGTGGAGCTGACCTTTGGGGTCACCGAGCTGTCCTGCCCTTGTTCTTAGAAATTCATGTTCCTGTGCTCTGTGGTTTCTTCACCGTTTTTGTTATCGATACAACCAGCTCCTTTGAACCCAGCTCATCTCACCAGCCGGGCAGCTGGTGACAAACCAGCATCACCCTATTTCTAAATCTAGACAAAGACATTATAAGAAAACTACAGACATATCTTTTATGAGCATAGATACAAAAATCTCAATGAAATATTAGTGGATTAAATCTAACAATGTACAAAAAAAAATACAAACTCTAACAAAGCAGGGTTTGCCCCAGGTATGTATGAATGGAACAATATTATTAAAAAAAATCAATAAAAAATCAATTAATGTAATCCAGTATATTAACAGGGTAAAGAAAAAATTGTATCAATAGATGTAGAAAAAGCATTTGACAAAATTCAAAGCCATTCATGATAAACTCTCAGTAAATAGGGAATAGAGGAAGACTTCCTCAAGCAGATAAAGAATATATACAAAATGAAAACAAAACCAAACAACAACAACAAAAGCCCAAACCCTATAACATACTTAACAGTGAGAAACTCGAAGCTTTCCCAGAATGATCAGGAACAAGGCAGCAATATCCTCTCTCATCACCATTTTTCAGTATTGTACTGGAAGGCCTACATAATGTGCTAAGACAAGAAAAGGAAATATAAAGTATATAGAATTGGAAGGAGGAAATAAAATGGTCTCAGTTACTTTGAAAATTGGAAAGAATCAACAAAAAACCTTCTAGCAACTAGTAAGTAATTATAACAAATTGTAGGATACAAAATTAATAAGCAAATTTCAGTTACTTTGTATACCATCAATGAAGAAGTGGAATTTAAAATTAAAATAGACATTTAAATTACATTGAACATTGACATTTACATGAGCACTTCAAGAAGTGAAAAACTTAAATGTAAGCCTAAAAAATAAAAGGACAATGTTTATATGAGAAAAACTACAAAGCTTACCAAAGAGTAAATAAATGAAGAAATAATCCATGTTTCACATGTAGGAAGACTCAGTGTTTTCAAGATGTCGTTTCTTCCCAACTTGACCTGTAGATTAAATGCAATTATTGTTAAGATCTCAGCAAGTTGTCTGTGCTTGTGAAAAAGCTATTCTGATGTGACGTGAAGAGAGGTCCAAGATATAGAATAACCAACTCAATGTTGAATGAGAAGAAACAAGGTTAGAGGACCGAGGGTAAATGACTTCAATATATTCTGTAGGGCTTCAGTAGTCAAAAAATATAGTTTTGGCTGAACAAACAAATAGATTAATGGAGCAGATTAGAAAGTGTATCAGTAAACTTACATAAATGTAGACAATTGATTTTTGACAAAGCAGTGAAGACTATATGGAATAAAGGTAGTTTCCATAGTCCAGCATGTGATCTATTTTGATAAATCTTCCATGTACACTTGAAAATAATGTTTTCCACAGGTTTTAAAATGTGGCATCACTTGAATAACATCTAGGTCATGTTATTTGATAGTATTGTTCAATTTTTTAAAAAAAAATTTTTACGGGTTACTTTTGTGCTTTTCTATTAGTTACTAGATAGGTGTGTTAAAATCTTCAACTATTGCTGTAGGTCTGTATATTTCTCCTTCTATTTCCCTCAATTTTTACATCATACATTTTGAAATTCTGCCATTAGATGCATAGAGATTTAGCATTGTTGCATTTTTCAACCATTCTGGTCTTTGTAATTTCAGTGATCCCCTTTATCTTTTACAAAGTTCTTGCCCTGAAGAACATTTTGCACAATGTTAATGTATCCATACGTAGCATTTTGTTTATTCATTTGCTTTGCAAATCTTTTTCCAGTTGTTTACTTAAAAATTTATATTTTAGCTTTAGGTGTATCTTTATTTTATTTTTAGGTGGTGCAGAGGATTGAACCCAGTGCCTCATGCATGCCAGACAAGCACTCTACCACTGAGCCACAACCCTAGCTCTCCAATTGTTTACTTTCAACTTACTTATCTTTGTATTTAAAATATCTTTCTTTTAGACAAAATATAGTTTACCTCTTTTTTCCATTCAGTCTTCATATTTTTGCCTTAATTTTAGCCTACTAAATTTGTAGCTACTTGGATTTGATTTCTGATGGTTTCCTTTAAATGTACCATCTTCATATTCATTTTTATTCATTCCATCTATTTAAAAAATTCTAAAATTTGTTATATGTGAAGGCAGAATGTAATTCAATTCATATTACACATATAGAGCACAATTTTTTATGTCTCTATTTGTACACAAAGATTACACCATTTGTGTCTTCATACATGTACTTGGGGTAATGATGTCCATCTTATTCCACCGTCTTTCCCACCTCCCTGCCCCCTCCTTTCCCCTCCTTCTCCTTTGCTTTACCTAAAGTTTCTCCATTCTTCCCATGCTCTCCCCATCCCCATTATGAGTCAGCATCCTCATATCAGAGAAAACATTTGGCATTTGTTTTTTGGGGGATTGGCTTATTTCACTTAGCATAATATTTTCCAGTTCCATCTGTTTACCTGCAAATGCCATGATTTTGTTCTCTTTTAATGTTAAGTAATATTCTATTGTGTATATATACCACATTTTCCCTATCCATTCATCTCCTGAAGGGTATCTGGGTTGGTTCCACAATTTACCTATTGTGAATTGTGCTACTATAAACATTGATGTGGCTGCGTCCCTATAGTATGGTATTTTAAAGTACTCTGGGTGTCAACCGAGGAGTTGGACAGCTGGGTCTAATGGTGGTTCCATCCCAAGTTTTCCAAGGAATCTCCATACTACTTTCCAGATTGGCTGTACTATTTGCAGTCTCACCAGCAATGTATGGATGTGCCTTTTCCCCACATCCACAATACAAACATCCTTGCTGTTTGTATTTTTGTTTGTATTCTTAATAGCTGCCATTCTGACTGGAGTGGGATGAAATCTTAGAGAATTTTGATTTGCATTTCTCTAATTGTTAGAGATGATGAACATTTTTTCATAAATTTGTTGATTGATTATATATCCTCTTCGGAGAAGTGTCTATTCAGTTCCTTGGCCCATTTATTGATTGAGTTATTTGCTTTTTGGTGTTTAGCTTTTTGAGTTCATTATATACCCTAGAGATTAGTGCTCTATCTGATGTGTGAGGGGTAAAAATTTGCTCGCATTCTGTGGGCTCTCTTTTCACCTCCCTGATTGTTTCTTTTGCTGAGGAGAAGCTTTTCAGTTTGAATCCATCCCATTTATTGATTCTTGACTTTATTTCTTGTGCTCTAGGGTTAAGGAAGTTGGGGCCTAATCCTACATGATGAAGATTTGGGCCTACTTTTTCTTCTATTAGGAGCAGCGTCTTGGGTTTAATTCCTAGGTCCTTGATCCACTTTGAGTTAAGTTTTGTGTATGGGGAGAGATGGAGGTTTAATTTCATTTTGTTGCATATGGATTTCCAGCTTTCCCCAGCACCATTTGTTGAAGAGGCTATCTTTTCTCCAATGTGTGTTTTTGGCACCATTGTCTAATATGAGATTTCTTTAATTACATGGGTTTATCTCTGTGTCCTCTATTCTGTACCATTGGTCTACAGGTCTACTTTGATGCCAACATCATGCTGTTTTTGTTACTATTGCTCTGTAGTATAGTTTAAGGTCTGGAAAAGTAATGTTACCAGCTTCACTTTTGATCAAGATTGCTTTTCCTATTCTGGCTCTCTTATTTTTCCATGATTACCTTTTCTATTTCTTTTAGGAACGTCATTGGGATTTTGATTGGGATTGCATTGAATCTGTATAGTACTTTTGGTAGTATGGTCATTTTGATAGTATTAATTCTGCCCATTCGAGAACAAGGGAGATCTTTCCATCTTCTAAGGTCTTTTTAAATTTCTTTCTTTAACTTTCTGTAATTTTCATTGTAGAGGTCTTTCACCACTTCTGTTGATTCCCAAATATTTATTTATTTATTTATTTTTGAGGCTATTGTGAATGGGGCAGTTTTCCTAGTATCTCTTTCAAAGGATTTGTCACTGATGTACAGAATACAGAAATGCCTTTGATTTATGGATGTTGATTTTTATACCCTGCTACATTTCATCTACTTTTCAATACTTTATTCTTCCTTCTCTGAAAAAGTGGCTTCAATTTGTTTTTAGTATTTCACTTTTCCTCTTATATTATCCTTTTAATTATCTATTTTTATATTCTAGTTAGTGATTAAACCAGAGATTATGGATTTCAGTCTTAAATTTTTATAGTCTATCATGAAATATACTTTTGATGACTTCTCAAAAAAGTTCAACAATCTTGCAATAACTTAAATTTACTTCCATTCCTTTACTGTTGTCATAATATATTTTATTTCAACATTCATAATAAAAACCACAAGGAATTATTATTAATTTAAGCATCAACATTTATGTTTCATCTATTAAAAATTTCTGTGATCTTCAATAAATTCTGTGACTTTGTCTTCCTTGTATCATTTTCCTTTTCCTTGAAAAAATATTTTTTAACATTTCTTATGAGGCTAGTCTTCTGATAAACAAATTCACTTGACTTGCTTTTGTTGTATCATGGCCATTTCTCTTTCTTTTTTGAATTGTAGATTGATATTAGTTTTTTTGTAATATTTTAAAGATGCTTTCAATTTTATTTTACTTTAAATGCTGCTTTGAAAAGTTTCTTTCAGTGTTTTTTCTTTTGAAATGATATTTCTTTTCTTCTTGGCTTTTATTTTTAGATTTTTCTCTTTGGTTTTAAGAATTTAAAAATAATGTGATCAGATTTTCACATTGCTTTTATTCTATTGTATATTTTCTGAGTTTCTTAAGTAAGTTGTTGGATTTCATCAATTAGAAATAAATTCAGTCACTATATCTTCAAATATTATAGCTGTCCCATTTTTCTCTTCTCCTAGGACTTTGATGACATGCATATCAGACCTTTTGACTCTGTCACACACATGCTCTTTGCTTTCTTTTTTTCTCTATGCTTCAGTTTTGATATATTTTTATTGACTTATCATCATATTTAGTATTCTTCTCCATTGCTATATTCAGGTTACTATTTATCTTGTTCAACCATTTCTTTTTGTAAAAGCATTTAAATTTTTTTTGTAGCTTTAAATGGACAGTATGCCTTTATTTTATTTGTTTATTTTTTAATGTGGTACTCCTAAGGATGGAATCCAGCCACTGAGCTACAGCTCTCTTAACACTAGTTACTGAATTTTTATGTTTCAGAAGTTCCACTTGATTTTTAAAAATTTAACTTGAGTTATTTGATGAAATTCTCCATATTTTCAGACATTTTGCTATCTCTTTTTTATTTTAATCTCACATACACTTATTTTAAATCCCCTCCCCCCATCTCTCTCTCTCTCTCTCTCTCTCTCTCTCTCTCTCTCTCTCTCCCTCTCCCTCTCTCTTTGCTGGCTGCAACCCTGGCTTATCTTTGGGTAAGTTTTTACTGTTTTATTCTTGATTATTGGTTACAGTTTTCTACTTTTGCCTGTTTCATAATTTTTTTAAAAAATATACCAGCCCCTCCCCCTTTCCAACCCAACTACTAGGAATCTAACCCAGGGCTTTGTGTAAGCTAGGCAAGTGCTCTACCAGTGAGCTACACACCCAGACCTCAGGAATTTTTAAATAAAAGAACTAGTAGAGATGGTGAAGGGCATCTCATTGTCTCCCAGAGGTAGTCTGCTCTTCATTGTATTAGGTACATAGGAATGAGGGCTAATCATGTCAATCCAATTAGGGACTGAACTGGGTTGAGTCTTGGCTGAAGTTTTGGCTAGACATTATTCTCTTCCTCCAATTTCTTTTTTCCTTAGTGCAAGACTTCTTTCTTTATCATACTCTCTGAATTACTTTTCTATTTCAGCATAACAAGTTACTATACATGTGGCAGATTGAAATAACACATACAGATGTCTCACAGTCTTTGAGTCAGGAGTCTGTCCATGACCACTTCTTCAGCAAGGTAGCAGTCAATGACAAATCTTGATCATGTTTCAAGGCTTACCTGGGGAACAATTCATTTTCAAGGTTATAAGGTTGTTGGCAGTAGAGAAAACATTGCAAGGTGATAGATTTTAAACTTGAGGGGTTGGTATTATTCCTCTTTTATGAAGTCACAGTGGTGAAATAGCTGTAGATACATATGTATTCAAATAACATATTTCCATAAAAAGAACATTATCTTTCTGAGATTCTTTGAAAAACTATATGCAATAAAATTTTATAGGACACTGGTAGGTCAGGTGTAAATTACTAATTTATTCTAGCATTTAAAGATGATTTTCATTGTGTCTAACATCTTAATGTTGTGTAAACAGAAGAAGTAATAGCTATATAATGTGATTATGGTAGGGTGTTTTTCCCTCCATATGTCTATAGTAATGACTAATGTTTTAAAATAAGCTATTACTATGTATGAATTATTTTTTCCAGGATTTTATGTTACACAGAGCAAGAAACTTCCATAAATAAGACTGGGGCCTTAGAGAACTCTCTTTGTTATGGTCTATATTTATAAGGGAAGATACATTGCTCATGTGTAACTCATAAGGTCTATAATGATCATACAGAGTCTCCTTCAAATATATTAATAAATATAAAGATATTTGTTATATTGTAAATTATGCTGCTTGGCTGCTAGTTTAATGTTTTCTTTAAATAGAAACTTTAATTGAATTCCTTTAAACACTTGAGAAATTTGTCATTCTGACAAAGCTTGCCAAAAAGCTTATCATGCAGGTTAAATATTGATTTCTCTCCTTCATTTATTTACTCCTTTTACTTCTCAGTCTCATGGTTGACATAATGGTTTCTGATAATAAATTAGATAACAATTGGAAATTAAAAGTTGGCTTTGCCTTCTAAATCTTTAACATCTTGAGAAGAAAAAAATACTGCAGAAATGTGGAAACTTGAAACTGGTTACTGCTTGTGATCAAGGTTTGCTTTGCAGAATTCTGATTATATTTGCAGGCTTTGTCTCCTATCAACAATTAAAATAGTCCTACTGAAAGCTAAAATTCACCATACCATTTGGAATTGTAACTAAAACAAAAGTGAGAGTAATACTTTGAAGAAAACATAGTTTGCTCTTCATTCATTCTTTTAAAAATGTTTTTAATAGTATATTATAGTTATACATAATATTGGGGTTTATGTCAACATTCAGTGTGGATGTAACATAACTGGGTCCGTTTCAATCCACATTCCCTTCCCTCATACATTCCTCTGCTCCTCTACTCTACTGATTTTCTTTCTATTTACTTTCGGTTTTTAAATTGGTGCATTAGAGATGTGCATAAAAGTAGAATTCATTGTACATATATACACACAGAAATGATTTGGTCAATTTCATTCTGTTGTTTCTCCCCTTTGCTAACCTTCTTCTCTCTTCCTCAATCCCCTTCCTCCACTCCTCTTATCCCCCTCCTGTTTCCATGGGATCTCATTTTTGTTTTTAATTTTTTACTTCTCTCTAGTCTTTGCATATGATAGAAAACCTTCAACCCTTGATTTTCTGTGTCTGGCTTATTTCACTTAGTATGATGTTCTTCATTTCCATCCATTTACTAGCAAGTTTCATAATTTCATGCTTCTTTAAGGCTGAATAAAACTCTCCATTGTGTATATCTACCACGTTTTCTTTATCATTCAGCTGTTGGTAAGCGCTTGGCTGGTTCCATAACTTGACTATTGTGAGTTGCACTGCTATTAACAGTGATGTCCTTGTATCATTACAATATGTTGATTTTAGCTTTTTTGGATAAATACTATAGAATAGGATAGCTGGGTTATATTGTGTTTTCATTCCTATTTTTTTGAGTAATCTCCATACTGCTTATCAAATTGGTTGTACTGATTTTCAGTTGACTCAAAATCTATGATTGTACATTTATCCCTGCATCCTCATGAATATTTATTTTTCACATTCTTGATCATTGCCATTTTAACTGGAGTGAGACAAAATCTCAATGTAGTTTTGATTTGCATTGCCTTTATTGCTAGGGATGTTAAACATTTTTTTTCATATTTTTGTGGGCCATTTGCGTTTCTTTGTTTGAGAAATGTCTGTTTAGTTCATTTGCCCACTTATTGATTAAGCTATTTTTTGTTTTGGTGTTACATTTTTTGAGTTTCTTATATATTCTGGATACTAATCCCTGAGAGAAGTAACTGGCTAAGATTTTCTCCCATTTTGTAGATTCTCTCTTCATGTTCTTAGTTGTTTCCTTTACTGTGCAAAATCATTTTAATTTGGTATTGTCCAACTTAATGATGATTCTTGGTTTTATTTCTTAAATTTTAGTAGTCCTGTTAAGGAAGTTGATTCTTGTGCCAATATGTTGGAGTGTTGACCACATGTCTTCTTCTAGTAATTGCAAAGCTTTTGGTCTAATAACTGTAGGTCTTTGGTTCACCTGGAGTAGAATGCTCAGAGTAAGAGAAGTGACCTAGTTTCTTTTTTCTTTTTTTTAATTGATTTTTCAAAATAAATGACATCGGAATGCATTATAATTCTTATTACATGTATACAGCACAATTTTTCATATCTCTGTGTGTATATAAAGTATTTCACACCAATTAGTATCTTCATACATGTACTTTGGATGATGATGTCTATCAAATTCCACCATCCTTGCTAATCCCCTGCCCACTCCCTTTCCCTCCCACCCCTCTGCCCTATCTAGAATTCATCAATTCTTCCATATGTGGATATACAATTTTCCAAGTGCCATTTATTATTTATTATTTCTAATGTATGTTTTTGGCATCTCTGATGAGTATCAGATGACGAACTATGTGTGTTCTTCCTGGTACCTTTTATTTTATTCCATTTGTCTTCATGTCTATTCTGATGTCAGTACTATGCTGTTTTCATTACTCTGTCTCTGTAAAATAAAAGATCAGGTGTGTGGTGGCTCCAGCATCACTCTTCTTGCTTGGTATTGCTTTCTTTATTCTGGGTCTTTTATTCTTCTTCTAAATGAATTTTAGGACTGTGTTTTTATAATTCTGTGAAGAATCTCCGGGACACTATGAAGGAAGTTATAAAAGAAAGTTTATAGCATGGAAAACCCACATTAAAAAAAAAAAAAGATCCCAAGTAAATGATGTTACACCTCAAGAAAAGCAAGAATAAACAAAGCCCCAAAGCAGTAGAAGACAGGAAAAGAATTAAAATCATAGCCAAAATAATGAAATAGAGAATAAAAAAATTACAAAGGATCAATGCAACAGAGTTAGTTCTTTAAATAGATAAGAAGATTGATAAATCCTTAGCCAAAATTAACCAAAAGAAAGAGAAGACCCATATCAACAAAATTAGAGATGAAAAAGAAGATATCACCATGGACAATTCTGAAATCCCGAGGGTCATTAGAAACAATTTTGTAAACTTATATTCCATAAAGTTAGAAAATCTAGAAGATGTTGACATATTTCTAGACACATTTGACCTAAATTAAACCAAGAGGATACAGAAAATCTAAACAGACCAACATCAAACAATGAAATTGAAGCTGTAGTTAAAAGCCTTTTAACTAAGAAGAGCCCAGGACCAGATGGATTCTTAGCTGAGTTCTACTAGACCTTTAAAGAAAAGCTAGTGCCAATCTTTCTCAAATTATTCCCTGAATTGGAAAGGTGGGACTCCCCCCTCTGCCAAATTCATTCTGTGCAGCCAGGATCACACTGATACCAAAACCAGACACACACATAAAGGAAGGAAAACTACAGACTAATATCCCTGATGAACATGGGCACAAAGTCCTTAATTTTAGTAACCCACATGCAAAACCATTTTAAGAATAGTGTTCACTATGGTCAAGTTGGTTCCATTTCAGGGATGCAAGGTTGGTTCAACACCTGGAAATAAAAAATTGTAATTCATCACATAAACAGAACTAAGGAAAAAAAATCCCATAATCATCTCGAAAGATGCAGAAAAGCCTTCAAGAAAATTCAATGCCCATTTATGTTGAAAACACTGAAGAAATGAGGGGTTGAAGAAAGTTTCCTCAAAACCATAGTGAATAAATGTGACAAATGCAAAGCCAACATCATAATGGAGAAAAGCTGAGAGTCCTTCCTCTAAAACCAGGAAGGAGACAGGAAGTCCACTTCACCACTGCTGTTCAATATGGTTCTCAAAACTCTAGCCAGAGCAATCAGGCAAGAGAGGGAAATTAAAGGAATACAAACATGAAAAGAAATAGAGCTGATAAAGTCAGAAAAGTATCAGGATACAATGTCTAAATCCAGCAATCAACAGCTTTCCTTCCTATACTCCAGTAATGAATCTACAGAGAAAGAATCAGGAAAACAATTCTATTCACAATGACCTAAAAAAACCAAACCAAACAAAACAAAACCCAAAAAAATTTAAAAAAGGCAAACAAAAACCAAAAGAAGTTGGGAATAAAACTAACCAAGGAGATGAAAGACCTCTAAAATGAAAATTATAGAACATTGAAGAAAGAAGTTGAAGAAGACCTTAGACAATGGAAAGAGTTCCTATGTTCTTGGATAGGCAGAATTAATATTGTCAAAATGGCCATATTATCAAAAGCATTATACAAATTCAAGGCAATTCTCATCAAAACATCAATGAAATTCTCTATAGTACTAGAAAAAACAATCCTAAAATGCATTTGGAAGTAAATATGTTCTTGTTAAGATAGCCAGTGACCTTCCCATTGCCAGATCTAGTGGTTAATTCATAGCCTTCATCTCTCTCATGTTCTTAATAGTATTAGCATTCTTCATTCTAGAAACATTTTCTTTATGTGGATTCTGGTGCAGCCTATTCTCTTGGTTTTATTCCTGTTACACTCTCATGTTCATTGTTTGGATCTCTTTTACATTTTGCTCTCCATCTTCTCTTGGATTTCTAAATATTGGAAGGTCCTAGGACTGAGGAATGAAACCTTTTTGGTTCTCTACCTACTCTCACTTCCTAATAATCTCATGCAGTCTCATCACTTTAAATATCTTGACACACATCTTTTAACAATATTTATCTTATGCTCTAGTCATTCTTTACTCCAGTTGAATATATTGAACTGCTTTCTTGACATCCCTGCTTGAATGTATAATAGGGGAGGTTAGTCTGTTTTTGTTGATATATTTGAACACATGAGACTGGATAATTTATAAGAACTCAACTTTGTTTCTCACTGTTCTTGAGATTGAGAAATCTAAAATTAAAGTGTCACAGGTTCACTACTGCGGGTGTAATCTCTGTTTCCAGCTCTTTGAATGCTGTGTCCTCATGTGGCAGAAGGCAGAAGTGCAAAAAGGGACTAGACTCCCTCCATCAAGCCCTTAAACAGTAGCATTAATTATGATCTAAACATTTTCCCAAACGCCTTGCCTCCTACCACTGTTGCACTGGAGATTAATTATCCAGAATAAGAATTTGGGGACATACATTCAGACCAGAGTATACTGCTCTGAACACCACAATGTATGTCCTTCACACTGCAAAATACATTCATTCCATCCCACTATCCCTAAGACTTTTAACTAGATGACCATCTGGATATCACCTAAATCATGTATGGGTGAAACTTAAAGCACAATCCTAGGCAATTATTCTCTACCTTGAGCCTGTGAAATCAGACGAGTTATGGTTTGACAAAGTTGAATGATGAGACAGGCAGAGGATACACATTCACATTTCCAAAGGGAGAAATAGGCAAGAAGCAAAGGCTAACATGTCCCAAGTAAATCCAACACTGAATCTGACACGCAACATTAAATCTTAAGGTTTGAGAATCTTCTTTGACTCCATGTCCTATCTCCTAGAAATACTGGGGTGATTGTTGGTTCCTCAAGTCCTTGGGCAACCCAGTCCTAATGGCCATTTTTGCTAGGCACAGCCCACGCTTCAACTTGCACACATTGAAATTGCATGCCCTGGAAATGGAAGGCGATCCTCAGGGTTATACAAAATGACATATAAGAGGAAAGGAGGGGTAAGACAAGATAATACAAATGGAAGAAATGATTTACAGTAGAAGGGGTAGAGAGAGAAAAGGGGAGGGGAGGGGAGGGGAGGGGGGATAGTAGAGAATAGGACAGACAGCAGAATACATCAGACACTAGAAAGGCAATATGTCAATCAATGGAAGGGAAACTGATGTGATACAGCAATCTGTATACGGGGTAAAAGTGGGAGTTCATAACCCACTTGAATCAAACCGTGTAATATGATGTATTAAGAACTATGTAATGTTTTGAACGACCAATAATAAAATTAAAAAAAAAAATTCTCGGGGCTGGGGATGTGGCTCAAGCGGTAGCGCGATCGCCTAGCGCGCTCGCCTAGTGTGTGTGCGGCCCGGGTTCGATCCTCAGTACCACATACAAACAAAGATGTTGTGTCCGCCGAGAACTAAGAAAAAATAAATAAATGTTAAAAAAAAAAGAATGGGAAAAAACAAAACAAAAAAAAAAAAGAAATGGGAAAAACCAAAAAAAAAAAAAAAAAAGAAATTGCATGCCTGTAAGCTAACCTTCCCAGGCTGGTACTGCAGCTAATGGTTTCACAGTTCTCAGGACTTGGAGGCAGTCCACGTTCACAGCCCCACTAAGCATTGTTCTCACAGGGACTCTGTGGTGGATTGATCCAGTGGAAGTTCTCTGCCTTGGCTCTGAGGCTGTTTGAGATATTTTTTGAAGTATAGGTAGATCCTCCATAACTCTTGCACCCTGGGCACCCAGGCAGACTTAGCACCAGGTGGACACTGTCAAGGTATACCACTTGTAGCTTCCAGAGCAGTGGCTTGAGCTGAAGCTAGGGTAGGAGAGCAATGACGCTCTGGAATGCAGGGCCAGAGTCTTGAGGTGGTTCTGGAAAGATAGTCCCTAGGCCCTACAGAGGCCCTGAGTTCTGCCATTAAAACCTTTTTGCCCTCAAGGTCCTGACACTCTAGGCCTATGATGGGCATGATAACCTCTAAGATCTCCAAAATGATTCAGGGTCATCATTCTTCTTTACCAAAGAGTTGCTTGGCCATACTCTGGTTTTCTTTCCTAAAACAGTTTTTTATATATATATATATATATTGCCTTGCCTGGCATATAACTTTCCAAATTTTTATGTTCTGCTTCCCTTTGGAGTATAAATTCTGTCTTCAAATCATTTCTCTTTTCTCATATTTTACTATAAGCACTTAAGAGAAGTTATGAAGTACCCAGAACAATTTTCTACTTAGCGAGATCTTCTGCCAGATATGCTAGTTTCTGCTCTTAAGTTCTGCCTTTCACAAAGTTCTAGAACAGAGACACAGTTTAGAAGAGTTCTTTTTCACCTTGTAAAAAGGATGGTCTTTCCTTCATGCTCTAATACTCCTTATTTCTAAGACTTCATCAGAGTAGATTCTACTTCCATATTTCTACCAACATTCTGTTCATAACCAATTGAATAATCTCCATGAGGCTTTTTCTACAGCTCTTCTTTTCCTTAGTCCTCACCTGAATCACCCTTAATGTTCTGTGTCAGTACAGGCTGTTTTCAGCACGTGTTTCAAAGCCCTACCCATTACCCAGTTCCAAAGCTGCTTCCACATTGTTAGGTGTTTGTTAAAGCCACAGCCCACTTCTATCTCAGTCATTTGTCTTGCTGTAACAGAATGCCACAGGGGAATTTATAAAGGACAGAAATGTATTGACTCTGAATTACAGAGGCTAGGAAGTCTAATAACAAGTTATTGATATCTGGCGAGGTCCTTATTGCATCCTCTTGTGGTGGAAGGTGAAAAAGGAGGAGAGATCAAACTTTCTTCATTAAACCCTTTTCTAATGACTATTATCCTTTCATGAGGGCTCTACTCTCATGACGTAAATGCCACTCAAAGTTTCCACCGGTCAACATGGCAGCAGTGGATGTCAAATCTCCAATGCATGATTTTAGGAGACACGTTCAGATCATAGCAGTAGCCAACATTTAACATGCTACCAAATGAATTCTTCATATTCTGTCCAGTACCTTGTATCCAGAATCCCTGTTTATTTTAATGTCAAGACTTTCACTGTCTATGTGTTGGAGTCCTTCTCAAATTCTTTCTCTCAATTTCAACCTCCAGGCAATCCTTTGGTTCTACAGTCACAGTATATCTTGCACAAAGCCATGTCTTGCCGTCTCTGTTGCCACAAAGATTCTAGGCCACCCTTACCTCTGTAATAGAATCTTTGCTGTCCTCCCTATGTCCTCTCTCATGCTCTCTAAAGCCAAATTCACAAACATCAGCCACTGAGATGCTTCAGGAGATGAGAGGCTGACTATCAATCTTCTTTCAAATCCTCCATAAAAAAAACAGAAATGCTTGTCATTGGGCACCTCGTCTGATTCTCCCTCATCTCTTATCTTCTCCTTCCACATGGTTTCCTGGATATTCCTTCAAGTACAAAGCTGCTCCCCTAAAGAGGCCTTTGTACCTTCTGTTGCTGGTGCCTCAAATACTCTTTCCCAGAAATTCACAGGCTTTGCCTTTTCACCCCACTCATGTCTCTGATGCTAGGCCTGATGTCTTCCTTGGAATAGCCCCCATGGGGGTCACCATCCTTTCCCCAGCCTCGTCTTGTAAATTCCATGTTCTGCATCCTTCCAAGCTTTTCCTTAGAGCTCTCTGTGGAGATGTCATGGGCCGGATTGATTTCTCCAGCCGCTCAAGATGTCTTTTGAAGTGAATGTTACCAGAACGGGATAGTATTATCTTTAAAGCCTTATAGAGTTTTACTTTAAAAAGAAAACTTTGATTTCTTAACAGTATTTGATGTTGATGCTCTATTTGTTTATTTTCTTAATCTGTCTTCCCCACTGGAAAGCAAGTTCCAGGAACTCAGATTTAATGTCTATTTCCGTATGCCCAGGTCCTAGATTAGTGTCTCTAGATTGCAGGAAAAATAGTGAAGGGATTTTTAGAGCCATGTACTTAATTAACTCCTTTCTATGGCAAGTATACATGGATCAGTTGCTGATCAGGTCATAAAGTCATAAAATTCTTTAAAAAATCAGGATGAATTTTCATCAAGAAGAGACATTCCAAGGGAAAAACATCTATCATTAATTTACTTTTTATCCATTCATGCTACACATCTTCTTCGTCCATCTATTGTCTGCAAAACCCTGTTATGGATATTGCCTACCGAAGGGGGAATGAAGATAAATAGGGAATTTATTGTGAATAAAAATATCCATGTATATGGTTTTGGAAGGTGCCACTCTTTAGAAAACTTTCACTCTGTCCTTACTAAGGCTTAAACCAAATATATTTTCTTTGCTAGCTAATTACACTATTTTTACAAACTCCAGAAGTAATATGGTGGTGTCCCACCACCCTGTAATTATGTTTCCTATGGTCAGAATATGGTTTATTCTCTTCAAAACACACGTTGAAATTAGATTATCACTGTGGTAGTAGTGGGAGGTAGAGCCTTTAAGATGTGATTTGATATAAAGAAAAATGCGGGTAGGTTAATTCTCTCGAGAGTTAGTTGTTGCAAGAGTGGTTTGTTATCAAGACAGCCCTAGTCTAGTATACTTTCTTCCTTTTCACCTTCCACCATGTTATGACACCCTCCCCAGATGACCTTGGACTTCTCAGCCTCCAGAATTGTGATAAAAAATGAACTTCTTTTCCTTATAAAGTCCCCATTCTCTGGAATTTTGTTATAGCAACAAAAATGGAGTAAGACGATGGTGAAGGCTTTGAATTTGCTGACACTCTGTTGCAAATAGTTTTGCTGAAATGAGGAGCTATGACAATAGCTAGATGATATACAGTGAAGGTTTTAAAAAAGAATTATAGTGATCCTGTGGAATATAGAGTTTTTGAATACCATAAGCATACATTTTCCTACTTCCTCCTGTGAACTTAGTTTATAATACAACCTTTAATATAGCTTTCTTATTCAACAAAAGTGACTCCCTTTGCATTTGGTGACATTTAGCTGAAAGGACCCTTAAGGATTATTTAATCTAGCCCCCTTCTCCTTTACAGAGGAGAAAGCCAAGGTACAAAGAAGAAAATGCCATCACCTCTTTCCAAGAATACTACTGTCACTTCTTAGCTGGGCTCCTGCATTCCCTGCCCCTCCAAGTCATTCTTCATTCAGAAGCCAATGACTTTTCCAAAATGCATATCCAACATTATATTTGCTCCGGCTCCAATGTTCTTGCATCTAAGGGGCCCAGACCTTTAGACTTCAAGTTACAATGACAAATTATTTCATTACATTTAGTTAATAATGTGATTTTGCTATTTACAAAAATACAGTTATAGATGAAGTTGATTAATGCTAACTTGGTTGAAAAGAAAATATAGTGTGATTGAATATAGTAGTTTTCACTGGTTCTAGAACCTTGATGCAAGTTAGAAATCACCCTAGAAGCTTTGAACAATTCCACTGTCTGCTCTCAAAGTCCCCAGCTGATCTGGACCCTGATTATGTCTCTAGTCTCTCTTTTTTCTCACCCTTGCCCTCTGCACCTGGTCACTGGTCCTCTTTCTATTCCTAGAATATGTCATGCTCCCCTGCCTTGGGGACTTTGCATTTGTTGGTATTTCTGCCAGTAACTCATTTCCCTTTCCTCATCTGTACTTAAGTCTGACTCTTTAGGAGCCCTCTCCTTACTTTTTATAGTTACCTTTCTTTGTCCCAACAGATGACATCAGGACCCTTTGTTTCAGGCTGTCCTAGGACTGTCTCACCGTCTTTCATCGCAGCTGCCTTAGGTAATTATGTGCTCACTTCTTTGGGTGATTGATGCTCCCTGTTCTAGAAGACTGTGAGCTACCTGAGTGTAGGGTCAGATGCTGCTTTTTTGTATGCTATGACCTCAGTGCTTAACAGGATTATTTTGAGGCACACCATAAATGTTTGTTAAGTGAATGAATGAGTAATGCAATGCCATGGATAGGTTTGAGTACTTTCTGTTGGGCAGATTAGATATAAAGGAAGTGATACATTTATCTGATGATTATTTCCTAGAGTAGTTTTCAGTTTTCTTCTCCTTTAGTTTCCTACATGATTCACAAAGATATTGATTATTTATTATTAAGCAGAAATGTCTAATAATGTTGGAAGATTCTTAAAATGAGCTTCCTCATGAAAAACATATCCAATTTGTGCTTTGGTTTCTTAAAAATCCTTTATACTCAGGGCTTAGACCAAATATTTCAGTTTGCATTTCCTTTGAGAGCAATGATCTACCAATCTGTCTAATGAAAATATTATAAATGTTTATTATAATGCTGAAGAATTCCCAGGGTTTCCTGTTTTCTAGTCATCCTGCTAATATAATTGTTCTTCTCTCTTATATTAATTAATATTGTATTAGTGTTTCAGAAGAAATAGAATTACAAAATCCCTATTGAAGACACATGTTGCACATTAGTGTATATCACTAGATTTTTATGTGGAGAATCTTCCCAGTGTTGCTATGTCTTCTTACTTCTTTTGTCCCTGAACTTCATTATTAACCTATTTGGTGGTTTTTTTTCCTTCAGTCACAAGCAGTTAGCTCTCATGCATTTGTTAAGCCTCTGGATATAAGGAGATATTAAATCTCATTAAGTTGGAAGGACTTCTTTGTTAATGTCGGCCACTTGGCCCTTTTTGGAAAAAGCTAAATGTGTCAACTGCTTTTTAACCTCTACCCCAAGAGGAAATGCTCCTGAGCAAATGGTAGTTTTCCTGATATTTATAGCTCATATTTTACAGAATTTCAAGGCTCTGAGGGACTCAGGAAAGCAGCACAGTGATAGTGGAATGAGCTTAGACTAGGAGGTCAGTTAGGCCAGTTTTCGAGCCCTGAGTTTTCATACTTTGCAGTTATGTGACGTTAGAAAGTCACTGAATATTCCGAGTCAGGTCTTTTATCCATAATAATGGGATAAGTCATCACAGAATTTAATGTGGGGTAAATGACACAATGCTTCACAGTGCCACAGAACATACCCTTTGATCAGCAAGTCTTATTAGCTTCTTCTTTTCATATTATATTTGAAGAAGACCAGGCCCAGGAAAGCTCGGAGGCCACAGAGGCCCACAGAGATACAGTGGGTAGAAGAAACAGTCCTCTAGACTTCATCCAATTCCACTATGTTTAATTGGTGATTAATTTTTTTTATTTTTACTTTTAATGAAAGTGAAATTATAGAATAGGTTAATAAATGCTGCATTGGTTGAAAAGGAAAAATACCCATAATTTTATAAAGTCAGTTTCACTGGTGTTTGAACCTTATGGCACATTATGATCTGAGAAGGTTTTTAAAAAAATCCCCATGCTCAGGATCTACCTTACTGCAGTGAAGTCTGAGGGTGGGGTTCAGGTATGAATATTTTCTATAACTCCTTGTGTGATTGCAGTGTGATCTCATGCACAGAATTTGCTGCCACTCTGTTACGATACTTCAAACTGTCTCTGAGAGAGTCTTTTCAAGGTCTATTCTTTTGTCAACACATGATGCATCTTAGGGAATATTGTTTTCCTTAAGGGTCTTTTTTTAATGTGGGAGGCATTCATTTTCTGATATAATTTCTCTTACTTTAGAAATGTACTGCAGACCTCACATCTTTTAGTAACTTCATCATGTCATGCTTATTAATATGCATCTGTACATGCCTCTTGAAAAATGGATCTTCAAAGATAATAGGAAAGGACCCTTCTTTCTATAAGGTCGTGTAATCCACATTTAATTCAACAATCCTTAGTGACCTTTGTTGCAATCTCCTACTTAACTTTGTGCCTTTGGTGTCTGTCCCCTTCTTGGACCAGGAAATGAAAATCTCCTTGGAGATGGCATTGCCCCTTTCAAATTCGGCCACAGGTTTGTGTGGTGACAGACACAGTTGCTTTAGATAGGATGGTGATCTGGCTTAATCAAGAGAGCACTTTAAAATTCTTTTTTGGGGGGGAGGTAGTACCAGGGATTAAACTCACTCGACCCTTAAGCCACATCCCTAGCCCTATTTTGTATTTTATTTAGAGACAGGGTCTCACTGAGTTGCTGAGTGTCTCACTGTTACTGAGGCTCACTTTGAACTTGAGATCCTCCTGCCTCAGCCTCCTAAGCAGCTGGAATTGCAGGCATGTGCCATCATGCCTGGCTAGAATTCTTGATGATTTAAAAATAGTTAACTGGACTGTTGTTTTTGTAGTTGTTTGCTCTCTGTGCTCCAGAATTTCCTTTAGAAGATGGGAGATGGCAGGGTTGTTGATGTGCCATTGTTTTATCTCTAACATTGTCTGTATTTCCACATAGCACCAGAACAGGCTTGGGAAATCACTAGCTTAATTTTGCTATTTACCATAAAATGAGATAAATAATAATAAGTAATATAAATAATTATAAGCAATATAATATGCACACAGTGTTACCAGTTGAGGTCATGAGAGAGCTAGTTACTAACTTTCATGGCCAGAATGTCAGGGCCTGGCTCTTCAAGTATTCACTACCCCAAGCCAGTATTTAATAATCAGATTATAGCAGTTCTCTAACTAGTAATCCTTCTATTCCTACCAAGAGTTCTTGATTTACCATTTTCATTTCATTTCCAGATTGTTCTTATCTGATTTAGAAATTAGGACAATGGAAATTAATGAAATTATATTTCTTCCATGAGAAAGTAAAATTTTGGTATTTGAGGTAAAAAAATATATTAATTTTCTTTAAATAAGAAATCTTTTTAATAACCTGTTATTTGATGTATTGTAAAGGATTTAGTATTTGTTATTCTACTTCTTGTATAATAATATATATTTTTATAATATGATATGTTTATTGAATAAAACTTGTGAAATATACAAGAAAAAAATCAATCCCAGTAATCTTAGTAGACAAATATAAACTTGTTAATATTAACTATATTTTTTGTGCACACACATTACAAAAATGATTTCCTACATATTATTTCATAGCTTTTCCTATTCTCAGTGTGTCCTGTATTGTAAACATTTTAAATCCTATTTGATAACATCATTTTTAGGGCTGTGTAATATTCTCCTGAATGGGGGCACTATTATTTGTTTAGGTAATAGCCTTGCTAGATATTTAGTTGGCTCCTGATATATTTAGAATTACAAGTAATGCTATGATAAAAATCCTGTTGATAACCTTTTAAATTCAGTCCCAATTGTTTTCTTAGAACAAACATCTCTGATGATCTTGGTGTGCCTCAGCATTGACATCCTGAATCTAATACACATCATCACAGATAACAAAGTTACTGGTTTTTGACTATGGAGATTAACACCAGCCGAAACTGGTAGTTAGTGTTTTGGCTTAATCTCATGGGAACTTGTCTCTTTGTCACAGTTTTTGTTCTTTTTCTGTTAAAAAAAAGTATACAACTGGGAGAAAACTCATTCATTACAACTTTATGCTCACTCTAGTCATACAGCCACTGTTCCTGGATTCCTGTCTGATACAGTGTTTGTTGGTTTTTGTCACTAGGGCAGCAAATGCTAGCATCCCCTGGAGCAGGATTGGTCCCTCTGAAGTGGAGCAGTCCTGAAGAAATGTTTCTTCAGGGTAGTTGAAGTGATATGGATGAATTATTCTTAGACTGATGTTTGGATTCATGTCTAATGTCTTATTAGTGGTGTTTCTGCTTGATGCTCTCTTTAATAGGTTTCCTGGCACAGCTAATCTGTGTTCTTTAGTCTTAACTATTTTGTCTGGGTTTCTCTCCTCCCTGCCACCTGGTCTACTTTCTCTCTATTCCATTCTTCTTACAAGCATGTTCTGTACTTTCTAAATTTTCATTTTCTTTCCAACTTACAGCAATTTAACTGCAAATTTTGTCTCTCAGCCAAAATTGCTTCCTTTATGCTCATAGTTGTCTGCCTTAGGACCACATCAGAGTGTATAGATTCTAGTCTACCTAGAGCTGATTTGCATTTCCTAATGTTGTGCAGAGCACAACTCACACGACTGGACCTGGTGGACTGGCTTGCATCATTGACAAAGGTAACATGCTCTTTCTAGCTCTGTCCTTCCTGGTTTTAGGCTTGGTCATTGTCAACCACTTACCCTGAATTTCATTTTTTTCAATTTTCTTTCTTCATCTGTCCCTCATCACTGGATCTTTGGAGTTCTCTGGGATTTGCTCCTTGGCCCACTTCTCATTCCAGCTATCCTCTCTGGAACATCTTTGCAGTATGTCACTAATTGTATGTACCCCTATCCTAGATACCTACCTCCTTAGCTATAGGAAGCATTCAGGTGAGATGAGGAGTATAGAGAGAACAATAAGAAAAGTGAACCATATTAGTCAGCTTGGGTAGCCACAAAAAGTGCTCTCGACTGAGTGGCTTAAACAACAGAGATTTATTTTCTTGCACTTCTGAAGACTGAAAGTCCAAGATCAAGGTGCTGGCTGGTTCAATTTCTTGTGTTTCTATTCAGCAAATGGCTTCCCTCTTGCTGCGTCCATATATGATGTGGAAGGAGCCAGAGAGCTCTCTGGTGTCTGTATTCAGGTGGGCCCTAAATCTCCAGTGCAGTCCCAGTGGGGCTCAGCGTCTGAGGGTGTGAAATTTGGGAAGATAGATTTCAGTCATCATATGGGCCAAAAACTAAATTCTGGAGGACACCTGTAGGACACCCATTTTCCTGATGTTACAGTTTGTTGCTCATCTACCTACCAGGCACCTATTCCCATACCCACAGGCAACAAGCAATCATCATTCTCCCAAGATAAATCCTGATAATGATCTCTGACCCTTTGTCTTCTTCATCTCTTTGTCAAGTTTTGATGACTTTACCCCTAAGTTGCTCTGGATATGTGTTCTTTCCCAGCCTGATTACCACTCTCCTAATGTTTGAACATTTTTAATTTATTTTTATTTTTTGTTTTTTTTATTTAGCCTAATGTGGCAATTTCCTTAGTAGTTTTGCTGTCCCCATCTCACCCCTGCCAGGGTGCCTTACATAAAATGGTGATTTTCCACATCCTGTATTACAAAGCACAAGCTATGTCATGTTGCATAAAAGGCTGCTATTATTTTGTACCTGCACCTTCTCAGGTCCAGTGGTTCTCAAGCTTTTGTGTGCATAATGAACACCTCTTGGCACTTGTTAAAATGTAGGCTTACATTTTCAGTCCTCCAGATTATGATTTGGTGGAACTAGATCAGGACCCAAGGATCTGTACTTTTATCAACTCCCCAGATGATTCTGATATATGTGGCTCTTCTACCTTTTGAGAAAAACTTCTCAGCATTCACAGCCCACCTCCCTCTTTTTCATACTTTCGGTTCTAAGTATATATTCATTACATTTACCACATTGTGATTATCTTTTATATGCCTGTCTCCCTGTAATGGACCATGATGAGACATGATTTGGGTTCAAAGATAAAGTGAAAAATAAAATGCTAAGGTCTCTGACTGTAGCACAGCAAGAATATCCTCCCATGGTCGTGGGTTTACCTGTGGAGGATCCTCCAGTCTGATGGTATAGAAGACACTGTGCACAATGTGAGCTCCTATAAAAACACAAGGCTTACATGCATCTCAGAGAATGCAAATGTATGACCAGAGAGCATGACCACCTCCCCTCCCCTGCTTTTATTCTGCCTAGCCAAGTTTCTACTTCAAGGTCCAGTTCAATGCTAGTTTCTATAGAAACCTTTCACCATTGGCTTTGCTTTTGTTTATGACTGTGTGTTCCAAATGCATAGTGCCATTGTAAAGTTTGAAAACTTTAGGACTCCTGCTAATAATAGCATTTACTGAGCAGTGTTATCTGACCCGGAAGTAGATGATACATTTAGCTAGGATTTTTTAAGGGAATTTCTTATGAAGGAACTCTTTACAGAGGTGTGGGCAGGGTAAAGGCAACCCAAAAGAATACTGGGAAGTCATTATCAGCCCCCAACATAAAGTGGCAGGGGAGAAGGTGTTCTGGGCTTGATTCACAGCTCTATCTGTGAAGAGGCATAGAGATGGAAGATCTCTGCGAAGGAGGGAAGGAGCCAGGATGAATGACCTTCCCCAAGTCTCCCTTTTCTTTCCTCCCAGCCACCTATAAGTCCTTTCCATTGGCTGAAAACAGCCAGAATAATGGGGTGCAGTTCTTAGAGGTCACCAGAAAATGGGACAGAGAAGCATAGACCTGGGGGCAAACAGAGCATATACCAGACATCACATGAGTTAGAAATTATTGCCAATTTACAGATGAGCAGAGACATTCAGAGAGTCGAAGCTCATGCAGATGGAAGGTCATATCCATGGTTACAGAGCCAGGACTCAGTTCTGGACCAAACCCTTCCACCTCACAAAGCTGCTGGTCAGATGTAGCCTTGCCATGCTGAGTCCCAGACATTTTGTAGGGTGGATATGGAGGATCAGTGAGCCCGGAAGTATAGGGCCAGATTGGGCAACACAGCAATACCAAGACCCTATCTAGGGGGAAAAAAAAGGAAAATAAAGGAATCTTCAGAAGGGCCTAGAATCTTGGGATGTAGCTCAGCTCAGTGGTGGAGTGCTTGCCTCTCATGTGCAGGGCCCTGGGTTCCATCCCCATCAGTGTTTAAAAAAATTAAATTAGAAAGAAAGCTGCTTCTCACTATTACGGGCAGCCTCTCCTGGTAATCCCATCCTCGTTTCCTGGAGGGTAGAATTCAAGGGATATCAACCTTGTAGATATTCAACAAAATATAAACTTGAAATGTCATTTGGTTTTATGTCATAGTTTCAAACAGTTGTCTTTAATCCAAATGTGTTTAATACTAAAATCACAATTTTGACTTTCAATGTTAACATTTCCCATCATATTTTCTTGCCATTTTCCTGTAATCATTTTTTATTGAAATCAGAACAGGATAGAGCAGGGCCTTCCTTCAAGAGGAACAAAAAGCTATTTTGTGTGTGTGTGTGTGTGTGTATAAAAGTGTGAAGTTTTTTGAAAGAATGGTGAATATTCATAATCTTTCCACTTAAAGGGATAAACCTCTGGTTTTCTAGAAAAAATTCACTGGGGTTTAAAAACCAGACTCCCTGGCAGGCCTGCACAAACGGAAGTAAAGCACGGAATTTCAGAAGGAGCAAGGTACTAGGAGTCAGAAGCCTAACTATATCTATACCATATGTAAACCTGCTTTATAATCTGTAAAGAACAATTCAAATAAAAAGGTTTAAAGAGGGCTGGGGTTGTGGCTCTGTGGTAGAGCGCTCACCATGCATGTGTGAAGCCCTGGGTTGGATCCTCAGCACCCCATAAAGATAAATAAATTAAATAATGGTATCATGTCCATCTACAACAACAACAAGAACAACAACAACAACAAAAAGGCTTCAAGAATAACTTGGGGCGCTCCTAATTAAAAATGTACTGTCTGAGAATTTTTATGAATGCAAATTTAATTTTAATTTTAATATAGAATAAGAACGATTAAGTGAAGCAGAGCCAAGATTGTGGCAAATGTTTAGAAAGGGGTGAGATTTATTTGAAAAGGATTTTATTATATCATGTTTCCTCTCTGCCCTTATATTAGCTTTATTTTTGAAATCACTCCTTGGATTTTATACACTTGAATCAGATAGGAAGGCAGAAGAGATGGCTTGTACCCCATTGTGCTGTTGCGTTTTCAAGCAGGTAATGACTAACGGGCACATGGTGTTCTGAGAAAATCACCTGTCGTGTTCTTGCCATACTGCTAAATTCTTCTTGGAAGATAGAAAAGTGGTTCTTTAGTTGCCAGAGGAAGCACACAAAGCATAATTATTGTTGCATTATGTAGTAGAATAAGGGAACCAAAGGAATTTCATGAGGCGTTTGCAGTCAAAATTATTTTTAGTATGTACTACTATAATTAATTTTTACTTTTTTTTCTCTTCTTAGGTGTGTTTCCCTCAGAATGGATTCAAATGTCAATAAACTCACTCCCCAAAGAGAAACATGTGCTTTTATTTTTTATTTTAAATTATTATTTTAATTGTACATATGTATAGGGTAGCGTATGATAATTTGATACAAACAAATAACATGTAATTATGGCAAGAAATTTAAACTTTTTCTAAATTATTTATCCTTTCCAGAGGCTTCACCTCTAATACCATCACTTTAGGGATTAGGATTTCAATATAAATTTAAAGGGGATTCAAACATACAGTTCTTAACATATACACTGGTGATTAAATTTTGGTAAATTTATTAATCTTTTCCTTTGTGATTATTCATAGAAAACTGCATAGTTTGGTTTGCCCACATAAGTTTCAAATGGAAGGATTGGTTTTATGAACGACAACTTTTCTATTGAATGCAGACAGCTAAGTGCTATGAGCTCATTAAGGGTGTTCTCCAGCTCCTCACTTCAAGGCAGAGCTGCCTAACGACAAAACTGTGCCATCTCTCATGGTCTCTGGCTATTAGTAGTTTCAATCATCATGACAAGATACTAGTAAATAGAAAAGGCCCCTTTTCCACTAGTGTCCATTTGGTTACATATACACTGCCTCAGTTGAGACTATACTTCACTTACTATCACACTTGTTTTTGAATTCCTGCACATCATCTAAAATTCTGGATCTTGGCCCTTGCAGCCTGCCTAGATTCTTCCCTCTCAAAGTCTCTCCCTCCTTCCAGTCATGAAGGTCTACTTGTAACTATCTAAACAAACTATTCTCCCTTCTCTTTTTGTTCCCTCTATTTGGAATATTTTCCCAGCTTGGTTTAACTAGTATTTATCCTGTAGGATGCCTTTAATGTATTCCTTTCTAATCAATTAGGTACACATCTTCAATATATCTCAATCAGATATCTACTTGGTACTAGGAAGATAATATCATTTTCTGAGACTCAAATTCTTCATATGGATCAATCCTAGTGGGTGATTTTTGTCAGTCTGATGGCCAAGGATCAGTACTTCTTTATCTTAGAGTACTGAAATAAAAATGTATCTTTAGGGCTGGGGCTGTAGCTCAGTGGTAGAGCACTTGCCTAACATATGTGAGGTACTGGGCTTAATCCTCAGCACTACATAAAACATAAATAAAATAAAGGTATTGTGTCCATCTACAACTAAAATATGTTTTTTTAAAGTGTATCTTTAGAGGACTTTAGTGCCTTTAATGAGTACCCTCACAATCTGGAGCAATTCATCCAGCCACCTTGGTGTGAGTTTTGGAGGCAGCCAGTTCATCTTTGGTGGAAATATGAGAGTATGTAAGATCTGATAGGATGATAGAGTTACACTGGAGTTTGGGGTAGTGAAACAAAAATAATTGCACATAAAAATTTCCAGGCTCAAATTATTTCTCCTCTTATATTATTTAAAACTCTGAGTTCTCAACTTGTCCAAGCATTTTATTTAACTCAAAATTGCTTTAAAGGATTCAGCCACAGGCATCTCTGAGCCTAACCTTCATATATAAGTGTCTGAAATCACAGTGGGAAAATAAGACAGTCTTAAACAATTGAGTTTTAATTCTTTGATGGTAAGTTTCTTTCTACATCACAGTTATGAGATTTTGGGTTGTTACTCCAAAAATTGGCAGTAGTCTATCATGAGTTCCTATAAGGGGCCTAGCCAAGATATTCCTAAATGAGGCAATAGCTCTCACCTATCCTGTGCTTCAGGATCACAAATATGTGGTTCTATTGGTCCTTTGTATCAGTGGGTTCTGCATCTGTGTATTTAACCTATCACAGATCAGAAATATTGGAGAAAAATTTGTTTGTACTGAACATATGTAGATTTTTGGTTTTGGCAATTATTCCCTAAATGATTCAGTATAACAACAATTCACACCACATTTAAATTATGCTGGTTATCAAAAGTTATCTAGGGATGATTTAAAGTATACAGGAGAATGTCTACAGATTGTATGTGAGTGCTGTGTTATTTTACATGAAGGACTTGAGCGTCCGTGGAGGCTGGTATCAGGAGGATGTCCTGGAACAGATCTCCTGTAATGCTGAAAAATGACTGTACTTTTAAAATACAAACTTTTGTGAAGTTTGAATTATTGAACAATTCAATTGTGGAGATGAGTCTGTTTTCATAGAGGTCATATTTTTCCCATGAGTAACTATTTGATTCAGAATTCTCAGGAAAGAATTTAAAAAATAGTTTGATCTTTTGTGTTTAGATTGGTTCCTAGTGATAGCTACAGAGAGATGATAAATTGCGAAGTGATTACTGAAAACACATACTCTACAGTGAGAGTATAGTGGATGCTATGGTGTGACACCAGCTTCCTCTTCAGGGACAATGTCCTTATCTCTCCAGCCCCCAGAAGGCTTGGTGCTGATAGCTCAGACCTCTGCCACCATCAGGAATCTGCTCCATGGTGCCCGTCAGTCAAGGTTATGCCACCTCCCTGGAGGCGTCCCATATTCAATGTGTGACTGATAATCATGAGAGTTGTCATGTCACTCTTGTCTTACTCTGGAATTTCCAGGAGTGCTTCGCAGAACTCCCATCAGCTTGCCTGAGCCCTGCTTTATCCTTCTGTGCAGTTCATTCTCTTCTTCTGTCAATCCTGCTGCTTTCCCCTTCACAGATTAACACCCTGCAGACAAATCTCGGTGCTTCTTGGGGGCTGACTAGAGACAAAGAGCATAAGTAATAGAATACACATGCTTCCTGAAAGATTGGAAGTGCTGGGCTGTGTTCTTTAAGTCCGCAGAAAAATGTGAACAGAGAAGAGTAAGCTCCCTCGTGAGTCCTGTAAGAATTAGAAGTCTGATTGAAAGATGAGTCAGTCCAACGGAGTCTCCATCGTGTGGCCTGACGTGATGTTTACTGTATTAGTCATATTTCTGAAGCTGTGTCAAAACACCTGGAAAATGAGGAAGAGGAATGATTTATATTGGCTCATGGTTTCAGAAATTTTGGTTCATGATCAGTTGGCTGTATTGTGTTTGGGCTTGTGGCAGGCCAGCGCACAGTGGCGGGGAATGTGCATGGCAGAACAAAGCCACTTACTTCCTGATGGCCAGGAAGCAAAAAAGAGAGAGGGCAACAGGCTGGGTCCCAGTTCCCTTCAAGGAGATAATTCTTCCACTAGGCATTACTCCCAGCAGTATCATGAACTAGGACCAAGCCTTTGACACATGGGTCTTTGGGGACATTTATGATTCAAACAATAACAGAATATTGGCTTAAAACCTGTGAGGTTCTTGGCCAAAAATATGACCCTCTTACAGACTGGGATTTTCTGAATTTTAGGGCAGTTGAAAACAAACCCCTGGGAGACAAAGGAACACTTTTTTTTTTTTTTTTGTGCCTGGCTTCCTAATTTATGCTGCATTATATTGAATTAAAATTTCCTCTTTATATGTCCTCCCTACTCTGTGAACTCCTTGAAGAAAAGAACTGTCTTTTTATTTATTGCATCTACATTGGCTAGCAAAATAAGTATTGATAAATAGTTTTTTATATTGATGTTTTACGTATAATTCAGATGAGATGGTATTTTTATATTAGCTGTGATTTTTCTTTAAGGTAAATCAATGAGCATTGTCAGGTTAATAACTACCTGAGCAGCCCTGGTCTAAATTTGTGGCTTCTAAACTTCATTGTAATATAGTTTACACAGTCATGCACAAACCTATAGAACTAAAAACAACAGCAACAACAAAAAGTTTTACGGTGGACGTGCTACTTGTGTTTCACTCTGACTGATATTTCCCATTCTATTTAATTTCATTTAAAATATTTTGCCTGGACTCACTAAATCAATATCACTGCTCACAAACCGGCATCATGATCACATGACCATTACCCTGAAATTAAACCTTAGTGGCACATGGCCATTGCTGCTAACCTGATGTTCTAGAAAACAAAACATAGACACATAATACAAGAAAATGTAATGTTAAGACTGGTGAAGTTCAGAGCAATGGGGTGCAAAAATATCAAATGATCGATTCATAAGGAAGAGATTCAATTGCTGACACTTTGGTATCAGTGAGAAGGCTGCAACAGATTTGGGAGCAAAGTAATTTACAAAAAACAAATGGATTATGTCCTCAGATTGCTTTGTCTCCATCCTTTATCTCTTCCTACTATGATCACGTACCACATAACTTTGTTTCAGCCAACAGTGAACTCCACATATGAATGTGATCCCATAAAATAAAACTATGGTTGAACTGAAAAATTCCCATTGTCCAATGACACGATAGCCATCTTAACATCAGAGTAATTTTTTACTTGCAAATTGTGTTGAGGCTAGTTGTGATGGTTTAACTGGATTGTCAACTTGATGGGATTGATAGATGCCTAGGACTTCTGAGTGTGTCTATGAGGGGATGTCCAGAGATGATTGGGATATGGGACAGCAAACTGAGTGTGGAACACAGTCCAATAGACTGGGGATGCAGATGGACCAAAAGGTGGAAGAAGGGAGCAGTCAAGGCAAATGCAAGATCAATTTTTCTTGAGTGAATGCATTGATAGCTGCTGCCATCTCTTCTCCGTGGACTCTGAACAGTTTTTCCCCCAGGAGTTTCTAGATGTGTAATCTCAGACCAATGTCTTTTTTGTTCTGAAGCTCCAGCTTCTTCTGCTGAGCACCTTACTGGTTCCTCTGACTCTCCAGTCTCCAGATGGCCATTATGGACTGTCCATCTTCTGCTTCTATAAGCCAATCTAATAAATCCTGTTTTATGATCATACATATACAACTACTATTGGTTCTGTTCCTTTAGAGAACCCTAATTCACTGATATAAACAAACTACTATGCAGCCAGTCCTACAAAAGTACAACACATACAATTATATCCAGTACATAATACTTGATAATGATAATAAATGACCATGTTATTGGTTAATGTGTTTGTTATAGTATACATTTCATCATTATCTTAGAGTGTGCTACTTCTATGGATTAAAAAACATTACTGTAAAACCATATGCTGTGTTAGCCTGGCAGTAACCTTATGTACCTTTTGTGTACTTCAACTTTGTCTGTTTGTTGAACCCAGGGTCTGGCACATGCTAGGCAAGCACTGACCATTGAGGTCACACCCTTGTTACCATGTCTCTTGATTGTATCAACTGGCCAAGTCCAGTGATTGGCCCTTACCGTCTAGGCATACTCTATAGTGTTTGTAAAATTATGAAATTGCCTAATGATGCATATCTCAGAACATGGTTCCATCATTAAGCAACTCATGATTGAAAAGAAAAATGAAGATTGACATGGTCAACTGTTTTAGTCAGCTCTTTCACTCTTCTGTGACTGAAAGAACCCAAGAAGAAAACTGAAGAGGAGGAAAAGTGAATTTAGGGGCTCACAGTTTAAGAGATTTCAATCCATAGACAGTAGGATCCATTCCTCGGGACTTGGGGTGAGACAGGACATCATGGTGGAAGAGTGTGGCAGAGTGAACCAGCTCACATGATGATCAGCAAGCAGAGAGTAAGATCTCCATTTGCCAGATACAAATATGTATCCCAAAGCCACACTCCATTTCCCATTTCCTCCAGCCATACTGTACCACTTCAATTACCACTCAGTTAATCCCTATCAGGGAATTAATTCAGTGATTGGATTAAGAATCTTATAACCTCACATCCAAACCATAACACCAACCATGTGTTATTGGTGTGAAAAACAAGAAGAAACTGGCCTACTCTCAAAAGTTTGGTGAATTAATGTATATTTATAACTTTGAAGTTTGTGCATGTTGTGATTTCTAAAAATGATTCTTTGTTTTACCAGACTTTCATTATTTAGGAAGAGAAGCTGTCTCTTAGATGGTTAGGGGTCTGAGGACAGTTGAAATGAAGAGCAGTTTCAAATATGAACTTTAATCAAAATCTCAAGGACAGATTCTAAATCTCACACACATATATACCACTGAGCTTCTTTTTATATGGGCAACTCTAAGTAATAGAGTCCTGGTTGTGTGCCACTATTGATTTATTTACTTAAAAGTGATTAATGATTGTCTCGAGTCCCCAGCTCTGCTGGGGTTACTGGAAATGCCCATGAACTGGTGAACTGGAGAATGGAGGAATCTTGTGAAATAGTAATAAAGACTCTCTCTCTCTCTCTCTCTCTCTCTCTCTCTCTCTCTCTCTCTCAGCCTTGGTAAGTTAGTATTTTGTGAAGAGTAGCTTATCTTGTTCTTTTATTATGGAGACCATACTTAAAATTGTCAGTTTTCCTAATGCCTGGAAAGATTCTTGACTTGGACTTTGTAAAGAAAACCCAAAAGTTGATTTGACAATACAATCCCACATTTTGGAATCAGAATTCAGAAGAGTTAATGAAATAACTAAATGGATTAGGATGATTACATCAGTCTTCTGTGGTTCTGATGTTAATTTATAATTTCATTTTACCAGGAAATTGTTGAGTCTTTACCAGGTGAAGTTGATAGAAATATCTTTTTCCTGGTCTGCTCTCTGTCCGTTCGTTCTGCTTTTGTTATTCTGTTTCTCTGATCATTTACTTTTGCCCTGAACCATTCTTATTCCATTCCTGTTTGCACTGGAGATTGTTTTAGCCTGATGATAGATAAGACATGTGTTCCCAACTTCAGAGAATTTGAATTCTCAGAATTATCTGTGGGTAGAGTGTTAAGTAGAGTTGTAGTTACTTGTTTTACTGAATAGTTTTTTTTTTTTTTCCCTCTTTCTTTCCTTTCTGGTAACCCAGGATACTTTATCACTGAGCTATATTCCTAGTCTGTTTTAAATTTCTATTTTGAGGTAGGGTCTCACTAAGTTGCCCTGGCTACCTTTGAACTTGCAGTCCTCTAGCCTCAGTCTCCTGAATATGTGGGGATTACAGATGTGTACCCCCTCATCTGGCCTGTTGAACAGATATGAGGGGGAAGCAGAACTGCTTTCTTCATTTGAATAAAATATTTAAAAACTTTAAAAATATTTAAGACACACACACAAAAAAAGGGTTAAAAATTATAAAACAAAATAGTATCAAAAATACCACCATGATAATTATAGTGTATATTTCACAATTGCTAAAAACAGATTTTTAATATTCTCAACACAAAAAGAAAGTTGGTAAGGTGATGTGTATGTTAATTAGTTTGAGCCAATTTTCCCCCAGTGTTATCCATAGATCAAAACATCACATTTTACTCCATTAAATATATAAAATCACTATTTGTTAATTAAGAATAAGTCAATAAACAAAATGAAAATACAAAACATATTTGCATTATCAAAATTGATAATTTCAAAAACAAGATTATATAAATCTTTTCATATTTTATGATACACAATTACATTTTACATGGGATATGAATACATTATAACCTATTTGACATAATGAAGTTAGTCAATATTTCCTGTTTTTCTGCCTCATGGCTTTCTCTGAAGCCTAGGGAGATAGATCAATTTTTACCTGTTAGTGGGGCCTAAAAGTGCAGGGAAATTAATGTTTGTAGAGCAATGCTTAAGCAATTGAGTATGTGACATTGGCAAGAAACACCACAGACTGGATATTTTCCTGCTTATAGGAGTAAGACAGAGTTAGAGAAGAATTCAGGCAAGAGGCATTAATGGAAACTTAGGAGAAACAAACAGCAAGATCCAACAATTTTAAGTCAGGATCATGGTATTTTAGCTTTTGGGATACACTTTGAGCAGGTACAGATTCTTCTGAGCAGGCTTTCCTAAAACTTTTCATTTAAGACAAGTTGGTTTTAATGTTGGGGGATAAAGCCTGCGTAGATGATTGGTTATGGAGTCCAGGTTATTCCATGATCTTGATTGTTTCAGGGATTCCAGAAAATACACTAACTAGACATTTTCTCATGTCATAATAAGTTGTCAAGATTAGAAATTGATTTTGTGTTGCATATTGTCCAGGACTAAGGAATTCATTGGGACAGAGAACATTCAGTGCTAAAGTAAGTATGAACAAGGCCAAGCAGGAAGGTTGGTCAACCTACTATTAGGTGCCACTGCAGAGGGATGAGAGAATATCTGACATTTTGCTTTTGAGAACTATTTATTGATGTTATTTAACCTCATCTGTGTCTCCCTGATTTGGGTGAAGAAGACTTATGCTGTCATACAACTGTATAAAAAGAAAGAGTTTAGGAGAGGAAATCATGAGCCATGATTCATCCAGAACATGAGCAAAACATAGAAGATGAATTAGATTTTGAGAAATGTCTAATAACCTGCCAGTCTAGACAAGAGTCAAGTCCAATAAATCATCCTGTCTCCATCAGTAAAATTCTAAGTTACTCTTGGTGCAACTTCTACTAACAATTAGATTCTTGGTACAACCAAGAAAGTAACACCAGATAGCAACAACAACAACAACAAAAAAGTGATGAGAAGTATTTTTCCTTGAGAACCAAACTTGAGAGCATTAAAATAAAAAGTCAAGACTGTCAATCAAATAATACTTTTTGTTTTCTCAAGTGGGTAAAGGTTAAACAATTTAGTTGGTGAATTATTTGCCTTTATACCCATGAATATTTTCCAGGGTAGGAAAGACATTGGGGAAAAGGCTTCATAATACCAACTATGCTAATAGAGAAGTTCTTTGGTCTGTTTTATCAGCTTGATTTATTAGTATGCATGCCTGCATGGAGGTGGCAAAAACATGATCACATTTGATATATACATTCAAAATTCTCCCAGAGTTTTCCTGGTCAGAGATTTGGTAAGGCAGATGTAACGCAGTATTTCTATCTAAATTGTGCTCTGCTAAATTCTTTGTGATTAATTGCATTCAGCTTATCTTTCTTCAAGGACACTGAAACCAAGAAAGAGGAAGCAAAATTCAGAGAGAATATCTGTTTTCCCAGGACATATTTATGAGAAAACATAAACGTTTGGAAATATAGCAATTTAAAGGTCAACTACTTTATATTCTTTGTAGTTAATATTTGTTTTAAAAAATAGTTTGGTTCATCATAGAAGACATTTTGGACTCAAATAATGAACTGTTGCTCTTTGGAGATAGAAAATGATATCTAGACTGTTGTGGGAATTAATCATTAAATTGACTCTGTTTAATTGAAACAAGGACTTTAGAGTCTAACTTTTGGAGTTTGAAGACAGTTTCCTTTTTCAAACTCACTCTTCCTCTCAACAGTCACCCAATATCTGTAGACAACATCTGAGGGCCTTCAGTTATTTAGCTACTGCTATTTTGTGAGGAACAAGAGTAAACTACAGGATATGTGGACTGCCAGCCCACACAGATCGGGACTAGGAATTTGTACCTTGAGTGCATTAACACTTGGGCCGTGAAGTCTGCAGCCCATCCTGTTTTCCATGAGATTCAGAAACAGCAACAAAAGCAAGAACCTCAGTAGAAGAGTCAAGGAGACCCCATTTGACCTTTGACATGAGCTGCTGCCAATCATGTGCAGCTCAACCTTAAATAGCTAAACTGTCCTAAAGAGGGCAGCATTTCTGATCAAGTTCTACCTGTTGGCAGGGGCAGAGATGATTACTGAGAGAGCAGAGGTATTGTCAGGGATTCCTAGTCCATTCCTAGTCCATTCCAGCATTGAATGATGGGTGGGCTCCGATGCTGTGGAGATGAGGGGTGAACCCATCAGCTGGCAGAGGGCAGTGTGGTATCCTTTTTGGTGAAGAGGAACTTGGACCCGGAGAATGCTGGTTTGGAAAAAAATTCTCAGCAGGGGTCGTTTGAAAATATAAATTGAAGGGAACGAGGGATGTAGGTCATTGTGGGGCTTTGTATTGCTGTTGCTTTTCTTGGTTGTGTGGCAGGGTGAGAGGCTTTGTCCCTCTACTTTTTTGTTTCTTCCTCATTTTTGATGGAAAGGGAGTTTAGTATAATTATGAATTGGGGTTATTTTGAAAGACAGTAGCAGTAAGAGCAGTATTTTTCTTGTTGATGGTCTACTCAGAGAATGAAAGATGTGTCATTTTGTGATTCCCAAGACAGGCCTAAGCCTTGGCCACAAGGGTCAAAAATGCAGGAAGGAGCCAAGATCCTGGAGGGAGGACAAAAGAGAAGTAAAAGGGAAGGAGAACTTGTTGGGAGTTGTGAACCTGGTTCCTTGAGGACTGGAATGCGACTCTGTGGAAATAGTAAAATAACAGTATTCAGCACCAGACTTGTATGTGATTAATGAGTTTTCACCTGGTACTGTGTTACACCTCTGCCCACTCTCAGATTGGCACTTGAGAGGAAAGGTAAAGAGGATTTTATTTTCTTTTCCTCTCCCTTTCCCTTTTTTCCTTCTGCTGCACTGTGTTTTGTGTTCTAAGAAATGGGTGCCCCATGTCCTGGTATATTTCATGGAGAATGTTCATGACTTTTGGAAGAGAAGTGGTAATGAAAAGAATTGTGATGTTTGTGAAGAACGCTTTTGTCTCATGAGTGTATCTAGCACAAGGACCACAGAAATCCTAGTCAAGATTTGTTTTAATAAAAGTGTTTGAACATTAAAGGAAACGAGTAGCCACAACACATAAAAGGCAAGCACAAATGTGGTGCATTTCAATTTCATAACCATCACATTTTCAAAGTCATGTATTAAAAAGTCCTTTTGTAAGCTGAAATTTTTATCTACTCCTCAATTTAGAACTGTTCTGACACACATTTTTTTTCAGATTTAATCCTTTTCTCTTTCAAGATGAATCCATTCCCTTCTAATGTGCCTATAGGGTTGTTTGAGCATCTTTCTCATGTTTCTGCTTTTAATGAATCATTATGCTATTTACTGTCCATTCAGCTACGAGTGGGCTCCAGAGAGCAGAAGCCCTAAGTACTCGACATGGGCGCATAATGGAAAGAGATAAAATGCATTCAGGGCTTCTCCTCTCTACATTCTAAGCCCTCTCTCTGCAACTCTTACTTTCCTGAACAAGTCCTCTTAGCTCTCAATAAGTCCTTCCCTAGGCCTGCTTCCAGAGGGACAGAAGACTCATTAATGGGTCAAAGGAACTCACCTTTGGGGCCCCACTCACAATCCTAACTCCCCATCACCTTAAGGAACTCCTCACCTTTTACATTCCTTACTCTCCCGCCGTCACCTTTTATCTCTACAGGTGTCCCTGGTGGAAGATCCCAGTCTTACTTTCCACACGTGCTCACCTTTAAACCCTGCTACTCTCCTCCCCGCTCCTCAGGACTCTTCGGCTTCTTCTCCTCTTACCCATTCATGCACTGAAACTCTGGAGGAGCTTCTTTCAATCCCTCCCACCTACAGGAAGGCCCCTTGCTCCAGGCAACATACACGTGGTTCACAGATGGCTCCTCCTTCCTTCAGGAGGGAGTTGGTCTTGGAAGGGTATGCTGTAGTCTCTCTAACCTCGGTTGTGGAAAGGGCTCTCCTCCCCAATAATTCATCCTTGTTGCCCTCATCAGAGCCTTTACTTTGGCAAAGGGAGCTTCCCTCAGTATCTACACTGACTGTAAATATGCCTTCCACATTCTTTTCTCCCACTCTGCTATTTGGAAGGAGCTGGATTCCTTCCCACCAAGGGAACTTCAATGACTAATGCCCCCTTTATCTCCGATCTCCTTCAGGCCTCAAAGCTTCCCATTGCCATTGGAATCTCACATTGTAAATCCCACCAGACAGTCATGTCCTCTGTGACACTTGACAACGACAAGGCAGACTGAGGTGAGGGCCACTGCTCACCAATAGCCTACTCCACCTAGAGCCCGCCCCCACCATAGACTCTTCCCCATCTGACACTCAACAGATTCTCACCTTCTTTCACAAACTCTTTCACTCTCACACCACATTTTAAAACAATTTCTCACTGCCCACCTTAAATTCTCTCCAGAGGACCTACAATTTCTCTGTACTCTCTCTGCCTCCTGTGAAAACTGCCCAAAAACCAATCCCACCTCCAGTCTCTGCCCACCTGCTTTCCCTTTGCACCAGGCAAGAGGACACCTCCCTTGCTCTGATTGGCAGCTGGATTTCATCCATATGCCCATGGTCAAGTGGTACAAATTTCTCTTGATACTTGTGGGCACCTTCTTGGGATGGGTTGAGGCTTTTCCTGCCAACAATAAATGTGCCCCTGTGGTGGTCAACATCCTCATGGAACACATTCTTCTCCGATTCAGCCTCCCTTCCTGGATCCAGTCTGACAATAGTCCTGATCTCTTGAATTACATTTAGATTGAACTAAACTCCTTCACTTGGCTCTTCTCCCAAAGAAGCCCCTCAACATCTCCCCTTTTGAGCTTCTATATGAATGGTCTATCTCCCTGCTCAGCTCTCCACCCTCTGATCTCCACTACCTCTTGCTCTTCATCTTTTATGGCCCCTTCTTGCATACATTAGGAAACTTCTTTGGCAATACAGCAATGCTGTTCTGGCAAAGCCTAGTTCTGCCTCTTCCCCTTCTCCTACTCCGTCTCCTGGCCCCCTGGTACTTTTTAATCTCCCAACAGGCCTCTCTCCACTTCTCAACTTTCTGCAAAAGGGACTAGACGCTATCAGGTCATTCTTACCACTCCCTCAGCAGCCTGTCTTATTGGGCTCATAACTCCAATTTAAAACAGTTTTCTCTGCCCTTCTATACAGTGACACCCACAGGCCCTCTCAAGCTACATTTCTTCAAGGCCGGAACCCCAGTCTTCCTTCCATCTCTGAGAAGCATGAGGACACTGCAGAACAATGACTTCTGTTACAGGACTTCCAACCCCTCACCAAAATTGTGCTGTTGGGAGTCAGCATTGCCCAGCACCTCCTTACCATCACTATTGCCTCAATGACACCCTGCACCCCTAATAAGGGTCCAGACGCCACCTCTTCCCAGCAGGAAGAAGCTACAGAAGATTGATCTCCGCCCTTGTCTCTTAAGGGGTCCAATAATAAACAAAAAAGGGGGATGTGAGGTTCTTGCTTGGCATCTGGATGGCCATTTTAAGGGATAGCCACCATCTTAAGAAAAAAATTTCACTTTCCTGCCCCTTTCTGAGAAAGGTCCACCACCCCCTCATACTAACACCACCCTTAACTGTCTGCATTAGGACCCCACCGCCCAGCTCTAATCCCTGAGCCTGCCCCATAAAAGTTGAGCAACCCAAGCCTGTATTTCCTCTCTCTGTCTATGGAGAGATGGCCTTTATTTGTCAGCTCTGACAAACTCTCTGGGGATCTCTGCCTGATCTGCCTTTCATTTCTCCCTCACCCGCCTCCTGGTTCCTCACTTTCCTTTCAGTTTGGATGTTAGGTATCTCCTCAAAAGCTCATGGGTTACTCAATGTAGCAATGCTCAGAGGAGACAGGATGATTAGATAATAAATGCTATAACCTCATCAGTGTATTCATCCACTGGATGGGTTAATCATTTGAAAGGATACTCCTCTGGGTGGTAACTGTAGGAAGGTGGGGCATGGCTGGAGGAAGCAGGTCACTAGAGGCACGCCTTTGGGTACTGAATTTTTGTTTCTGGCTTTTCTTTCTCTCCTTCCTGGCTGCCAAGAGCTGAGCAGGGCTTCTTTGCCACACCTTCGCAGTATTTTTCCACATTCCCTCAGGCTCAGAGTTCCATCAATCTGGTGGCTGATAGCTCTTTTGGCTAATACAGTTGTTACTTTGTAGAGAGTTGACTCCTAAAAGCAAACACCCATGGCATGGAGGCTACTTTTAGTGATGTGATGGGCTTTAAATTGTTTTCCAGATGTATGTGTCCTCTGAAAGAGTGGCTCTTGATCTTGGCTATTCATTAGAATCACCTGAGAGCTAATACAAATTCTCATGTTCAGGCCAATCACAAAGACATCTATCTGTAAAGGTGATGCCTCGTGCTCAGTATTTTAAAATTCCCTGTGATTACATTTTTTTTTTCAGGCAAATATAGGAATTGCTCCAGTAGGAAGTAGTTGTGGCTCTTCTCAAGAAAGATACTCCTTAGAAACAATTCTTTGCCAGAGATCTTGCTATGCTTTGTGTCTTTTTTTTTTAATTTTTTTTAGTTGTAGTTGGACATAATACCTTTATTTTATTTATTTATTTTTATGTGGTGCTGAGGATCAAACCCAGGGCCTTGCACTTGCTAGGCAAGTGCTCTACCACTGAGCCACAACCCCAGCCCTGCTTTGTATCTTAATGTTCCCTAAAGGCCTACATGTTAAAGGGTTGGTCCCCAAGGTAGCACTTTTGGGAGGTGGTGAAATCTTTAGGAGGTGGGGCCTAATGGGAGGAAGTTAGGTCATTTAGGGGGATGCCTACAAAGAAGATTATGTAACCCTGGCTCATCTTCTTCTTCTCTTTTTATCCCTTCTTTTATTGATGTGAGTTTTGCCTCTCTGTGAGTTCTCCACAATTGCCAGTCAGCAAGCCTACCAGAGGCCTAAAAGCAAACAGGTCTGTCTGATCATGGATTGGAACCTGCAAACATAGGAGCTAAGATGAACTTTCTCTCCTAATAAGTTGATTGTTCCAGGCATTTTCTATAGTGACAACATTTGATTAACAAGATCTTAAGGGTCCCTAGTATCATATTACTGTAAGACTAGGATCACATATTTTAAAATATTGCACATACAGATGTTTCGGTACTTTCCAGGTTTGTTGCTGACCCTACTGGGGAAAAACACAGCACTTCCGAGCATCATGAAATTTATGGTATTAGCCATATATGCTCATTATCAGTTATTCAAAATAAATTTTTGTCCATTTATAAGTCATCTAAGTTTCATACTCCATTCTTGGGTGTCTCTTTTTACATTTTATTGTTTATTAGTATCACTAGCGGAAGATGGTGTGGCACAGGAAATATAGTGAATAACTGGCAAGGTCAGGGATATTAAAAAGAGATTTTTAATATCTCATATAACTTTATCCATATAAGTTTTTAAAAATATTTAAAATCTTCAACTGTGGATATTACACATTTTATAGAAACGCATGTGCACATTTTAAGAAATCCAAAGAATGTAGTGTTTAAAAGCGACAAAGAAATATATTGTTCTCCCGTTTAGAAATAACCAGAAATATCTCAAATATCTCTTTATGTATATATACAGATACAAAGAGTAGGTAGAGTTTTAAAAATAAAATAGGATCTTATTATATATGATATTTTAAATGTTTAAATGACATTTAATTTTACTGAAGTCCACGAAGAAAACAAAATTTAAATATAACTGAGGACTTTTTTTTTCGTTTTGTTTGGAACAAGAGATTGAACCCATGGCTGCTTAACCACTAAGCCACATCCCCAGCCCTTTTTAATGTATTTTGAGACAGGGATTTGTTTAGTTGCCTAGGGCCTTACTAAGTTGCTGAGGCAGGCTTTGAACTTTTGATCCTCCTGCCTCAGCCTCCTGAGATACTGGAATATCATAATAAGGACATTTTTGAACTTATGAGGTACAATTTTTTACTTAAAAAACCTCCTTTAAACTTCAGAAAAGACAGTATGAAAACAAGATAAGACTCTGGTGTCAGTATATTCCAATTATATAGATAATGAATTGCCTTCATGAAGAGGAATATGAAGGATTAATACTTTTAAATTTTCCTCCCACTTTCTTGTAACAACCCACTGATGAATTTTACTTACAGTTGTACATTGTTAGTTTATTATATTTATATTTCAGATTTGCAACCACAATCTCTAGTTGTTTAATATTAGTTCTCTTTTTCTATGGTTTCTCCATCAATTATCAAGAAAGTTTCATAAAATTAGGGAATGCATGTCTTGTTAACCACTACATTTCAACACCTACCTAAAGATAATACTAGCATAGTACTTTTTTTAAATAAATAGAATTCCTGAGATATTTATAATTTTATAATTTATTTATATCTTGGTTAGCTGGGATTATGGTTGAGTAGCATTTTTGTTGGAGGTAGTAGAGTTGTTTGTTTTGTTTTTGCTTTTTAAGAAAGGGTTCTATTAGTATATTCTTTGATTACTTTCAGTTTAAAACTGTTTCCCATTTTTGTTTATAATATTTCCACATTTATTTATTTATTTATTTATTAGATCCTGGGGTTTGAACCCAGTGGTGCTATACCACTAAACTCAAATTTTTAAATTTGAGACAGGTTCTCACTGTTGAGTGTTTCACTAAATTGCTGAGACAGACATCAAACTTGTGATCCTCATACTTCAGCCTCCTGAGTTGCTTGGATTATAGGCTGTATCACTGCACCTGGATCCCCACATGCTTTTAGATATATTTCTACCATTGAAGTTGCAATGAAGAAATCTGAGACTCCTGGTTATCACCCCTTTGCAAAAAGCATTTTTGCATTTTTGTTTGTTTGTTGTTCTGCCCAGAGTATTCTTTATTCAAATAACCGAGTGTTGTTTCTTTTTTTCTTTTTTCTTCAGTGGTGGTTGCTCTGTGTCAGAGTTTTATTCAACAAAATTTGCTGTTTTGATCTGTGAATTCAGATCTTCTTTGATTTCTGTATTCTTTTTTACTCCCAGTCCCACTTTGAGAGAGTCTCCACTTTTTAAAGATATTAAAGATAATTATCTTAGTCAGTTAAGGTTACTTTAAAAAGTGCCATAAACTAGGTGGACTTTACAAATAGCAGAAATTCACCTCTCATGGTTTTGGAAGCTGGGAAGTCCAAGATCATAGTACCAGGGGATTTAGTGTCTGGTTCGTGATGAAGCTAGCTTGCTGTGTCCTCACTTGGGGGAGGAGCTCTTCTAAGGATGTAATCCCATGCATCCGGCTCTGTTCTCATCACCTAATTACCTTCCAAAGACCCTACCTTGGGATTAGCATTTCAACCTATGAATTTTAGGGGGACATTAACATTTAATCTGCAGCACAGACTCCTTCTGCCTGACCTTGCTAAACTTCATCTCTCCAGTTGCTAGGATCCCTGCATTTTTAATATCTCATTAGGATTATTGCAGTTCTTCCTCAGTGCCATTAACACGACTTTCAGTAGTTACTTTTTTTGTTCCTCACTGCTCATATTTGTTTAGAAGCACCAAAATGTTCACATTGTCATTATCAGTTTATTTCATTAGCTTGACAATTTACTTCAATTTTGTTCTGTAATTTTGCCATCTTGTCTTTGCCTACTTGTTTACTAAATTTATATTCTTATTAGGTTCTTTCCATGGTCCCAAATAAATTTAGAAATCCCTTCCTATTTCCTGAGTTATGCTGTGTTCTAGGCTGCATTTTGTGTCCCTCATTTCTGTCCCTGTCTGTCTTGTGTGGTGTCATAGTAAGCTCATATGTCGCAGGCAGTATGCTTATCTAACAGCTAGAGTGTTTTTATCTTTTTCAGTTGACATGAATAATTCCCCCCAGACTTGTCTTTCATCTTGTGTAGTATACATTCCTGTTTTTCTCTCAGCTCACTCTTTGGTGCTGCTTTCAATTTACAAATGATGATTATTGTCATTTTTGCTCACAAGGGAGTTTACGTAAAGCTTGGTTATCAAGGTATCAAGAATATTGGACTGGGGATTGCAAATTTGTTTTTCCTGAGAGTGTTCTAAATTTTGCCTTTCAAGAGACAAACACACATGATATTTTATAATAGGGCTACTGACCCAACCAGGATGTAATCCGTAGCTGTGCGATTGTGGCATTCCTCCAGTTTCACAGAGGAGCCCTGCTTCCAGTCAGGTGTCACAGTGTTACCTAGAGGTTTCTTTCTGAAGGGATTTCCCTACTCTCTGAAGGGATGCCTAATCCATGCCTAATCCTGTATCCAAAAGAAGTCTTCTCAACTGGAGAACCTAAGTTGAATTCCTATAATTTTATTAATGACTTTCCTTGTATTTTTTCCTTGTTGAAATATTTAAGGGCAGAGTATGTTTAGAAAACAGAATGGATGCCACTGGGAACATTCATTTGTGTCTTTCAATACCACTTTTCAAAGTTGAAGCAAAAAGTCATTTTCTTTCTATTGTATGGTTACTGTCCTGTGTAATTTTACTCAGTTCCAAAGCCTGAAGTACCAGATTTGTGCTAATGAGTCCCAAATTCATACCTGCCGCAGTCTGGCTGGGCACAAAATCACAAGCCACTCAAGCAGGAACAAACTTTATTTTTGAAACTGCCGCCAATGCCCTGTATGCTCCTGGGAAACTTGCCGACTGACACAGGCAGCGTTCTCCTGGACCCCAGCAGGAAGTCCCTCCTCCAGAATTCCCTCCTACCACACTTCTCCAACCAATGGGAACTCTCCAGGAGTCCCTTAGCAGGCCGAGGTGGACAGCAGGGGTCTAATATCCATAAGAATGCAGATCTTATCATAATCATATCATCTCAATGGCTTGCTGGCTTCACCTTTCAACCAAAAATGCCATGCATCATACTACTTGGCTATGGCTCTTAGCACCTACCTATACCCAAGTCCTCACCCCTGAACTCCAGATTGTTTACTTGATAGCTCTACTTACAAAGGCATCTTAAGTCTGACATATTCCAGCTGACTGTCTCCTTGGGCAGTGATCTTCTCCATAATAGTAAGAGTTCCATTCTTCCAGTTGCTCAGGTTGATTATCTTTGTGTCAAAGAATGCTTCTTTTTCTCTCATTCTGTATCCTACTCATCAACAAATTCTGTTGTCATTGAATTCAAAATATAATCAGAATCTAATCACTTCTCACTAAGAAGTGAGCACCTATTCTCAAACCATTTTCATTGAAATCGTTGCAGTATCCTCTTACCTGATATCTCTGGTTCTGTATTAGGGAAATAGCTTCAGAGTCAGCCTCTTACATGATGGAAATTTGAGGTCACTTCTCTCAACATCTCCCTTCTCTTCCCATGTGATTCAGCATAAGAGCCTTATAGGTACCTACCAGGCCCTGTGTGATATGACACCCTCTTCTCTCTCTGTCCCTGTTGCTTGCCACTTTCTTGGATTTAACATGCCCTGGCTGTAGTCACTTGATAGTCTAGTAATGTTCCCAGTGAAGGGATGGTGTACTCACTGTTTTTAGTTCCTTCAAAGCATTTCCTCCAAATATTTACCTGAACCTCCCCCTCACTTTCTTCATATCTTTATTCAAATGGATCTTCTCAGTGAGGTCTAGCCACCATACTTAAAACACCAAAATTCCACCCCAACACTTAATATTCTTCTTTACATACTACATCGACTCTTTAGTAATTATCTAACATATTTACATATTTAATTTGTTTGTTTATTTTTTTCCTCCACTGGAATGTGACTCCCTACAGAGGTAAGCATTTTAGCCCATGTTGCTCACTTTGGCATTCCCCAAATCCAAAATGATACTTGACAAAATGATACTAGTAAGTGCTCACTACATTTTTGTTAGTAAATGACTGAATTTTAGAATTAACCTGATGTAACATATGGGAGAATTCACTATAGTTACACATCACAGTATAGAGATATTGGCAATCATAATCATATAATAGAAACATTCTATTTCCAGTCATAGGAGGAACAATCTTGTAACTGAGACCAAGTAATAAAGAAAGTATAAGGTTCATGTATTACCAGTTTCACTCACCAGAAAGCTGATAAATAGGTGAAGAATAACTGAGTCAACTTTAGGAAAAACAGAAACCAGAAGCCCATCATTGGTGTTGATCTTTCTCTCTGGGGGAGCATTTTTCCACTTTGAGAAGAGACCCCTGGGGATCAACATTTCAAAGTCAATATTGAGAAATTTGATAGAGAACTGGAAAGTACAAAAAGCTATCAAGAATACATGAAAACAGAACCAAATGAAAATTTGAGTTTCAAAAGGTAGGGACTAAAGATACAAACTCACCAGATTGGATTAATAGCAGATTCAACATAGCTCCTGAGGATATAATAAACCAGAAGTCATGTCAGAAGAAAATACTCAGAACACCAAGAGAACAATAGGAACTCATTAATTGCTGATGAAATGCAGTAGTACAGCTATTTTGTAAATGGCACTCACCAGTCAACCCAGCTGTGATTGGTATTTTCTGTTTTAGAAAGTTATTAACTAATGTCTCAATTGTTTTAATCAGAAAAGATCTGTTCAGATTGCTCATTTCTCTATGTGTGAGCCTTGCCAATTTATATGTTTCAAAAACTGATGATTTAATCTAGGTTTTCAAGTTTGTTGTATGAGTATTTTTATGATCATCTTTTTAATGCCCGTTGGATCTATACTTATGTCACTTCTTTTATTTCTGATGTTTGCAACTTGTGTCCTCTCTCCATTTTCTACTTTTTTAAAATGTTTTTCCCCCTACCACTTGAAGGAAGCCTGAGTCCTATCCCCATTCCAAAACAACAAGAGCAGCAGCAACAGCAATGACAACAGACTGTGAGAATCTGGATGAGCTCCTGAAAGTAAAACTCAAAAATTGTGGGTAGGTGGGGTGGGGCATGATTGCTTCCCCTGGAGATTTATCTCAGATTTGACCAGGCTAAACCTCAGCAGAGGTACCCACAAGTTTGTGCTTGTGGATTTCTGTTCTGGATACTCTGATTCTATGCATTTCCCATTGGTCTAATTCATTTTGGGAGCAATAGTTTGCTTTTTGACCAAACATTTGTGATAGACCTAGGAAGAATTGTTGACTGTTCAGTTTGTTTCACTTTTTACTTGTTAGAATCCAGTAATGACTTACAGCTTCCCATGTGCCAACTGAAAACTGGAAGTCAGTTCAGACTTTCTAAATGTATACATTTGTTTTTTAAAAGGCAGAATACTCTTCCTTAAAACTCTATCATTTATACTACAAGTCTGGGGCTGCATGGAGCCCTGGGTTTGATCCCCAGCACTGCCATGTGGGAAAATATATATATATATATATATATATATATATATATATATATATAGTTTTTGTTTTTTGAACTGGAACTCATTGAGGGCAGGTACTCTATCTAATCATCCATATGTACCCTGAGGATCTACCACACATTATAGGTTCTGTGCACAAGAGCTGTTTTGTAACTGACCCTGGCATATTCTGGAGTCAAGCATTTGCGAGGACATAACCCCTATTATGCTCATACCAATTCTGTGCAAAAATGAGCTTACTTGGATGAAAATTTTGTTTGGATTTGAGCCATACATGGAGGAATGCTGAATTCAAGAAGTATCCTAGAGGCAGAAAAGCCATGGTTCTTTGGAAATATCTAGTAGCTTTTCAGGATCAATAATTTTGGTAGCCAAACTTAAAATTCAAAGCTCAATCTTGATCTATGGCTTGAAGCCTTGCAATTGTTAAAGTGACTTTTAAATTCTTTCTTTTTAATCTATCTAGCTTTCTATCTGTCTATCATTGTGCATTGATTAATGATGAGGCTAAGCTCTGAGAAATGTGTACTTACACAAGCCCAAATGATATAGTCTACTATACCCTGGGCTCTAGGGTATAGCATGTTCCTTGTAGGCTTTAAACCTATACAAACTGTTTCTGTACTGTAGGCAGTTGTGGCACAGTGGTAATTCTTTGTGTATCTAAACATTGAAAATGTACAGTAAAATTACAGTATAAAAGAAAAATGGAACCAGGCATGCTGGCATATGCCTGTAATCCCAGTGGCTCAGGAGGCTGAGATAGGAGGATTGTGAGTTCAAAGCCAGCCTCAGCAATGGCGAGGCACTAAGCAACTCAATGAAACCCTGTCTCTAAATAGAATACAAAATAGGGCTGGGGGTGGCTCAGTGGTTGAGTGTCCCTGAGTTCAATTCCTGGTACCAAAAAAAAAAAAGAAAGAAAGAAAAGAAAATGGTATACCTATGTAGGTCACTATGTGAATGGAGTTTGAAGAACTGGAATTTGGTCTGAGTTAGTGGTGAGTAAAAATGAAAGCCTAGGATTATGTTCACTCCTGTGGGATCTAGAAACACGGTCTGGTTAACCTACACTAACTTTAGAAAAGCTTTTTCTTCCTTCAATAATGAACTAACCTTAGTTTATTATAACTCTTCTACTTTATAACTAATTTTCAAAACTTTTTGACTCTTTTGTAGTAACACTTATCTTAAAACAGTACATTATACTGCTACACACATATATTTTCTTTTTTTCTATCAATCTATAAGCATTTTTAAATTTTAAAATTGTAAATATTTTTACTTTTTAAGATTTTTTTTTTAAACAATGAACATCAGCCTAAGCCTTCAAAAGTCAGGATCATCACTATATATCTCTGTCTTCTACCTTCACATTTTGAACCACTGGAAGTTCTGCAGGGGTGATAACATGCATGCCTCTGTCATCTCCTGTGGTAGCAATGCCTTCTGTTAGAAAACCTCCTACAGGACCTTCCTGGGGCACTTTATGGTAGTTTACTTAGCTGGCTGGTTGGCGCTCTCTCTCTCTCTCTCTCTCTCTCTCTCTCTCTCTCTCTCTCTCTCCTTTCTTTGCTTTCTTCCCTCCCTCCCTCCCTTCCTTCCTTCTTCCCTTCATCATAATATTTCTTATAAGCAGGTAATGTACCATGGACATTCCTCACTATCTTTTTCGTGTTGGGGTTCATGTTTTCAAAATTTTTAAGAAGTTTTTGGGATCTGCAAAATCTTCTACTAAATCCTTCACTGTGATTTTTTTTGGGGGGGGTGCTCCCTTTTTCTGATTTTCCAATGCCTTTCCTATTGCCTCTTCTTCATCTTTGCATTTCTGCTCCAGTCCCACTATAATCTTTTTTTAATATTTATTTTTTAGTTGTTGGTGAACACAATGTTTTTATTTTACTTTATGTGGTGCTGAACCCAGTGCCTCACGCATGCTAGGGGAGTGCTCTACCTCTGAGCCACAACCCCAGCCCCAGTCCCACTAGAATCTATGAGACCATCATTGTATATGCAGTCTGTTGTTGCCCTAAACATCATTATGTAGGGCATGGCTGACTTACTCACTTACCCTTCCTTCTTTCCTTTCTCTCTCCCTCCTTTCTATCTATCTATCTCATCAATCTCTGCATTTTTCATTCTTTCAGAGTCAGACATGGAGACAGAAGATCAGAGGTGAAAGTACAGATGCTGTACTTAGATTAGTGCTGTACGTAATTGGATATTGTCTAGTGCCCAAGTATTCACTCTCCCTTCCTGAAATTTCAAGATTTCCTCCTTAATCGTTTCTTGCACTCATTCACACAGACGTTGTCCCCACACCTGTGCATGAACCTAGGTATCTATGTCTGTACCTAAGAGCTCTCTGGAGGGTATGGCCCAGTGGCCAGATCCATCCCTTGCTTAGATGGAAGCTTCCTGTGCCTGGTGGGAAACACCCTGCCTGGGACTATCAGAACAGATACTCTGCCTTTTCCCAGCTCAACTGAAGTGGCTCTGAAAGTTCCACAAGGAATCCAAGCACTTGACATGCTCCTACCCAACTGTGGTGGGCTTCTGTGGGGGTGTGCATGCCCACATCATTCTGGGTGTATAGGAAAGTGCCTGGCACCCAGTGTGGGTGCTCTATCTGCTCTGTTCCTGCTGCTGGCCTTGGTGGTGGGGCTCAGCTGCTTTTCACTCTCAGGGATTCCACTATCTGAGTTACTTAGATGACCTGGCTTAAAGATGTTCCCTGAGAAAAGACTTCCTGCTGTCTCTAGGTGGGATGAAGGTGTAGGTGTTTCATCCTTTTTAGAGCTGAAAGCTTAGGTGTGGCCTTTACAAAATGGCTGCCTGCCATAGACCTCCCCCCAATGACTGAGAGAGCAGCGTGCTTCTCCCACATCTGCACCCTTTGCAGCTTCTGCCCTGGATTACTTCGGTCTCACTTTGTCTTCTACTGTTTCTAAGGCAAACCTATCAGCTTTGCCTCTCTTTCTTTCTTTCTTTCTTTCTTTCTTTCTTTCTTTCTTTCTTTCTTTCTTTCTTTCTTTCTCTCTCTCTCTCTCTCCCTTTCTCCCTTTCTCTCTCTTTCTTTCTTTCTTTCTCTCTCTCTCTCTCTCTCTCCCCCTTTCTCCCTTTCTCTCTTTCTTTCTTTCTTTCTTTCTTTCTTTCTTTCTTTCTTTCTTTCTTTCTTTCTTTCTTTCTTTCTTTCTTTTTCTTTTCTCTCTTCCCCTGGGACCTGCCTGGATGTTCACTTCCTCAAGCTCTGGAAGTCTGATGTAGTATAGTGCATTCCTTTCTGTCACCCACCTTTCTGAGTAGCACTGCTGTTGTATTGATTCCAAACTATGGAGAGGCTGGGGCTTGGATCCTGCTTCTCCTTCACCACCCTGGCCCTTTGTAATTGATTATTGAAGTATTTTATGACAGCTTTCAAATATTCTTGTCATAAATTCCAACATCTGCGCTGTCTTGGTATTAGCCTCAGATCGTCTCTTCTCATGGGAGTTGTGATTTTCCTTGTTGTTGATATGGCAGGTGATTTTTCAGTTGCATCCTGGATACTTTGTTATTATGGCAGGAGACTCTGGGTCTGATTTTAATCTTTTATTTTATTAGACAATAATTCTATTTAGATTTTTCACTCAAGTCCTGGACTATTTTGTGGCCTGTGGTTCCAATGTGAGTTTAATTTTCATAGCTAGTCAATGTTATTTGGTGCACTTGGTTAATGTGATATTTAGTGAGCTTTTTTTTTTGTTGCTTATGGCTAAAAGGCCAACCAGAGCAATTTTAGACAAGGAAAAAGTTTAGGTAGGGGCTCATGGTTTCAGAGGTCTCAGTTCATAGACAGCTGGCTCCATCTCCTCCAGTCTGGAGATGAGGCAGAACATCATGGCAGAAGGGTGTGGTGGAGGGAAGTGATCACATGATGATAAGAAAGCAGAGACTCTACCTGCCTGATACAAAATATATATCCCAAAGGCATGACCCCCGTGACCTACCTCCTCCAGTGACATCCTACCCACCTTCAATTCCCACCCAGTTAATCCCATCAGGGAATTGACTCACTGATTGGGTTTAGGTTCTCCTCTAAACCTTCTTGCATTGTCTCACACATCAGCTTTTCGGAGGACATCTCAAATCTAAGCCATAACAGTTGGTGCTACCACTAGCCTCTGCTGATGCTGTCTGAAAGGGTGGAAAGCATTTCCCTAGACTGATTGCTTAGTGTAGCTGGGTAGAAGAAGGAGGTTCTAGGCCCATAGGGACAAAGAGGCTCCCTGGGGCCAGGAAAGGGATGTGTGTTTTCCTGATTATTGTTGGCAGGGCTCCCCATCAATCCCTTTGTCCATAAGGTGTTGGCATAGGGCTGCTTGCCTCATCTTGTTGTTACTCCCGTGGATTTGGGAAAGGAATGAGTCTATGTGAGCTGCTTTCTATTGCTAGGTTGAGTGTCAGGAAATGCCAAGTTGAGGTCATCTTCTTTTGGGTCAGAGGAACCTAACACAACTTGTTGCTGTGCTGTTGTTCTAGTCCTGGGACCCCAAGTTAGTTCATCTTCCACTTAACAACTTCAGAATCCCCCTGTGCTTGCCTCTTATACTATTTACAGGGTTTATAGTTGTGCTTAGTGTGGAAGAGCAGGAAGAAATGAGTCTAAACCACCTTGTCCTGCCTCTCCCTCACAGGATGCATTGGAGGTTCATTTGGAGTCCCCATAGAAAACTCCACAGTGATGCACTGACTCCGTATCTGATCATTTGGGAACATTCTTCAGCTTCTACCTCTAACCTTTCTCCCCTTACATTCTTACTGTGGGGTCTTTTCATGCTGGCAGGAAGACCACCAGAACAGCCCATGAATGCTTACTTTCCTGAAGAATCATGCATGGGAAACTCACACACTTACCTAGCTCCAAGACAGAAGGGTAATCAGTTCTCACTGCTTCCTTCTCTCCCATCTATGGAGTTTTGAATGGCTGTAGTTCACCTTCTACCCTCAGCTAGCATAAGGGGATGGATGAGGATGGTGGGAACATGAGGTTAAGAGAATAATTCTATAAAAATGAGCCCACTGTACTGAATCCCCACATGCTTTCTTTGCCAAAAAGCAATCTGCCTGCAGCCCTGCCTGGTCTGAGGGGACAGGATATGTCACATTCCTCAACAAACTGAGGCAGGGGGTGAAGGCCTGGCAGTCAGTGTAGGTAATGATTGATGGGAGTTGAAAATATGAGGGCTGTTAGCAAAGAAAAGACAGTGAGTTGCTAACAGCTAACTTCCTGGCTCCATGGGTTGCTAATACCTCTGGGATTTTGCACTTCTGGCTCCATGGGGATTGTACTTCCTGGCACAAGGAATTGCTAATGATTACCCCTTCCAGCCCTTAGGCACATACAAGGAGGAGAGAAGGTAGGGGAGTTCTGGGGTCTATAAAAGAGCAAGGCACAATCAGTCTTCTGTGCCCCCTTCTCTTTGGAGAAGTCTGCTGTCTCTGTCTTTTTCTTAAATAAAACTTGCTTTCTATGCTTGCCTCAGTGTCTCTCTGATGTTTCATCTTCAACACCAGGGGAACAAACTGATCTCCAAGTCTGGTATCACTGTCATCATAACCTGGGGTTGCATGTGCTTGCAAACCCCGTAGATCCAAGACATGTTCTTCAGGAAGCTTCTCTGCACCTCATTTAGAGGGTCTTAGGCTCTCAGCAAGTATTAGACAGGGATGGAGAGCTAGTCCACACCTCTGATCTCCAGGTGTGGTTCTTCTGAAGACCTTTTCATTGGTTGCTGATTGGAGGTGGTAGAACTTCCTCCAGTGAAGGAAAGAGATGCTAATGCACCCACTCTCCAGCACTCCCTCAATTAAATTTGCTCCTTCTCTAAACTCCAGTTTCTGTTTGTGCAGGTTATTGGGGAAAACAGTTAAGATATCTTTATTACATTATGCATGGATGGGTCTAGCTCTGTTTCTCGAGCATGCAGATAGTTTTTTTTTTTAATTTTTTTTTTTTTTTTAGTTACAGTTGGACACAATACCTTGACTTTATTTATTTATTTTTATGTGGTGTTGAACCCAGTGCCTCACACGTGCTAGGCGAGGGCTTTACCGCTGAGCCACAACCCCAGCCCCAGGTAATTGTTTTTGTTTGCTGTCAGCTTTGGGGCTTCAACTGGAGCCTGAGAAAATAAGAGTCCTGTTCAATCCTAGTAAAATGAATTAGAGTATTCAATCATATAAGCAAGGAAATATTCATAATGACATTCCATTTCAGGCAGTATTTTCTATTTAAATTCACAAAACTCAGAAAGAAGAATTTGTGCCCAGGAGCCCTTTGTATTTTCAGCTTGTGTTAAAAAAATATATTAAAAACGTATTTTTATATATTATAATATATTAAAAATAAATATTATTTAGTATTATGCTTCTTTGGTTTGATACATAGGAGCCTTTAAAAAAGATTATCAGTAATATCTGCAAAGGGACTTCTATAAAATTGAAACTCTTTTGGAAAAACAAAATAATGTTAATTTTTGGCTTACAGTCAGAGATGAGGCTTTCACAAGACCCAGAAAACAGGGTTGTAGCAACTTCTTTCCAGCATTTGATGCAATTAAGTGTTTTTGGCATAAAATTGTTAACATTTGGGCCGCAAGGCAAATGGCCAGAGACTGAACAAAACAATGGCCCTGGGATATGGTCCCATTTTTCTACTTAAAGAATCAGCAGCTGCAGTGTGGTTGGATTCATTTGGTGGAAGTTTCAAATGAAAGCTATTTTTAATCCCTAGGGATATTTGCTACAATATCTTCTAATGTGCGGTGGCACATTATATGGCACATCTTCTTGTGCTGGTATAGATCCCATCTGATGTCCTAACCTTGCCCCACATTGGCCCTCTCCTATGCAGGGAGCTCCCTGCATTTCAAAATGGGTAGCACTCACGTGTCCAGGGGTTCTCTCACAGCTCAGGTTCATGGCTGAGCTAGCACTCCTTGAATTGTTTTACCAGTCAAATAAAATCTCTTTGGAAACAATACAAGACTTTCACAAGACCTTTCATCTCTACTGAATGCAAAGAGGAGTGCTTCTTATATAGAGGGTAGGAAATTAATTTTTTTTAAATAAATCACTGTTACTTATGTAAGAACCCAGGAGGAATGTGGAGCTTGCTAAGAAATAGATGCATTTGTATCTATATGATAAAGGCTGTGCTTTCCAAGAAAGAATGTACATGATATGAAGAATCAGGATTTGGCAATATCAGAAATCACATACATTTTAAGGCCTTGTAGAATGAAATATGGAAATTCAGGAAACTAAGCAGGCCATGAATTTTTAGGTATACATAAGATATACTAACATTAAGTAGAATATCCTTTTTAAAAGTTTACCCATTATGGAATCCAAAAGGAACTCACGTCTCCTCCTTGGGTTTATCTTTTCTTTCTTCTGGGAAACACATGTGCTCATGAGAGAATCAAGAGGAAAAATTTGCAGTGTTAATAGTAGGACAAATACAGGGAAACCTTGAAACCAGACTCATTTGGGGAATTGACCCCTAACCTACATGCTCTAGGCATCTGTTAAGAATTCTCTGTGAGGTTTAAACTGAGAGTTAGTAGTCAAGGTTGTTTGATTCTTAAACAATAGAAACCCAAATTGGAAGAACAGACTACTATTTATGCTGCAGGCAAAAGGCTCTCCAATTTTTGAATTAAATGGAAACATATAATAAATTAGGAAGAAAATGAAATTCATTCCAAAGTAATCTAATTCATTCCTTTGCAATACTTGAGAACATAGTGCATCTGAAGTTCAAATCAGTTTTCAAGGTAATCAATGAGACATTGAGGCATTTTAATAATAAAAACCAAGAATGCCTGGAACTATAGGATTAACTCTATAGTGGAAAGCAGAGAGGTGCCTAGGTTTAAGCTCAGTTCAGATTCTGGCCTCCTGTCAATCAGGATGGGCACATATCAAGAATCTAGAGTCATTTTTGAATTCTCTTTTGCCTTCATGCACTATTTTCACATAATCAGTAAGTCCTGCCAACTTCACTCCTTTAACATCTCTCAGTTCTATTGACTTTTTCTCACCGTTTTATGTTTATTTTGCCTAATTTCGTCTATTTCCCATATAGCAGTGATTTTTCATAATATTGAATTACACAGTTTGTTTTAACTGAAAGTTTTGAAATAAGATTCCAATGGCTTATTCCTGGCCTTCCCTGCCCACTGGAGGCTTGGCTTTAGCCTTTAGCCACTCCTTACATTCTGTCAAGCAGCTGTGCCTACTCTAACTATGGGCCTTTGCATAAACTCTGGCTCTGCCCTCCCTTCACTTGTAATGACTTAGTCATCTGAGACTCATGCCTTCATACATAGCACAGATATCATCATGCTGCACACCTATTCCACTCCATCTTTGCTAGATACTATTTTTTTTTATGCTTCCAAGATAATCTGCACAGGGTACCTTCATAGTACAGCATAGGCTCCCTTGTGAAGGGGAAGCTTCTTGAGGGAAGGGCCATGTCTGTTGACTGTCCATATCCACCCGGTTCAGCTTTGGATCCCAGTTGCCCAAAACAAGACAAAGAAGTCCCACACAATATCTGTTTAGGAAATAGTGAAGAAACTGGTCCAGCCTTCTCTTTTTAGCAGCAGAGATGAAAAAATGGTGAACTGGTTATAAAAGATACAATGCTAGGTGTGCTTTTGAAGGTAGAGGGTGAAAGAGGAATGTGGAAAAAATACTTTCCAGATCACTGGTTTGAATAACTAGGAGGGACTGACATTGGGGCAGAAATCACAAGTATAGCTTAAGACTAGCAAGAGATTCCTGTGAGCTGTGCAGGTAGAGATGGCCATGAATAAGATTAGTGAAAGGTCAGCAATCAGAAGTGATGGGCTCCAGTTGAGGTCTTGTTTAAGTGCAGAAACCACACCTGGAGGCTAACAGGTAGGAATTAATGGGCACTATCAAGCCCTATTTCACGTATTAAAGACCCCCAGGCTCACCCGTGGGAACTTCGCCTCTGTCCCCTCCTTTGTCTCTGTGGTGAGAGAATGGGAAATGGGAAAATGGGAGGTGGAGGTGAACAGAGATGGAAGTTGATAGAAAGAATTAAAACCAAGAACGTAGCCGTAGCCTTGGTGCTGTTTTCAATGCCTGTTTTATATAGATTTTGATCAATGATTTTGGTGCTGTTTCCGATGCCTTTTTAACATAGCTTTTCTCCATGCTCTACCCAGAACTATAAAATCTCCTAAGCCAACGTGGGTTTTATTGCTATCAGGCCCCTCATGCATGGTGAGGGTTCTTTCTCTTTCACTTAAATAAATCCTACTGCTTTTACTCTTCCCTCGGTGATTGTCCACAGATTTTATTCTTCTAATCTGTGAGACAAGAACCCAGAAGAAAATTGGCAAAGCAGGGAAACTAGTCTCATCCCCAAACTCTGGTAGGAGGACAGGGAGGGTAAGAGGAGATGCTGGGCTGAAGAGAGAACTTGGGAAGTTTTTGGAAGAGGGTAAATTAGAATGTCTAACTTCTTGAGGGCTAAAGAAAATAAAGAACTGTGTCTTCATTTTGGAGAAGGAGTTGGGAAGAAGAAAGTAATAGGGGAAAGTAGGTGATTTATTATTGTTTTTGTTTTAAATAGAACAATTTTGCAGTGGGATGGAATTGGTAGTGATGGAGAAATTTAAGATACAGTGACTGCAGCGTGATCCTTGAGAAGGAAGAAAAAAAAATAGAATATGTGAGGAAGGGGTGACATTTTGTTGAGCGAGGGAAACTGTTGTTATTATAAGAGGAAAAGGAGAGTTAGGCTACAGGTTCAGATAAATTCGTAGTTGCTGTTGTTGGAAGTTGGAGTCCCAACCCGGCAACTGGAGTTCAGTCAAAATTCAGGAGCTGAGTGTCATTTTGATGCCTAGAAGTGATCTGTGTCACCTTTTCCTGACAGCAGTTTTGTCAATATTTCTCTTTCGAACATTATCCACTGGGAGACTTCATTTCCTGGATGGACTAATAATGACAGATCCTTGGTGAATGAAAGGGTAAAAAAAAAACCCAAAGGTTGAAAAGCTTCTTAGTATATATTTTCAAGCTAAACTAAAGGAGACAAAATGATATACCTAATAGGATCACCAGCAGATTTTATTTTAAATCAGAGCTAATTCTCACGAAAAGGAAATACAACCTTCCATACTTTCTTATTATGTTTCCCTCTTCCCCCAAAGCTACCCACTCTCAGAATTACCTGCCAGATGTTACCTGACATGGCCTAGACAGGTAACTTAAGGAACTAGCTTCCTTTTATCAGAGAGCCCATGCCTAATGCTGAGATAGAAAAGAGATGTTGCTATGAAATTGTTAGATATCCATGAGGAAGGGATGGGGACGCTGACCAAAGGCAGGGAGTCGTTAACTGCAGGGAGTCATTTTTGTGCAGTGATGAGGACTGGGAGGCCAAGACCCCCAGGCAAGACTAGTGAGATGCTTACAGAAGAGCAGCAGGGATGCGCAGCCCCAGCACCGTCAGTGGAGCTGCATTTCACTGCTGATGGCTTTGCTCTATTTAGACCACTGAACGTTAGGCATTCAAAGGATTAGGCACTTAATATCAGCAGTCAAGAAAAGGGGAAGGACAGAGAAGAAGGAAGAGTACTTCATGTTTTAGTCTGAGTCCCCGAAGCACTCTGAACCTCTGACACATTTTTGCTCATTTCCTTATCCAGATCACAGCCAAGCCACTCATGGCCACAGGGCCCCCTCACATGGGCCTGACCAAAGCCCCATGGAGATGTCTAGTCATGGGGATATAATCCTGATGAGCTTATGAAACTTTTGGGAAAAGAAGATATAGATAAGCAAACTAGCTCACGGAAAGTTTAAGGCCATAGTTGGGTAATCTTATTTTGTGGGGAACAGACTAAAAACTGTAGCAATTCAGAAAATGGCTGATTGCCTTTTGGACATGAAGGAAGAAGCTTTGTGGAAGGAATGGGTCTTGAAGAAAGGGGTGGGGACAAGATGGTTAGAAAGAAAGAGGGCAGAACGGCAGGTAGGAGGAATGTTTTGACCAGGGTTCTCCAGGAGCCTTGGAAGCTCCTTGGTGATCAGCTCTCTGTGGGAGCCAACGCAAACAACCTGGAGAAGGGGAAGAAAGGAGCTGGAGGATCTGAGGTGACATTGTCACAGGAACTGCAGCCCAGGAAAGTCCAAGGCTGGTTGACGCCTGAACTGTATGATTGATTAATTCAGCAATTTACAAGTCTGTAATACTGATTTATTGTTTATTCATTTTCTATCTTAGCAAATAATTAAAGGGACCTAGAACATCATCTTGTTTGGTAGTACCTATCAGTTATGGAAAATGACAAACCCCAAAATAGTATGGCCTGGGAAAAGGGATGGAAAAGAAAGCCACACATTAATAACATTGGTCCTTTCCCAGTACATTCTTTCCCAGTGACAAAACAAGCCCTGGGGAGAAGATGTCCATCACACCTAGAATGACAGTCCCTGGGAAGAGACTTAAACACTGATCTCTTCCCAGATAAATCCTTTCTAGATACTGGCCACTGACCCCAGACTCTCCATTGCCCAGTAAAAACAAAATCTAAAATTCTTTTTTTTTTTAATTTATTTTTTTTATTGGTTGTTCAAAACATTACAAAGCTCATGACATATCATCTTCCATACATTTGATTCAAGTGGGTTATGAACTCCCAATTTTTACCCCAAATACAAGTTGCAGAATCACATCGGTTACACATCCACATTTTTACATAATACCATATTAATGACTGTTGTATTCTGCTAAACTGTGGCATTTATACACAATGGAGTATCACGCAGCACTAAAAAACGACAAAATCATGGATTTTGCAGGGAAATGGATGGCATTAGAGCAGATTATGCTAAGTGAAGCTAGCCAATCCTTAAAAAACAAATGCCAAATGGCTTCTTTGATATAAAGAGAGCAACTAAGATCAGAACGGGGAAGAAGAGCATGAGGAAAAGATTAACATTAAACAGAGACGAGTGGGGGGAGAGAAAGGGAGAGAGAAGGGAAACTGTATGGAAATGGAAGGAGACCCTCCTTGTTACACAAAATTACATATAAGAGGTTGTGAGGGGAAAGGGGGGGAAAAAGGGAGAGAATTAAAATTCTTGAGTGACACGCTCTATCATTAATTAAGTCACCTCCCAAACAGGCACACTCTGTCATTAATGAAGTCACCCTTCAATATAACCTATATAAGTATAGACTCCCCTCTGGCTGGGGACTCATTTTCCATCAGGAAAGTGGATCCATCAGAGGCATCACTCTATTCTGAATTAAAACTGTGCTGATCTGTGAAGTTTGCATCCTGCCGGGTCCTTTTGTGCTAACAATAGCTAGCAATGAGCAGTGAAATGCAAGCAAGGTCACGAGAGGATTCTTTAAATTACTTTAGTATCTTCTTTAAACTGCTTCCAAAGTAGATGAGAAAGCAAAGGGTGGTAGTTAATTCATAAAAAATAAACAAAAGCAAAGGAGCTAATGGGAAAATATATCCAAAGGAAAGGATTAATGGGACTAACCCTTGACAGGGTCCACTGATGCTGATGTGAAGTTAGGAATTACAGCTGTAAGTGTCTCCATCTGTCTGGGAAGGAAGTTTCCTTTAGCAGCACAGACACACTAAGGTAACATCTGACCAGCTATTAAACCCAGTGCACACATTAACATGGGATTGACTGGTAGATGAAGCCCCCTAAATAGGATGGCCACCATGACAGTTCCGGAGATGACCAACCAAGGTCAAAAACTCTACCACCCGATGAGAAGGAGGAGTTGAACACCTGATTGGCAAAGCATACAGAAGGTGGTTTCCCCCTCTCCTGGTAAACATTAAACAGTAATGCATTTGGAGGTAGCGTTGTCTCCTTTGTCGTTCATTCTTTGCTCAGAAACAACCCACTCTCTCTCCAGAGTGCTCTCTGCTTGAGCCTTCTTTGCTTTTGTAAATTTCTCTTGCATGACTTTTGGTGTCTGACCTTAAATTTTCTTTTGATAGAACACAAGGACCGAGGTTTGGAGTTTCACCTTCCTGTTTTCCTGTGACAATCTGGCTCAATTTGCCTGTGTTTTACAGCAGGATGTTGATCAAAGCCTCTTTCAAAAAGAAAGTGACACAGGAAAAGAATAGAGGGAATGTGAAATAATAAACTTAAAAGTCCAGGACGAGTAGCCTGGACTGACTTTGCTAGGAATTGCAGGTCATGTCATATGGTGCAAATTTCCAGGTTTCCTTATTGGTTCTTAAACAGGACACAAGAATTATCTTAAGGTGCCTTGTCAAGTCATGCTCTCTTGGAGCACTGTGTTCTGAGCATTTAATCAGTTGCTGGGGAATAAGTTAGTGTTTCTGAGTACTGCAGACAGTTTGCCAAATTTTACTAATTTCTCAGGGACACTCTAGCACAATGACCTGACCACTACAAATTGACTGGCTACCTCTGGTGGCATGATTTACTCTCTTAGCTAAGCAAAAAGCCCACCTGTGTATTTTCTTACATTTTTCTTCCATCTAATTCATCATTCCACTTGAATGCTTCTCTTCCTATTCTTTATTTTTGGAATATTATTCTTATAAGTCTCCTCAAATTATTTTTTCCCTTTTATAAAAGAAGTAAAATATAAATAAATAAATAAATATTTTTATTCCTTATTTCTTATATTTTACCCAGTTCCTCTTTGGCCTTCTTTTTTTTTTGTTGTTGTTGTTGAAGGGGTATACCAGGCTTTGAACTGAAGGGCACTCGACCACTGAGCCATATTCTTAGCCCTATTTTGTGTTTTATTTAGAGACAGGGTCTCACTGAGTTGCTTAGCACCTTGCTTTTGCTGAGGCTGGCTTTGAACTTGCAATCCTCCTGCCTCAGCCTACTGAGCCGCTGGGATTACAAGCATGTGCCACCACATCCGGCCTCTTTGGATTTCTATCCACAATGGTACACAGCATAGGAAACTTGGTTACCATCTCACTGTGGTAAGGCAGGACTCCTTCTTAGAAACCCAAGACTAATTTCTCAGAATCTCTCCAGTGGAGGAGATGAGAAGCTTTCATTACATCTTGGTAAGAAATTCTTTCCCAAGGAAAGAGAACAATTTTCTTGAGGAAGCAATACAACCACAAATACACACCCAAATAATGTTTTTATGAAGTTCTGATCCCCAAGAAAAAGGAACAGCTGTGGATAACATTCTTGTTTTTCTTTTTTTTATAACTGCACGTCATGAGTCTAGAGATGATTGATTATCAAATTCATACCATGGCTTCTTCCTTTTCTCTGGGCAAAATATACACAATTATTTTGGTCTTTTAAAGAATTAGACAATTTCCAAGCCTGTTCATCTTTATTGTTTTTCCCTCCAGACCCTCATATCTGTTTTTAAAATTAGGCTCTGGCTCTGTAAAAGATCTGTTTGATGCTGAGGGACATAGTAAGGTTATATTAGGATTTTAAATGCTATTTCATAATCATTTATCCTTTACCAGATTTGGTTCCATCATTTTTATGATTGTACTGCATCGCAAGTCATGCTCAGCTCTGTTCCATGATAACTTTATAACCAGCTCTTCTTGAAGATGCCTGCATATCAGCTTGTTTGACTCTTTTCCTGTAATAAGTATTTCCTGAGGCTATAATTGCCGAACATATGGCTCGTGAGGGTCTAGGATGGCAAAATGATACATCATAGACTGATCCAAATTGCCCATCCCCAGTCCATTCCTACTTTCCAGATCAGCAGGGAGTGATTTCCAAGGCATTTTACAAGCCTTCTCCAAGTCCCATAGCTCTGTAGATGCCATATTGTTGATTGCCATGAATCTGCCTTTCCAGCACAACCCCCAAGACTGGTCCTGTGTATGGACTCCTTTTTCTTGGTCACAAGGGCTATTGGCCTCTGGGCACCCAGCTTCTGGCCGAATGCCAAGACTTGGGTAGAGGACCAGCTCATGCCTTAGGGAAATTGCCTCCCAGGCACTTGACCCCTGTGCTCTTACCTTGGGTCAGTTTGATGATTTTCTTAGTTTTTTTCCTAGAAGAAAAATTATATATTAGAAAACTGCTTAAGATAAAGTGTATATTATGCAGTAAGTTATGCTAAGTCTATTTTAAAGACAGCTTGTCAAATCAGGGTTTGTTTGCCTACCAAAACATGATATCAGAGGGTGGGTAGGTGGCTGCTAGTGTTAGTTCAGTAGCTTGCCAGCACTACGGGGACTTAGCTCAGGTTTTCTTATTCTACTGCCTTTCAGTCTTACAGGTTTTGTCTCATGGTTTTCAGATGGGATGTGTAGCACCAGACATGAGATCAGTGATAGCATTCTCGAGGCAGAAGAAGAGCAGAAGTTCTGCAACACTTTCTTTCCTCTTTTGGACAAACCAGAGCTGCCATTCATTGGCTATATCTTTGGCCACTACTGCTGTAAGACACCCTGTACAAAGATCATTTTGCTGGCTTCATTAATGAATATGAGGTCAAGAGAAGGTGGTTGGAAATGGTTGTTTGGCCATCCACCTAACACTACTACAAATGAAACAGAAGTGAGGCATCTAAATTCTTCCTTATTTAGAATAGTTCCTATACTGTAGCTCTGCCGACTTGTTGGGGAATCCCACAAATAATCAGATCATGTCTGTTTTCACCATTAAATATGAAAGTGCCAAATGTCTACTTTCCAGCCTCCTTTGCAGTCATGCTGTGGTGGGACTCTATAAGGGAAGGAAGAGATGGGCAGGAAAACACACACAGAGAGATTGAATTTATACCTATCTGTACATGAGCCACACTACGTTTTTCCTTAAAACCCTCTGGGTTGTTTTCGGACATTTATGACCCAGAGTATCCTCATTAATAAATATCCATAATAGAGTATTTTTCTTTTTCTGGTATAGAGTGATAAAATTACTTTCACTGGAATTCTTTTTGTTGCTAACCATTTGATCAATTTGCTAAGACCAGTTAAAACCCTAATTCCTTAGTCCTCTTTCTTTTCCTTCCACTTTCCCGAGCATGGTGTCTTTGTTGCTTTAATGATCTCTAGTTCATAAGATTAATCATGAATGGACATAAAATTAGACTTACAGAAGGTTACCAAAAGCTTCTCTCACTACATACTTTGCACATTGATTTTTTTTTTTTTCAGAGAATATTCGGGGATGTGGCAGTAACTTCCAAGATGCCGCACACAGAGCTCCCAGGGCATTTCTCATCACTCGTTTAAAAGCTTTTCACCATGAGGGGATCAACAGATAGAATGTGCAAAAGGAAAGAGCCATGATTTTTTTTTTTCTTTTTAAGATGCATATTCCAGAAGGAAATGCCACGACTGAGAACAAGGGATAGTTACGGTTCATAAGGAAATGAGCCAGGAAAGTCATACTTGAATTAATATTTCATCCGTAGTGGTTTGTTTTCCTAAACGAGATGTATTGCCTAATGTTGTGGGGGTTGGGGGGTGGCGGAATCAAGGGCTTGATTCACAAGGAGATTATAAAACAATAAAATAGTTAAACCTCTCTTCTTAGAAAAGGAAAGGAATTTGGAATTTGGAAATGGTGTAGATCAGAGAAGAAGGGGGAAATGAGGGAGGCCTCAAACACCTCAGGGAGCTGGGACCTTCAGAGAAAGTGGAAAATGGAGAAAATTACAGTAGTGTGGATGTGGATGTTGACTATTAAGAATGGGGCTGTGTTATAGGTAAAAACCAAGGTTCTGATGAATATGAAATGAATACATCAAACATTATGTTTAGCTTCTTAATAAGGAAAACAGTAAGATGTAAAAACTAATTCAAAGTAAGGTCTGAACCGCTGCCCACCAACACCCACACCATGAGGGAAGCTGAAATGGTTTTGCTAATAGATACAAACCTGGTTAAAATCCTTTCATGTGATATAATATGTGCGATGCATTATGCTTAAGGTCATTTCCTCTGCATAATGAAAACCAATTGTGTTTCTCCTAGACAAATATTTTACATTTCTATGAACAAGAATTATTTGTATTGCTTTTAGCTTTTTATTCTTAATTTCTGCTCCTTCCCAGAGTCTCTTAAAGTATCCTCATCCATGGAGAATTGTGTGTGTGTGTGTGTGTGTGTGTGTGTGTGAGAGAGAGAGAGAGAGAGAGAGAGAGAGAGAGAGAGAGAAATGAGAGAATTTTCCACCTTTTCAAATGGTCAGTGAATTTTGGCACACACCTGCATGTCTAGGGTGACATATTTGGGAGGATGGTGTTCAGGAATATAAAGGAAATGAGCTGACTTTGATGCCTACGTTAGTGTGGAACAAATAGAAGAAAATAATTGTTGGAAATAACTTGTGAATGAGAGTCAAAATTCAGTAGAAACAATTGCATCAGAGGTAACCAACGTGTTGCAGGCATTGACAATTAGCAGAAGTTATAGGGAGTCTTTGTATTTTCTTCAAGATAAGGGGTATTGAGTTAATAGAATGACATCAATTCTTATATTAATATGAAATCGTAGTGAAGCAGACCAGATACTCCCACCCAAAAGACCCTTGCCATAATTAAATGCCAGGTCTGCACACAAAAGTTGTGACAGAATTAGCCTACAAGCTTATTGTACAAAGAAATATTCTTTCTGTTTGCTTGGTAAAAACTTATGAAACCTGTGTCTGGTATGCAGGATGGAACAAAAAGCACTTGTCATGTAAAATTTTAAGCTCCTCCTCCCCTGGATATAAAATTCAAAGAATTTCCAAAATCTTTGTGGAAGAGGAAGAATTTTTAGGCCAGAGCCACCTCTGAACCCTGCAGTCAATAAACCTGCTTCTGGAAAATTCCTCAGGTGTCCAGCCTCTTCTGTCCTACTTCAGTAGTAAAAGCCCTTGAGATTTCTACTCTAAAATGCCTGCAGGGGTCCTTTATGGATATTGGATTACAAGTGATTTTTATTTTCATTAAAATATTTCCTAAACATTCTTTTATAACAATATCTTCAATAATTTTTGTATAATTCATTGTTGTTGGATGCTTTTAGAATTAAGCTTGACTGGTTTTTATAATCTGCACAAACAACAAAGCTTTTAAAATGAAAAATCTCTGAAAACTTAATTCTTTCAAAGCTGCATTACAATATTTGGAACTCAGACATGGTGCCAAAATAGCTGTGCGAAAGTGATGCCTTCAAGCTGGTCATGCCAAATGTCATTTGGTCCTGGGGCCCCAGGAGATCTACGGGAAGTTGTCTAATATGAGTTTACCATGTCCGAGTTAGACTGTGGTCAGCCCTCAACCTTTGGAGACCAAGCCTCAGATCTTACAAAATAAGAACCCAGTTGTACCTCTGATGGGTCTTTATTTTGTGACATGATTATTTTTGATTAAAATGATTTTTTGATGCTGTTATTTCTCTCTCTCTCTTTTTTTTTTTTTAGTATTCCATAAATTACAAACTCTATGCCCACTGCTTGAGATAAGGTTATGTGTCTTGCACAGGGATTTTTCAAGACCAGGGAACTTCTTCAGCCCACCTCCTATAACTCATCCCCAGATACCTCTCACCCCACCCTTCCATCTGAGTTCCAGTTATGCAGAATGACTTCCAGCAATTGGCCACTTCCAGAAATTCTGTGACTTACTGCCACAGAATTTCTTCATTGCTCTTTCTATACCTCTTTATTCTGTCTTAATTTTCTTCACAGCGTATATCAACCTCTGCTGTAACATACATCTGTGTGTTTATTGTTTGTCTTTCCCAACTGTAATGCAGCTCCAAGGGATCAGGTCTTTTCATTTATTCATTGCTGCATCCCCAGAGCATAGAATTGTGCCTGGTATACAGCAAATGCTCAATAAAGTTTTACTGAATCTTTGAATAACCGAAGGACCTCTGGAGCTGTACGTGTTTTATTCCACAGGTCGGAAATGGTCCTTCCTGAGCCCTCTTTCACCTGGTTCATAACTTTTGATCTTTAAGATTTTCTTCTTGGCATCATTTGCTCAGAAATCCTCTTCTGATTTTTTTTACCCATCCTTGTCCTTATCCTGGCGTGTCATAGTTGCTTTCTAACTTATTGATGTTAGAAATGTTAGGCAGTGACCATGTTGGTCCTGTTCCTCTCAGCATCTCCATTGCTAAATAGCACCTGGTGCGTAGTAGGGATCCAGTAGAGTATAGTGTTTTTAATGAATTACTTGCCATCCTTCAAACATCACATGCATTTTTAATCTTATATACTTCTTATAATGCTATATCTCAGGCACAAAATACTGTTTCCCCACTTGTATTTCACATGCCCACTTTATGAATAAACCAGCTTTTCCCATGTATGTCGAAGAAGCATTTTTGTCTGTGCTTCTCCAACCTGTACCTTGGTGCAGCAGACAGTTGACAGAGACACTGCAGAATATTTTAAAATTTGGGGGTAAATTCAGTAACATCCTGGTTTGCTGGAGAATATTTAGAAAGTTTGAGGAAAATACAGCAAAATCATGGTTTCACAGTAGATTATGCTGTTGCAGGAATCAGACTGGTCAAGAAGCTCCAAATGGCACTGGAAGAATGGGAGAACTCAAACTTTAATTTTACGCTGGAGGGCCCAGAGGAGATCAAACTCCAAATTCTGAGCCCCCATTCCCAGGGTTTTATAACACTTATAGGCTATCTGGTGCCATAAAATTTCTAGTCTACATGAAAGTAGGCCTTGCATGCTGGAGTTTTACAGGAGCCCAGCAGAATAAGGGGAAAAAACTAACTCTCTTCATAGGTGTCTGATAAATCTCTAGCTCTGTGTCTGAAGCCTTAGCAGGAGCAGGGGTGTTTACACTTCAAAGGGGAGTAGTCAGACTCCTAGGAGTGGTTATTTATAATACAAAAGGTAGGAGCCTTTGGTTAATTAGATTTCCTAAAGAAGGGCTGACAGAGGGGAGAGAAACTCACACTTTCCCCAGACACTAGTTTTTCATGCTAAGGTTCTTACAATCTCATTTTACAACCAGGCCTGGTTTTGCCATCCATCACAATACTACATCTCTTTTGATGACAGTGTGTCTTTGTGAAGCTGATATTTAATAGTTACTATGATAAAAAGAAAGTCGCACATGAACATTAATACAGGACAGAAAACGAGGGTTTCAGTATTTATTTTGATTCCAAGCATTGAGAAATCGCATTGTACCCACCAGGCACATATATTTCATTATAAGTCATGGTAGTGGAAATGTAAGTAAAATATTATTATTATGATCTGGTACCAGGGACTGAACCCAGGAGTGCTTCACCACTGAAGCCCCAACTCATTTTTAATTTTGGGACAGGGTCTAGCTAAGTGTCTTATGGTCCTGCTAAGTTGCTGAGATCCTTCTAATCCCTAAGTTGGGACTGAATCCAGGGGTGCTTCACCACTGAAGCCCCAACCCATTTTTAATTTTTTTTTTAAATTTTGAGACAGGGTCTAGCTAAGTGTCTTATGGCCCTGCTAAGTTGCTTGAGATCCTTCTAATCCCAACCTCCTGAGCCTCGGGTATTACAGGTGTATGCCACCATGCCTGGCTAAAATATTCCTTTCCTCTTTTAAGTTATGTAGGTTATTTTCTAAATAATTACAAAGCTGCCAGACACAAACCTATGAAGTTTTTTTTTTTTTTTTTTTTTGTGTGTGTGTGTGTGTGTATTTCAATAGCCCTTAGATATTACATGTGGTCTAGGTGCTGAGGACATGAAACATTATTGAGATAAGATACTAAGAGCATGATGAACCAAGAAAGTGTGAAAACATCATCTCGGTGTTCATTTCCTTCCCCTTCCCCATCTGGCCCTACCCCAGCTTGTCACCTGGTTCTCTCCTTCTCTCTTTGGTCCACAGTTTTCTATTTACTAGTGTGACTAAGAGATTTGCCGATCTGAGTCACTGCCCTATTTACTGGCTCAGGGAATGATCTGGATGCATTTTCCCACATGTTGATCATAGCTGACAGCCCCATTGTGTACATTTATTGCCTTCCTCTGATGCACTCGGGCTTTTATTTGCCTTGTATTTGATGAATATCAGTTGTCATTGTACTTCATTTTGGTACAAAATGAAGAATAGACCTTCATATAATTAGCTTGTTATGGGCAATGAACGGAAACTTTAGTTCTTCCCTTATAGCAATCATTTCATTAAACTTAATCATCTGACTACAACCATCCTTTTAGCACCTGTTTCCAGCAAATATAACAATCACCAGGTGTTTTCTCTTTTGTGCCTTAAAAGTGATGCTTAATGAGGTTAGATAAAATAATTCTCAGAACATCTACCACCACCTTTTGCTGCCTTTCTCCTCAAGGACTACCCTCCTGGATCCCTTCGATTCTTGCATCTCTTCTGAGTCTAGAGAGGAGCCTTAACCATCTTCGGCCAATGCATCTGAGCTCTTCACAGAACACATGTTTGCCGGCTGGCCATCCACAGGCCTGGCCTGGCCCTGACCACACCACCCTCCACTCACACCATTTTCTCTTTGTATACTCCGGTGACTACCACCACTTCCTCTTAGACCTCTTAGAAGAAGTAAGTGAGAAACAGGGTATGGTGTATATAAATAGTCTTTTCACAGGACACTATTGTGGCCTGGTGGAAGAGCTTAGGAAGAAAGCCAGAGGGGATAACAGGATTGTGTGGGAAGAAATCTAGGGAAGTTATAGAAATGATTCATAGGAAGACAGGAAATTATGGCTTTAGCAGTGTTCTTCCTTGGCCTTGAACTGGGGGAGTTGTAATATGCTTCAAAAGGAAAATGGTCTCTAGTTTTCTATAACAGAATCTTTTAGTAGCTTTCCACTATCTATTATTCTCAAACATTTCATTGTGTATTTTCTTTGTTTATTTTTGTTGTTTTTGTGGACATTTCCTTACCTGGCACATCTAGTCAAAAATAAACTTATAATAACTGTGTGATCTTTCACCATTGAGAAAAGTAATACAAATGCTTAAAAAAGATTGAGGAAGTGTTGCCCTTTGAGAAAAATTGAATAATAGATTTCCAGAGAGTTTTTCAAGTTAATGCTATTTTTAACCTTGCTGAGTATTAATTTCCTCTAATGGCTAAAACAAAAAGCAAATGCACACCACACACACACACACACACACACACACACACACACACACTCACACACACATGCTCATGCATACACAAAAGTTCTGAAATGTACAATATTGGTCCCAAATATCAATGTGGCTATTTTCATGGCATGTCTTTGTGCAGACATGTTGCTTTTCCTTTGCTTATCTTTAGCCCATCGCTCTTGTCTTATTCTTTGTCTAGTGTGTTAGCTTATCATCACTGCGATCAGTATACCTGATGAGAACAACTCAGGAGGAGAGTTTACTTTATCTCATGGTTTCAGAGGCTCAGTCCATGGACAACCAACTCCATGGCTTTAGGACTGAGATGAGACAGAAGACCATGGGGGAACGGCATGGTGGAGAAGAAATACTCAGATCATGGCAGTCAGAAAGGAGAGAGAGAGAGGTGGGGGGAGGGGAGGGAGGGAAAGAGAGAGAGAGAGAAAAGGGTGGGGGGGAGAGAGAGAACACATGTGCACAAGGCACCAGGGGATAAAATATTAACCTTGAAGTCATGCTCCCAATGAAGCATCCTCAAGCCATGCCCCACCTGTCTACAGTTACCACCCAGTTAGTCCATTCAGATTATTAATCCATCAAAAGAATTAATCCACTAATTAGGTTATAGCTTTCATATTTTCATCATTTTACTTCTGAACGTTTCTACATTAGCAGGAGCTTTTTGGGGATACCTCATATCCAAACCATAAGACTCAACATCCACAGAGCCTTCATTTTAACAGGGCTAATATATATATGCCTTTTGTTTGTTCATCCACACAAACATGAGTGACTGGTATATGTTGAAGAGACAATGATGTGTTATTGGAATTTTTCTCCTTCCCTCCCAACCTTTCATTACCTGTTCATCTAACTTATTTGGATATAACTCTCTAGTAATCTCAAATGACACTATTTCTATGTATCTTGCATTCCTTATGTTACACAATCAATGTATGAAAGGGGAATTGATCAGTGATGTTGAAGATGCATGGCTTCCTTCCTTGCTTGCTTCCTTTTCATTCAAAATAATTATTGGTTAATTGATCTCCAGATTTACTTCCTTTTTTTCTTCCTTCCTTTCCCTATTTAACTTACTTACTTCAGAGTTTCCTTCTTTTTTCACCTTTGCTTTTCTTCCTTGTCCTCTTTCTCCTTCCTTTTTGACTTCTCCTTCCTTTTTGGACTTTGAAAGAAATTCAGAGTCCCTGGGACTAATTACTCAATTCCACCTAAATGCTAGGCCTTTAATTGCTGGTATGGAAGTAATAGAAGGGTGTTTGGAGTGAAGACATCCTACAGGTTTCAGACATTCTGTACTGATAGTGTGCTGATCACATTCTGTACTGATCACATTGTGTACTGATCACAGATTCATTCTTATGCTAATTCAGAAGTTTAGAGGTAGTGAGTACATATATAATGTACTACTCTGCTTTTGTGTCAAACAGCTAAGAGAATAACATCAACACTGTCATCTAAATAATATATTTTTATTCATTCTGTTTTGGTTGAATTATTGTTTAATATTCTATATAACTAAGTGAAATTATTTTAGGCCAAGATTTTTCTATTTTGTTTCATGAATATATATATATATATATATATATATATATATCAACCGTACTTGATATCAAGTATGGTTCTCCAGCACTGAACATTCACAAAAAATATGAGTGTAATTTGTTCCTATCCTCTCCTGATGCAAAATTTCTGTCATAATAGAGATTTTTTTTAGCATTTTGGGTAGAAATGGCCTTTTAGAAGCCAAAAGGGTATGGAAATTGATAGCAGATAACAATCAGTGTTTGTAGAATAGCAGCTTTTAGTTATGGGATTTGTATGGCATTTCTTCACAAAATGAAACAGTGTAAATCTGATTTATTTTTAATTCTAATGTGATTTACTAAAAAAATGGTTGAGATAAAAGGTGAACGAGTTCCTAAATTGTTACTTTTTGCCCTGCAGCTTCATTTATTTTTAAAATTTTCTTTTTAAACTGAATTCTTTTAAGAATATCTCAGAAAGTTTCCATTGCTTTTAAATTCATATGTTAGAGCAAACATATTTTTGGAATTAATTAAAAGGGAAATATTAAAAAAAAAACAAACAGCAAGAGACATTGTGTAGAGTAGTCATGATCCGGGTTCCTGTGTTTGTCCTATGTTTGACAGACTTTGGTTAAGATCTGTTCAAAAGGTCAGAAAGCACAGGGAGAGGTAAAATAGGGACAGAGCGTTTATTCCCGTAAGTTTGGGCTAGTTTAATGCTGTGTTACTGGGCAGTGGATGAAACCTGACCAACTGCTTGATGAAAACCCTCAGTTAGGCTCTGCCTGCTTCTGAGACTTTGATTTTAGCTTTCCCCTTCCTAATCAAGAATCCATTTCCATAGAAACACAAATAGGAAGAGCATCATGAAAGCAATTTGTCTGCTTCTGCTTCCATTTAAATGGAAATATAATTTACAGCAGTAAAAAAAAATGAGCTTTAATAACTAATATTTTCAAATGCATCCTTCAAATTTAACCCTCTCAACTTATAAAGTAGTTGCTAGTGGTTGAAAATTTGAAGGATAACAAGGCAATTTTATGTCTGAGCAAATTATAAGCCTTGCACTTAAGCTGACGTAGATTCCTGGCCTTGGGATGCATGCAGGTCTCAGCTACTGCTCCCAAGTTTAATATGTCCCTTTTCTACTCCAGGAACCTGTCTGCTTTCTTTCTTCCTAGAGAGATACTATGGCAAGTGAGTGGAGTGGTTACCATGGGGGAGTAACTTTGAGTTCTAAGGCATGTTTTTTGTTTATTTCTACTCCTTTAGAACTTTTCTTCTGTATCTGCCTTGATTTTACTCTGCTATAGTAGGTACCACAGACACATGGTGAAAATGTAAAAGTTTTACAGTTTATGAGGACTTTTTTGCATTCTGGCTTGTATGATGCTGAATAAGCAAAATGTTTGTTTTTAATCAATAAAATTTAACAAAAACACAATTTGCAATGAGCTAAAGTGGGGACCTGTTGAAAGTCAATCAGTTTGTTTCTCATTTTTATCAAGTACTTTGCTAAAATTTTTGAAAATTTTTCACATTTTTATTTCAACAGTGCTTCATGAATACTTTTGAAGTTACAGGATTAAAAAATCTAATTCATAGAAAATTTGAATAAAGACCATGTTTTAGTCGGATTTCTCACTGCTGTGACTTAAACACACAACCAGCACAACCATCAAGGAGGAAAAGTTTATTTGAGGGCTCAGGGTTTCAGAGGTCTTAGTCCATAGAAGGCTGGTTCCATTTCTCAGGGCTTGAGATGAGGCTGAACATCATGATGAAGTGTGTGGTAGAGGGAAGTGCACATATCATGGTGATCAAGAAGCAGAGAGAGAGAGAGAGAGAGAGAGAGAGAGAGAGAGAGAGAGAGAGACTCCACTTTCCAGATATATACCCAAAGCCACGCCCCCAATCCCACCTCCTCCAGCCACAACCTGCCATTTTGGTTATCATTCATTTAATCCCTATCAGGGGATTAAATCACTGATTGGGTTAAGACTCTTAAATCCCAATCATCCTTCTTGCACTGTTTCACATGTGAGCTTTTGGGGGACACCTCACATCCAAACCATAACAGACCATGTTACACATTGAAGTGCTTTTTGCTTTAGCTCGATGAATCGAACAGAGTTCTGACTATGACCACTAGAAGCCTCACAGTGGCTAAGAAGCCGGAACTGTATTTTATGGGTGATGCAGAGGGAGAGTGTGAGGAGAGGGTGATGGCAGTTTTGCGGAGAAGCAGAACAATGATTTCCTAATGTGATAGAGAAAACCTCATAGTAATAATCCTTCAGAAAAGATTCTTTTCTTTAAAAGGCAAAGTGAAACTTAGAGGATTCTGCCCTCTTCTCTTCCCCACAATGCTCACTACATCATCTCTGTGGGAGAGAGGAGAAGGCACAATGGAAAGGAAGATGCCACCAGGCCTTTCGCAGGGCACGCACCTGGTACAGGAAAGCGGCCTTGACCAAAAACCCAAGGCTGCATATACCTGAGCAGTGACCGGAACAGAGAACCGACTCACAAAAGTTTGTGGTTTTAAAGTCTCTACCTTGAGTGATTGCAGGCTAGACTGAGTGGTCCTTGAAATTTCAGTTTCTGCGCATCCTGCAGGCGTCAGAAGCAGACTAGTAAAGGATGCAGAATGCAAAGGAGAGGGAAAGGGACAATGACATTTGCAAATTGAAATTGTCATCGAATACAAGATCATACTATTATATCTATAGCTGTGTTTTATTTATGGTTTGCTGTATTATTTATGCTTATGTTAGCAATTTAGGGAACATGCCATAATTTAAATAGTAATTGCTCATAGTTTGTTATATGCTGTGTATCAACAAATTCTAATTACCCCCCCCCCCCCAGCATTCATCTATTCCACATGGGAAGGTACACAAATGAAGGCAGGAGCAGAGTGTTGCTCATGATTCTGTTCCAGAGCCTCTAGAAATGTCAGTCACAAAACAAGATGTGCTGCTTTTGCAATGTGTGAAAGAATCAAGAGGATGCTTAGCTGCATTAATAGGGAAAGAGTCTCAAAATGATAATCTGTGAGTAACCTGCTCATGTCCTTAATGGCCATGATGAATGAGCACGAGTCCACTCAGTGCTGTCTGGACAAGGCTCTTTCAGGGTTAGATCATTGTAAGCACAGAGTGCCAGAGTGTGAAGAACTTACATTTAGGGTCACAAAGATTCATGATCAATTAGACTGCTCACTAATTGTGTAACTTTGCTAAAATTACTTAATCTCGCTGTGCCACATTTTTAATTTGAAGGTCAATTATCAACTTCAGTGGCTTGCTGTAAGGATTTCATGACAGGCACAGTGATTGTCACAAGTGAGCAGCTCATATTCATCAGATCAGAAAGTGACTAAGTAGTCAGATCAGAAAATGACTAAGCCATCTTCCACTTTTTATCACTGAGTAATTTTTAAGGATCCTAAAGCCCCACAATGATGCCAGGCTTGGATTTCTAAAATTCTACATAGAGTGATAAGATCCAAAGTAGGGATGTACTCTAGATTTATGGGTTTGGGGGTCCAACAGAGGTGTGAGCACTGGAAGAACTGCAGGAATTTAGGTTGTGTTGGTTTCCATTAGCACCACTTATGCTGGGACTGATACATTATCAAATGATTCAATAATCTGGTTCCATTTTTCCTGCTTTGAGTTACCTGCCACGACTCACGTCAGAAGCTTTACCTGGCTTGGTTTATTACTCTCAAAACACATCATCTATCTCAGTGTCCATTTTTAAGGCCTGCTTAAGCCACTTCTATCACTGATGTGCTTCCCTGTCTTCTCTACATGATTGAACACTCACTGTCTTTAAGATCTGTCTGGTCCAGGGAGCTTCTCTGGCTATTTGTTTCACATTGTTTCTCCTGACTCTGGCCTTCTGTGGCCATTTCTTGTTTCTGACATTGGTCCCCTGCTCGTCTGTTGTTTTCCATTTACTGAGAGCAGATATCTTGGTTTTGACTGTGCAAACATTTTGGATGCAAAGGCCACAATTAGCATTTAGCACAGTGGTACATGGTAAGTGATTTATCTGAATTGATAACTTCATGTTTCTGCTTATCAAGAACTTTTTATGTCATTTAGCCAGTGTTCAGAACTCTGAAGAGCATTCAAGAACCTCACGGTAGTTGGCCCAGTTCTTCCAGTTGGCTGGAGCAAGCCACTTACTTATTTGTGACCTCTTGGACAAATAAATGCTCCATTTTCCTTTATACTGGAATTGAATTGCAATGTGATTTTCCTCTACTATTTCTAGAGGATTTAGGAGTGCCTTATTTTGTCAAGTAGGTGAATTATTGAACTTCCAAAGAGAGCTAGGGTTCCAATAGTAGCCATTTTTTTTTTCCCAAAGCATTTCTCTGCCTATAGTCATCATAGTACTAAAAGAATATATTGAAAATATTATTTTAAAAATCCATATCCTTATGGTATTTCTGATGAGATGACTACGTGTAGTTTGAGAAATTATAATGAAATTATGAAATGATGGCCTGTAAGGGCAGATTTTTTTTGACAGGAAAGTCAACAAGAGGATTTGACGGTGGGAGGTAGCATTCTGCCTTGGGGACCACTGCTTTTTTTGCCACCAAGGTCTGGAGGCAACCACTCAGGCTCAGAAAAGCGTCTTCACAAGAAATACTTCTTTCTTAGACTTACTTTTGATCTGGAGACTGGTGATAGCCCTGTAGTCTGATTTTAATCAATTTTACTATGTTCTATATCACTGGTTTCTTCCTTCTTTGCTGGTCTAGACATATTCCTCTAATTTTTAACTTAGATTCACTGACATAAGTTAGCAATTCAAAGGGGGCTGTCAATACATTGCAGAATTATGGTGTACAGTTTCATCTTACATGTCTACTCCACTTAATTCATAACAATTATCCAGGATGCTGGATTGAAAAAGAGAAATATGTGGTCCTTGGGCCCAGCAGGAAAGGATATCATGGTTCTTAGAGGAGAGGGGGGCTGGTATCTCTCTGAAAAACTGTCTCTCTTTCTCTCTCATGTTATAGATCTTAGTCACTGTGTTTTCTTACTGAAATCCTCAGCAACCCCATCTCACAGCATAAGCACAGATGTAGTACCCCAAAGAAGTAGGACTAGAAGTGAGCATTTCATTTTAAAAAAATGTTCATATGTCCATGTGGCAAAAAATCCTGATGGTACAAAAAGTATAAGACAAAAAGTAAAATTCTCCCTTGTCTGTCCCTGCAACATTGACCCCTAGACTGCTTTGGAGCTAATTTTAATGAATCTTTGTCTTTCCTGAACAATGCTGGAATAGTGTTCAATTTACAATTATTACCTGAGCCTCTTGGAAACTGCCAAGGGCTTTGAAAATGAACACTTTGGCTCCTTCTTCAGGAAGTGCAGAGTCTAGCTGATGAAAGTGACTGGCTGAGGGGCGTGCAGGGGAGCAGGAGGGAGTAATAGGGGCATTTGAGATCTGGTGGGTCAGAAATCCCTCCAGTGACCACGTTGCTATGGAAACTTTGCCCTTGGACTGTAATGCAGAAAGCTCAACCCTTCTCCTGCCTGCTTTCTGTCAGACGTGAAGGAGGGACAGCTGAGGCCTAGGCAGGGGTGGTGGGAGGGTGGGAGTGGATGTGACTATGCTCCTGAACTGGAGGGAAAGATTCCTCAGAAGCTGCTCACCAGGTTTTTTGGGGGAAATTGCCTGAGAGATGAGGCAATCAGATTTGAAGTGTATTTGCAGGGTTTCTGGAATCTTCACAACTCTGATTCTGGGTTATTCTGAGAACTTTAGGTCTTTTACACCCAATTATGTTCCTCTTCCAGGCCAAAGAAGTTTCAAGTGTTCCCCTCTGTGGAGCAGCCACCTGGTGGTGCAGGAGGCAGTTATTGAGCCAGGTTAGTCTCAGTCATGACTGGGCTCTTGACTCGGTACGTAAAGGTCAGAACAGCTACCCACACAAACACCGGAAAAAACAGAGTATACCAACCCAGTTTCAGGGTTTTTTTTCTCCATCTTCCTTCTTATTTCTGTCTGACCAGTTGACAGGATATAGCTCTGCCTTCTGAGAACAGTATTTTTAGGTTTACAGAAAGAAAACATTTAGATGAACTCTAGATAGGGTAGAGGGGTTGGAGGGGAAGGGAGGGGGCATGGGGTTATTAATGATGGTGGAATGTGATGATCAGTATTATCCAAAGTACAGATATGAAGACACGAGTTGGTGTGAATATACTGTATATACAACCAGAGATATGAAAAATTGTGCTCTATATGTGTAACAAGAATTGTAATGCATTCTGCTGTCATATATAAGTAAAATAAAATAAAATTAAATTTTAAAAAAGAAAGAAAATACTTACATAAACACTTGTAGATCCTCAGGATATGGTGGGACATATCCTCAGGTTCAGAAAAGTCCATTCTTAAATGAGAATTAAACTACTTTGAGATTTCACCTTCTCCCAGTCAGAATGTCTATTATTAAAGTGTAAAAGCCTAGCATGGATGTGGAAAAAAGTAACCCTGATATGCTATTGTAATTTGTATAGCCACTATGGAAGACAGTATGGATGGTTCGCAAAAAACTAAAAATAGAACTATCATATGATCTAACTATACTAGTCTTGGGTACATACCTGAATAAAATGAAGTCAGCATACAAAAGCAATACCTATATACCTATTTTTATTGTGGCTGTTCACAAAAAAAAAAAAAAAAAAAACTGTTCACAATAGCCAAGGTATAGAATCAGCCTAGGTGCTCATCAATGCATAAATGGATAAAGAAAATATAATTATATTATGTGTGTGTATATAATATATATATATTACATTATGACATATATATGTTACATATATAATATATGTATATATATTATAATGTAATATTATTCAAGCATCAGTTATTATCTGAGGCTCTTGAAAGAAAAATGAAATCATGTCTGTAAGCACAAATGACAGAGACAAGAGCAGACCTCAAATGGATTAGCAAGCTGTCTTTATTAAGTAGTGGTGAAATGGCACGTGGCAAGTTTTCAGAGGAGAAAATGGGCCCTGATTACAAGAGGGGCTCACTGTTTATAGATCTTAATGAGAGTTAATCAGCTGAATGTTTAGTGTGACTTAATCATCAGAGACTTGAGCAGTAAGGAAACTTGTTGTGCTGGTTAAAAATCTAATTCAGGGGGGACTGGAGTTGTAGCTCATTGGTAGAGTACTTGCCCTGCATGGCCAGGCACTGGGTTCGATTCTCAGCACCACATATAAATAAATTAATAAAATAAAGGTCCATTAACAGCTAAAAATCATTTTTAAAAAATCAAATTCAGGGAAACAGTTGTAAAAGTTTGAAATGTATTGTTTCTGGTATAAAAATTTAGAGCCCCTAGTTCATGTGTTTGCCTTCACCTCCAGGACTCAGTGTTACTGGGAAAGGATAAAAGCCTGGCTCATTGCTTATCTTCCTCCAGGATCCACTGTTACCCAGAGATTCTCTGTTTGCTTTTTTCCTTTTAGGATTCATCAGCAATGGGAAAGGGTGAAAGTTGAGGGCCCAGTGTTCAGTGTCCTCCTCCTCCTCCTCCTCCTCCCTTCAGGACCCATTGTTACTGGGAAGGGATGAATGTTTGCCTTCTTCCCTCCTCCCTCCTCTCCTCCCTCCTCAGGGGCCACACTGTCCTCCTTTCTTCCCAGGGGCTGTCTTGGGGAATGTTATTTTTCCATATCCTTTAATGTCTTTTTCAGGATATTGGATGGAACTAGAGATCATCATGTTAAGGGAAATAAGCCTGACACGGAAAGACAAGCATAGATGCATTCTCTCATGTATGAAAACTAAAAAAGAAAAAAATTAAAAGATAAAAGTGTAAGAGGAACTATTAGGGAAGGAGAAGAGGAGTAAATTAAGGGAAGGAGAGAGAAAAGGGAGCATTAGAGAGAGCAGTAGGGAAGATAAGTATGATTAAAACATGATATCTGCATGTGGAAAATGCCACAGTAAAACTATTAATTTGTATAATTAGTAGCAGGTAATATTTAATAACTAAAAAATAAAGAACTACCCTTAATACTCCTTGAATAGTAGGGTCTATTCAAGGAGTCTAACCTGGAATTGGAATGTAAAAAATGTTCTATTTCTAATGCATTTGTTTCCTGATTCTTTAGGAAGAAATATCACGCAAGATTGGAAGTTTCTCCACTACTCCCCTATCAAGACAAGAAAAATCTTCAGTAGTTTCTTGGTAATGGTTTAAGAGAAATAAAATTCACAGTGCAACTAAAATGCAACTAACTGGATCTTTGTGATTTTTTAATAAATGTATGCAAGGAGGGAGAAAAACACTTAGATTTTTTAAGCTTGTTTGATTACTTGATTATTTTCTTTGAGTTAAAGACAAAAGCTGTGTTAAGACGGATTGAAAACTCCATTGGCTTCTCTCCAGTCTGCCCAGTGAGCTCCATATGCTTATAGTCATTTCATTTAACTCAGACACATGTATGTGTCTCACTCCATGCTGAATGAAGTAGTTACTTTTCATATTTTGCATCTTCTGCCTCATTTACCCGTCCTGAGAACATAAAACACTGTTCAGAAGTTCAGCAGGGTGTAAATGTGCCTGTGGATCCATAAAAATTTACTACCATTACATAATAAGATTCAAACTGCACGCATTACGGTCATAAGTATTTTGGTCAACATCATTTATATGAAATTCAACCATTCCCAGCATTAAAAATTTCATTAGATAGTGAACTAGCCTCTCTTAACTTCCTCGCAAGGCTAGGGGCAAGAGAAGGTAATGATGAGCCTTCAGCTTACTCAAGTATTATTACTCTTGGATCCAGCATACAACCTACCATTCTTACATGCTTTATCATGATAATTATGTTTCTAGAGATAGTTTACTTGGTTCATACCATTTTTTTAAAAAAATGACATATTGGCTGCCTGTGTAAGGAGGGAGAAAAACACTTAGATCTTTTAAGCTTGTTTGATTACTTGATTATTTTCTTTGAGTTAAAGGGATTTCTAATAGAATTATTCAACTAATTTATAAGAGTTACTCCCTGATGCTGATAGTGGGTTGATTATCAAGTCAGAGCATAAAGCTTGGATTATCAGTGAAATAATTTTCGAAGTCAGCTCAATGGAACAATTCCACAGGTAAAGAAGGATCCTGAGAGAAGTATGCATTTTCAAAGAGAGGCAGACAAGAACACCCCTAATGATTATTCATGTTCATCTTCTGAGCAACATTTATTAGATTTGTTTTTATGTAGTTCGAAGAAGCTTGACAGTTTGACCTCTTATTATCATTTTGATTTTCATTCCCAGGGCATATCTCCGGGCAAGGAAGTTATAATGCTGGGATAGCTATCTTTGGGTAATTACAGAAGGAAATGTACCAGAAGGAAAGGACACTGAAATGGTAGGATCCTGTCCAATATTCCATTGTCACCTGTGTCCTCTCCAGAATAACTGCACATATTTAGTGGGTAAAGTGTGATACTTTGATACATGTATGCAATATATAATGATCAAACCTGGGTAATTAAAATTCCCATCCCCTAAAACACTGATTATTTCTTTGTTTTGGGCAAACTTTGACCTTTTTTCTTTTAGTTCTTTAAAAAATACATGACAAATTATTGTAAAGTATAGTCACCCTACTATGCTGTAACACAATAGAACTTATAACTCCTTTCTAATTGTGTTTGTAGCTATTTTGTAACCACCCTCCATCTCCCCTCCTTACTGTTGGCGGGTGGGACCTTTTACCTCTCTTGGGACCACGGTCATTATTGGGTATTGGCTGAGGTGGCCTCATGGATTCTTCCAGAGCATTTCCATATATGTGACCTGGCTGGATTGGCGTTAGTGGGCTTTTAGCCCCCGCAAGGGCTTTTGACCTTAGTCCCGCCTAATGGTTTAATCTGAAATCTGCTTAGGCCCTTAGTGATAGTGACATAACTGCCCCTTATTGGTTCTTGCTACTGTCTCTTCCTACTCCTTCCTTCTATCACTATATAACCTTGTCCCTGACACAATAAAGTTGAGATGGTTGACTCAACTCCCAACTCGGTGTGATTGTGGGCCAGGTTGGGTGGTGGGCCAGGTCGCGGTACTTACCCTCTTGCTCAGCCCAGGAGACACTAGCTGGTCTAGTGCGCTACACTACCTCTGTTGGAGGGCAGTTCCGACAGCCGGTGCCTCTGAGACGACAGGCTGATCCTGTCTGTCTCCCACATACCCTTGTCGCAGGGAGCGACACCTTACCCTTCCCAGTTCCCAATGACTACTATTCCACCCTCTACTTCTATGAAAAGAGCCTCTTGGGCTTCCACCTATGAGTGAGAACAGGGGTATTTGTCTTGCTGTGCCTGGCTTGTCTCACTTAACACGATGTTCTCCAACTCCATCGTGGCTTTGAAACTCTTGATGATGTGCTTTGCAGGATAGATGATCTGTTTCAAGCCCCATGGAGATGGCTTCACAGTTATGAAGCTGTAATACACGAAGAAGTGAAGGAACAATTGGATTTCATAACTTTAAAAATCCAACAATTCCGCAAATATAAGAAAAGGACAACTTTTATTCTAACTTTCCTGCTCCTGGTTTGATTTTAACCTTACCCTATAATAAAGTCTAGATAAACAAGCATTAGGACAATAAGATTCTGAGAGGTAGAGACGAGGTTCTGTAACTATAAAAGCTCAGTGGAAATCATATACTTAATTATCTTAGGATAGATAAAACTAAAATATCAGGGTTCTGTGTTTTGGGCTGGAATGGCATCAGTATCTTTGTTCATTTCATGTTATTTATTATTTCTCTCTTATCCTTTGGGCAGTAAAAATTTTGTAAAACTATTTTCTTTTCATAAAATTTCTTTGATAGACATATTGGATTCATATATTTATTGGAGAACTCATTATGTATTTAAATAATATTCTCTTGTATCAGATATAATACAGTAATATATAAGGATACATTTTAAATTTATAAATAGTGGAATAGTATTTATATATTATGTGGGAGGACATTATTTAAAGGGGTTTTTTAGTAGGGAATAACTGTTTTCTTCTTGACCTATAACATCTGCTTTGATGATTCATGAGACATATTATTTCTGAGACCCGAATAGACCAATGGCCACACAGTTCTAGGAAGGTTGATTTTATGCAGGGTCAGCTTCTGAGTGCTGATTATATGTCAGATTGAACTTTGAACTCAGCCTCTTCCCTAGAGTGAAGAGTACCTGAACACACCATCATCATGCTGCATGCTGACAATGTTGAGGACTGAGGCTCAGCAGGGAACTTTGTGGGGTTCTCAGAGCCAGCCCCACTGTAAGTTCTCAGGCAACTCATCTTCTGTCACCTACTGGAGCTCCAGCAGGCACTGTGGGCTGCTCCTTCTTGCCTTCCCTCTGGATCTGCTGTTGTCTGAGCAAACACATATGGCATTTAGGGTGCCCATTTCTCAATCCTCAAGGTGCGGCCAACAGTGGATACCAACTTCGTCTCTGGTAAAAAGAAACAAAAAACTTATTTTTTATTTTAGCTGATTGGAAAGAATAAATTTGAGGTCAGAAGAATTTTGTTTATTTTATTTAAATAAATAGAATAAATCAAAGTATTGGATGTTTGGTTGTAAAGATGGAAAGGATGCCAGGTGGAAGCTGAATCCTAGTGAAATTATACTGAGAGGTGTTATACCACCTGCAACTTCTGAATTTTGAATATTAGTCCAATCCTATATAAATGCCCTCAGATTCCTTTCATTTTAATTTAAATATATACAGAAGTTATCCACAGAATTTAAAAAAAAATTTTGCCATATTTATATCCGGTATTTTTAAATAGAAAATACACATTAAAGTTGAAGTGCTATCTTCCTTCCTTTAACCCATTAAATTATTTTTTCTCAGAGACAATCACTATTAGTTATAATAAATTTTCAAATGTTTTAACTACTTGTGGGTATTATTATTTTGAATGTTTATAAAGTTTACATGAGCTATATATATTGTATTATACTTTCTGTTTTGTAATTTACTTTTTATATTGTACCTTGTTCACTCAATAAGCATGTACAGTTTGTCCTCCACACCTGTAGGTTCAAGTGTAGTTACACCTACAATGGCTACATCTGTACCAAACATTTATTTTTTTGTGTGTTGTGTTATAAGGATCTAATATTATTTTATTCTACCCCAAAAGCTTACTGATCCAAAGGCATCTATTGAAAGAAATCTATGAAAAGTTTTGTTGATTTTAATGTTAATGCTATTACATAAAAAATCCATGTACTACGTGTTTACTCTATTTTAATGCCAAATTCTTTCAGTTCACAGGTCATGAAATGCCACATCACTCATTGCTTTTCAGCAGCTGTGCTGAATGTCAGAAGGTCATTTAACCTTGCATACATTCTGGTTCTTGAATATCTTTTCTGTATTGTGACAGAAACACACTTATGATTTTTCTCACAAACTATTTACTGAGCAAAGAAAAGTAGCATAAAACCAAATAGCTGTCACCTGCAGTAAAAGAAAAGATTTCTTCAGAGATCCTAGTTTCTTTGTAATTTTAGAGAAGCTAATAGTGTGTAGAATTGATGTGTCTGAAGAAAGCCACTCCTTATCTTTTTTTTTTTTTGATTTGGTAATAAAATCCTCAAATGAGTGAACATCGGCATGTGAATAGCCGAGCCAGGATTTGGTGATGGTTGTTGCAAAATAAGAATTTTTTCCCCCATATTTTCCATACTGTCACAGAATTAACACCTATGGTATTTAGACTCAGATTTATAGTTGCATATGAGGTGGTAAATCATGAAATAATACTAATGTGCTGACTCAGAAAATATTTTATTGCTACATTCCTTGAAATGAAAAAGTCTGGGTTTAGAAACCCATGGCTATATAAATCCTGTCTCAAAACTCTATGTATGATGGCGTAAAGGAAGTTTTAAATTGAAAAGAATTTTTACATTTTCACCAAAACTATTGAAAAACTGGACACTATGCATGACAGCTATTTGCAATACATCAGACACTTGGCCTTGGTAACAGAGAAAAGGGAAACAAAATATCTGGGGGTAGATGGGGGGGGGTGTGGGCATCATTTTATTGTCCTGGATTTCTTCTTGAAAGAAATTGCTGGGCCACAGAACAAAGGGAAATCAGCAGCCTTGCTGGGTTGAATACAGAGACTGGAGGTGAAGTGTGCACAGCCATCCTCTTATCCTTGATCAATACCATTGTGCGCAGGGGTAAAGAATAATTCCTGAGAAAAGGCAACAATTAGGGTTCCATGAGCTAACCTATTCCTAGAGATTACACATGGTTAGATATCACCAGGTGGCCAGCACCCACTGCACGAGGGTACTTTTGCCTGCTCAGAAGGATAAGCCTCCGAAGAACTTAAAGTCTGAAATAATTAGTACAAAAGACAGATTCAGAATTATAGTTTTAAAGGATGGAACACCTGATAGGTTCAGCCAGCACATACGCTGGGGCTAGACAACTAGAAAGTGGCCCCCATGGTTTATTTAAGGGAGTACATCAAAGGCAGGAATAAGGTTTCAGGTCAGAGGTGGAGTCTTGCTTCATGATGTCTTGTAGTCAACAGGTTGATTGGCATCTTGGCAGGCTGTACCCATCTCTGGGAGTCTGTGTGGGACCTGGCAGAGCTGAATAGGACTCACATGTATCTGGGTGGTCTTGCCAGCAGGATTGTTACTGGAAGTTCCCAAATACCAGATTTTCCTATTCAATAGGCTTCTGTGCTGATGATCCACACATAGCCCACAGATGGCTCTCAATAGCTAGAAACAAAATCCTTTGCATGAAGAATAGAGAAATCTCTTTGAATATACAGGGAATTCAATAAAGTCTCCAGATGGTCATTGCTTAGTCATTGGGCTTAAGAGAGAAAAGACTACTCCAGATCCATCTTAAAAGAAAAAAATAAAAAATCATCCTTAAAGTTACAATGTTACATTCAAATAATCTCACTGTCTGCTAGAATAAAGCTCAAAACTTAAAAAAAAACATTTTATGCACTTTATTTGCATATTTGTTGATTGGGTGATTTGGTTCTTAGTGTTAAGTTTTTTTTTTTTTTTTGTATATTCTGGATATTAGTCCCCTGTAGAGGTGTAGCTGGCAAAGATTTTCTCCAATTCTTTAAACTCTCTCTTAATGATCTTAGTTCTTTCTTTTGCTCTGCAGAAGCTTTTCAATTTGATGCTGTCTCACTTATTGATTCTTGGTTTTATTTATTGAGCTTTAAGTATCTTGTTAAGGAAGTTGGTGCCTGCACCAATATGTTGGAATGTTGACTCCATGTTTTCTTTTATCGGTTGCAAAGATTCTGGTTTAATTCCTAGGTCCTTGATCCACTTTGGGTTGACTTTTTTACAGGGTGAAAGACAGGGATTATTTTACATATGGATATCTAGTTTTCCCAACATCAGTTCTTAAAAAGGCTACTTTTTCTTTAGCATGTTTTTGGTATTTTTGTCAAGTATCAGAGAACTGTATCTATGTGGATTTTTCTCTGTGTCTTCTATTCTATTCCATTGTACTTCATGACTACTTTAAAACACTATTATATCTACTATTTAACAAAGAGAAATTCATAGTATCTGGCATACAAACAAAAATTTTAGATAGGCAAAGAACTAAGGAAATATGTTCTATAATCACATGAAAAAAATCTTGTAATAGAAATAGTTGTTCATATGACAGAGGTGATGGGATTAGCAGATAAGAACATTTTCATAGAGTCATTATTAACATATTCTATATGTTCAAGGATTTATAGGAAATTATGAGAGAAGAAATGGAAGATTTATAAATGGTACAAATAGAGTTAAGAAGTAATAACTAGAATGAAAATTTTAGGACATGGCATAATTTAAATTTTAAATTAAATTTAATTTAAATTTTTTAAATGGCATAATCATAGAGACTAACTGAAAAGACCACATACTTGAAGATGTAGCTAGAAAGTTTCAAAAATGAAGAATGGAGAGAAATAAGACTTAAAAAATCAAAGAGCACACACCTTCAATAACCTGTGAAAAATATCAAGAAGTCTAATAGGTGGTAAAATATATTTGAAGACATAATAGCCAAAATATTTCCAAGCTGGATGAAAACTTATAACTCACACTTTCAAGAATCTCAGTTGGTTTCAAACAGAATAAGCAAAAGAAAAGAATCGAAACCATACTATAATCAAATTGTTAAGAACCAATAATGAGAAAATCTTAAAAACAGCTAGAAGAAAAATGAAAACTAAAAATAGAGAGAAAACATAAATCATATCAGGTTGATGATATAGAACTTTTAAGTCAGAATACAATGAAGTTAAGTAAAAAGCTTCTTCACAGCAGAGGAAATAATCAAGAATGTGAAGAGAGAGCCTACAGAGTGGGAGAAAATCTTTGCTACCTGCATCTCAGAGCATTAGTCTTCAGGATATACAAAAATCTCAAAAAGCTTAACATTAAAACCCAATAAATGGGCAAAGGAACTGAACAAGCACTTCACAGAAGAAGAAATACAAATGGTCAACAAATATATATAAAAATGTTCAACATCTCTAGCAATTAGAGAGATGAAAATTAAAACTACACTGAGGTTTAATCTCACCTCAGTAAGAATGGCAATTATCAAGAATACAAGCAACAATAAAATTTGGTGAGGATGTGGGGAAAAGGTATACGCATATGTTAAGGGTGGGACTTAAAATTGGTACAACCACTCTGGAAGACAATATGGATATTCCCCAGAAAACTTGGAATGAATTCACCATTTGACCCAGTTATCCTAATTCTTGGCATATACCAAAAGGACTTAAAATCAGCATAATACAGTGAGGTGGTCACATCAATTTTTATAGAAGCTCAGTTCACAATAGCTAAGCTATGGAACCAACTTGGGTTTCCTTCAACAGACGAATGGATAAAGAAAATGTGGTATATATACACAATGGAATATTATTCAGCCATAAAGAATGAAATTATGGCATTTTCCAGTAAATGGATGGACCTAGAGACTATCATGCTAAGTGAGATAAGCCAATTCACCAAAACCAAATGCTGAATGTTCTCTCTGATATATGGCTACTAACCTACAATAAGGGGGATGGAGAGGAGAAATGGACATTCATTAGACAAAAGGGAATGAAGAGAAGGGCAATGGGATTAGGAAAGATAGTAGAATGAATCAGACAGAACTTTGCTATATTCACATATAAATATACAGTGAAACTCCACATCATGTACAACCGCAAGAATGGGATCCTAATTCAGATAAATTATACTCCATGTTTGTATGATATGTCAAAATATACTCTACTATCGTGTATATCTAAAAAGAACACATAAAAAATTTTTAAAAAGAATGAAGTTAACCCTATAAAATATTGAAAGAAAAAAATGCCCACCTAAGTTTTTTTTTACCAAGCAAAAGTATCACTCAAAATAAACATAAATTAAAGTCATTTACATATTAGCAAATACTAACAGAATTTGTGTTTAGGCAATTTATATTATATGAAATGTTAAAAAGGCAACAAGGTGGGGGCTGGGGATGTGGCTCAAGCAGTAGCAAGCTCGCCTGGCATGCTTGCCGCCTGGGTATGATCCTCAGCACCACATACGAACAAAGATGTTTGTCCCCCGAAAACTGAAAAATAAATATTAAAAAAAATTCTCTCTCTCTCTCTCTCAAAAAAAAAAAAGGCAACAAGGTAGCCTTAAAATGTATTAGTAAACATTCTCTAGAGAAACAGAACCAATACCAATAGGATGAAGAGAGATAAAGAAAGAGGAGAGGGGTGGGGAAGGAGAGCTTCATTTTAAAGAATTGGTTCTTTTGAATGTAGGGATGGCAAGTACAAAACTTGTAGAGAAGGCTGTAGACTGGGGACTCTGAATTTATGTTGTAGCTCAAGTCCAAGGACAATCTGTAGACAGATTTCCTTCTTTCTTGAGGGACTTTAGAGTTTTTTCTCTTAAGGCCTTCAACTGCTTGAATAAGGCTATTCCCATTATGGAGGGTAATCTGCTTTACTTTAAGCTTACAGATTTAAACACCAATTGTCTCTTAAATATACCTTTATGGAGACATCTCTAGTGGTATTGGACCAGATATCTGGGTGTTATGGCCTGGCCACATGGATGCATAAAATTAACCATCACAGATTGATCTGACTCACAAATGATAATCACAGTGTAATTGATAGTGGATAGAGAGTTTCCATAAAAGTGACACTATCATGTTGAATAAAAGATTATTATCCAATAACTGATATAATTAACATGTAATGAAACAGAGAGGCTAAAGGTAAAAAGCAGAAGTGGCAGTATTAATGCTAGATAGAGTAGATCACAGAGTAGGACATACTCTCAAGGATAAAGGAAAACATTCTATAATAGTATTTAGCATGAAAACATAAAAATCCCAAGTGCATACGTACCTAAAACAAAGCATCAATATACCTAAGGCAAAACATTGGAGAAATTGACCCACAGATATAATTACATTTGTCAGTAACTGACAAAGCAAAGGGACAGATCAGTAAGGACACCGAGCACTTAAACAGCACCATAAACCAGCCCGAACTGAAGGATGGATTATCACTTTCTGGTGACATAATCAATTATGGGGTTCAGAAGGTGAAGATGGTGTGTTAAGGTTTTTCCAGGGGCAATTGTTCTGGCTTTTATAAGCATTGAGCCTTTTTTTTTTTTATTTGCTGTTGATCATTTGTTGAATCATCAGGTGTCATGGGCTGTGCATTTTAGATGCCAGAGGCAACATCTGTGGCAGCTTTGACAAACACTAAGAGTTAAACTTTAAAACATGTACCATAACTCACATTATCTATTTGGATCATCTTTTCATACCCACATTTATTTTGCTGTAATTTAGATTGTTTCTCTTTCTGGGATCTGATGCTTAATCCTTTATTTCATGATTATCTGGAGGCATGGTGTCATCAGTAACACGTTTAAAGGACAGGGTTGTATACCAATACTTAAAACAAAAGCCAGCAAAGAGGTGAAAATATCTAAGAAGTTAAAAATATTTGCATGAGAATTAGTGACAGCGGGTATGTTTTTCAGTGGTCTTAAGCACAATAACCTACCTCTAAGCACGTATGGCAGTAGATAATTTGTTTTTAAAATCTGGAGCTATAATGTTGTTTTGGCCTAGAAACATGTATCTAAGAACCAATTCCTTTCGAGGTTCTCTCCAACAAAGGTAATGGTGGTCTTTTTCCCATAATACCCAGTATCTTGTTGAAGATCATGTGTAAACTACGCGTAGATAGCTATATTGGGAAGGCAGTCTTCACCTATGAATCATACAACTAAATACCACTGGCTGATTTATTGTAGCAATCAAACTATGAGAACAGAAGAGAGTAGAACTCTTTGGCTGTAGCCTATCATTTATATTTGTTTTCACTAATATTTGGGGCAAGTAAGAGGCTATAATGAATATAGAGACTGTTAATAAATCTTCAGGGCCTTTTAATTTGATACTAGGTATATTATGACTGTTCTGGGATGTCATAATTTAGTCTAGAAAAAAATCCTTTTTGCAAAATTATAGTTATACATAATATTGGGGTTCATTTTGACATCATTATACAAGGATGGAATTTAATTTGCTCCAAATAAGTCCCCAGTATTTCCCCTTTCCTTACCCTCCAACCTCCCCCTGTTCCCTTTCCTGTATTTATAGTTGATAAAAAAATCAGTGCATTTTGGAGGTGAAATTCACTGTGGTACATTTATATATGTACGTAGGATAATTTGGCCAGTTTTATTTCACTATTTCTTCTTTATTCTGTCTCTACTGTCCCCCCCTCAACCTCCGTTCCTTCAGTCCACTATCTCTCCTCTATTTTCATGGGATTTTTCCCTTCCCCTTTTCCATTTTTCCCCCTTATTTTGGTCTAGCTTCCACATAGGAGAGAAAACATTTGATCCTTGGCTTTTGGGGTCTGGATTATTTCAGTTTGCATTATATTCTCATGTTCCATCCATTTATTAGCAAATGCCAAAAGTTCATTCTTCTTTATGTCTGAGTAAGATTTCTTTGTATATATACCTCATTTTTTTATCCTTATGTTGATGGGCATCTGGGCTGGTTCTATAACTTGGCTAGTTCTGTACATTGCACTGCTCTAAACACTGATGTGGCTGTATCCTGTTTTATGCTAATTTTAGATTTTTTGGATATGGTTCTAAGGAGTAGGATAGCTAAGTCACATGGTGGTTTTATTCCTAGTCTTTTGAGGAATCTCCATACTACTTTCTAGAGTGGTTGTACTAACTTGCAGTCCCACCAACAATGTATGAGAGTACCTTGTCTCCCACATCCTCATGAGCATTTATTTTTCGTTGTATTCTTGATGATTGCCATTCTGACTGAAATGAGATGAAATCTTGGTGTAGTTTTGATTTGCATTTTCCTATTTGCTAAGGATGTCCAATCTTTTTTCCTATATTTTTTGACCATTTGTATTTCGTATTTTGAGAAATGTCATTTCCCATTTGTTGATTGGGTTATTTATTTATTTATTCTTGGTGTTAAGCTTTTAGAGCTCTTTGTGTATTCAGAATATTAATTCCAAGTCTGAGAAGCAGCCAGCAAAGATCTCTGCTTGTGTAGGCTCTTCTTTCATGCTCTTAACTGTGCTTTTTTTTTTCTGTACAGAAACTTTTATATTTGATGCAATCCCACTTATTGATTCTTGATTTTATTTCTTGAGCTATAGAAGTCTTATGAAGGAAGTCAGTGCATGTGTCAATATGTTGGAGTATTGAGCCTACATTTTTCTAGCACTTGCAGAATCACCTAATTCCTAGGTGATTAATCCACTTTGAGTTTTCCTTTGTTCAGGGTGAGAGATAGGGATCAAGTTCCATTTTTCTACATATCTGTATCCAGTTTTCCCAGTACCATTTGTTAAAAATAGGCAATTTCTCCTTCAACATACATGTCTAACACCTTCGTTGAATGTCAGATGATTCTATCTATGTGGGTGTGTCTCTGTGTCTTCTGTTCCATTGGTCTTCATGTCTGTTATGGTTCCAATGCCATGATGCTTTTGTTACCATAGCTTTGTAATATAATTTGAGGTCCAATGCTGTGATGCCTCTAGCACTGCTCTTCTTGCTTTAGTTATTCTGGGTCTCTTATTCTTCCAAATGAACTTTAGAACTGCTTTTTGTAGTTCCCTGTTATTTTGATGAGGATTTCATTGAATCTGTATAATACTTTTGGTAGTATGGCCATTTTGATAATATTCATTCTCCTATCCAGGAACATGGGAAGCCTTTCCATCTTCTAAGGTCATTTTAAATTTCTTTCTTCAATGTTCTATTCTTAAAATTTTTATTTATATACGGGGTAAAATGGGAGTTCATAACCCGCTTGAATCAAAATGTGAAATATGATATATCAAGAACTATGTAATGTTTGGAACAACCAACAATAAAAAAAAATTTTTTTATTTATTTTTTTAAGTTATCAAGAATGGAATGGTTTTCCTAATTTCATTTTCAGCAGATTCACTATTGGAATATAATAAAGACCAAACCATATGCTATTTATAAAGAGACTCACCTTTCAGGCAAAGACATCAACAGAATGAACATGAAAGGTAGGAGAAGATAGACTATACAGATGGAAACTGAAAGCAAGGGGTTAGTTACCCTCATATCTGTCAGAGTAGATTTTAAGCCAAAATTAATCAGATGAGATAATGAAGGTCACTTTATATTGATTGGTTAAGGGAATCACCTAACAAGATATAATGATTGTAAATATTTATGCCCCCCACCAAAATGGTACATCTATGAACATAAAACCTTCTCATTATAAGGAATTAAATAGACTACAATACCACAATACTGGGTGATTTCAACACATCTCTCTCACCATTTTATAGATCATCCACATATAAACTAAGTAAAGAAAAAAAATCTTTTTATAGTATTTCACCAGTCTTTGAATCTAAGCATGTATTTTGTTTTATATTGGAAAAGTACACAGTGAAACAATTTATTAACACATTTGACCATTAACTAAGAAGTCTGAACTTTTGTTTTATTCTTTCAGATTATTTTAATCCTAAATTTGGTCTCAATAAGGTTGGGTTAACTAAATTTTGGAGAGGATAATGAACTTAATTTTTCTATCATGTTCCCTTTATAAAATAAAGAAGAAATTCTTTGTACTACCAATTCCTGTATAGAAAAACAAAATAAAACTATTTTATGAATTAAAAAAAATACTGACATATTTCAAAGTTTAAAACTGAGTATTGAATTAGATAAAGGAAAAATCAAAAAGAGAAGAGTTTTTAGAGGAGTCAAGATATGACTAATTCATGATTACTTAAATGGAATAAATGGTTGCAGGAAATGTCTTTAAAAGTAAGTTACAATGATTATTAAGAAATTCTGTTAAAATGGTTTAAGAATGCATCAAAAGCACACAGTATAACAAAATATTTTGTTTAAAAAAAGAGCCTCCACTATCTGGTACCAAAAAAAAAAAAAAGAAAAAAACATTTCAATTTTGACAGAAAGAAAACACAAAATTTTAGCTTTGTTCTCTTTGCATATTATGCATGTAACAATTTGTAGTAAATGATTCATAAGATTTTTCAATTCATGAATAAACTCATCAAACTTATTCACCGTTGTCAAAAATTTTAATACATTTATTTTTTTAAATTGAGTCATAAGAATTGTACTCCCAGGAAAATCAGGGTTACTTCCTCTCAGGCCTTAAATCACTGATATCATCAAAAGTACACTCTCTAAACATATGGAATACAATTAGAGGTATATAACAAGAGAAAATTTGAAAAATATATTAATATGTGAAATTTAAACAATACACTGTGGGGAATATGTCTCATCACTACAATAAAATACTTGATATAATGAACTTATAAAGAGAAGAGGTTTCTTTTGCTTCACAGTTTTGGAGCTTTCAGTCCATGATTTGTTGTCTCCACTGCTTTCAGGCCTGTGGAAAGGCAGTATATAGTGATGGGAACATGTCGGGAAGAAAGCTTCTCACCCCACTATGAGCCTGGCAGAACAGATGGAGAAGGGTCTAGGTCCCACAATCTTCTTCAAGGGCATGCCTCCCACTTAGTGATCTAAGGATCTCCCACTAGATCCTACCTCTTAAAGGTTCCACCACTTCCCTACAGTGTTAGCCTGGGGACCAAATTTTTAAAACATGGGCCTTTGGGGAACATCCCAAGAACCAAACTATAGCAAGGAAATTAGAAAATGCTTTGAGATAAATGAAAATGAAAACACAACATACAAAAACTTGTTATGGGATGCTATAGCACTGTTATAGCATCACTTATAGCAAAATTTATAGTTGCAAATCCCTAACTTGAAAAAAGAAGAAATATCTCAAATCAGTAACTTGACTCTCTACCTTAAGTACATAGGAAGGGATGACTAATGTCAAAGCAAGCTGAAGAAATGTCATCATAAGAACTGAACAAACAAATGAAATAGAAATTTCAGAATGATGTTCTTTAAGATGAAATAGATAAAACCAATGAAACTGAAGGTTAGTTCTTCAAAAAGATCAGAAAATTAATAAAACTTTAGGAAGGAGAGGGAGAGAGATCATGAAAAGATGAAAGGTGGGTCATTATTACTGACTTTATAAAAAAAAGAAAAGATTACAAGATAATAATATGAGCAATCATATGCCACCATTAGATAACCTAGAAAAACTGAACAAATTCCTAGAAAAACACAAATGACTGGAAATGACTTGAGAAGAAGTAGAAAATCTAAATGTATTACAACTAAAGACATTGACTCAACACCAAAACTTCCCACAAGGAAAATTCAGATCCAGACGACTCTAAGGTAAACTGTGTCAAGCATTTAAAGAATATAACATCAATCCTTTACAAATTCTTCCAAAAAATAGAACTATCAATTCCTAAGGGTTGCTGTAACCAACTATGACACATTTGATGGCATAAAACAACAGAAATTTACTTACTAATAGCTCTTGGAGTCAGAAGTCCAAAATCACAATGTCTGTAGTGCCCCCTGCCTTCTGAAGGACTGATGGGTATAATGGTTTGGATGTAAAATGTCTCCCAAAAGCTCACATATTGGAGGCCTGATACCCAATGCAATAGTGTTTAGAGGAGGGACTTTGGGGAAATAATTGGATCATGAGGGCTGTGACCTCATCAATGGATTAATCCACTGGTTAGCCATTGATGGGTTCATAACTGAATGGGCTACTTGGAGGTGGTGCAAGTTTCAGGAGGCTGGGTCTAGTTGGGGAAGTAGTTCACTGCAGGGATTGCCTTGGAAGGGCATATTTTATATTTTTTCCCTGACTCCCTCCCTTCCCTCTCTCTCTGATTTCCAGCTGCTATGAAGTGAGCAACTTTGCTCTGCCATATTTTCCTGGCCCTGGTGTTCTGCCTGACCGCAGGCCTATGGCAAAGGGCCAAGAGACTATGGACTGAAATCTCTGAAACCATGAGCCAAAACAGATATTTCCTTCTTCAAGTTGATCTGCTCAGGTATATTCTCACAGTGTTGGAAAGCTGGCTAGCACAATAGGAAATCCTTTCTTGCCTCTTCTAGCTACTGATGACTCCAGATATTCCTTGACTTTTATCAATAGAACTCTAGTATCTGTCTCTGTCTTTATTAAGTCTTTTTTCCCTCTGCTTCTGTGTCTCAAATATTCCTCTCCTTTTTCTTATAAGAGCACCATTTATGTCCACCCAAAATGTAGGATGATCTAGGATGATCTCATTTCAAGTTCAATAACTTGTAAGTGTGATGATCCTGTTTCCAAATAAGGTCACATTCACAGGTACTAGATGGTAGCACTTGAACAAGTCTTTGGGGGGCTGTTATTCAACTTTTTACAAAGAATAAATATTTCCCCCCAAGTCATTTTTTGAGGATAGTCTTACTTTTTACCCAAACCAGAGAAATACATTATAAGAAAACTAAACTCCAGACCACCAATATCCTTCACAAAAACTAGCAAGCTAAATACAAGAAACATTCTACATATGTGTGTGTGTGTGTTATTAAAATGCATTATTAAAATAACTCAAAGGGATTTATCCAACAATGCACAATTGGTTCAAAACCAAAAAGCAATTTGAATATGCTTTGTTAATAGAATAAAAATGAAACTTCACATGATCACCTTGGTAGATGCAGAAAAAGCATTTGATGAAAGGAGACATCTTTGTATAATAAAAACTTTCAACACACTAGAAATACAGGAGAGTTTTCTTAGCCTAATAAAGGATACCTATTTAAAAATCATGACTACATCTTACTTAACAGTTAAAGATTGAAACCTTTCAAATATCAGGAACAAGACAAGAGTTCCAATTTTATCACTTTTATTAGGCATTGTACTGGAACTACTAAGCAGAACAGATAGTAACAAAAAAGAAACAGAAGAATCCACACTGAAAATAAAAAAAAAAACCATCTCTGATACAGATGACATAATCTTGTATACAGAAAATCCTAAGTAATGCATTAGAAAACTGTTTGAATAATAAACTCATTAAGCAAGAACTCGGTATGTATGATCCGCATTTTAACAAATCCAAATATATTTCTGTACCCTAGCAATGAATAATCTAACAATGAAATAAAAATAATTATATTTATAAGAACATTCAAAAGAATAAAATCTGTAGGAATAAATTTAACAAACATGTAGAATATTTCTATAACAAATCTTCAAAACACCAATGAAAAAAGTTAAAGCACTCAAATGTTTTGCTCATGGATTGAAAGATTTAATATTATTAATAGGAATATGCTTCAACTTTATTTCAGATTCCATATAATACCTATCAGAATCCCAGATGGCTTTTTAAAAAAACAAGAGAATTCATACTTCCCAATTTTAAAATTTGTTATAAAGCTATAATAGTCAAGATTGCATGGTACTGTTATATAGATAGACATATAGATCAGAGGGATAGAGTTTAGAATTCAGAAATAAATCCTTGCATTTATGAACCAATTAAATTTGACAATGGTGCCAGGACAACTAGATTCCATAATCCTCACACCATAGGTAAAAATTAAAATGGACCAAAGGCCTAAATATAAGAGCTAAAACTATAGAATTCTTAGAAGAAAACATAGGGATAAGTCTGTCGCCTTGAGTTATGCAGTGGTTCCTTAGGTATTACATCATAGTAATTCTACTCTTGGCTGTGCACCAAGAGAAATCTATACACCAGTGTTCATAGTAGCATTATTCATAACAGTCAACATCACACATTTACAAGTTGACAAATAGATAAACAAAATGTGGTATATCCATACAATGGAATATTATTCATCAAGAAAGGAATAAAATATTTTATTCACATAGATGAATCTTGAAAACATAATGCTATGTTAAAGAAAGCAAAAAAAAGGCCACATGCTGTACATGTCTGTTACTCTGCTTCATTATGAATTAGACAAGGCTATAGAGACAGAAAGTAATTTAGTGACTGTCAAGGAGAAGGAGGGCAATGTGTGGTGTGGGCATAGGGTTTCTTTGTAGGGAGATGAAAATGTTCTGAAATCCGATGGCCATGATGATGGCACAATTCCATGAACGCACACCAGCACTTTAAAATGGTGAGTTGTGCAGTATGTGAATTAGATATCAATAATTTGTTATTTAAAACAAAATCAGGCTCTTCTCCTAGAGATTCTGATTCAGGCTTGGGGTGGCCTTGGGATGCAGATGATTTACAAACTATGAGAAGTTTGTGAGGCATTAATTATGCTATTTTGTCTCTGAAGAACTACTGTCAAAAGGTAAATCTAGTATTTCTGAAGGAAAAGGTGATAAATACCTGCTAGCCCATAGACACTAGTTAGATTGTGAAGTTATCATCTGTCCTGTAGCCTCAGAGCAATTGAAACCCACATATGAGTGTTTTAGTGAAGAAAGAGAGAGAAGTGTATAAAGACAGTGAAAGAAGGCAAAATGATCAGGTTAGGAGAGCCTTAACCTAATCAGTGAATTATCAGGGAATGATAGGACTTAACTGAGCCGTAGGCAAGTAGGGCGTGGCTGGAGGAGGCCCTTGGGGTGTGCCTTTGGAGCATATATCCTCTCCTTGTTGAGCAGAGTCCCCTCTGTTTCTTGGTATGATGTCTGGAGCTGCTTCCCTCCACCAAACTTTGCCACCATGATGTTCTGCCTCACCTCAAGCCCTGAGGAAAGGAGCCGGCTGTCTGTGAACTGAGACCTCTGAAACCAGGAGCCCCAAATAACCTTTTCCTATTCTAAAATTGTTCTTGTCAGGTCTTTTAGTCGCAGCAGTGAAAAAGCTGACTAAAACAGATAGCTGTAAGAGGGAGGTGGGAAAAGCAGGGTCCTGGGAGGGTTACTTTTCAGGGTAAACAGATTCTGGGAAGACAAGTACCTGGAGCTCACTATTCTTAAACTAAACCAGATTACATATCTCTCAACCAAGTATCAGGAACAATAAAAATCCTTTACATCCACCCAGTACTTACTTTATAGCAGGCAATGTTCCTCTAACCTTTTCTTTGAGATAACTTGTTTATTCCTTGCAAAAGCTCATGAAATTTATACTGTTATTTTAATATTGCAAAAGAGGAAACTTGCCAAGTCCCCAGTCACAAGATAATCTGTTGCAGAGTCAAAGTTTGCAGTCCTGCTCCAGGGACTTGAAACGGTTCTAGGGATCAGTGACAAAGGCAGAGGGTGGAAGGAGAGTTTGCAGGTTTTTACCCTGACTTCTAGAGCCCGGGCCAGTCTGCGTACTACTTTCTGGGAACTGGGTAACAAAATGCAGCAGTGGAAACAATCATTTGAGTTGGATTTGGGCCATCTTGAATTCAAGTTCCATCTCTGCTACACATGGACTAGGAGAGTGGGGGGCATTTGACATTTTTTGGTCAGAATTTTTCATCTGTGTCTTTTGTGCCTTCTGCACAGCCTTGTAATGAGATTTAAACTCAGCGCATCTAAAAAACCTTTCTGAATTTTATTCTTTTAGATCAAGGTAAGGTGATGGAATGGACCAAAGGCCTAAATATAAGACAACTTTGAACCATAGCAGATGTCCCGACTTTTCAAGTATAATGATCTGGGAGGCTCTTAGATTGATAAATAATTTGGCAAAGAAAAATCTATTTATCCTTCTGGACTTATCTTTAGATTTGAGAGATGTCCTTTGCAGTTGAGAATTGTAGTCTCTCAGGCTCTCCTACTGGGGAGGAGAAGCAAAGCTCCAGTTTAAGTAGACACTAAAAAATTTCATCTTGAAAATTATTAGATTTTTATGAAAAAGCCAGTGAGGAGGAAAGTGAATTCAGAGGGCACTCAAACCATTGCACTTTTACTTCTGCCTCAGGTCAGTGGCTGAGCACATCTTTCAGGAGCCTGCCTGTGGCAGCAGTTGTTGCCTGGTGAACAGGCTCTGACAAATTCACCCATTTTGACAGCTCGCTTAAGATTGTAACGTTGCTCTTCAGGCAGGTGGGGGTCCATCTTTTATGTCTGTGTTATATACAGTTAAATGGCAAGAGGGAAGAGGAGAAGTGATTTGATTTTGATTTCAACTTTCTCTGATTAGGGGTTGCTGGAGGACTTTTCTGAATGCGCCATTAGGATGGCTGGCAGATGTCTTCTTAACATTTGTACTGGAATTCAGAGAACTTAGGGAAATGTTCAATGGCTTTCTGGTAGCTGAGGGGAATTCATTGCTATTGAATGTGCTAATTTAGCATGTGTTTAGTAGCCTTGTTTTGAAATGGTAGCAAAGAATGCTCTGAGGATCATTTTAAAGGAGAGTTGTTCTGGAAAGTCAGGAACAACAAGATCATAAACTAAAGGTCATAACTGTGATCAGTTGGTCATTAATTTGTTTTTCTACTTCTAGGCAGACCAGATCCTGCATATTTGCAGCAGACCTTCATGTGTATGATGGAACAATAACAGATGTGCATGCTTTAATTCCTGCATTCAGAGACCATGATGTAATAAAGGAAAACATGTTGAGCTAGAATAGAACCTATGGTCTTCCCACCTTTCTACCTGAATGGGCACCTTTAAGCCTGGTACCACTATCTTTTTAGCTGATAGAGTAGAAACCGTGGGATAGATTTCTGGGGCCAGTTTTTTTTTTTTTTTTTTTTTTGTGTGTGTGTGTGTGTATTGGATTCTCTGTTTTCTTTCTTGGTGCAATTTATCAACCAATAGGTGGATGTAATTTAAAATTAAGAAATATTGAAGGGAGCACCTTACCCTTGACTCAAATCATAAAATTTTAAGTGTATGGTTCAAATCCCAGTGGATTCTACACTTGTGGCTAATGAGGACACTTAATGGCATTATTGCTTTATATTAATCAAACATTTCAGGGTTATCTTACCAAATAAAGAGGATATACATGGCCCCTCTTGGAAGTTGTTTTCCTATTCGTGATTTTACTCTAGCACCACTGTTGGTAAGAGTGTGTTCTGTCCTCTAAGTCTCACTTCTTCTCCCCTCATCACCTCCTTCCTAAGTCCCTCCCTGGAGAGAATGATTATCACTTCTATTGAGCAGAGTTTGGATGCACACTGAATCTTGCTTCGGTAGTAGGGATGGAAGACTTGCTGTGGATCAGTGGTGGGCACCTGTGTGGTCCTCTCTTCACCTGGGTTGTTTTCTGCTGATCAGGGGGTTATCCCCTTTCCTGTTTCTTCTGAGTATATAATGCAGTGTCTGAGAAGAGCCACATCACTTTGATTTCTGGTGTTTTCATCCTGCAACCGTCTGGCCCTACCAGCACACCCATTTCATTTAGAGGATATAAGAGTACTGTTCAAGCTCAAGTCTAGACACACATTCCCACTCTAACTTGGCTTGCTTATGAATAAATATCTCTTTCCCTGGGTGATGATTCTTCTTTTCCTAGTGTCCTCTCCTCTATTCCCAGGAAAGCAGAGGTGAGTACTAGCTCAGGACTTGTAAATTCCTTAGTCTGTTATTATAACATCTTTAGAATAAAATAAAACCTTTTGGAATTCATATCAGCAAGTGTTCCACATAGTACTTGACTGGCCTACTATTGCCTGCATTAAAATGGAAATAGCATTGACCTCTCAGTCCTTGATTCTGTCCTGTTCCAAGCTCTGCCTCTGACTCCCTCTGTGACCTTGGACTTTATTTCCTCATTTGTGAAATAGAGAATTTGAACTAAATCCTTTCATCTAATCTTTAACGTTCTCTGATACTGAAAATTCCCTCTGTGAGTTCAGATCCTACTTTGATAAGAGATGTAGTATTAATTTTAATCTTTCCTTTGGATTTTCTTTGGAATTCCAATCTGTCTTTCTCTCCTTTTTTCTTCTCTTCATTCCCCCTTCCTTCCTTTCTCTCTCAGATACATGCATTTGAATGCCAGTGAATTAAAGACATTTTTTTTTCTGAGAATCAAGGAGTGAAATAAAATCCCAGGGTAAAACCAGTCTCACCATATTTAGGAGGCGTTTTATAAAACAACTTCAAGCCGAATCTCCTGGTGATAGAGGAAGCTGATCAAACAGCCTCTAATCTGCCTCATTTACAGCCTTTTCACATAACCCGGGTTATCACATTTTTTAAAAAGAATGAGCCATGCTACACTTTGAGAAGAGCTTAATGTTTCTGTGATTAGCATAATTAAAAAGAAGATTCACATCAATGACTTAATCTGGGCTATTGCTTTATGAAGTTTAGAAAGAAGTTTATTCGGGAGGCCTGGGGAGAGGATAGGAGGATAGTAAAATAAATAAATAAATAAATAACATGATGATGATGATGATGATGATAATTATAAAAAGGGCAGCTCAGCTTTGGAGCCAGAGGAGGTTAGACAATTACAGGGGCAGCTTCTGGGTCTAAGCTGGATGAAATGTGGTTGGATACACAGGCCAAATGGGGAAAAGAAAAATTGAATGGAGAAAAGGGAATTGAAAATGAGATACAGAATAGTTACTATCTCAGAATAAGCGCATTAGGTTTAAGCTCATTACCTGTATAGCTGAGAAGGAGAGTTTGTTGGGATTGTCAGAATCTGTGCAACAATAGAGAAACCAGGGAATTGGAAATGTAGCACCTGCTAGGTGTTGGTCTCTGGTATGAAGTATTTTATCTCTGGGAGGAGTCCTTGCCATTGCCAGCTAAATAGTATGAATATTACCTTACAGAAAACTAAATTGTCAATTTGAGAGGTTATCTAAATGCCACAAAGTGTTAAGCAATATAAACATGATTTAATCTTTGGGTGTCTGTCCTGAAAAAAATGATATAAGCACCACTCCACACTTTCTTTACGTTGGTGAGATAGCCTTCCTGGGAATGGGCAGTTCTATTAGGCTCAGTTTGAAAGACTGATTCTAGAAGTTCTCTACCTTTATAACACAACATCTTCATAGAGGCTAAAAATTGTTCTGTTAAGACAACAAGATTCTCATTCATGCTTAAACCTGGAGTTTTCATAGATTAGAGTTGGTTGTATGGTTTGCACAGATATTCAATATTATCCTCATATTATCGAGCAAATATTCTTTGCTTGTTTGATTTCATTCTACAATCTCTGTGAAGTACCTATTGCTTCATGTAATTTGCTGTATCACAGCGGGGAGGGGGAAGGGGAAGGACAGTGAGAAGCACAGTGAGAAGTGGTGAAGAGCAATCCAACTTTCACCATGATCCTGAAGGAGGTTCTATTTCATGTGCAAATTGCTTGGTGTACATTATTCAGGTGTCACCCAATGAATGCAAAAAAAAATGCTGTCAAATACAAAATAATCATTTCTATTTACACATTTAGTTGTCTTCCAAGTCTATTATTATTTGGAGGTTTTTTTTTTTTTGAGGAATTTGAGAGTTAGCAGAATGATGGTTGTTGTTTATTTAATTATTTATTAAGGTTTTCTTTATACTCTTGGGAGACTATTCTGTATGGGTCTTTCATGTTATCTTATGACAGAACAATAACTTCTCTTTTATTCTGAGCTACCTTTTGAGTTTGTAGATCTAAGCCTTGAAAAGGTGTGTCTTTCTCCAAAACAAAGACCAGACATGCTCATTGTCTAGTAAAAGGATAGTTTTCTTTTAGAGCAAAGGATACACAGGCATACTGGCAATTACAGAAGACTGTTTCTTCTCCTTTAATAAGAACCACTCTATGCAGAGGTATCTTTCTTAGCCTTTTCATGTCGTCTCAATGGGACTTGCAACAAAGGGAATCAATACAAATATGCTGATGCTCATGTTTCTTACCATACTTTAGTAATAAAGTCCTTTGTTTTTGACCCAGGAGTCTTATATCTTCTTCCTGCATTCATGAACTGCTAATGAATTGAGACAGGCTAACCTGTTGCTGTGCAAACAGGGTAGAATTTCAGATGACTAACAGCTCCTGATGAGCTGGTTCCTGTGATGAAGTGCTGTCAGAAATAAATAAGAACAATTCTGATATTTTTATCCTTCAGTGCAAGAAGGTAGAACATTACTTGAGAAAATATAGTGATCTATAATTTTTATGATCTTTAAAGAAATATGATTTTCAAAAACAAACAAAAGTTTTAAAGGTTTATGTTATCATCTGTGGTGAGTATTACATTTAGAATAAGCTAAGTTTTATCTAACATATGGAGACAAATACTAATGCTTGGTAAACTGAATTAAACACAAGACATTTTGCTTAACTCCATTCACACACGGCACCCATGGTCAGTACCTAGTTAAGCACTTACAAAATTTCTCAACCTGATTGGGCATGCAAAAATGAAAAATTAGTTTCCAAATATAAAGGGAAAGAAGAAAAAACTGTACTCTTAAAGGACTGTGAAAGGCTAGAAAAATACAATTCTAAGGAAGGGTTTCTAGTATAAATGTGATTTTAAAATAGAATAATCAACTTTCCTACAGAACACAAACTTCTCTTAACCATTCTTATCAGTTGACAATAGGAAGAATAGAGTGAAGCTATAAATAAATCATATCTATGCATATGGTATACCCACATATTCTTCATACATGCACAGCTAGACCTGGCCATGTGGTTGTGACTGATAAACTAGTGTTCAGCCATCTGGGCTTTCTGTACCTTTTGTTAAGGACTACATCTCATCTCCATTTGCAGAGACTTTGCATTTTATTTGTAAATTTGCACCTCTGCTAGAAACTTGTCTACCTGCACTTAGAAAGTTGTCTTGTTGGGTTTGTCCCAATCATCTAGCTGGTGAAACCCAAATTGTTTTCACTTTTCATAGCCCTACTCAGTTTTAGATATAGTTTAGGATTCATAGCAAAGGCTTCACTTGATTCAGCTTCTATTTGTTATTAATTTTCATTGCTTTTTATACTAATAGAGTCATTATATTCTTCATTAGTTATTACACTTATGAGTTCTCCATATCCCATGTCTATAGCTTATTTAAAAACATATACAATGGCTGGGTGCAGTGGTGCATGCTTGTAATCCCAGCAGCTCAGGAGGCTGAGGCAGAGGGGTGGTATGTTCAAAGCCAGCCTCAGCAACTTAGTGAGGCCCTATGAAACTTAGCAAGACTATGTCTCTAAATAAAGTATAAAAAGGGCTGGGGCTGTGGCTCAGTGTTTAAGTGCCCCTGGGTTTAATCCCTGATACAGAAAAAAGCAACCAACCCCCAAAAACTCATATACCATGAACCCCACTATTACATATAGTTATAATACATTGATAGCACATTTAAAAATTTAAAAAACTAAAAAAGAAAAATATATATATATATCACTATATACATATGTGTTTATAGATCATTATATATGTATATGTATTTTTAAATAAGATATATATCTCACAAGTTATATGCAAATGTGCATAAGCCTCCTCTATACTTTCTTCAAGTAAGTACACATCCCTTCCCCAATTAGTGAATACCTTGACTTCTAACACTAGAGGTGAATTTAGTGTTGTCTTGGAACATGACATAAGGTGGAATCAAATAGTATATATTCTTTTGCATCTAGCCTCTTTGAATTATAACTGTATTCATGAGACTTATCCATGTTATCACATGTAGTCATTACTAGAGTATACACACATATCATGCCTGCCTTGTACATTTCACTCTTGTTAGACTGTTTGGTCATGATTATTTATATACAAAGTTAGATAACATTTTCTGCATATGAAATCAAGATATATAGGCAGCTTTAAGCCAAATATAATTCTTTCCACTATTTGGATATTGTGAATAATACTGCTATAAATAATTTTAATACTTCTTTAAGGAGAATATATATATTATCATATATATATATATATATATATATTCTGTCGGATCATAATATATCACTCTGTCGGATATATAATCAGGGGTAGAACTGCTGGGTATAGTACATAGATATGCTTTGTTTAGTATATATAGTGTGTTAGCTTTTTGTTGTTATGATAAAATACCTGAGACAAACAACTTGAAGTTGGAAAGGTTTTTTTGTGGCTCATAGTTTTAGAGGTTTCAGCCCAAGATGATGAAGCTCTTTTGCTTCCTGCGCCCATGGCAAGGCAGACTATGATAGCACACAATATGTGGTAGAGAAAAAGATATGACCTCATGGTGGACAGGAAGCAGAGACAGAAAGAAAGAAAGAAAGGAAGATCTATCAATGTATTAATTCCTTGAAGAGATCAGAGCCCACACTATCCAATCTCTTTCTCAAAATTTCACTTCTATACATTGCTGCATTCAGAACCAAGTTTTCAACAGAAGCTTTGTAAGATTCCATATCCAAGCTACAACAATGGAATAAGCAGGTTTTTGAGAATGTTGTACTAATTGGGATCCTACCAATAGTGCATGAGGGTTCCATCTCCTAGTCTGCACTCTACATTGTCAGTCTTAAACCTTCTTACATATAAGTGGTATCATATTGTGACATTGAATTGCATTTATTTTGCCAATTAAAAATATAAATATAAGGGTAAAGAGTAGAGTAGTAGAAGGGGTTCAGGGAGAGAGTGGAGAGGAAAGAAGGGGAAATATTAGGAAATGAAATGGAGCAAATTTTGTTATGTGCATGCATGAATATGTTACAATGAATGCTATGGCTATGTATAATTATAAAACGGCATAAAAAACACTTTAAAGTTGCATTTATTTGATGGCTAATTATTTCTAGCACTTTCTTGCATATTGTTAAAAAATTTTAATTTTTTTCATGGATTTTTAAGAGTGTTTTATAATTCTGGATTTGAATTCTTTGATATTTGTAATACAAATTGTGTTCCTCACTTTATGTTTTGCCTTTTAGTTCTTATAATAATTCTTATCATCTTTTGAGGATATATTCTTGATTTTAATGTAAAACAATTTGTTAATATGTTTCCATAGTTAGTATTTTTTTATGTATATTATGGAAAGCTTCAAGAATTTGCATGTCATCCTTTCGTAGGGACATGCTGATCTCTGTGTCATTTTAATTTTAGTACATGTGTTGCAGGACCAAGTACCCCCAACATACCTTTTATGTGTGTGTGTGTGTGTGTGTGTGTGAGAGAGAGAGAGAGAGAGAGAGAGTTTTCCTACTTCAAAGTCAGGAACTTACTCTCACATGTAAGTATGTTACTCTCCAGAGATCTCTCATTTTAACTTTCACATTTATATTCTACCTGAAAGTTACTTTTTATATGCAATAAACTTAAGAGGAACTTTTTCCACATATGGAAACCAGTTTATATAAGCTTTTTTTTTTTAATTGTTCTTTCTTTACTGTGTTGCAGTATCACTTATCATAAGTTGTGTCTATAGATGTCTAAATGCAGTGGCCTATTTTTCTATCCCTGTTTCAGCAAAACTTGTTATAAACTTTATAAATTATAATATTAAGCAATGAAAATACATCATATTAGTTCTTATGAGTTTTGACTATTTGGGGCCTATTACATTTCACTATGAATTCTGGAATCCGTTTGTTAGTTTCCATAAACAAACAAAACAAACTCCACACTACTAGGCTTTTGATTAGGGTTTTATTGAACCTATGAATTCATCTGGGAAGAACTGACATCTTTGAAATATTGAATTTTATAATCCATGTAAACATTGTATTCCTCCACTTACATATTTAGATCTTCTTTAATGTCTCTAATATAATGTTCTATAACTTAAGTATGGAAAGTATGTTCATTCTGAAGGATTTATTGCTTGATATTTGGTGTTTGCTGGTCCTATTTTAAGTGACATAATTTTAGAATTGTTTTAAAAAATTTCTATCATACAGATGTATCTATCAGATATTAATACAATGATGTTCCACAGGAAAACCTAGTGGCTTAAAAATAATTTATGTTCATGGTTGTATCATTCAACTGGAAAAGCTCCTCTAGGCTAGATTCAGGTGGGCAGCTCTGCTGTCAACTTCAGGTATAATTATGCTTGGTTCATTATAGCTGGATGAAACATCTGTTCATTCTGAGCCTTAGGGTGAAAATTTGTCAGTTCCTAAAGGAAGTGTTTTATTGTAATGGCAGAAACAAGAGAGGGCAATGCTAACTGGGTAAGTGCTCCTCAAACATTTGTTGCATCATTCCTTAATAATCCATTAGTTAAACTATGACAAATGATACAGTCCAAATTTTGTTGTGCAAGTACTCTTAATTCACTGTGCAGCCATAAAACGTAGGCAAAGAGAGATCTCATTAGGTGAGATCAGGATGGCGAAGCAGAAGCAGACTGTACTTCTCAGGTTTTCTCAGTTCAGAACTAAAACAGCTAGAAAACAGCTACTTAGTAAAGTGGATGACTGAGGAAATGCACTGAACTTTGTTATTGGGTAGTCAGGGATTTGGAGAGACTCAGAGATTCTGGTTACTGGAATAAAGAGCAAGAAAGTGCTCATCAGAGCCAAACCTGCACCTGTGGTGCCAGGGAAGGATAGGGGAAGGGCTGACAAAAAGGGAAATATAGAGAAGAAAATTTTAAAACTGTTATAGAATCAATTGCTTAAGAGAAAGTCAGTGGAATTAGCTGATCAAGAAGCCACATAGCAGGCTGGTGCTTTAAAAGTGCTCCATTTATCCCAACTTATAAGTGAAGAGCTGGCACCATTTTGTTGGAGTCATGCCTAAACTTGTAGCTTGGCTGCATATTCATCTCCCCTGGAGATCACAGCAAATATTACTATGGGGAAAATGCCAAGACATTTGAATAATATATGCAGTGAGATTCCTGCCAGCTAAAGGCCTCTGGGACCTACTGATTGCCCCCAGCAGGAGTAGAACTGGATCCACTGAACCATCCACAGACTGAAGACTCTTAGTTGTGCGAATTCCTGCCTGCACTAGAGATGGAACTGTCCACTGGGCAAGAGTCTCACATCATGTTCTCTGTGATATTAGGCAACCTGCCTGTATACAGACCCACCTCTGAGATTCCAGAGTTGCATAGGGTTGCACCCAAAGAAGGATGGGAAAGGACATTGTGAGTTTCCTTGGGCATGAGTCAGAGCTCCTTGTGGACCAAAGACTTCCTGAGGGATATACAAAGCCACTGTTTGACCCAGGAAAGGATGGCTGCCAGAATGGAGATGCCTGGCACCCCTCCATGCAGCAAAACTCACAATTTCCCAGACCTGCTGTGTAATCTGCAGAACCACCTAAGCATGCATTGAGGAAAAGCAAGTAGAGAATTGTGTGGCTAGGCTCCAGAGTTTGAGCCTAGCAGTTTTTACTAAGCAGGATATTAATCTGGAAATGGGGAAAAATAAATAACATAAAACTGATTAGTTTGGTTGTTCCTTGACACAGAGTCATTCAGATAATATGCTATGAAGGCTTAAACATTGGCCATGCTCCAGATACCTGGCAGATTTTAAAACTGGAAGACCCTAAAGGAAGTTTCTTCATCTTAAATATCTTGACTAGGATGAATTTTAGTCATTTTTGAGTTTGCTCTTTATTTTATTGTACCATTTTCTGTGTTGTTTTTTCTTGTCATTATTGATTTGGTTTTGTGGCTTTTTGTTGTTGTTAATTGTATTTTCGCCCTCACTTTTTTAAAATTTCTCATTTGTATATCTACCCCATAACATTTTGCTTTCTTTCTCTTCTTATTCCTTTTTCTATCTTCCCTTCTCCATCTTTGTTCTTAACTCTCTTTTTCAAGCTGTTGCTGTTAGTTGTGTTTTTTTCTCCAATTGGAGCTGTGCTAGGGATTATGATCTATGGATTCTACGATGGTAAGATATACATCTAGCCTGGGTCACATCATACACAGCAGTTCATTAAAAAGTCCTTCATATACAGTGAAAGAAAATTTCATCCCAAATATGCAAACCTCAACATGGACAGAAGTACAAGTAACAGAAGAAAACAAGGTAACAAGATGCCTCCCAAAGTTCACAACTCCCTAATAACTAAATATGTAGATATCAATGTGAAGGCAATGCCAGACTATGAGTTAAAAAAATTTTATGTTACAATGATTAGTTAATTTAAAGAAAGTACAAATAGATGAATGAAATTAGGAAGAAAACACAGGATATTGAAAAAGCATTTCAATGAAGAGAGATTCTGAAAAGGAACCAAATACAAATCTTGGAAATAAAAACCTCAATGAAACTCAGTGGAAATTCTCACTAATAGACTAGATTGAGCAGAAGAAAGAATATCAGGTCTTGAAGAGCGTGGATGGACTAGAACACTGAGAGAGTAATAAAAGAATAAGAAACTAAGAACAGAATAGACAAGAGCTTTGGGACCAATTTAACAGACCAAATGTACCTCCCATAGGTCTTGAGGAAGGAATGCAGATACAGGCCAATGACATAGTGAAATTGGAGCAGAACTTTTTTTTTTTTTTAATTCTTGGGAAGGAAATAGAACTTCAGATGTTGAAGCATTTAAAACTCCAAATAGACATGGCCAGAAAAGAGCTACTACGTATTATATTATGGTTAAAATGTCCCCATATTCAGAAATAAAAGAATTTACAAAGATGTAAGAGAGAAATGCCAAGTCACTTATAAAGGACATCCCATCAGAATACTGAAAGATCTCAGAGTATTGGATTATTGATTTTAGGCCCTGAATGAAACTAATTGCCAAACTAAATTGCTATATCCAGCAAATATATCTTTAAGGACTGAAGGATAAATCAAAAGCTTCCAAGATAAGCATAAACTAAAGGAATTTATAACCACTAAGTGAGCACTGCAAAAGATACTTAAAGGAATCTTACAAAGAGAAGAGAAAAATAGAAATAACCAAGAGAGTATGGGAAAGAATACATCTTATTAGAAGAATAGATAAGCAAAGGAGAATTAGGAACAAATAAAACATTAGAAATAAAATAATAGGAATTAGTATATACCTCAGAAATAAAAACACAGAGCTGTAGTTACCTGATTCTGGACAAAGTCACCAAAAACACAATTGGAGAAAAGTCAACCTCTTTTACACATGATGCTAGGAAAAGTAATTATCTATATGCATAAGAATGAAACTAGGCCCAATCTCTCAATTAAAGAAAATTAAAATGCATCAAAGACCTAAACATAAAAACTAAAACTTTGAAACTAGTAGAAAACACAGGAGAAACCTTCAGGATATAGGCATAAGTAATGAAACTACTATAGCTCAGAAAACAATAGCCAGAATTGTTAAATGAGACAGGATTGAGTTTAAAAAATTCTCCCAAACAAAGGAAACAAAGAGAAGGGGAGAAAATCTTTGCTTGCTACTCTTTCAACAGAGGATTAATATCCAGAATATATAAAGAACACAAAAAACTTAACAACACCAAAACCAAACAACAAAAATCCCAAATAACCCATTAAATAAATGGTTAAATGAACTCCACAGACATTTCTCAAAAGATGAAATGCAAATTGTCAATAATTATATGAGAATATGTTCAACATCTTTAGCCATTAAAACTACAAGGAAGTTTCATTCATCTCACCCCAGTCAGAATGGCAGTCATCAGGAATACAAATAACAATAGATGCTAGTGAGTACATGTGGGGAAAAGGATATGTATTGGTAGAAATATATTAATGTCACTATGGGAATCAATTTGGAGGTTCCTTAAAAATTCAAAATAGAACTACCATCTGATATAGTTGTACTACTGCTTGGTATATATTCAAAAGAATTAAAGTTAGCATACTTTAGACATACCTGCATGCCCATGTTTATCATAGCAATATATGAAATCATTCTACATGCCTGTTGACAGGTGAATGGATAAATAAGACATGGTATACATAGTATTATTCAGACATAAAACAGGATGGGATTATGTAATTTTCAGGAAAATGGTTGGAATTGGAGATTAATGAACGAAATAAGATTAAATGAAATAAGACTCAGAATGACAAGTGTCACATGTTATCTTTCATGTGGAAACTAGAGGAAGGGGAAAAATCATGAATGTAGAAGGGAGAACATTAGTGTAGAGGAAGAAGATCAGATGGAGCAGAGGGCAAGTGGGGGGGGTAAAGGGAAGTGAGATTTATTGAATTATGTTATATGCATGTATGAATGTGGTACAATGCAACCCACAGGGCTGTATAAAAATAGATATATTTGCCAGGTGCAGTGGTACATGCCTGTAATCCAAGTGACTCTGGAAGCTGTAGAAAGGGGATCACAAGTTTGAGGCCAATGTTAACAACTTAGTAAGACTCTGTCTAAAAATAAAAAATATATAAAGGACTGGGATGTAGGTCAATGAGAAAGTGCCCACTGGGATCATCCCCAGGGCCAGAGAAACAAAAGTACTTAAGTTTAATTCAAAGTTCATATGTAGATTTATTTGAGTGGAGTCAGTTGATGATTAAGATTCCAATTTGTACAACTGACTTTTTGCTTTGACTTAGTAATAGCTAAAAGCTATAAGTACTATCTCTGCCACATCAAATCAAGAAACTGGTAATAAAATTAGAGAATTTGTGTGGAAAAAAAGAATGCAGACAGGGGTGAAGAATGGATTCAATAACCCAACTTACTATAATAGAAGTGCAGTTGTTTTTCAAAATTAACTTATATTCAACAACTTTGATAAATTCATATTAATAATTCTAAGTTTGTGAATAAATATATTTGAGATTTGTTAGTGCACATAATTATGCCATTTGCAAATAATGACAAGTTTATTTCTTCCTCCCCAACTCTTATATCTCTTATAATTTTACTTGTCTATGACCTCATGTACAATGTTGAAAAGAAGTTATAGTAGGTTTTATTGTCTCATTCTCCTTCTTAAGGGAAATCTCACAATATTTAAGTCTAGCTAAGACATGTTTTGGTAGATATTTTTAATCAGATTAAGTAATTCTCCTTTGCTTAGACATTTTAAAAACGCATTCGGGGTTATTGAATTATGTTTGTTGCTTTTTTTTTTTTTGGTATCTCTTGAGATAACCATGCATCATGCAGTTTTCCTCCTTATCTTCCATTGGGGTAACCATATATTAGTTGAATTTTTAATTCACGCCATAACCCTTCCCTAAAATAAACACATATGGCCATATAATAGTCTTTTTCATGTAATATTGGATTAAGATTTCCAATATTTGTTCAGGAATTTTGCCTCTAAGAGCATAAGAAGTTTTTTTTTCCATTTTATGCCAAGTTGTGTTTTTCCTGCTTGGCATTTCTATCTTTTGCTGAATTTATAGCTTAATTTCTTTTAACAGTTTAAAAATATTTTGAGTTATCAGCTCTTAAATTATTGGTGTTGTGGATTCTTGTTTCTCTGCTTCTAGAACTTCAGTCACAAGTTAGATCCTATCATCCCCCTTTCTCCCTCATACTCTTTTCTGACATTTCCATCTGTGTAATTCTCTATTTTCTAGTCTACATATCAGTCACTTATATTCTAATTTATTAATTTTCTCTTCAACTATAACTAATATGTTGTTAATAACATTTCAACTACAATAATTTTGTTATTATGTTTTTTTCATAGTCACCAATTCTCTATCAATTTCCTGTCTTTCCTCTAATTTATTGAGGTTCTTTAAGCAAATTTGCTTTAGTGAATGTGTGTCTAATAATATCTTGTGGATGGATGAGTTTCTTTTTTTCTCTTTTTTTATACATTTATTTTTGCTTGGTTTAATTGTTTGGTCTCATGCTAATTCTGGTAATTTCTAATTAAAGTCCGCAAAATTATAGATATTATCTGATAATTTAATAACAATCATTTTAAAAATTTAATTTGTTCTAATTAGTGATACATGACAGTAGAATACATTTATACACTTTGATATGTCATAAATAGATGGGATATAATTTCATATTTTTCTGAGTGTAAATGTTGTAGAATCATATTGGTCATGCAATCACATATATACATAAAGTAATAGAGCCTGTTTTGTACTACTGTCCTTCCTATCCCCACATCCCCTCACCACTCCTCCCTTCTTTTCCCTCTACCTAATCTAATGCTATTCTTCTCTAGTGTCCCCTGCCTTATTGTGAGTGGGTATCTGCATATTAGAGAAAACATTCATTCAGGCCTTTGGTTTTTTGGAATTGGCTATTTTGCTAGCATGATATTGTCCAATCCATCCATTTATTGGCAAATACCATAATTTCATTCTTCTTTAAAGTTGAGCAATATGCCATTGAATATATATACCACATTTTCTTTATCCATTCATCTATTGAAAGAAACCTAGGTTGGTTCCATAGTTTAGCTATTGTGAATTGAGCTGCTATAAACATTGACATGACTGCATTATGGTAGTATACTGATTTCAAGTCCTGTGGTATGAACCAAGGAGCGGGATAGCTGGGTCAAATGGTGGTTCATTCCCAGTTTTCCAAGGAATCTCCATACGACTTTCCAGATTGGTTGCACGAATTTGCAGCCCTACCAGCAATGTAAGAGTGTGTTCTTCTCCCCACATCCCCATCAACACTTATTGTTGTTTGTATTTTTAATAGCTGCCATTTTGACTGGAGTGATATAAATCTTAGAGTAGTTTTGATTTGCATTTCTCTAATTGCTAGAGATGTTGAACATTTTTTCATATATTTGTTGATTAACTGAATATCATCTTCTGAGAAGTGTCTGTTCAGTTCCTTGGCCCATTTATTGATTGGATTATTTGTTTTGTTTTGTGTTAAGATTTTTGAGTTCTTTATATATCCTAGATATTCATGCTTTATATGATGTGCATATGTAAAAATTTGCTTCCTTTCTCTAGGCTCTCTATACACCTTACTGATAGTTTCTTCTGCTGAGAAGAAGCTTTTGAGTTTGAATCCATCCCATTTATTGATTCTTAATTTTAATTCTTGCACAATAATAAGGAGACTTATTAAGGAAGTCTGGGCCTAATCCGACATGATGGAGATTTGGGCCTACTTTTTTTTTCTATTAGGTGCAGTGCCTCTGGTTTAATTCCTAGGTCCATGGTCTATTTTGAGTTGAATTTTGTGCATGGTGAGAGATAGTGGTTTACTTTCATCTTTTTGCATATGGATTTCCAGTTTTCCCAGCACCATTTGTTGAAGAGGCTATCTTTTCTTCAATATATGTTTTTGGTATCTTTATCTAGTATAAGATAACTGTAATTATGTGGGTTTGTTTTTGTGTCTTCTATTCTGTACCATTGGTCTACAAGTCTATTTTGGTGCCAAACCATGCTGTTTTTGTCGCTCTCTGTAGTATAGTTGAACATCTGGTATAGTGATGCCACCTGCTTCACTCTTCTTGCTAAAGATTGCTTTGGCTATTCTGGTTTCTTATTTTTCCAGATGAATTTCATGACTGCTTTTCTATTTCTATGAGGAATGTCATTGGGATTTTGACTGGAATTGCAGTAAATCTGTATAGTATTTTTGGTAGTATGATCATTTTCACAATATTAATCTTGCCTATCCAAGAACAAGGGAGATCTTTCATCTTCTAAGGTCTTCCTTAATTTCTGTCTTTAGCGTTCTGTAGTTTTTCACTGTACAGGTTTTTTACTTCTTTTGTTAAGTTAATCCCCAAGTATTTTATTTATTTTTTTTTTGAGGCTATTGTAAATGGGGTCATTTTCCTCATTTCCCTTTCAGAAGATTTGTTACTGATATACAGAAATGCCTTTGATTTATGGGTGTTGATTTTATATCCTGCTACTTTGCTGAATTCATTTACTAGTTTTAGAAGTTTTCTGGTGGAACTTTTAGGGTCTTTTGATTTCTAATTTCATTCTATTATGATCTGATGGAATGCAGGGTATTATCTCTGTTTTTGTTTTTTGTTTGGTATTTACTCAGAGTTGCTTTGTGGCATAAGATATGGTCTATTTTAGAGAAGGAGCCAAGTGCTGCTTGTTGATGGATAAAATACTCTATATATGTCTGTTCAGTCTTAATTATTGATTGTATTATTTAGTTCTATATTTCCTTGTTTAGTTTTTGTTTGGAAGATCTGTCTCATAGTGAGAGAGGTGTGTTAAAGTCACCCAGTATTATTGTGTTGTGGTCTATTTGACTCTTGAAATTAGAAGGATTTGTTTGATTATGTTGGTGCTTAATTATTTGGGGCATAAATATTTATAATTGTTATGTCCTGCTGATATATACTTCCCTTAATAAGTATGAAATGTCCTTCTTTGTCTCTTGTGATTAACTTTGGTTTGAAGTCTACTTTACCTGAAATGAGAATGGAAACCCCTGCTTGTTTACATAATCCATATGAGTGGTAAGTTTTTTCCCATCCTTTCACCTTCAGCCTGTGGATGTCTTTGCCCATGAGGTGAGTCTCTTGAAGACAGCATATTGTTGGTTCTTGATTTTTAATCCAATCTGCCAATCTATGTCTTTTGATTGATGAGTTTAGGCCATTAATATTCAAGGTTATTATTGAGATATGATTTATATCCCTGTCATTTTGATTTATTTCTGGTTTTTAATTTGACTTAATTTCTCCTTTGGTTGAATATTCCTTTGATGTAGATCCTCTATTTGCTGATTTTCACTTTTTTTCCCCACTTCATCCAATTGACTATTTTATTGAGAATGTTCTGTAGTGTAGACTTTCTAGTTGTAAATTCTTTTAATTTTTGTTCATCATGGAAAGTTTAATTTCATCTTCAAATCTGAAACTTAATTTTGCTGGACAAAAATTCTGGGTTGGCATCCATTTTCTTTCAGAGCTTGAATATTATTATTCCTGGACCTCCTAGCTTTTAGAGTATGGGTTAAGAAATCAGTTGAAATCTGAATTGGTTTCCCCCTTTATGTAATTTGTTTTTCTTCCTTTTCTCTTATAGCCTTTAAGATCTTTATTTTCTGTTAATTATTCTCATTATAATGTGTCTTGGTGTGAGTCTACTGTAATTTCATACATTTGGGATCCTGTGGTTTGGGAAATTTTCCATTATGTCATTGAAAAGATTGTGGATTCTTTTGGTCTGTATCTCTGCTTCTTTATCTATTCTGCATAACTCTTAAATTTGGTCTTTTCATGTTATTGCATAATTCTTGGATGTTCTGTTCATAGTTTCTTACCATATTCTCTGCATGATCAACTCTACTTTCAAGAGATTTTTGTTTTCATTGTTTGAGGTTCTGTCTTTCAAGTAGTATGGTCTGTTGGTGATGCTTTTTATTGAATTTATAATTTGGTTTACTGATTCCTTCCTTTTGAGGATTTCTGCTAGTTTTTGTTTTCACAATCTCTAATTCTTTATTGAAGCAATATTTAACTTCCTGTATTTTTTTCTGTGATTTCACTCCTTATACTATTCTTTACTTCACAGATCAATTGAACTATGTACATTCTGATCTCCTTCTTGGATATTTCTTCTACTGTGTTATTAGTAGCTTCTGTTGTTGAAGCATCTTGGTTTGTTTGTGGTACTTTATTCCCTAATTATTTTAAAAAATGTTGTTCATGTGTTTTCCTATCTAGAAGTATGGATATAAGGCAGCATAAATTCTATCCTGTAGATCTATATTGTCCCTGAAGTTTCCAGCACCTCGCCTTTAGTGGTGAGACCAATATCAACAGCACCAAGTGTAATCAATATGTAGCCTTAAACCTAATAGCTCCCACTAAGGTGTCTACTGCTTTCTTGCATTAAGCCAAAATGATGAGTTCAATAACTATCTATAGTACAAACAGAAAATTCAGTAAAATGGCTTACAATCTCAAATGGTGGACAAGAGAACAGAGGCAGTGTAGTACACAATATTCACAAGGGAGGAAGAGAGAAGCTAGAAGCAAAAATTCACAGGAAGAGGAGCTAACAGAAATTGGCTATTGGTTGGTGAAAAGTTGGAAAGAAAATACTAGAAAAGAGACAAAAGAAGAAGAATATGAATAAGGAAAAAAATTAAAGACATAAAAATACAAAACAAAAATGCAAAACACCATTTATATGTCATTGTCCTCCACATACTGATGTATAAAAACACCCTGTTCCAAATATGGTAGAGATATTAGTGAATTGAGAAATAAAATAAATCTTGCTGGAAAGTTGGACTGTCTCCTTCAGCGTTCAAAAGTTTCTCAGCCCTGTCTCTGACATCGAGATCACAAAACCCAGATTAGCCCTCTAAGACCCAGTCACTATCCCACTAATCTAGGCTTCAGATACTTCAGGCTTGGCCACGCTATAGTCCCAAGATCTCAATGCTACTCCTATTTGCAGAAAGAACACCAGGGACACACTCATGCAAAGGAGCAACCCTGAGATGTAGCAGCAAGACAAAGGCCAACAGCACTTCCAGCAGGAAGACCCCAGGCACCTTCAAACCTGCAGGCAGACCCTACACTTAACCTGCCAGTCCCAGTGGGAGTCCCCAGACAGAGGATCTTATGGTGGTAAACCTGCAGGCATCCAGGCCCCAGGCCCTGGCTGGTGTCCCAAAATGGGTGCAGCCACATGCAACCAAACCTGAAGTCTCTCCCACAGCAGTGGTAGCAGTGGCAGTGGAGGTGATTGTTGCAACAGGCAGCAGGTCAGCAGCAGCTCTGGTTGCAACTGCAGTTGTGGGTGCAGCATCACCAGGCCATCTCTGGGGGTCAGCAGTGGTATCAGTGTCAGTTGCATCCAGGGCAGTGGTGTCTTCTGTGGCAGCAGAGCCAGAAAGAAGACCTCCAGGCGACCTTGGGGTACCAGCAGAGACTGCATCATCAGAGGCAGTGGTGATGGTGGTAGCCATGCAGGCAGCAGCTGATTGGAGAAGAGACCTCTGGGTGTCAGTGGCAGTGACCTCCTAGGTAGCATTGGAGATAGCGGTGGCTGTGCCCAGAGAAAAGACTATATATCTTGTCTTTAACCAGCAATAATTAATTTTCCATCCAGATGACAGGTATATGTGTGTGTTTTTTAAAAATTGATTTCAATCACAAGTGAAACCATCTTGATTTCATTTTCAGCTGAAAAACGATTGGCTCAGTGCCCAAATTGACACCCCAAATCAGCCATCACACTGTGGTACCTTGCACAAGTACCAAATATGATTGCATCAATTAGCTGATTATGTTTATATGAGGCTGTTTAATGGTAATGAATATGTATTTGGAGCTAGAGAGACCTAGATTAAAAATCTAGCATTCTGCATATGTTTTCTCATACTTAAGATGGAAATAATACAGTCTTGCAATTTTTTAAAGTATTGTGATTACAAACCAGACTTTTCCTTGAACACATAGGAAGCAAAGTTTGGATCATTAATTCCACATAGAGTGGGGTTCCTTTCTTTCTGATGTTAGGGTCTGTCAAACTCAATATTCTATTATCATTTAAAAAAAACTTCTAGGAGAAATAATATGAGTTTCTTATTGTACAAAGATTTTCATATTTAAAATGCATCTGTTCTGAGACATCAAAATCTGGATACAAATAAAGACAAATGTATTGACTTTGGGGTGAACCTGTGTCTAATGCTCCCTGTTTTTCCATCCTTTCTATTTTTTAATCAACAAAGCATTTTAAAATGAATGGCTTCCAAACAATAGAATTTCAGTTTAAAGAATCTAAGAAAAATAAGTTTTAAAATAGAAGAGTGCATCAAAAAATACTATTTAGAAGAAAAAAAATAATGATACTTGAAAAACAAATTATAATAAAAATTCAGAAACAAGGCCAAAGGAATACAAGTGTTTTCTTCAGGCAGATTCTGAGGGTACATAATCATTTTATGTTCTCTTTTCATATGAAAGGAAATTGGGCAAAGAAATTCTTGATTTTACTCTTAATCTTTAGAAAAAAAAAAAATATATATATATATTTCAAATGGATATATTGCCATCTTCTTTGAGGATTCCAGTGTGATTATCATTTATAAATGCTTTGTTCAATAAATGAAGAGTGGTGTTCTGTTGACTGAAGTGCTTTGTAATTTTGTTTTCTCCAATTTTCCCCTTTGTATCCATAAATAAATTATGGTAGAAATGTTGATTTTTGCACTGATAGAGTACCTCTGTCATCAGATAGGAGCATATAAAGTAAGGAGTATTGATTCCAATGTGCTACAGTATGGATCTTGATCTCCCCCGCCAAAGACCCATATGTTAAAGGCTTGGTCCCTAGCATGGTACTGTGGGAGGTGGTGGAACCTTTAGGAATTGGGGCCTAGTGGGAAATCTTTCTATCACTGGGGAACTGCCCTGAAAGGGAATGGTGGGGCCCTGGTCCTTTCCTCTCTCTCTTTGCTCCTTGGCAATGAGGTGGGATGTGTTGCTCTTCCATGTGCCCCTTCCATGTTGTCTTCCTCCCCACTGCCCCCAAACAGTAGAACCAGTCAATCCTGAACTGAAGTCTCCAAATCTATGAGCCAAAATAAGCTGAGAAAAGGCTTCAGTTGATTACCTCAGATGCTTGTTATTGTGACATAAAGCTGGTTACCGTACAAAAGTCACACTTCTGCAGTCTCTTCATTTCCCACATTCATTCTTGGCATGAATCAGGAAAAAATCTTTCCAGTGTCAAGACTGAACAAAATTATTGTTTATCTCTTTTGTTTGCTTGAGGTTGTTTCCCAAATCATGATATCCAATTCGAATTATTCTTTTAGCTGCACAGATGTTAACCAAATAATTTATATGGCAGGATGCATTACAATAGAGAGATGGAAGAGAGGAAGCTGATGTAAAAGAAATAACCACTTATCTAGTTATTGTGGTTGCTTTTCTAACTTTTTTTAGAAATAGTGAAAAGTGATTAGCATGTAAGTTCCTAAAGACAAGATTAGTCTTTGGGCAACATGATTAGGTGTCTTGTAATATGAAATCAGAGCACACAATATAAACAAAATTGGATGAAATTACACATCTTTGCATTTTCTAAAAATTTTTCCAACTGCGCTTTATCTTTGTTTCATGTTTATTACCCCCTGTTTCTTTAACTCCTGCTTCTTTAAGATATCTGTTTACAGTTATCTGTTAGTAAAGTTAATGCCAACAGCAGTAACAGATAAACTTTGAAATCTTCTGTATTAATTCAATCAGTTATTTTCTCCTCACATGAAGTTCCCAGCTGGTGTTCCTGATCCAGATACCTTTCATTTTGTGGCTCTGTGATCTTCTTCATGAAGTTTCTAAAGCCCAGGCCAGAGGAAAGCACATGGAGGATCATACTTGAGATAATTTACAAGCCAGACTTGTCATTTGTACTCAGATTCCATAGACTTGTCACTTGTACTCACATGCCATGAGCTACAGCTCAAAGGCACAAGACTCATAGCTGTTGGGGAGATCAGAAAATATAGCCAAGGTATTTGATTGGCTAGGAGGGAGGGAAAATGGGTTTGCTTAACCCATAATTTGAAGACTGTCACTTAGCATTTCTAACTTGAGGTTGACTGGGAAGATCATGCTTTAATTATTTTGGGAGGAATTGTGGTTGCAACGTGAATTAAGAAGACAGGTGAGATATTGTATTTCACCAGGGCTTTCATGAATTACAATGAAAAGATATTCTTGATCAAAAGAATTTACAAAGAAGAAAAATGTGGCAAGTAACACCAGCTGTTAGTTAGCTGTTTGTCTCTGTGATCAAAATACCTGACAATAACTACTGAGAGGAGGAAAAATTTATTTTGTCCCATTGTTTAAGAAAATCCAGTCCATAGACAGCTAACTGCAAGGCAGAAAATTAATGATGGAAGGGCATGGAAGAGAACAGCTGCTCAGTATATGGCAGCTGGGAAGGAGTGAGGAAGAATAGCCAGGGACAAGATAGATTCCCCAAGTGCATTCTCCTACTGACCCCCCTCCTCCAACCACATTCCACCTGCCTATGGTTACCATTCAGTTGTCCATTTCAATTATTAATTTGTCAGATGAATTAATCCATTAACGAGGTTACAGCCCTTCTAATCCAGAACCAATCAATTCCTAAAGGCTGCACCTCTAAACCTTACTCCACTGGGGACCACACCTCCAAGAAATGACTTTTGGGGTCTGCCTCCAAACAATGACATATGAGAGTTATGATGAGTGGATTATCTCAGTGGATTATCTCAGGAAGCTGAATAATGAGGAAGAGTTAAATATCATGAAGAGTTTTTTGAAAGAATAATCATTCTGCAAGCAATGAGCATACTGTACTGATGTTTCATTAAAATTTTAATATAAAAATTTGACTTTTAAAGGCTTTGCCATCACTTTTATTTTAAACTTGTGTTTCTGAATTCTGAAGCAGCTCTCTCACAGTAATGAATTTAAAAATTTCCCAAATGTGAAATTCCATTTGCCGTGCAAACCACATTGCATGTTTAGGAAGATAATTTTTATGGTGAGATTCAAAGATTTAATATTCTTTTTTAGAGGAAAGAGTACTCAAAGTCAATATGTCAACCTCTTTTTGAGTGTACAAAACTACCTCTATATGAAAAATTTTTAAATGACATGAATATCTTCATTAAACAAAAAATATGCTGAATAATGTGCTCTTCCATCACCTCATTATAATAGCATTAAGAACAGTAGTTACCTGTAAGGAGTGAACCTTTGGTTTTTAAGAAAATGAATTTTTTCTTTAATTCAAGGTCCAGATTTATTTTTATAACTGCTTATTCAGTTGCTTTCAACAGAGTTCATGGTTCAAATATGCAGATTGCTTTCAAAAAATAATGTTCCTTACAGAATTTTCGCTTGATATTTTACTTAACTATTCCTTCTAACCTCTTTCCTTCCTTCCAAATTTCTGCTTTTTCTGTTTCTAGACTTCTTGAATAAAAGACAATGTGTCTTCCCTGAGCAGATATCCTCATATTCTAAGCTAAAAGGTAAAGGTTAAAAATAAAACGTTAGGGAAAAGTCCTCATAGTCTCCTGATTGCAATGAAAGAAAATTTATATCCCCTTAAATTCTCACATTGCTTGGCCCCAAGGTAATGGTATCAGCAGGTAGGACCTTTGGGAGATGATTAAGTCATGAATGGGATTGGTGGCCTTATTCAAGAGGCATGGGAGAGACCTCTTCTACATTTTGCTGTTTGAGGTTACAATGATAAGATTCACTCTCCTCAAATACTGAACCTGTGCTAACCCTGATCTTGGACCTCCCAGTCTCCAGAATTGTGAGAAATCATTTTTTTTTTGTAGGGGGTGGGGGTAGTATTATGGACTAAAATCAGAGGCAATCAACCACTGAGCCACATCCCCAGCCCTATTTTGTATTTTATTTAGAGACAGGGTCTCATTGAGTTGCTTAGTGCCTCGCTTTTCCTGAGGCTGGCTTTGGACTTGCAATCCTCCTGTCTCAGACTCCTGAGCTGCTGGAATTACAGGAGTGCGCCACCATGCCTGGCCATCTCTTGCTTTTAAGCCACCCAATCTATGTTACTTTGCTATAGCAGTTGTAAGGAACCAAGACACTGCCTAAATGGAATTATAATCTTTCCTTTTTTGATCTTAGCCTGTCCACACATTGATCAGACAATAGCCAGGCATTTTATTTTGAGATCTGATCTTTTTTACTAATCACAATGTTGGTACCATTTGGATGGATAGTGTCAAGAGAATTTATAGCAATTCTAAGGCCAAATTGAAAAAGTAGCCCTGTCCCTACTCCCATTAACCATGCTGTGACTGCTAGCTGGCCAGTGCTACCATCAAGAAACTGACCCTGACACCTGACATTTCACGTTATTAATTTATTTATTTATCAGGATCAATCTCTCTGTTGAAAAATATTTAATTCCCTTGGGAAAGCTGACCCTTCAAGAGGTGGGGAATGGAGTAACTCAGATTCATTTTATTATCACCCCATCTTGAGTACAGTGTATGCTTATTTTGTGTATTTATTTTATGTCCTTTCTTCTTGATAGATAAGCTATTCAAGATTTGATTCCTATTTGGATGTATTTTTGTCAATGAATTTTTAATACAAGTATAACACTAGTGATTATTTATAAAATGGGAATTTGCTTAATAATTAGCACAATGCTGATGATTTTTTACATAATATTGTTTCTATAAATGGACACATTCTAACTAGAAATTCGAATTCCCTATCATGTTTTTTTTTTTTCCCCCAGAAGGATACAGCTATGGTTACCTTTAACAACTTTATCCTTAAAGATTTAAAAGGAAATGAAATTGACCAGTGGAGGGACATGCCTTCACAGTCAATTGGGTTAAGACTGAGAAAAGACTAGTGATTATTTGTGGGCAATTTTAGGTGAAGTAAATGTTAAAGGAAAAGTTGTAAGGATATATGGTCAAAACATAGCAGTATTCCATGAAAGAAAAATGATGACTTTTTGACTCTAATTTATATTATGAAATGTGCAATTCTTATTGTTATGAACAAGAAATTAAATATTCATGGTACAATGCTCATTTATCAACTGTAATCAGCAATCTGTAAAAGTGTTGTGAAATGATCAGACGTGTTAATTATCTAATTAAATTAAAAACTGACTAAAATGATGTATCTAGCATGTTTAACTAAGTTTGATTTAGGCCAATTTACATGTAATTTTTTTTTAAGTTTAAGGGAGCTTTTTACCAGATACAGATTTCACAACTCATTTATTCACTCATCCATTTATTATACAAAAACATTTTGCAATGAAATTAATAATTTTAAGTTTCCATCTCTGAACACCCACCAGCTGTAAGGCAGCATGTTAGGGAAGCTGCTCCAGAACAGCTCTGACAAAAGATGAAAATGATCACTCGTTCTAGAGCTCAAGTCCTGCTCAGATGTCCCTCCTGAGGCCTTCCCTGATGGCTGCATTAAAATTATACTTCCCCCATACCACAAAACTTGCTGTGTCAGCCTTTGCAGAAGTGTTTGCCACCTGTTTCTCTACCTATATATTGGAACCTCTCCTCTATAGCGTAAGGTTTACGAAGGCAGCCTGTTTACGTGTCTTGTTCATATTGTTAGTTTCAGTGCCTGAAATAGTGGATGGTCACTTTTTCAGTAAACAAAATGAATGACAGAGGCAGATGTTACCTAGGGAACATGAGCTATGACAGACAAATCTCTCTATTTTGGTGACTTTAAGTAAGAACTTTTCCCTTATTGACACAAAGGCAGTGTAAAACAGTCCACCTACCTATGAGATGTAAGTCACTTAGACCCACCTAGATGCAAGGTTATACAGTAACACCTATTATAAACACATATTAAGAACTGAGGAAGCACAGGGATGGATCAATTCACTCTCCCTAGATGATATTTGACTTGAGTTATTAAGTGACAAATTGGGGGTATTCCAGGCAAATAACACTCAATATAAAGCACAAAATTAGATATGATCCAAAGGCTACAAGTGTATTGAAAGCTCTAAGATACTAATATGCACTGCATTCTAATTAACTATAGTTAAAAGATGACATTGTACACTATAAATATATACAATTATTATTTGTTAATTAAATTTAAAAAAATAAACACACAAGCCTTCAACACCAAAAGATATTCCAGAAAGAAAACAAATAACTATACAACTTAGTGAATAATGTAAAATTTAAAAAGAGAGAGGAAAAAAAGGGATTTTTAGACCTACTCTCTTAAATATGAAAGAGGCCATCAAATCCCCATTTGTGATTTATATCACTGCTAAATCACTATTATGTGCTGAACTCAATCTATTTCACATTTTATTTCCACTTAATAATAACAAAAAGGTTCTCCTTAAATCTGCTGCAACATCTCCTTTTTGTTTGTGGCACAAAGCTGCAAGTCTGAATTATGGGAGAAGATCGATGGGAGAGTCCCAGGGAGCAGTTCTGACCAGGTTTGGTCCTGCCTAGGGGAGGAGAAGGGCAGAGATGGCTCTGAAGGTCGTGGCAAAAGCAAACCAACAGTGGTGGCAGTAATGAAGGCAAGACAGAGGGTGCTTCTAAGAACCCTGATTTTCAGAGGTCAATGGTATAAATCTCACCTGTGAGTAGAGAGCATCTCCTTCTCAATGCTGCAACATTGGTTATGAGTGAATAAAATGAAGGGCTGATACACTGGATAATAACTGGGATTTTTAGAATTCATACCTTTGCAATATATTTTTTAGAGTAAGTATGTGCCTTTTTTTTCTATTGGGTAAACTACTCAGTCTGTATCAATAGCTTGAGAATGCAAATAGTGAGGGGCTTTAATCTTTCTGTGGTAGTATATTTTGCCCTCATGAGCTAAAATACTTGGAGTGATTTTTGTCATTGTGGTAGAAGGGATTCCTCATGAGGTGTACATGCATGTCAAACACAATTCCAATGACTGAAAGTACCTGCTGTTGGGTAAACCATCAGCCAGTCTGTATTTTTGAATGCATACTCTTCATTCATTTATTTATTCCTTTTGTATTTAATTACTTTTTCAGATTCTAGTAATATGCTTTGTATGTTTGTTTGTTTCAGAATTCCACCAGATTTAAAAAAAAATAAGCATAGGAAGTAGCCTTTGAAGAAGATTCAGTCGAATGCCTTTGAGTCAGTTATGGTCATTTATAGAATTAGTAATTAAGAATCACTTCATCTAGAATGAATTTGTGAGCAAGTGGGGTCCTAGCTAGGAAGGAATTTCTGTGTCTCTCTTATAGCCAATAAGGTGCATGCTTCTGTAGCACCAAAAAATTACACACAGAGAATATGTTATCAGTAGTGGTAAGGTTAGTGACTGATGTGGTCTAATCAATTTTGGATTTTTTCATAATAAACAAAAGTTCCATTCCATTGAAAAAATACATGATGACACTACATATTAGTGTAATGTAAAAGTTGTACAATGCAATTGCTATTAGTAAAGTAATAAATTTGCTGCTAATGCACTGAATGTGAAGACTAATTTTACTTTCCCAAAAATAACATAAAAAAGAAAAACAACTGGTTTTTCAAAATGTGCCAGGTACACAATGGCTTGTTTTCATTCTACATAGGTTTATTAGAGGATCCTAGAGTTTTAATTGATTTTGGTATTCGATGACCTTTGACCAAATAGAAACCAATTGCATAATGTGTGGCTGTTTCTTTCACAGAGACTTAAAAATGTTTAAAATAAAAATAAAGACTGCTATATGACTTAAGCTGAGCATTAGAGGAACTTTGCCCTCTATTCTTGTCTGCTTGTGAACAACACTGGCAAACCGCCCCTCCTCCTGCCCTGTGCCAGGCAGCTGCCAGCACAGAGGTATTGTTCGCAGCTGTTCATGGGGTCCAATCCTGCTTCAACATGGCACCTTGCAGACCCTTTGCTCTCAATTAATGTTTCTTCTTTTGGTTTTGTTCTCATCGTGAGTCTGAAAACCTGGTCATACTTATATATCACTATCTTTGGTTTCCCTTCAAAATTATGATTTTTAAATTTTCCAATGAATTTGCTATTTTGGAGCCACTTGAGGGAAACATTCCACCTGGACTTTACCTCTGAAAAAGTCTTCCTTTATCTTTTCCTCACAACTTTCATCCTGTGATCAGTCCTGGGCCAAGTTCTTCCTCTTTGTGGAATAATTTGACATTGCTAGTGTGTCAAGGTCACGCTGTTTTCAGTGGCCTTAGCAATTTTAGGTTTTCAAATTATGGAAATGATAAAGTTTGAGTTGATGAAGTGATATTTAAAATATAACTATTTTTATGAAGAAGACATAAGAACTTATATCCTGGGTTTTATTGAAAAGAGGTTAGATGAGGATAGAAAACCCCCATGACTTTTCAGGATATCGTGGCACTAAAGTGTACTTCTCTGAAGTTCTTGGATAATTACCATGTAAATCAACACACGGCTTCCACATTCTTTCCCATCTAAATACAGGTGTAAGAAAATTATCTTCCACATCCACAATGAAGTTGTAAAATTCTGACTGCTGCTTGTACCTTCTGGTAGATTTCTTATTGCCATTAAGGAAATTATTTAAGGTATATGTTAATGTTGGTAGGTTGAAATGAACTGGCACAAGAGGCGATCTGAGGACTGTGAGGGATTTCCCAATGTCTTAATGTGGCCCTAGTCTCAGGGAAGCTTTTATAAGTTCTGCAGGTCAAGAGAGGGAGGCAGGAGAGATCCCAGATGCATGGTCATGGCTACCCTTACCCCTCCTTCCTCTGTATGCTATCAGTTTCCTTGGTAACACATTTTCTCCCTTGCTTTTGGAAATGATTATAAACTAGAAACAATTTGGTATGTTTCAGCAATGAAGATGACTAAATCCAAGGCCAAGAGATAATTGTTTTTCTCTCCCATAGGAAAGAGCTCTCCCATGAATATAAGTTACTGTTACTCATCATTTGCTCATACTTGATGCACCCTGTGGTTTCATAGGACCCTGATGCTGGAATCCGACAAGATGGGCTTGAAAATACCTGGAAACCCAAGTGACTGTTGCCAGGAAACCCAAGTGACAGCTGCCAGGAAAAGAACAATTCAAGATTCATTATAAGAACCAATTTTAGGGGGGAAATCAAGTCGGTAAGGTCCATTTTCTGCTCTGTTTCCTGTAAATGAAAGAAACAATCATCTTGTTAGTTACCAATCAGAAAATGGAACAGCGTGGTACACCTCAATTATTTAACACAAATTTGGTGAGGCCATGAAAATATTAAAATTGAAACTGCTGATAAACAATATACTATATCACCCAAAGACTTTCCTTGGAGTCTTGAAAATAAAGAGGAAATATATTTCATAAGTAGATGATGATCACATGCATAATTCTTTCCTGCTATAGGTACAAATGAGATGAAACTAGTATGTCCCTGACCTCAGGATCCAAATGGTAATGCAGTGTCTTTAGCATCATTTCAAATTTTATGAAGTTATTGCTGAGACTCTAGGAACGCCACCATGAGAACATAAATGTATGGAACACCATGATCTGCTCTGATGCCTCCTAGATGCCCATTTCTCTCTATACTCCACGAGGGCACTCCACACCATAGATAGCTGATGTCTGTAACCATAGTCCTATTTCTCGGTGTTCTAAATAACCCTATAAAGACTGAGGTTCTCTATGCACTGAAGCATGATGTTTTGTCATGCAGCACTGTTCCCACATCCCCCAAAGTCCCTATCTAAGAAGCTCCTTCAGATTCTGCCTACTGCGAGGCATGGCAAGACCAATAAAATGTTCAGTGTGATACCATGCTTTGGCTCCCTCATTGCTTTCCTGCAATTACTCATCCAGCAGTCTCCCTTCATGTTCAATTCTGGCTCTTTGATTCCATGAGAAATCCTTTTATTCTGAAAGTAAACCTTTAGGAAAACTGCAATAAAGTCAAACAGCACTGTAGTACATGTACTTCTGAGCATGTCCCTGAGACTATTTTCTGTGGCCTTTAGGGTCAAAAATAATTTTACCTATAAAGACCTCCTTTTGTTGAGAGTGCTTCTGAATTTCCTGAATGAAGTGAACCCTGTTTATGACATCATTTAATGATTATCCCTCTGGAAATGCAAAAAATTGGAAGGATTTACATAAGCTAAAAGCTAGGAGGCTAAATGAGCAGCCTGGTGCTGAAGCTTGAAAAACTTGGGTCTTGTGCAGGCTGGACTGAGTATCCTGTAATACTGGACAGGGAAAAAGACCTATGTGATCAGAAACAGAGCAATTGACCCTCCTTGGTGAGGCATTCACCTGTGCTGCCCAAGGACAGAAAGTCTATGGTTCCTGCTGAATGTGTCTTCATCACAGTGTCCAGTCCCCTGAGCCAGAGTCAGCTGACACAAGCTGGGCCAGTCAGAACCTGTCTTTTAGACACCTGGACACAGGAGAAAGAGGATCTAGCAAGTGTCCACACTTGGTCAAGTTGGCTGTATCCTTTGTATACAAGAGCAGTAGAGAATGTGAAATGAAGAGTGTTAGAAAGTAGAAAGGATCATTCAGGGAAACATGTAAGTGACCATGCGACTCCAGAAAGAGAGCCAGAGTCCCTGGGCACCTGGAATGTTGATTTTTCTCCACATTCTGGTTTCAAACTCTCACAGGATTGGGACTTTGGGGCTGGAGTTGAAGCTCAACGGTAGGAGCGCTTGTTTTGGCACACACACGTGAGAACTTGGTTTTGATCCCAGCACCACAGGAAAAAAAAAAAAAAAGGACTGGCTGGCTTCATTCCCAATACTTTCCTTCCATAAACTATTTTCCTGTTCTCCTAAAATTAATTTTCATTTTAAATTTAAACTAAGTTGAATGTGTTCTGTTCCTTACAAAGCAAACAACTCCTGATGAAGGTAAAAATTGACTGTAGAAAGAGCTGCTTCCAGCCAATGGAACACTGTTAATAGAGTTTAGAAAATATCTGCTCTTCAAATAAAATATATGTCAGTGTATAATTCATACAATAACTATATAAATTATGTCTGATTATAGCAATTGTATAATATTACAGGTATAAATAAGAAATCTCAAAAATGAAAATTTTAATGTAAAAATTTTCATGATAATAGCTAGAAATTCTTTATAGAATATAATAATGATAATAAAATAGTTATGTGTTTGTTTTCATGGATAAGAATTTTTATGACAGCTTCCATGCTTACGTGCTCCATTATTGGATTTTATTTAGAAACAAATGCTGGGTTTAGTACTCTTTTTTTTGATACTGGTCTATCTGTGATTTTTCAGCAGTAGTTTTTGAGATGTTCTTTTCTCTGCATGAGACCAATTTACAAGTTAGATACTTTAGAGAGTTGCAAAAGTTTCAAAAGTTTGTATAGGAAAGTATTTCGATAAATATGTAAAATACTTCAATGGGGTTCTGACAAATTTTTTAAAAAATCCTAAATATTTTCAGTTCATTATATATTTGTATAGTTAATATTCAGTAATTTTAATTGTGAAATTTTACATTATTACACCATTTATATTTATTATGACTCTATAGCTGCATGCTATCTATAACAATGAAAAGTCAGGATATTTTTCTCAGAAACATAAACCTGTCTTTAAAGATTGATGCAATTTTATCCAATGTAGAAAACTGAATTAACTTTAAACTTTGGTTTTAAATTGAAAAAGGAAAGATCTTGACATATGCTGTAAAAGCAAATTCTCTTTCTTCCTTTTCTAGCATTCATATGTTTATTTTTCATCAAAGGGTCTTAGCTTCCATAATAATCTTTAAAAACAATATAAGTTCAAATCATTTTAATTACTCTCAATGTTTCTAATAACAGTAAATATATTAAATTTGAGCACAAATGTGTTTAAAATACTAATTTTACTTACATTATGCCAAATTGGCATTAAGCTGTGAAAGGTACCAGTGAACATTTTCTAAATATATATTTTTTGTACTTTGTAATTAATATCTTACTATCAATGACTTCTTCAAAATAGTAATAAGTGATTATTAATTTTCAGAGACTTGATAACATTATATTTTCCCTTCTCTATTTTATAATGTTTCAAATTGTTTGGGCAAATGCCTTTTCAACAAATTCCAATCTTTGTTAGTAGTAAATAGTATCAATTCTGAAGTTAATTTTATTACTGTGTTTATAAAATGTTTAAAGACACTCAGCAAGATATATAAATGCTATGAATTTTTTATACAAAATTTTATTCCATGAATTATATTACAAAATATTTATAGCATTATGTTTTTAGTCCCTCATTTTTTCTAATGTTTTATTTAGATAAGATTTTTATAAATAATTCATATAAATATTTGCAATCCTGATCCTATCTATTGTAAAAAATTCTTCAAATTATTTTTTTATGGAATAATATGCAGCTTGGAAATGAGAAGTCCAATTCTAATCATTATCTCTTCCACATGCCTTTTATTGAGGAATCTAAAAAAAAAAAACACAATTGGGTAATATTTGGAGTTTCCTACATTTTCAAAATGAACTAATGTGATTAATTATTTATTTTATAACTTATTTCCTTTGTAATTATTATATTATTTGTCACTGATATTTATATTCTGCACAAATGTCTTCCTATACTATTTTTAAAAGTTTTGTTACAGTTTCTGCTCTGTAATGTTTCTGTATAATGAATAACTACGCATTCTCAGTATCCTACAGAGATGAGTATTTATTTTGCTCAGATGACTGATCTGTGACCTAAACAGCTCAGATAGCAATCTCTGCTATGTGACTGACTTACACATAGGCAATTTGGACGTGCTGGATGACTTGGGGCGGGGGGCTTAGTTGGGACATATCTGATAGGGTAGCTCTACATAATATCTTGTCATTTTCCCCTTGAGGCCAGTGAGCTAACCTGGAAGTTCTTTTCTATCTTTCTAAGGCAGAAATACAAGAGAACACACCAAATCACCAAATGCTTTTCAAGTCTTTGGTCACCTTGTGTCCATTACCATTGACTGAAGCAAATCCATATTCAAGCTTAAATTCAGAGGGCGGGAGAATACACTTCACCAATGGAGGGAAGGGGTGAGGAACGTTAAAGTTTTTTGGACAGTAATCAAATCTACCACATGCTATATTAAGAAAACTCTTATTAATATGACCAAAATTTTGCGACTGATTCACTAAATGCTAGACACTATCTCACAAACTTGAATCATAAACATCATACCTTCAGTATCAGCCATCAGTATTTTGTCTTGTTTTCATATAATCCATTCTGTAGGATTGAGTTACGTAAAATCAGATTTTCTTTTTAATCCTTCAAACTGCTATTCATTTCATTTTCTTTATGTCTTCTAAAAATATGTAATAATTTCTTCCAATCTTTTCACCTATTTTCATTCTTTATGCTGTTTTCCCTCACCCCTAAAAGGTTTCAATATAGAATCCTTTAAGGACAAAATAACAACAACAAAATAAATAAATAAATAAATAAATAAATAAAATAAGAAATAAAATGAAACATTCAGAATCAAGTATTTTTTTAACATTTGGAATAATTTATGTTTAGTAAGTTGGAGGTTAGACCAAGTTCTATTAATGCAGACAGTGTTTTCTGGGGCTAGGGTAAACACTGAATCATAGCTAAAAAAAATCCTTCCCAAATGAAACTGATTAAAAGTTTTCTAGTATTATTCTTTTAAAATTTATTAACTCCAAAACCCTGTGCCTATTTTCCCCTATGCCCATCATTACCAATTATCTTCTGGCCCTGTACCTACCTGTACACCTCTGTTTTTCTCTGCAATTTCAAAGCTAAGTTAAAATTACATTTCTCAGTTTTCCTTGTCTAGTCTTCTACAAATGAAAGTCCAGGAGGGCGGAGGGAAGAAGGGCTTACATCTTCCCTTCAGTTTCCAGAAGGTGTTTCTGGAAGAGGCTGTTCCCTTCAGAGGATTCAGCCCTGGTCCTGGGGCCTTTTCCGCATGAGTCTAGCCCCAACACGGTTGTCCCACTTTCATACGTCTCAGTTGACACACCATTGTTTCCATAGCCCAAAGAGACATTAGCCATCTTCTACATTACTAACTTCTAGGTCATCTCTCTGTTCCTTTTGCTTTCTCAGCTTTTTCAACACCTGTGTAGCAAATTTCCCATGTCACTTTCCCTCCATTTGAAATCCTGAGTTGGTTTCTGTTTCCGGACAGGATCCTATGACACCCGAGCAGAAGATTCTTCAGCATCTCAGACCCACGTGTGAAGGAGAGCAGCAGATGTTATGGAGCTCCTTCTAAGACACTGGGCCAGGGAAAGCCACTCACCGTGAAGAATGTGGAGAACACAACTCACTGCCAAGGAAATGAGTCAGCAGAATGATGCTCATGAAATTTCTGGTGTAAATCACTGGAAGAGTCATGCTGTTGAACAAACCCATGGGTTCTTCCAATGTCTCTAAGTCGTGAACAGCTGTCACTTCCAGACAACTGTATAAAGTTGCCATCTAAGTCCACACTGTCTAGCTGCCTGTCATCTACTGTCAAGGAAGCTCTCGTGCTGGTCCTACAGGAAGGGAGAATGAAGGCAGAGAATATTTTCCCCTGGGGTGCAAACCTGCAGACAGTCTAGCAGACATAGGATGGGACAGACAGGTGAGGAATCTGTACCTACTCTTTTCTTCTTGGGCCCAGCCTTGTGAATGGTCTTATTTTCCTCAAAGAAAGATTCAGTTACTTCCATTTCCTGTCTTATAATCTATCCTGAATAATAATATATGACAAATGAAGACTCAGAGCCAAACCTGCTTGATTAGCAGGCTCAAAATTATAAGTGATTAGAGATATGTAATTATAATAACAATAAGTATTACTTTAGATCTGTAGCATTAAAAAATTAGAAAGCTTTTAATGCTGAGTGTTGGTGGGTTTTGGGGACACAGCAATTAATGTGCAAGGATAGTAGTAACAGTGTCAAAGTACTTGGTCAAATTAAGTGCACACACACTGTGCAGCCTACCTGATTTTGAGAAGTCTTCATACTGGTCCATCAGAGGACACCTATAATTATATGTATTGCAGTGACACTTGAGAAGACAAGGAATAGAAACATCTGGAATGTCCATTAGAGAAGAATATATAGGTAAAATACAGTAGCAGAAGGAGTAGAATTAAACAGATTAGATGACATGTAGCAAAACTGAATTCAGAGAAAAATGCAGTAATGTGGCATCATTTATTTAAATTAAAATGTGTGCAACAACATTATCTAGGTTTTGCAAAAGCATATGCAAAGAAATATATGCAAAGCAAACATTTAAATGGTTGTTAAGGTGGGTGAAATAGTTTAAAAAGATTAAAATTAAACACTTAAAGAAACAGTGTTATCCTTAACATGGACATAAAATGGTGGATATTTTACCTTGACCCTAGAGAGTATGATTAAATTGATCCTCTGGCATTATAACCCAAAGAAAAAGACACACACAATCACAAATGCAGACATATGGAAAACCAGATGCTAATTCATTTTAAGATCTCCATTAAATAGATGCATTTCCAGAAAAAGTAAAAATGCTAAAACTTAAGAATAAATATAAAATTGAAATGGCCAGTAAACTTGAAAGAAATTAACACAGCCTCCAGACACTGTCTTTTCCCTAAACTCTAGGTTAAGACACTTTTAGAAACAGTTTTGCCACCTTCCAAGAAATAGTTAATCTCTAGTATAAGTGTTTCTAAAAAAGAATTAAAAGAGCAAAATGGCTTAACTCATTTCATGAAGCTTATGATATCAATTCCTAAATCAAATAAAATTTACAATTAAAAAAGGAAATAAGGAATTTTAACATTATTTTGTCACTAATTTCTAGTCATTGCATTCCAGTGTGTAAGATACTGAGTTAGGGGATTATTGAAGCGTTCTCTCTGTCCTCCTGCCTCATGCACTTTGTGAAATATTCCATGTGTACCTGAAAGGAAAGAACATTTTCCACTTGTTAGGTGTAGGTGTCTAATAAAGTATAACAATAGCAAATAGTTCAGGCTTATTGATTTTATCTCTGCTTAGCTTTTTTATACTTCATCTTCAGTTTGGGACTGGGATAAACTAAAATCTCCAGATATAATTATTGTATTATCTTTTTTTTTCCTGTAGCACTGCAGTTGTTGATTTATATATTTTGGAAGCATATTAATAGGCCTATGACTGCTATAACTTCCTTCTCTAAGATTTCTTTATCACAATATAAAATTCTTTATATTTCTCCTTATTGATTTTATCTTTGCTTAGCTTTTTTCTACTTTATCTTCAGTTTTGGACTCGGAGAAACTAAAAATAGAAAGATAACTGCTATTAGATAACCATAGATAACCAATGAAATGTGAAACTTTATGATTTAACACAACAGAAAATACTCTGTATGTCACACCAAGAGGAATGAACTCCAGAGGGTGGAGTGTCCCACAATGTCATTGAGGGTGTAGGGCTGATAGACAGTGCTACCTCGAGAACATAGCTCCAAAATTTGCTTTGGGTGTCAGTGTCAGCCAGCGCATGGGAAACAGGAGAATCACACATGATATTTATGGGGAAGACCTGGACTGGCATATTTCTGTCCATTTTCCCTTGAATGAAATATAATCATCACAGGACCACACCCAGCCTCAAAGAAAGTGGGAAAAGTAGTCTCACTGTGTGTATGTTCCACATTTAAATGACAGTCTGTCTGATTTTAAAATTATAGGTTTAAATTTTATTTCTTCAGATACTTCAAAAATATTAACTTCATTGTCTTCCTGTCACCAAAGTCACTGTTAAAAATTAGATGTGGATCTGATTCTGATTTTTTTTGTCAGAAGCTTTTAGAATTTTCTGATGTACTTATGTTTAATTATCAATCTTATTTCATATTTTTATAATAATTCTATTTTACATATGCTAGTAGTTCTGCTTCTCTCATTTATATCTCTTAGCTTTTCTTTTACATTTTATTTTTCAGTTCCCCTTCATGCTACTCTTGAGAAAAGTTCTTCTGTGTAATCTATAAAACCTCTAAATCATTTCTCAACTGTATTCACCCTATTATTTAATCTTAAACTATTTTTTCAGAACGTTTTCACGACCTATGTATGATTCCTTCCTACTTCACATTACTAATATATATCTTTTTATCTTCAAAAGCATCTATGAAATTTGTTCAAAATTCTTTATTTTAGTAACTGTGACATGTGATGTGCATTGTTGATTTTACTTATTGTTAAAATGATTGCTCTAAGCATCCAGTCATGTTGTCTTGTAAGTTTATGTCTTTTTCAAGTATCTTTCTGCTCTGAGTTGAATTATGTCATCTCTGTGAGTTTAAGAAAAGAGAGGAGGGGAGACTAGTGCACACAGCTCCTGGTATATAGAGCCTTTGTGTAAACGGTTAGGTACTGAAGGATTCCCCATGAGATCTTCCTAGGGAGAAGCAGCATTAGGCTGCTTAGAAAAGGTCATTTCCTTGGTTTGGTGTCAACCCTGTTCTTTTGAACAGAGAGGGGTAAAGAATGACTGCTTAAGTAGAATGGTCCACGGACAGTTGTTTGCATCAGCTCTTTCATCCTACAGATCAAAGAGTTCTTTCTTACTACCTTTGAGTTCTTTCGTTATTCATCTATTGCCCTAAGACCAGGCAGTCTAGCCTTGAGGGAATTTCCTTAGTGATCAATCATGCAGTGGTTATCCAAAGCAATGTGGAGGGATGAATAAAACTTAGTACATCACCTCTGACATTCTCTTACAGATGTGACTGGGTATTCAGTCTCTCTGGGGCTCTAAGGTTTTGTATTAGTTTTTCAGATCCTTGATTCTGTCTATCTTCTATAGATTCTCCAAGGCTGATCCAAGGTAGGAAGTAAGAAAAAAATCTAAATCTAATTATTTGCTTTTTAATTCCATTAGATCTTTTTTTTTGTTGTTGCCAAAATGAGCTGTCATATTTAAATGTAAACAATATTTCCTTTTCGTTTTAACTCATTTCTTATTTTTTCCTTCATTTAAACCAATCTTGGAGACATATCAAGGGCACATTAGTAACCTTTCTGGGCACAGGTTTTCTGTGTGAATAGGGGACATAACATAACTGCCTAATGCACATATATCTCTGTGTATGTGTGTGTGTGTGTGTGTGTGTGTGTGTGTGTGAAGGTCATGTGTAATTTTTAAAATGTTCTTTAATTGCCCCCAAATATTAAAAAGGCTGTATCCTTTCAACTCCATAAAGGAATTTGAGCATTACTGGTATGGAAAGTCCTTCTCCATCTCAAGACTTTGATTTAACTAAACTGAATTATGCAGATTTGGAAACATTTCTTGAGAAAGTCATAAAGGCAATGACAAAAGAAGTTCTTGAGAAAAAGGGGGGGGGAAGAGTAGGGTCTTAAAGACCAAAGACTGAAACTGTTCAAGTGATCTTGAGAGGTTACTACCATATGCCCAATATATTTAGTCACCGTGTGTGTGGTGTGTGCATGTGTGCATGTTCACGTACTCATGTGCATACAGTGATGAAGCATATACAAAATCCTTTTTCCCTAAGAACATACTGTCTAGTGTGGAGGAGACATGTGTATGGAACACTGAGAACAAATCAACAATATATGATTGTTTGCCAAAGCAAGTGATGCAGGCCACAAGAACATGGGAAATCATGAGAAACTTTTGGCTCTAAGAAGTTAGGGAAGATGTGAAGGAAGACCCTAGAACAGATTTTCAAAATGAATAAGACATGATCAATTTGGGATAATCACAGATTATTAAGTCTTACTCTGAGAAACCAACTGAAGAGTTTCAGTTAATGGGGTGTGTGTATGTGGGTACATAGATACGTGGGCATGTATGTGTGCCTACTGTTGGAGATGGAAAGAGTAAAGATTTAAGCAACAATTAGTCTTAGAAGTCAAGTATTTATTTTCTGTAATAAGTATTTATCTCATTCTATGTATCCACTTATTTTTCTGGCCATAGAAGTCTATTGAATTTTTGTGAATAGTTTTTCACAAAACTATGTGAGGCTAGCAGTATTTGCATCAGGTTCAGTGTGGGGGATAAAAAGGAAGCCTGTGAAGAAGCTGTGATGGTAATCCAGATGGGAAGCAATAGTCTAGACAAGGGTAATTGCAATGCAGTAAGGAAAGAAAGGTCTGAATGAAATTTGAAATTAGGAGTAAGATGATTTGGTGGTTATACATAACAGAAAATAAGAGGCAATTGTCATTTATCAAAAAGAAAGTACAATGTACAAAAATAGTTTTTGATAGGGAACGATGAAAAAAATACAAAAATAGAAGAATGGGCTTGAAGCTGTGTTTTATCTATTATTATTATTCCTGAAAAAAAATTTCAGCACTTCTGAAAGTCATAGAACTTAATTAAAACATTATCAACACATTTTAATATAAAACACTCCCTTACATGTGTAATATATAAATTTTAACTCACTGGTGACCATCAAGGGCATTAACCTGAGCCTCCCCACAAATCTAAATTTTTATCTGCTCATGCTTCAGAACATAAAGCTTCATGCTCCTTTCATGTGCACAGATTTAGAATTCTTATAAAACTGTTAATGAGAGATTGTTCCTCTTCTGTGATTTTTTTTTTTGTGAAGTCAGGCCTGCTGCTAAGATGGATGTACTATAATCTATACTCTGTATGCAAAACAAGCTACAAAAATACAATTCAACTGTGATCAATAACTGTAACAAACAGTCTAATTATTACATTGAAGGATTTCTATTCATCTAAGAAATCGATTCACTGTGTATAAGTTAACTCTAGGAAAAATGTCAAGACAATGCAAATTGAACTCTATAAATTATTGAAGAAGACTAAACTACCTGGAAGAATTGGAAAACTGCCCAGAGGAAAGTATATGCACACTTCTGAAATAAAGGGATGGACCAAGAGCACTTTTCTATATGCCCAGAGTGAGAGGGAAGGGATGAGAAGGAGGTGGAAGAACAGAGTGAAGGAGAAGAAGTGAGAGATTCCATTTGATATCTGAAGTTAAATCCTCATGATGTATTTCAATCATATGTAATTTTGATTCTGGAGGTAGATGGGAAAAAATAATGAAATGAAACTCTACAAGTAAAGAAGTAAATGTGAAGAAAGGAAACTGGTAAAGGTGACTAGAAATGACCAGAGAGAATGAATGAAAGAAAAGTCAAAGGTCAATTGAGCACCCAATGGTTTACAATAACTAGAGTTCCATCAGATGGCTACAGAGCATGATGGAACAAGCAGGTGCACTAGTGGAGAACTGAGCAGATGTCTAAGTCTCATGAGAAGGCATGTCAAAAGGGAAGAGGAATTTCAATGCATTGAGACTGTTTCCATTTTCCATGCTGTGGAAATTACATTTATTTTTTCCAAGAGGATGGAAATACTTATTCTGGTCCATTAAGGATCACAGACAGCTTTGTCAGAGTTTATCCTTTTGTACTTTCAAGTTTTCTTTTGGATTGGAGGAAATATTTTATCTTCTACCTTAATAAACTGTGTAGAAAAATTGCTCTTGAATTCTAGCCTCTTTCCTGTAAAAGCTTAAGAAATCATTGCATTGAGCTTTCGACAAAGTAAACATTTCTTTCTGTTTATTTAACTCTGGAAACTAGTTTTTTTTTCTCATTATTGCATAAAGAGTAAGCTTGTGCCATTTATTTATGTATATACAATCTAAACAGATATACACATTTATATACAAATAGAGAAAGACCAAGAGTGCAATCACATGGAGTGTGTCTCTATGTATTTATGTGTATATAAATATACAATTTAGGGGACTGGTGATAATAAGATTCTTTCATTCAGTGAAACTTAATGTGACATTTTCAAAGTATAGGACATTCAACAGTAGCACTTAAACTCTTTCCATTAAGCCTTGTCTAAACCAAGTTTTGAATTTGAGACTTTCCAACATAGAAAATAAATGCAAAGCATTCTAGATCTATAATCACACTAAATCATCTCAACTTACCCTTAACAAATGTACACAAATGTTAACTCATCTTGGAAATGGAAAAACAGAGTCAAAATGATAAATGGTTCTTTCAAGGATCTAACAAATCTGAAAGTGTATACACACACACACACACACACACACACACACAAAATCCCACTAAGTTCCTGCTCTCTGCCTCTCTGTCTTTCTAATAAAAAAAATTCACTTGAATTCAGATTCAGGGTGGCGCCAATTGCTAGGATCATTTCTTCTGATCTTGGGCAGAAAGAATTTATCTAGTTCTGTGATCGGGGACTGATGACCCTTGGAAAGTCTGACCCTTACTTTGTGTGTTAGTTCCGATAACATTTTCTGGAATGGGATCTGTTTTAGGGAACCTGTCGTGTTAGTCATCTTATTTGCTGCTATTTTGACCCAATGAATAGTGTTGGAAGATGAAAAGTTTATTATGGGGCTCACAGGTTCAGAGTTCTGCTGCTACAAATGATCAGCTCCATTCCTCAGGGCTTGAGGTGAGGCAGAACATCACCTCAGAGGAAAGCAGCTGGGAACATTGCACTAGGAAGCAGAGAGAGACTAAGCTCAGCTCACAGAATATATATATATATATATATATATATATATATGCACTGGGCATGAGCCCCAATGACCCACCTCCTCCAGCCACATCCTACCAGCCTACAGTCACCACTCAGTCAATCCCTATCAGGGGATTAATACACTGATTAGGTTAAGACTCTCAAAACCTGATCATTTTACCTCTAAAGTTTCTTGCATTGTCTCACACATAAGCTTTTGGTGGACACCTAATATCAAAACCATAACCACTACTTTGTCCTTTTCTATTTACACAAATTACCCCCAAAGACTAGACTTCTTGCCTTAAAGCTATAGCCAAATGTGGGTACCCTGCTTCCTGCTACAAGTTTGCTGCCAGTGGGTCCCACGATAACCCCTATCCTGTGCCTGCATTCTTCTCGCTTGGCAAGGCATGCACTATGTCCTGCTGGACCCCCACCTCGGTGATTGCCTGCCATAATCCACTGCAGCCATGGTGTAAGAGCTACAGGCCAGTGCCCAGTCTCTGAACACCACCCAACTGTGCTATGGGTATCTCCATTCTCCAGAGGTATCTCCCTCTGCATCCATCACCTCCTTTTCAGTTTGCTCAGCATCTCCCAATGTTGATGGAAATAATAACAGAAAAAAACATACATATTTTTGATTGTACAGTCAATTCTATAGATTTCTAATTTGGAGGAACGTGAAGGGAGGCTAAATTAGATGTGAATATCACATTACGACAACAATCTGCTAAAAACAAATAATTTTTGAGAGAATACATTTACTAAACACATTTAAACTCTTTTCACCTATTTACATAAGTTACTGATAAATTCCTGGAGCATCTAATGTATTCACAACAGCACTTCCCTTAAGGAATACTTTTTAAATAAACTCCACTTGCTTTGTAGATTAATAAGATTTTGTATATTATTTTTTTTTTGCTCTCTCTTTATTGGGAACAATTAGCAAGAGATTATTGTGATATTTAAACTGTTTATCATATACACATATTTCTGAGATTAACAATCACATGTAATAACAAATCTTTAGGACTCAAACTCTCAACTTGAGATAACCACTAAAGATAGCTTTTTTTCCTATACTTCATCAAAAACTTGTAATATCTGAGCAATGTTAAAACATGTTTGACCTAATCATGAGAGGTCAGTATATGGTCAACTTAGATTCAGTTATCTCTTTTTTTTCCTGTTCTTTCTTGATATTATTTCCCTATATTTGGGATTTCCCAATAAAAACACAGAATAGAAAAAAAAAACTTAGAAATAATTTAATCAAGGAGCTGAAAGACCTCTATAATGAAAACTATAAACCAGTAATGAAAAATTATAGAAGATACAAATAGATGGAAAGATGGCTCAAATTCATGAATTAGAAGAATTAATATTGTTAAAAATGTCTATACTATTAAATGCAAACTGAAGATTCAATGCAGGTTTTATCAAAATAACAGTGGCATTCCTCACAGAAATAGAAAAAAAATCTAAAATTTGTATGCAATTACAAAAGACCCCAAATGCCCAAAGCAATTTGAGTGAAAAGAATAAAGCTGGGGACATCACATTGCAGACTTCAAAATATACTGCAAAGATACAGCAACCCAAAGAACATAATCCTAGAATAAAACCAGTCAGAATGGCATGGAACAGAGTCCAGAAATAAATCCATGCACTTACAGCTAACTGATTTTTGACAAAGGTACCAAGAATGTACATTGGGGAAAGGGAAACTCTTTCCAATAAATGATGCTGGGAAAACTAGTACAGTCAGTATGAAAAAGGGCATGGAGTATCCTTAAAAATTAAAAATAAGACTGCCAATATGATACAGCAATCCCATTACTCTGTATGCATCTAAAGGAAATGAAATCAGTATGTCAAAGAGATATCTGCACTTCCATGTTTATTACAGCACTATTCATAATAGTCAGTAAATGAAACAACCTAAACGTTCATCAATTGGTAAAGAAAAATGTTGTATATAGGCACAAAAGAATACTATTCAGCTATTAAAAAAAGCATGAAATCCTACCAATGGGAGCCACATATATGAACCTGAAAGGCATTATGTTAAGTGAAATAAGCCAGGTAGAGAAAGAAAAATACTGCATGTTTTTACAAATGTCAAAAAATTGATCTCATGGAAAGAGGTTATATAATGGTAGTTAACAAAGACTGGGATGGTTAGGGAAGAAGGAAGTGGATGTGAGTCAGAGGATGCAAGTTATGTGGTATCACCACAAAAATAATAACCATGCATTTACTAACTAGTTCCACAATATTTGTGTACTCAACACATCATGTGGTACCTGATAAAAACATACAATGTTATCTGCCAACTAAAAAAAATGAACATAGGAAAACAAAGGGTCCCAAGATTGTGAATGAAAGAAATATTAAACCCAGTCTTTTTTAGATCTCACAGTGACTCTTAGTACTTCACAGGGTGAACATTATAGACTCCCAGGGACTGAGCCTTGTGAAGGGTCTATAGGTTATAAGAAGAACATGGGAAAGAAGGGAAGTCTCATATTTTGAACTCACACCATATTCCAGGTGTTTTCCACATACAACTAGTTTATGGAGTTAGCTACATTGAGTGTTAATATAAAGAGGAAATATCTTTGCTGTGTTCTCATCAATGCCCTTCAACCTAGGTCCATTGCTTTTTTTCATCTTTGAAAGATAATCTTGTAAGAACCATAGCTTTTTGGTCACTTATCATTATTCATGCAGATCTCATAATTCATATATTACAAATCTGATGGACATTGAAGTTTCAATCTATCATCTGATTCAAATCTCTCTTTTCCCCCAGCTTAGCATCTTAGCTTAACTATTGTCTTAGCTTCTTTATCCTCAATTTTCATGATGCATCTGGAAGAAGATGACGTCTTGTTTAGCTAGAGAGTTTGAAGATTTTTTTCATATCAAATGTATTTTTATGAATGACATGAGTCCTTCTCTCACTGGGCAATGATACAAATCCATTGACAAACTCACGTGGAGCCTCTGAGGCTGTGCTATAGTCCCTGATAAGGAGCAGCTCTCTCCAGATAACTTTTCTTCTGTCTTTGTCCTAGTGGTGTAACCCAGTCAGCTTGTCACAGTGGGTCTTTCTTCATTCTAGGAGACTGTCCTTTAGGGCAGGGTCCTTTAAGTAAACATGCAAATTCAGTTGCCCTTCATAATGCCTATTGTAGAGTAGCAATCCTTGCCCAACAAATACACTGGAATTGAGTGGGAAGGATTCATATACACCCAGCCAGGGGTCCTAGAGAACTCACCACTTGCTGAATCTCCTCTTGCAAGCAATAGTTTGTGCCTGAATCTATCAATTGTTCTGCATTAGCTTTCTTTCATAGTTATTATATCAGTGAGAATAAAATGCATCATCTTGAATTGTTTGGAGTCATATTCTATTTTTGCAGTTATTTAAATAACCCAGAGTGAACTATCTACAAAATGTTTAGATCATGGCCTCATTTTCTTCTTATGAAAAGGTGACTAGAAACAGTTATCATAATGATAATAATATTGATCATAACATCAGCCAGCATATATCAGAGATTGAGTACATACACAGGACTCTTCAAGGCACTTTATGATTGAAGTCATTTAATCCTATAAGCACCTTAGAGACCAAAGCATCCCTAAGAGGCAGATGCTATTGTTATTCTCATTCTCATTGTGTAAAGAAGAAATTTAGGTGTAGAAAATTCCACTAATCCACAGGAAGTAGTATTTCTTGGATTCAAAACCATGCATTTGGAATTCAGAGTACAAGTTCTCACTACCCTGTACTACTCTCTTTGAGCATAAACACAAATCAACACATAAACATTATACCCTTAGTTCAGTCTTTTCTCTGGATTCAAGACTGAGTCTATCATTGTTTTGTTTCTACTGTGCTGGGAACCAAATCCAGGGCTCAGTGCATGCCAGGCACGTACTGTACCACTGAGCTACACCTCCCATCCTTGATAATGCCTTCAGAGCAACAGGTACCATGAAGGACTTCACAAAAAGGTGATTTATTAAAAAGATTTTATTTATAATAATCAAATAACTATTAAATATGATAGGTCAAGAGATTTTTTTTACAATTTTCTTTATGAAAGGGTAATATTTTAAAAATAAAAAGAGCTTATTAGAGAAAACCGAATATGGATATTCTAATAAGTTTGGATACTAAAATAGTTGGTTGTTTGGACATGTTAGAAAAAACTTAGTAATTCCCCAATACAGATCAGAACTTCTGATAATATCTGGAAGAAATAATAGCTATTCAGTGTTTTAACTGCTTCTCAGAGCTATTAAAATAGTTTCTCACGCACGTGGCACAGATTTGAAAAATATGAAGTTGTTGAGTGGTAGAGAAAGAGGAGTGAAGTTGAGATGGCATAGAGGTTTGAATATCATCTAAAGTTGATTCATCCTCTTTCCATAAAACCTCCAGGATTTTATTTCAGTTCTCTGCCCGACATAAAATGAGATAGATACTGCATTACGGGTAAGGGAGATGCCATAAATAAAAGTGAAAGGCAAATCAGTGTGTGTTAGTCAGCTTTTTTTGCTGCTGTGACTTAAAAAAACTGACCAGAACAACTTCAGAGGAGGAAAAGTTTACTTGGGGGCTCACAGTTTTAGAGGTCTCAGTCCATAGACAGCAGGCTCCATTCCTCAGGGCTCCAGTGAGGCAGAACATCATGGCAGAAGAGTGTGGCAGAGGGAAGCAGCTCACATGATGATCAGAAAGAAGAGAGAGAGAGACTCCACTCTCCATATATAAAAAACATACCCAAAGCCACGCCCCAGGGAAGCACTTCCCCCAGCCATATCCCACCTGCCTTTAGTTACCCCTCAGTGCTCCCATCCCGGATTAATTCACTGTTTAGGTTGAGGCTATAACCCAATCATTTCTCCTCTGAAACTTCTTGCTTTGTCTCACAAGTGAGCTTTTGGGGGACACCTCACATCCAAACCATAATACAGTGCTTCTCACTGGGATGTCACTAAATAGAAATCTCTAGGAAGGCAGAAATGCCGCTGTATTGGTCCCTAATGCATCCCCTGAGGTCACCAGAAATCTAGCTCAGAGCAGGTATTATACACATTACACACATAGTGAACGGATGTGGATGGATGGATGCTCTTACAAGAACGGTGGCAGAAGAGCCATATTGAGACAATTTGGCTTAGATGTGAGTATGTGATTTTAATCAGAAAGGACAGGGACCAAATTGCGCATTGCATTATACCTGGGAATCAATGGGTCAGTTTCACTAGAAGTGAAGCCCAATAAGAGGAATTCTGAACAAGTAATTTGTTAAGAGACCGATCCCAGGAGATAGGGAGAAAGGTGAGGGAAAAGGAAGAAATCGAGGTAGAATGCAATTCTAGAGAGTCTAGTCTTGGTCTGACCTTCTTTGAAGGATTGACCTGTAAATTGCACCAAAATTTTACCTTGCCTTAAGGTAAGAGGGCTAGAATTTTACAACCCTTCTCTCAAGTATCTTCTTGGGACTGTAACCTCAGAGGTAGAGGCAGCAGCATCCCCCAGAGAAGTCCTCCAGAGATGACAGGTCTGAGCCCTGCAGTGACACAGGCAGCCACTGTGGGTCGGGACAGGGCACCCATCACCTCTGCTATCTCTTCATTTTGAAATTCTCACACTATTTCCTTTGGGTTGTTCATAGAGAAAAGGGTTTTGAAAATTTAGGAGGACAAAACAAATGCTAATAAAAACTCCATGTTTTTATCTAGTCCAGAAGATCGCAATTCTTTTCTGTAGCTAGGTTAAAGAGGTTACTTCCTATCTTCCCTCGCTTCTCTGAAATTCTCACAATCACATTGCTTCTGGTTCAATTTTGAAATTGTTTTAGAGACAAACAAGGTATGAGTGAGCTATTAAAATAATGCATGTAAATTACTATGTTTTAAAGCTTCAAGTGTGAGAAATGGCACCAAGTTTTGTGTGTGTGTGTGTGTGTGTGTGTGTGTGCATGAGTGCATATTCTCTTGCCTATTTTAGCAGAAAATTGAGTGCTTCTAGAAATCTATGGGGAGTCCATCTCCTTAGTCACAGACTAACTTCATCTTTGGCTGTTGTCTTGGGGGTAAGTAGTCTATGTTTGCAGTAATCAGAAGTGTTAGCTAGAGTATATGTTTTCCCTTGGTTAACTTAGAGGGAACTAAAGCTATGTGAGTGTTCATAACAATACAGAGTACTGAATTTAACCCAGTTTGTGAAATTTCTAGAGCAGAAGTCATCCTCATAAAGAGTATCTTACAAATGCACAGATATGGGGCTTGCCTGGGGCGTATAGCTCAGTGGCAGAGCACATTCTTAGCATGCATGTGTCCCTGTCCCCCCCCACACACACACAGACACAAAGCAATAAAGGACATAGATCCTACATATATCTACATATTTGTTGTTTACCTCAATAGTTGTGGCCAGTAGTTGTTCCTTTAAAGTAGAAAGATTTTTCTTGGTTAGAGTGCCTCTGAAGAGAAGAAGCTAATGATGACTGCAATGATAGTTCCAATATTAGCTTTCATTACTAGTGTGCTAGCTTTTGTTGATAGGGTTTAGTGACCTGAGAAGAAGCAATTTGTTGATGTGTAGGCAAAGTTCACTTTTTTACAAGAAGGAAGTTTGAAATTCAAAGTGTAATAGAATCTAAGAACTAGAAGGAATCTATAATACAAAATCTACCTTGTGAAGTTTTGAAAGGAAATCACTACTATATTTTTTTGTCAGAATTGTCAATTGAAAGATGACAGATCTAGCTATGAATTAAATTCAGAATAGTAGCTAAGGGAAAAATAAACAGAAGAGCTCATTTTTCATTAGAGTCAGAAGATGATTCCAGGGGCTGGGGTTAATGATAACAGAATGAAGATAATGGAGAATATGCTGAATACCTTTACTCTGTTTATAGAGTATGCCAAAGTATTGTAATAAGCAAGATTAGATGTGAACAAAGAAAATGAAAAACTAGGAAATCAGAAAATTTGTCTTGTGCTATTGTCTTTGGGGTAAGTAGTCTATGTTTGCAGTTTGATCATAAGATCTTAGGAGGATATTGTTTGTCCTCTCCAATTGTCTATTTCTGCATGTTTCCTCATAATTCTCTGTTAAACTGTTACCAGTGGAATGAACATCCTTTGGTCTGGAGGCAATTGGTCTATATCCTTATAACTGAGAAGTATGAATCTAAGGATTAATATCTTGGAGCGACACTACCTTTGAGTTCTTAACAGTGCATGATAATATTCTTTCCATCATGGTTCGGGGGAAGAATTCTCTGATGTGTTTCCCTGAGGATCCAATTTTCTGGCTTTAGATCTACTCAGTGACTGCTTACATATTTTTCTAAAAATAAAGCTTGAGCCTGTTGATCACAAAGTTGGAGATATCCTATGAGCCCCTTATAAGAGTTAATGTCATAACTTTGTTAATGGTAGACTCAGAGGTTGGAAACAAAATTTCAAATCACGTGGGAAGATATGTCATTAAGTCAAGAGGTAAAAACTTTTGGGTACTAAAGAGTCAGACTTGTTATTAAGTCTAAATGGTAATATTGCAGACATTGAAATTTCAAGAACTTCTGAGAGCTTTCCTCCTAATAGTTTTAGAATTCCAATGGTTCTCTCCATTGAAGAAAAAGAAGGAAAAAGACAAAGGAGTGTCTAAGCAACTGGATGATTTTCTATGTTATGGAATCACAACGCTAGTGAAATGTAAGCCCTTGTCATTGGAGAGATAATTGAATCCCATTACCCTACCTCATTCCAGATCTAGAAAACAAAATCAAACAATCATTATTACTAACATCAGAACATTTAGAGCTACAGGAAAACCTCACTTCACCCTAAGAATACGTAAACAATGTCCAGAATTTGGTCAAAGCCCATTACTTGGAGCACTGTATACCATTTAGTAGCGGCCTGCCCTTTCAGTTTTGTTAGGATTATGTTATTGCCAAGTTGGACATGCATTTTGGAGATTTTTCTCAGCAGTACTCTTAAAATTAGGTGCCAGTGTTATTTTCAAATTGTTAACAATCTGCTCTGTGTTTAAAACAATGAAGTACTTTGCTCAGCTCCACTTGAAATCTTTGGTCAGAAGGTGGTCATTATTGAATGTCAAAAGTTATGACCAATACACTCTGTATCCTCATCTTTGCCAGTGTTTTTCCTCTAATTCATAGCTTTTTCTCTGACAGAAACAATAAAGTCTGTGAGTTCCTTCAAGGTCTGCCCTCCATTGGTGCTTACAGGCGCAATTACTTTTGCAAATACCACTCGTTTATCATAGTGGTTAGTTACTTTGTTTAATTTTATTTTTCCAGAGCCAGGAGTCCCCTGATGGATGACAATTGGTTTTTGGCCAAATGAAATATGAGGTTGTGTAAATATCATTTAAATGTTCTCCTGTAGCCTTCTAAATATAAAACTATGCTTCCTCCAGTTTGAGTACCTGCTTTTTTGGATTTTCTCGGTCCAGAATAAATCTATTAATCCATATGGCAATCAGAAAAATTGAATTTCAACTTATATTCATTTTTTGTTGTTATGGTGATCCAGGAAATACTTGGAACTATAATAATGTGTTATCTTTAGATAAAATTACATAAATGAAATAGAAATACAATGTGGAAGATTAAAAGGAATGGTATAAAATTTCTGGATGTTAAAAAAATACTTGTTCATGGGTTATTTGAAAGTGTTTTAAATATCAAACTGCTGTGTTTCTAGAGTCTTCTAGATACATTTGAGTGACACAATAAACTTATTAAAAATATCAATATTTATAGTATGCCAGAAATGTCTTCTATCAGTATCTAAACTTAAAACAAAATTTTTGATGTCAATTTTCTTTTTAAAATTTTTCTCTTTGTTTTTCTTATTTTAAAAATTAAATTTTCTTTTTAACTGATGCCTAAAAATATAAAAGTTATACATGTGAAATGGGTAACATGATGTATATATACATGTACATATTGTGTAATGTTTAAAATCACATTATAAATATTTATATCATACCTTTGTGGTTAAAAGTTTAAAATTCTTTCTTTAGCTTTTTAAAATGGAGAGTGCATTATCATTATCTGTAGCCACTTTCCCATGCAGTAGCACACCATAATCTCTGCTCCTGTCTGTAACTTTGTACCCAAAGATCAACCTTTTTCCACTCCTCCTCTGCCTGCTCGCCCTGCCTCTGGTAACCACCTTTCTACTTTTACCTTCTGTGAGGTCAACTCTTTGCGATTCCACGGATGAATGGTATGTCACATGACACTTGTGTTCCCGTGTCTGGCTTATTTCACTTAACATGATGATCTCTAGTTCTATCCATGTCTCAAATGAAAGAATCTCATTCAAATTTCAGATCAGTAAGGCAACACTGTTTTTCAAAATTCTTTTTGAATGTGTAATGACTAATATGAATTATCAATTTGATAGGATTAAGAGATGCCAGATAATTATGGGTGTGTCAGTGAACATGTGTCTAGGAATGATTGGCATGTGGGGTAAATGGAGACCCTCCCTAAGCGTGGACACACTGACCCATAGGATGATGGCTTGGATGGAATAAAAATTGGAAGCAGCAGCAGATGCAAGCTAGATTCTTCTTGAATGGATTCACAATTGCTGCTGCAATTGTCTGAGGATATTGGACTCTCCTTTCTTCACTCTTCCAAAGCAGATGCTCCAGAAGCCTTTGGTCTCTGACTAGGGTAGCACCCTGAATCCATCTTGTTCTGGGGCTTCAGCCTCTTAGACTGCCCAGTTACTGGTTGTTCCAGCTCTCCAGCCTGAAGAAGGCCATTGTGGACTACTCAGCTTCTGGTCCTATAAGCCAACTTAATAAGTCACTCTCTTATAATTATTCTTCCTGTTGATTCTGTTCCTCTATAGAACCCTAACTATACAGAGTGTTTTAAACTAAAAAAAAAAAAATATATCAAAACCTTCAAAATTTACAGCATAGATTATCAAAGCTGACTGCATTAGAATTGTTTGGGAAGACTACAAAAAACACTGGATGCATGAATTATTCTGGGGAGGGACTGGAATTTTTACAACTCCATGGTTGACTCTTATTTGCAGCCAGCATTGAGGAATAAGATTTGAAAGCAGGTGCTGCTGCTGTTGCTACTGGATGCCAAGGTCACCGGTGAAACTAATTTGAGTTCATCCTCATTTAAACAGGGCTGGTACAGAACATTACAGCTGCTTTCAGCCAATATTTTGAAGAATAACACAAAATAAAACTGACACTAGGATTGCTATATGTATACACATGGATGTATAACCAATGTGATCCTGCAATCTGTACACGTGGAAAAATGAGAATTCATACCCTATTTGAATCAAATGTATGATATGTCAAGATCGTTGTATTGTCTTGAACAACTAATAAAAAAATTATGCTAAAATTTTAGTGTAATAAATAGAATTTTGACTAGGTAAATATGTATTTTGAAAAAAGAAAACTTAAAAGGAAATATGCTAAAGTGTCTACAGTGATAAAATGACCTTTTGGTACTGGGATTAAAGCTAATTTTTTCTGCTTCCTAGTACTTTCTATTTTTTTATAAGAATGTATATATATTTTTTCAATTTAGAAAAAGAATATAATACAGGACCCACTGGTAAGTGCATGCATTTATCAAGTTTTACAATTCACTATAATTATATCATGATATAATTTTTATATTCATACTTTTTATTAATAATCTTCTTTACATACTTTTTTATCTTCATACTTTTCTATTAATAATCTTAGTTTCCTTTACTAATTCCAAAAGACTGTTTTTTCAAAGGATGAGTTTGTTGCACTTGCTGGTCATGAAAGCATTAACTCTAGCAAGACCCACACATGGGACCTGGAAGTAAGGAAGATAGGCTATTTTTCTTGGAGGTGACCTCTTCTCTACACCTAAGATATGTGAATAATACATAGATTTTGTTTGTTGTCTCCAATCAATCAGGTTAAATTTTTGACTTTTCATGAAAGTAAGAAATATGTGTAACAGAGGTGTATAATCACCCCTACACACTCAAACACACAAAGATACTTTAGGTAAGCAAGAAACAGGACCCACTTAAGTTCTTTGCATATTATTACACCTGAGTTTTAAAAAATAAATGTCTCAACCTTAGCATGATAGAGGCTCATACATAGAAGACCTGGGGTGAAAGTCGAAAGTTTATCATGGAAGTCTTTTTACTGCCCAGAGATGAAACTTTCCTTAATTTTACTCCAGTTTCCTCAGGGGTGATGGAAATGCCATTGGGAAATGTGAATCATTAAACCACCTGCTGAAGAACTTGAATAGAGATACTGTGAAAAAACCCTTGAGCTTCCTCCCAAGAAAGAGGCCACATTAACCACGAACTGTGTCATCATCGAGATGCTTCTCTAGGGGCAAAAATTACAATATTAATATTGCAGTGACAGATCCATAACTATTATTTTTCCTGTTCTGCAGTATACAATATGTTCCCATGGATACCTTTGGCTCATTTGAAAAATAAAAAATAAAAATTAAAAAACAGTGCTAATAAAGAGCAAGCTTTTTATGTTACCCTAATTATTTTGCATGTCAAATGTTAAATTATAGATACTTAAGTGATTTAAACTTCCAGAGTTGAAAACAGCCCAACAATTCAATTAAATCCTAATTATTTATTTTACTAATTATGTAAATACAATATTTTCTTTACACATGAAGCCACTAATTGGGGAAAATGAATGTTAGCAATTTTGTTTTGATCTAGTCATAGTTTTACATGGAGATAGGTTTCCGGGTTTTAAACAGTAAGAAAACTGAGCGAAGGAAAAGTTCATTTCATTTTTTTATGACATGTAACTACAGAATTTGTTTCATTTACAAAATGATAGGGCAAATGGTTTGCTTGTTTCCTTGCCCCACTTGCTTATTGCTTCTACATTTCTTTGTTCATGATGTTGGAAGGCAATAAAAGAGGGCAACTGAAATGCTGAGGTTACTTTTTTAAACCTCTGGCTGAGGTTGAGTTGGGGAGACCTTGAAAATACAATGAAGAAGAAGAAGGAAAGAATGAGCAGCGTTGGAGGGGTGTTCTATAACACGTATCAGTGGGCTATTTATGGAAGTGTGAATGTTTCAGACAGAAAGTAATCTAGGCACATATGGGTGAGAGAAGAAAATGAATAGGAACCTGTTGGGCTGGGAAATTGTTAGATATTCTATAATAGTACCTTCTTCTAAGATCTTCCCCCTAACAATGACTCTAACCCTGAATTTTATAAGTCTTAGTAAAATCATGAAATGTTTGGAAGTTCATAACACAAGAAAATAGACAGGGGCTTGGTGTGAGAAATGATATTATGTGCACTAGGACTGAGTCACAGGAGACCCGTGGGAATACAGTGGTCAAGTGTCTCAGACTTTGGGGAGATGCACTGAGACTGTGTGGTCCAACTGGAAGGTCAAAGAGAGAGAGAGAGAGTCTGCAGAACTCCTTGTGAAATCACAGACTCACAACTGGTATTTAAATCATGTGCCGTGGATGAACAATTTCTTAAGGAACTGGGGTCCTGTGCATATGCACTTTCCTGAAGAATAGTGCTGTCCTCAAGGAGGGACTTTTATCCTCAGCTGAGATACAGCTTTTGGAGCAGTGTGTGAAGAGAGAACAGATCTGTCACCAGCCATTTCAAGGAGGCAGACTTTGGACATAAAAGGTATTGGAGTTGTTACAGCATCTTTTTGGCTTAATATTTGCAAGTAGGGTGTCTGTATAAGACACTATTATTTCACAAATTTTAGAAAAGAATCACATTTTTATTAAGCGTAGTTATTGACTTGAAATAATATTTTTCTTGGCTGAGGTTCTCTTTAAAAAATAGGACACTATAAGTCTCAGCCCCTCACTCTTCACTAATGAACAGACAGAATGAATCTCAGACACTGAAAAATCAACCCTGGAACCATAAACCAGCTGCATCCTGGTGGCACTGAAATGCGATTGTTCTAAACTAGGCGTGTGGAGTGAGTGGCTGCAGGAAGTGCAGTTGACACACTTTGAAGCTAGTTAGATCTGGAAGAAGTTTGGGGAAGCACATTGTTTTAGAGGGGATATTTAGCTGCAGCTGAATTTATAATATATTATCAAGTCTGTCTGTCTTGCCTTCCTTTTTTCATGGGCTACATAATTCCAAAGCCTGATGTGTCATTGATAAATCCAGTGGATTGATGGACATCAGTCAGAGTGACTACTGAGCCTGTGGGAAATGTGTATGATTTTATTATGCTAGAGTCATGAAAGCGGAAGTGGAAGTCAATCAGGAATTGAGAAAGTTACTAGAAGCAGTTCATTCTTAGCCACTGAATCTTCAAGGCCTACTAGAAAGCAACATGCAGTTTTCACCTTGAGCTTCCTTCAACTTGAACTGGAAGTCATTGTTTTTAGAGATGAATCAGAAAGTTGACAGATACTTTTGTATTCTTTTCAGTTTAGTGTATTCTCTCTGTCACTAGGTACCTATAAACTTTCTTTCTCTAAGCAAATGAAGGCTTGTGACCCTGGAGAAGCTGCAGACCACAATTGGAAAAGTCAATTATGTTATAGAGTTAGAAAAACCTTTGTGTCCCAAGTCTGCCTCTTGCTAGTGGGGTGGATTTGGATGTGTGTTTGATCTAACTCTCTCTTTCAAGCTGTCATGTACTTTCTTGGCTTATAATGAGGAATATTCTATGACATACTTTTTTGCAAGCACATGGTACCACACTGGTCACATATTAAATATCTAACAAAAGTAGTTATTATTGTGGACTACTGGCTTGATTCATTTCCTTACAATGAGAGATCTGGTTTTTGTATTTTTTTAAATTCTTTATTAATTTGGTTTAATCAGTGTTTTCAATAGTTCTAAAACTATAATGATTTTTTTGTTGTAGATCAAAAAGGCAGTGAAGTTATTTCATAGGCCATGTCATAGAGAAGAATGTCGACATCATTAGTCAACTGTAGTCAAAAGCCATTTTTGTCCCACACGCTCTGTACAAAGTTGTTTATGACAAAGTTGTATGTGTCTCCTTGGTTTGGTAGCATGCATTTCTTTTGGTCCTATCTGCTGTGTGTCTAGATGTAGCACTTTGGTGGGTGTTGTGAAAGACATTTCTGTCTTTGAAGAAGGGATCTGGTTCAGAAGAGAAAGTGGAGACACTGATAACAGCTTGAAAACAATGACAAACTCCATAGCAGCGAAGCATGTGTCACAAGGGAAACAAACTGTGAAAGAAGACAGTGGAGCACTACGTTTGAGAGACCCCTGGACAAGGTGTTTGAGTTGAGCTTGAAAACAGGTGACAGATATGGACTTTGAGATGTGGCCATTTATCTGTGTTCCTAAATAGTTCAAAAGTTGTGAATAAGAAATATCTTTATTATAGCTTTAAACAGGAGATAAATTAATGCTTAGAGTGGAAGAATATAAAGATCTTGGGGAAACTTTATAAGCTGAGTATAATGTTAAGCATGTTTTTTCATTTATTTATTCATTTTATTCAGTACATGTGCTATATTTACATATGCTAGTTACTATGCTAATATTATTTGCTTTATCCTTTAAAAAAGGATAAAACTGAAGCTCTGAAAAATCAGCACCTTATTCAAATACCATGTGCAGATTTGGAATTGGACTTTATCGGTTTTACTGCAAACCAAGCTCTTGGAGCATACGGTGTAGACTCATAGAAATAGTTTATAGACCTTTGAGAAGTACTACAATTTTTTTCTTCTCCTTAACAAATCCTCCAGTCCTCTAGTTATAGGTAGTTTCTCTTGTGTTTTTAACTAATAGGATATATTAGATATGTGAGATCAGAATCAGTGTGTTCGTTATCACAAGTTTGAGAGAAAAATAAATCTATTATAAGCATGGTTTCCAAAAAAGGTGCAAAACAATTTTCTACAAAAAAGAAATGCTAACAAATGCATTTTCTGAAATAATCATTTATAAATCTTAGGATCACAAATTATCATTTTATGAAATCTTTCTATAATGGCATTTTTTAATAGTGTGGGAAATCTCTTTGTCATATTTTAGTTAACAGAAACTCAACTTTATGATAACAAAATAGCAAGTAAGTGTAAACCTAATTTATGTCATGGTTATCCATATGTAAACATCCTGCAGTCTTCTTTCTTAACTCTAAAAAGTATATGGTTAATATAAAGTTTTATCCTCTCAGCACTAGAACCCATCGTGTTTCGCCATATCTCAGTAATTTTTCCTCATTAACCAGTAACCGAAGACCTTTGGGTCGAATATCATTTTGATCAAGAATGAGTGAAAAAGGCCAGGTGTAGTGGTGCACACCTATAATCCCAGCTACTCAGGAGGAAGGAGGATCGCAAGTTCCAGGTCTGACATGGAAAATTAGCAAGATGCTATCTCAAAATAGAGTAAAAAGAGCTGAAGGCTAGCTCAGTGGTGGAGCGCTTGTGTGGCAAGTGCAGGGTCCTGAGTTCAGTCTCCACTCTGGCAACACAAAAAAAGAGAGGAGGAAAGGAAGAACAAAATAAATGAATGAAATATATTTTAGGGCTTAATTTAAATTTGTATAGTTTATATGTATGTCTGCATCAATCTGTCTGCCATGGATCTATCTTTCATCTCTCCCTCTCCTTTCTCCATTTTTATTTTCCTTCCCTTCTCTTGCCCCATCTCCTTCCCTCCTTCTTCCTTTGTACTTGGAACACTCTTAATGCTTCTCATCTCTCTTTTTGGTCTTTCCTTTTTTGGGGGGAAGGAGGAGGTTTTATTCATCCTTTCCATTTTCAGATACCAATTTAGTTGAGAATTTTCTTATATTTTATTGCTATGAGGTAGCAGTGAAACGAAGACCTCTCCTAATATTAACTTTAGCCTCAAGAGGACTTCTGTTCCATAAAAATATATTGGCAATTTTCGTAAAGAAATATAACCCTCATATCAAAATTTCTAAAGATAAGCAATCCTCTCAACATGAGGCATCTTCAGAAGGGACAGGGAATCGCATGATTTGGTAAGCAGCAGGATATGGGAAGCAGCTTGGGAAGAACTGGCTCTAATTTTTAGCTGGCTTTAGAGAGAGCTTGTTTCTGAGACCTGCTGGGTTCACAAATTGGTTCCTGGGTTCAGAGAATAACCATAGGAATCTTTCCAAAACAAAGATAGTCAGATGTCAGGACACCTGGGAAGCCCTAGATTAATGCGTGACACTCAAATTTAGCATCAGTTGCAATCCATTGAAAAGTTATACACATTTCATTCTTAATTATTTTATGAGATATTGATATTATAGAGTTGTTATTGTTAAGAATATAAATACTTGAATAATTTCCTAAAATCTATAAACTTTCGTTCCTTTATTTTCAAGATTCCATGTTCTTGGGTTGTTGCATGACTAAACTAGATAATGTACATAAATGGCTCAATTAATTGTAGATAATATTGATATTGATGATGATGATGATAATGATGCCGATGACAATGATGATGCTCTAAGTCAGATTTAGAGCTTTGATAGCCATATGAGTCTTTTCCTATAATTAATATTTCTTGGTCTGGTTTCAGATAGCCAAGTGCCTAGAAATCTCTAACTAGTGGCACCATAGGCATCTAAGCCTCAGCTTGCTCTCAAGAAATTTGTAAACTTCTATCACTCCTTCCTGACAGTTTTACAAACATCGTCTGCCTCGTCATCATTTCCTCCTTCCTATCCTGCTCCCTGATGGGGTCTTCATCTTGGCACTTGTCATCCTTAGAATCCATGGATCTCTTAGAACAAATTCTCATCTTAGAATGCATGGAAAAATTTCCTCCTCGGTTTCTCCTTGCCCTCACTCCCTGCTCCTCCCCACCAGTTTACTCATCTCAGATGCCACTAAGCTGCACCTCCTCTACCTGTAAATGAAAATGCTGATGACATACTGCTTTCTTTCTCCTTTGCAGGCACTAGGATAATTATTTTAGATCTATATCACATTTAACATTTTCAGTAACCCTTCTCTTTACAGATGGAGAAGTACTGGTTCACAAAACTACCTAAGTCATATTGTCCCTTGGAAATATCTCTTGCTGTCCAGAATCTGCTCTGTAGTGTATCTTAACTACATGTGTTCCAAATTAAGTCATGTGTATTTAGATTTCCAGAGTGTTGCCTGCGCTGTTTACGACGAAACTCTCCCCTGCTGTGTTCAATATCAAGGTTACCTCCTTATTCATGGATTCTCAGTTCTGGATGTATGTTTGACACTTAATATTAGCTTTTAAAGACATTTTTAAAAAAATCCTCTGCCAAAAGAGTGTGATGGGGTTCCAGCTTTGCATTTGTGTTTAACTCCTAGGTGCTTCTAATGCGCTCAGGTGTTCCTTCTTTATGTGTTCTCTTTATGTGCTAGGATTACCTCTATTTTAACATGTAGCACTTTTTGGTGGAATTTATTTTCAAGATTAGTCTCCCAAGTATAGAATGAAATTCTTGAAGGCTTGGACCATGTTATTCATCCTTGTCATTTTTGCATCCACACAATAAATAATGGCTGAATTACTAATTTTATTATATTCTTTTTTTATAAACATATTGTGTCGAGGACATAAAACTTGATTTATGCAAGCATCAAATAAATTTATACTTTTCTCTCATTTGTCTCCTTTTGATATAAAAATAGTTTATTCTATCAGGTTCTCAAATGATAATTATTTTTAAACACTGTTGTTTAAACACTGAGGGTAGATTTAGTGTTATATATTTTTCACCTCAATAAAATATATTATGCTTCATATTAAGGGTCTAAACTAAAGAATATAACTATTGCTTTCACTTTCTAAAGTGAAAAACCAGAAATAAGCCTCAACATTAACTATGTTGATTGCAGCCTTTTATTAGCCTTGTTAATTAAGTTTTACATTTAATTCATTTCATAGCACATGAAGTAATAGACTATCTTCAGTGAGGATTATGAATTATGGATGATTTCATATGCACAATGCGAATTTCAAAGAGCAAATTTTTGTGTTTATTTTTTGTGCTTGTTAATTTTGGAAAAGAAGTTAGTCTTATTACAAATTAATTTTTTCTTCTTTTTTCCCTACTGTGCTGTTCCTCAGATAAGAAATTTTCAAATGTATTTCTAGTAGAATCTTGTCATATTTCAATAAACAAAATGTTAACAATTAGGAGAAAATATAAGATACATTATTATAACAATGTCCTTTAGTTAGAAGGATAGATTAATCTGCCAATAATTAAACTTGGCAGGGAGAACCCAGAACAAATCTACAGATTACAAGACACATCTTTGAATTCTTTTCATATATATCATACTACTGCCTACATCTTAACCCATTAGATCGAATTGTTGTGTGTGTGTGTGTGTGTGTGTGTGTGTGTGTGTGTATATTAAACCTGTACATATACAGGCCACCCATAGATGGGACATAATGTGTTAAGATAAATAGTTGAGGAGAAAAGAGCAGTGTTATGATAGGCTGAAATATGATTCATACTGATTGTATATTTTTAAATATATATTACAATGAAGTCATCTCAAGAAATTAATTGATAATATTAGTTTCCCTCTCTAAAATGTGGAAAAGTAATAAAAGTAATGAAAAATCTAAGGCCTATTGATTCTTAAAAAATATTGATTCTAGTTATATATTCTAAGATTGATTCTTCTACCTCAGCCTTTTAATTTTATTTCATTGATATCACTTATTTTTATAACCAAACCAAATAATTAGCCCACTCAAATATTCTAGGACATACACTCTCCCTCCTGACCCCAAATCATTAAAAGATACTAAATGTTTCTTTTGCCATTTTTTCCTCTACAGCAGGAGCTCTTGAGTCCATATAGGAAAAGTAATCTAATTTCTTTTTTTTTTAATATTTATGTTTAGGTGTAGATGGACACAACACAATGTCTTTATTTTTATGTGGTGCTGAGGATGGAACCTGGGCCCCACCCATGCTAGGCGAGCACTCTACCATTGAGCCACAATCCCAGCCCTCTAATTTCTTTTTTTAATTTTTAATTTATTATAATTTGCTATATATGACAGCAGAATGCATTTCAATTCATATTACACATATAGAGCACAATTTTTCATACCTCTGGTTGAATACAATGTAGAGTCACACCATTCATGTCTTTATGTATTTAGGGTAACGATGTCCATCTCATCCCACTGTCTTTCCTACCCTTGTACCTCCTTCCTTCTCCTTCCTCTCCTTTGCCTTATCTAGAGTTCTTCTATTCCTCCCATGTTTCCCCTCCATCCCCATTATGAATCAGCATCCTTATATCAGAGAAAACATTTAGCATTTGTTTGGGGGGGATTGGCTTACTTCACTTCTCCAGCGCCATCCATTTACCTGCAAATGCCAGAGTTTTATTCTCTTTTATTGCTGAGTAATATTCCATTGTGTATAAATGCCACATTTTCTTTATCCATTCATCTATTGAAGGGCATCTAGGTTGGTTCCACAGTTTAGCTATTGTGAATTGTGCTGCTATAAACATTGAAGTGACTGTGCTCCTGTAGTATGCTGTTTTTAAATCCTTTGGGTATAGACCAATGAGTGGGATAGCTGGGTCAAATGGTGGTTCCATTCCCAGTTTTTCAAGGAATCTCCATTCTGCTTTCCATACTGGCTGCACCAATTTGCAGTCCCACCAGAAATATATGAGTGTGCCTTTTCCCCTAAGTCCTTACCAACACTTATTGTTGTTTGTATTCTTAATAGCTACTATGAGTGAGATGAAATCTTACAATAGTTTATATTTGTATTTCTCTAATTGCTAGAGATTTTGAACATTTTTTTCATATATTTGTTGATTGATTGTATATCATCTACTAATAAGTGTTTGTTCAGGTCCTTGGCCCATTTATTGACTGGATTATTTTTAAAGATTTTTGGGTACTTTATATATCCTGGAGATTAGTGCTCTATCTGATGTGTGTGTGGTAAAAATTTGCTCCCATTCTGTAAGCTGTCTATTCACCTCACTGATTGTTTCTTTTTCTGAGAAGTTTTGAGTTTGAATCCGTCCCATGTACTGATTCTTGATTTTAATTCTTATACTTATTAAGGAAGTCAGGGCCTAATCTGCCATGATGGAGATTTGGGCTTACTTTTTCTTCTATTAGGTGCAGCATTTCTGCTTTAATTCCTAGGTCCTTGTTGCACTTTGAGTTGAATTTTGTGCATCGTGAGGGATAGGGGTTTAATTTCATTTTGTTGCACCTGGATTTTCAGTTTTCCCAGCCCCAATTGTTGAAGAGGCTATCTTTTCTCCAATATATGTTTTTGGTGACTTTGTCTAGTATAAGATAACTGTAATTATGTGGGTTTGTTTATGTGTCCTCTATTCTGTACCATTGGTCTACAAGTCTATTTTGGTGCCAAACCATGCTGTTTTTGTTGCTTTCACTCTAGTATAGTTGAACATCTGGTATAGTGATGCCACCTGCTTCATTCTTCTTGCTAGGGATTGCTTTGGCTATTCTGAGTCTCTTGTTATTCCAGATGAATTTCATGACTGCTTTTTCCATTTCTATGAGGAATGTCATTGGGATTTTGATTGGAATCACATTAAATCTGTATAGAGCTTTTGGTAGTGTGGTCATTTTGACAATATTAATTCTGCCTATCCAAGAACAAGGTAGGTCTTTCCATCTTCTAAGGTCTTCTTTAATTTCTTTCTTTAGCGTTTTGTAGTTTTCATTGTAGAGGTCTTTTACCTCTTACATTGATTCCCAATATTTTAAATTTTTTGAGGCTATTGTAAATAGGGTAATTTTTCTTGTTTCCCTTTTAGAGGATTTGTCACTGATATACAGAAATGCCTTTGATTTATAGGTGTTGATTTTATATTCTGCTGCTTTTCTGAATTCATTTATTAGTTCTAGAACTTTTTTGGTGGAATTTTTTTGATCTTCTAGGTACAGAATTATATCAGCAAATAGTGATAGTTTGAGTTCTTCTTTTCCTATCCATATCCCTTTAATTTCTTTCATTTCTCTAATTGCTCTGGCTAGAGTTTCAAGAACTATGTTTTTTTTTTTTTCAGAGCCTTATGTATATTGTTCCAGGATCTTCTAGCTTTCAGGGTCTGGGTTGAAAAATCTGCAGAGATCCTAATTGGTTCCCCCCATATGTAATCTTATTCCTTTCTGTCGTGTCTTTTAAAATTCTTTCCTTATTCTGTAAGCTAGGCATTTTCATTATAATGTACCTTGGTGTGGATCTGTTGTAATTTTATACATTTGGCATCCTATAAGCCTCTTGTATTTAGTCTTCCAATTCATTCTTCATGTTTGGAAAATTTTCTGATATTACTGCATTGGATAGATTGCTTATTCCTTTGGTTTGAAACTCTATGCCTTCCTCTATCTCAATAACTCTCAAATTTCATCTTTTTATGCAATCCCATATTTCTTGAATGTCTGCTCATGGTTTCTTACCATCTTCACTGTGTGGTCTATATTTTTTTCAAGATTATATATTTTATCTCCATCGTCTGAGGTCCTGTACTCCAAATGGTCTAATCTGTTGGAGATGGTTTCAACTGAGCTTTTAATTTATTGTTTCTTTCATTTCAAGAATTTCTGGTTTTATTTCAGAACCTCTATGTCCTTATTGAAGTAGTCTTTTGCTTACCATATTTGCTTATGTAGCTCTTTATGGAAATGATCTTTTGCTGCCTATATTTGCTCTCTTATATCATCCTTTAATTCATAGAACATTTTAATTATGTAAGTCCTTAACTCCTTCTCTGTTATTTCTTCTGCTGTGTTGGCCATGGACTCTAATAATGTAGCATCTTGGTTTGTTTGGGACACATTCTTCCCTTGTTTTTTCATATTATTCATGTGTCTTCCCTTCTAGCACTGTGGATCTGAGGCGTTACTGGTTTTACCCTATAGGCTTATAGTGCCCCTGCAGGGTTCCAATACCTCTCCTTTGAGGAGAAGAGCAATGTTAACAGATCTCAATTCAAACAATATACAACCTTATACCAAATAGTTGCTATTAAGACATTTATAGTTTGGTCACAATATACAGAAATGGTGAGTTCAATTATTATCTACATTATAAACAGTAGATTTGCAATAGGATTTACAGTTTCTGATTGTGGACAAAGAACTGGGGGTGAGGTGTAGGATGAGATATTGAGGGGGTAGGAGGTGAGGATATAGAGTTATTAGATCTTAAGAAAGGTGAAACAGGAATATAAAGAAGATAGTAGCAGGAGAAGAAAGAGGAAGTGATTTGGGGTAGACAGGTATGTGGGAAGACAGAGTACATAAAACAAACATATGAATATTAATAAAAATTAAAAGTGTAAAATAGGAGAAAAGAGATTATACAACACAACTGTAATATACTATTCAGACATCCCAGTCCTCAGTATCCTAATTTATGCAAAGTACTTGGTCTCACTTATGTTGGGGATGTGAGGTCAAGAGAATAGAAAGGGAGAGAGAAAAAAGAAAAAGAAAAAACCCAAACAAAACAAAATCCTAGAATGAAGAAACAAGGATTGTTTGGTTGGAGATCAGTATCTCTGATGTCTCTTCTTATCCCATAGGTGGGGTTGTCTGTTGTTTGCTGGTGTCTCCATCTTCAGGATGGTGAAGGTTACCAGGGTGAGAGGGTTGGTCTTGGTTGCAGGGGACCTGGCAGTGGGGTATGGCACCTGCCAGTCCCTGATGGGTGACTGCACCCCAGTGATCTCCTTTGGGGCCCACTCATGTGATATGGGTGCCTGGTCTTACCTCCTTATATCACCTGTAGACCTCAGAGTTCCTGGTCTCTAAATTAGTCTCTAAACCGTAGCTCATCACTCACCCTCTCTCTTTCTACTTCCTAATCAGGACCTTTCTCTCCGGAGGTCTTGTGGTTGTGTGCCCCTGTCTTGGAGAGCTGTTTTGTATTGGGCAGTTCATGTGAATGGTTAGCGCCTTCCAGGGAAAGTGGGGAGTTGGGGATTTTAGGTACCTGCCCAGCTGGTGTTCCAAACTGGGAGTTGCTCCAACTAAAGATGGCGATGAAAGTGACTTAAGATGGAGGTGGCTGCTTTCAGGGACGGGGAGTCTGACTGGGTGGGGGGGTGGGCAATGGTGTTGGGCGATGTGTGCAGAGATGCAGCTCTGTGGCATGCCGTGTTGTGGCTGTCGGCTGTCTTCAGAGCCTGTGTGATATCTCTAGGTGCATGCAGGCTTCCAGGACTATGGCAGTGGCTGAAGAGTCCTAAGATGGAGGTGACCAGAGGAGCCTCACATTGTAGATGGGGGTCCACACAGGAGTGGCAGCTGGAGTTCCTGTGCATGCCTAGTGGCCAGGTGTTCTGCATGGGACTGGCATCTGGAATTCCTAAGCAGGTGGATGGTCATGAGTACTACGGGTGCTGATGCTGGTGGTCCCACTGGGGTTCCCAGGAGCCCTGTATGGGTGAGTAGTCAGGGGTCCTGCTCTGCCACTGAGGTCTGGAGCCCTGCACGGGCATGGTGGCCATGATTCCTATGTGGGAGCAACTATGGGGGATCCTCTATCACTCCTCATGAAGCCATATTCCCACTACTTGAATCACAGGTCATGGAGTGACACAGAATGCTGCCTCCCTCTAGCCCACCATCTTGGATCCCAGCAAGTAATCTAATTTCTAACAGATATAAAGCAGCACTGACACCAAACTCACTAGATTATGCTGGGCTATCATGAGACATTCTGAACTGATTACCATGGAGCTAGGTTTAATTCATTTCAGCTATATTGTTGGGATAATTTTATTAACTTTTCCTACTGTACAAATATGAACTCTTCCTGCTGTACAAATATCTCTTAACTTATGCTGTAAACAAAACTACAATAATTGGTGTGTGCTTTATTTCCCTGAATAGGGCAGAGCTTATCCATGTGTATCCCTGGTCACCTATCTTTTAAAAAATTTTTGTCATGCAAGCTAGAGGCTAAAATACAGTGAAGGATCTCAGATTTAAATTTAGTTGATAAAAATGTTGTGGTTCAAGAATCAAATGACCCCTAATTCCTGTACTGAACAATTAATTATAGTTTATTACTGGTATTTACCTATGCTAATCTTTCTAAGAAACGCTGCAAGATAGCAAACACATTTCCCATGATTCAGCTCAATTCCTTCTCCTGAGCTCCATGAAATGAAATTATGTCATCTTAACTAATACTCTTCTTTTTATTTCAAAGAAAATTAAAACATGATCAAAATAATATTCTGCGAGTTGATATATAAGACTGAAGAGTGCCTGGTTAGGTACCTGTTTGCTTTCTGATCTCTCTGTGTGTCCTTGATATATATAGTGCACATAAGTTGCAGTGTGTGGCCCATTAAATTGAGTGTTCATAAAACCAAGCCAACTCCAGACTTCTCTATATTTCTTTGGATTTAAATCTCTGAGCATATGCTATGAAAACTTAGATGACTTAGATTTGTTCGTTTTCTAATAGGTAGTCAGTTTCTCCTTTCCTGTTTGTTGTGTTCTTGAAGTTTCTGGTGGATTATGGAAAAGATGACTAGAATAGTTTATTTTTATATATCTATACTTTTTCACAGTGACTTCCTGTACTAACTCTAGTTTGCCCTTATAATTTATTGGCAATGATAAATGAACAAAGTGCATGGAAATGTGTTGAAAGGGTTTGAACATTATACTTGTTTTGTTCTTTCTCTTTTGGAGTAGGAGTATTTGTTGCAGCCTCTCTCTCACACACACACTTTCTCTTTCTGTATCAACATTATATTTCAGGTGAATTGGGAGTTAGATAACTTATCTTTTTAATTTATATGTTCTAATCAAGAGGAGCTCTATCCACAATGCCCATCTGCACCTGAGTGATTATGAGGTTGTAGATTTTACTTTTGATACTATAATATATGATGCTTTCAGTAGTCTTTGGAGAAGATGCATATATTTGTAAAAGTGGGAAGGATAGGAATTGGGGGTTGGGTATCAGATGGAACTAGGCCAAATTTCTGCTAAATGGCCTTCCCACCAAGAGTATCCTCATTTCTTGTCAGAGTCCTTCCACTTAGGAAGTGTGGCCTTCTCACACTGCCTGTGACTTGCCCTCCCATGTGACTTACTCCAGCAAATGGTACATTTGCAAACTTAACATAAGTGGAAGATTAAAAGTGATTGTGGCTTAGGGCTTGTGTTTTTCCTGATCTTGGATCCATGCTTCCTCTGTGTAAAGAAGTTATGGCTAGCCTGTTGGATGAACAAACACCTGTTATCCTATTACCCTATATTCCCCAGCCAACCACTAGATGTCTCAATGAGGAGCTAAGTCATTAGTCACCCTCTTAATATTCTATAGGCTTCTGAAGAGGGTATCTAAGTTCATTCAAACCGCAAGAACTAACCAGGCAGCCCACAGAATTTGAGTTAATAAATGGTTATGGTTTGAACTGCTAAATTCTGTGGTGGTTTGTTATGCAGGACACGCTAACTGATGTAATCTTATCTAAAACAATTATCACATTATACTTCAATTATTTTCTAAGAGGCCTGCATCTGTTACTGTACTATCATCACTATGCTATAAAGGACCATTTCTTAGTCACTTTCATAGCCATAGCTCCTAGTATAGTATCTAGGAGAAAATTAGGAAAGAAAATGAGATGCTCTCTATTTCCCTAGAAAACTATAAAATTGATCCTGTCATTTCTCTAATTAAAGTTCTAGGTTCTTTAAGCATACATAAGAAGTTATTCAGTAAGGTTTTTGAAATGCAAACTAAACCAACTCCTTCCTTCCTTCCTTTTTTCCAAATTAATGATTCTCCAGGAAGCTGCAGGGGAGGTGGGGTATAAGATATTTCCCATGGTTGGACTGTGGAAGAAGAGGAGGTCAAGTGCAGTGCTTGCCTAGGGAGGTGAGGCAAAGACAGGTTCTGACCAACACTGTTCCTGATATTGAGATACTTGGGAATGCTCCAAAAGGCAGTTACTAAGAGTAGCAAACACAGGTGAGTCATGAGCAAATGTGTATGTAAGATCAAATAGTCCAAAAGTTGTAAAATATGGCAATGGCCAAATTGTGTTCCATCCACCCAAATGTAAACCTTAGAATATATGGGAAGATCCAGGTGTGGTGGTCCATTCCTGCAATCCCAGCAGCTCAAGAGGCTGAGGCAGGAGGATCACAATTTTAAAGCCAGCCTCAGCTACTTATTGGGCCCTAAACAATTTGGAAAGACCAGGTCTCAAAACAAAACATAAAAAGAGCTGGGGATGTGGCTCAGTGGTTAAGCCCCTCTGAGTTCAACCCCCAGTATCCTCCTCACTATCCTCAAAAAGATGAATTTATGGCCTTTGTTCCATTTTCTAAATGAGAAGTAAAGAAGAAAAATTTTATGCATCCTAATTAATTCAGTGTTGTTCACCTTGGAATCTAAGTCCTTTGAGAGAAGGAGAGTGAGTTTCACTGATGAATTAGCCTTGTCAAATGCTAAACACTGCTATGTACCCAGTGACTCCTCAATTCAAATTAGCTGATGCTCGTGAAGTGAATATTAAGTAAATATATATTTTAAGTACAATATGTTTTTTCTGCTCACTCTCCAGGCATAGAAGAGTGTTTAGAATATATAGATTTAGAAATTCATTGGTGATAGAAATTTTTTTTAGTTTTAATCTGAATAATTCATGCCCTTCTTAAACCTGATATCAAGAACATATGCTTCAGGGAATTTCTTGTGCTTTGTGTTTACAGTACATTATTTTGGTTAAACAAATATTCTTGGGACTCTTTGCTTTGTATCTCTCTCCTTAAAAATTCCATCTTGAGTTTGGTGAGTTAAAATCAATTAGTTTAATAAAACTGAGAGGCTCAGTGAGTAGGAGAAGGTGTTAGTTGCTATGGCTAGATGAAAATAGAACTAATTTCAGGAGGAACACAAATCTTATCTCTACCCATGGGTGTCCCTAACCCTTAACCATATTTTGGAATAGTTATCTCTGTCAAACAGGCCATAAAATACCACTTTTCCATTATTAAAAACATTTTTTTCTCTCTCAATTTAATAAACTTAAGCTAAAATGAATCACATTAAATCACATTGTCAGAAATATCATTCTACATGGCCTGGATAATTGCTAACAGAGATAGTGGCACACTGAAAATAAAATGCCATCATCTTGGGGACAATCTATACTTACCAAATACCTGTGTATTTACCTCCCACATAAGGAATCCAAGAAAGGAGAATGTAGAGAACTCTTCAAGTAAGCAGGAAGAAACATTCATATGACCCGAGATGGGACATATTAGTGAAGGGTAAAGTCTTGGTCAGTTAAAAAAAAATACAGACACTGTAGATGAAGGGTCAGAAGTTCCGCTACTGGATCTTACAAGTACATTGAAGATAATTTAACTTTCTGCTTTAGTCAAGCATCAGGGCAAAATAAATGGGAAATGATTTTACATTCCTTGGCAACTGTTATACCTATTGTGTTAGTTATATTCTAACACTATAAATACCGGAGATAATCAACTTGTAAAAAGAAAAGGATGATTTGGGCAGTTTTGAAGGTTCCATGAAGTTCCTGTTGCTTTGGGGCTTGTGAGAAGGCAGCACATCACGGTGGCAGCATGTGGGAGAGCGAAGCGGCTCCCCTCATGGTCAGGGGGCAAAGGCAAAAAAAGAGGAGGGGGCCAGAGTCCCACAGTCCCTTTGGAGAGCACCCTCACAATGGCCTGAAGAATTCCCACTAGACCTCACCTGTTAAAGCTTCCATAACCTCCCAACAGTGTGACTCTGGGGAACAAGCCTTGGGCACATAGGTTTTAGGGGACATTTAAGATCCAAACTGTAGCACCAACTGTATGGGTAATGGATTCTAAAACATATAGGTGAAGACATATATCTGACACTAGAAGTGACATCTGGAAATTTTGTGCTTCAGACTCCTAAACTTAGATTCTTTTCCTGGATGTCTTTCTTTGACCATCAGATGGTTCATCTGAACCATCATTTGATTTAGCCAAAGTCCTTGTATCAAAGTAAAATGGTTTTAGACCAGATATTAGTCTGGATTCCGTGAGTCATGAATGAATTCTGAAAATCTGGGAAGCAGAGTGGGATATGGGAAATGACTCTTTCAAGTTTCAATGAACTTGGTCTACTGAAAATAAACAATAAAATGTGCATCCCTACAACAAAACAAAACAAAAATAGGAATAAGAAAATAAAAAAGAAAAATAATTTAGCATATTGTGTCATTCTGTCAGAAATAGAAAGTCTGGTGGTCCATTTTCAGAATATAGAATTCATCCTTAAACTGGTTCCAATTGTAGCACTTCCCTTTTGCTGGCCCTAATTTTAAAATTAACAAATCATGTAGATTGTACACCTGAGTTCTCCAATCAATGTGAAGGGCAGCGCTACATTAGGTATATAAACCAGTATACCACCCAGACCGTGGGTGCCCACCCAGGTGTGCTTGCTAGCCAGGTTCCAGTAGCATGCCCTTCTGGCAGAAGTACAGACTTGTACCACTTAAGAGTATGTGTTAGATCTTGTGGCACCTCATTATTTGTAACAATTCACATATGGTTTCTCTTAATCATAAAGCATGGTGGGAAAGATTATTCATAACAATGGGGGAGGCACAATTGCTATCACTCCCAGGATACATTATCAATAACAGTTTCAAGTTGGAAAAATAAACTTTGCTGTCCATTATGACTCTGATTGTCTGTCTTAGAGCAGAAGGAGAAAATGAAAGTGAAGCCTTTGTCAAATTACATCATACATTTAAATATTGTTGACATTTCTTTTTTGTTCAGACAGGTCAAATAGGCCATGAATAAATAGTGTCTCAAATCTGTTACTGAATGGAACTACGGCTGCTCCTCTGTATAGCAAGATTGTGTTTCAATTCCCACTTTATGTAAATATTTGTTGAATACATGAATAAACCATAAAGTCTACAGATGTGAATTATTGTTAATTTTTTATATATTGCTGGATTTAACTTGATTATATTTTGTTAAGGATTTTAACATCTTCTTTATGAGGGTTATTGATATGTTTGTTTGTTTGTTTTTTCCTCAATGTGGATATGTTATTTTCTCAATTCTGGTACTAGGGTTTTGCTGACCTCATAAAATGAGTTGAGAATTCCTCCCTACCTTTATATTTCTGAAGGAATAAGAACATTGTGATTTCTTTAACAGTAAAACCACATGGGCTTGGAATTTTCTTTATAAGAAGATTTTGGATAAGAAATTGCCTTAATTGCTATAAATTTATTCAGGTTTGCTGATCCAGATTTTCAAATCTTGGGTAAATTTTTGGTGACTGATAGTTCTCAAGAAATTTGTTTATTTCATTTATTGCCTCAGTCTGGCTGCAGCAAAATAACCGGGGGGTGACGAGCAACTTATATACATTGATGCAGCAGGAGTGGGAGCCATTTATTGTAGGACTACAGAGGTATTTATACATTCCACACAGCTTATCTTAATTAACATAAACTAGATACAGCAGTCAACCAATAAGGAATCTCCACACTTAATGGCTTGCTGGCACCATCTCACAAACCACTCCCTCTGGCAAAATGCCAGGCACCATCCTGACTTGTTTACAGACTCTAACAATTTATGGTATCAGCTTTGGTGCAATTATTGTTCATGATATTTTCTTAAACCACTTTTAATCTATATGGAATTTATAAAACTCTACTTTTCCAGATATTAGGAATCAATCTTTCTTCCCTCCTTCCTTCCCTTTCTTTCTTCCTTCTTTCTTTCTCCCCTCTCTTTCTCTCATCATTTTACCTGTAAGCTGCTCAAATTTATTAATTTTTCAAAGAACCAATGTGGGTCTTTGTTGTCTCTTTTTTCTTTCTTTTTTGTTTTTTAAATATTTTTAAATTGTTGTCAATGGACGTTTGTTTTGTTTGTTCATTTATATGCAGTGCTGAGAATTGAACCCAGTGCCTCACACATGTTGGGCAAGCGCTCTACCACTGAGCTACAGCCCCAGTCACGTTTCTTTTTCCATTTCATTAATTTCTACTTTTCATTATTTCTCCATTTTTACTTTCTTATTAACATACTCCATTCCTTATCTGATCATTTAAAGCTATAGATTTCTTTCTGAGCACTATTTTAAAATATACCAAGAAACTGTTGATTCATTTTTATTTAGTTTAAAATTTTTAAACTGTCTTTTATAATGTCATGCAGGTACATAGGTTATGAGGATGTTCTTAAATTTCTCAATATGTAGGGTTCTCTATAAATCTTATATTATCAATTTCGAATTAAATGGATCAGTGAACATCCTCCATGATTCCTGTACTTTTTAAGTCTATAGAGGCTGACATTTAGCTCAACATATGGTTTCTCCAGGTGAAGTTACCATGTGCACTTGTAAACACTGAGCATTGTGTTGTTCATAAGCAGAGAGTTCTACAAATCACACTCAGATCACAGTTACGGGTGGTGTTGTTCAGATCTTCTATATTTTGACTGTTTTATTTTGGAGGAGGGGGATAGTTCTACCAATTTCTGAGAGAAACCATTAATATATACAATTATTAATATAGATATGACTATTTCTTTCCTGTCATGTTTGCTTCATGCACCTTGAATTTCTATTAGACATATACAACAATTATGAAAAAGAAATTATTTGAAATCATTAAGCTTTTAATTTTTATGAATTATTTATCTTTGTCTCTAATAAGAATTTCCTTGATATTTTTCACTCTGTCTAATATTAATACACATACCATTATCTCCTTAGGCTTATTTACTATTTGTGTGATATCTCTGTCCTCTTTATTTCCACTATATCTATGTCTTTACACAGAACAACTGTTTTGGCAGCAAAAAGTAAACATTTTGTTTTTCCTTTTAAATCTGAAAATGTTTTGTTTCCTTCTTTGTTTTCAAAGGGTATTTTCACAAGTATATAGGATTCTGGGTTGACAACTTTCTTTTAAAAATATTATTTTAGTCAGCTTTTGCTGGGACTAAAGGATCTGACCAGAACAATTTTAGGGAAGGCAAAGTCTATTTGCGGGCTCACAGTTTACAGTTTGCAGTCCATATAAAGCCAACTCCATTTCCTGGGGCTCCAGGCATGGCAGAACATCATGGGAGAAGGGTATGGCAGAGAGAAGCAGCTCACATGGTGATCAGAAATCAGAGACACAGATGCCACTTGCCAGATACAAATATGTACCCCAAAGCCACGCCCCCAGTGTCCCACCTCCTCCAGCCACACCCCATCTACCTCAATTACCACTCAATTAATACCATCAGGGATTAATTCACTGATTGGGTTAAAGTTCTCACAACACAATCCTTTCCCTCTGAACCCTTTGCAATGTCTCACACATGAGCTTTTGGGGGACACCTCACATTCAAACCATAACAAATATCCCATTATATTTTGGCCTCATTGTTTTCCATGAGAATTCTACAATCATTTGATCATTAGATTTTTCTTCTACACTTAAAGTGTCATTTTCTCTGATGCTTCTCAAGATTTTCTTTTTATCACTTCTTTTCAGAAGTTTGACCATCTTATAAGTAGATATAATTTATTTTGATGTTATTGAAATTTTGTAATATTTAAATTTATATTATTCACAAATTTGAGAAATATTTTGTTATCATTTCTCCAAAAACATTTTCTGCTCTATACTTTATCTCATTTCCTTTGGAGAGTCCAATTGTTCCTCAGAAACTGACATCATCTCACCAGTCACTGAAGGTTTTTCAATTATTTGATTTTCAAAACATTTTTCATATTTACAGAGGCTTTCTTCTTTTATCTCCACTTTACTATTAAATAAATTCTTTGGGTACTTTATTTTTATTTATTTATTTATTAAAGATATTTTATTTTTGTTGTCAATGGACCTTTATTTTATTTATTTACATGTCGTGCTGAAAATCAAACCCAGTGCCTCACATATGCTAGGCAAGTGCTCTACCACTGAGCCACAACCCCAGCCCAGTATTTTATTTTTGATACTTTATTTTCATGATTCTAGAAATTTGATTAGATTCTTCTTTATGGTCTTTAAATTTTTTTTCTGTGAAGATTTCTTACTTTTAGTTCTCTGTAACATCATTTCTTTACGTTCTTGAGCCTAGTTAAAATAATTGCCTTTAATTTCCAGTTCTAATTCCAACATCTGAATCATCTTGGAACATTGTCAGTTGATTGATTTTTTTCCACCTTGAGAACAGGTCATGTTTTCCTGCTCGTTTGTATGTTGATTAACTTGACCTAGGGTTATATTGTGAAGATTTCATATTCTGTTATATTCTTCCCAAAGAGTATAGACTTTGGCATGCTTCAGTAATTAAACTAGTTTGTTTCAAATGGCAAACTCTCTCTTGGGCAGCAAGAAACATCTCCGGTGAATGCTAGTCTCTTCTTGGCATTGTTCATATACAGAAATGGTGTAGGAGCCAGGGATTTAGGCTTAGTTGTATGGAAGGTATGAAATTTTGGCCTATATCTCTTCCCATCTTCTACAGGAACTGTTTCTCATTTTCCAGTGGTTGACCCAAACCCCATTTTCTAGTTCTTTAACCTAGAAATAAGGTGGGTTTTCTATCACATTTTTAGCCATTCTTACTATGCCAGACTGTGAAGGTCCTTCAGAACAGAAAGACCTACAAATGGAAAGGACCCAGGGCTGCTTCCTCCTTCTAAGTGATGATTCTTTTTCCAGAATTTTCTACTCCTCAGTACTCTTTGTCCTCTTCCTCCTTTTCCTTTTCTTTCCCATCTTCCTTCCCTTCCTCCTTTTCTTTGCTTTCCACACCCTCTTGCAGTTGTTTAGATGATTATTCCAGCATTTATTGTTATCTGAGAAGAATCAGTCTCATAGGAGCTTACTTGATCTTTATTAGAAGTTGTAGGGCACATGATTAATATTTGAGCACAAATTTCATTGAAGGCAGGTACCAGAGATTGGACTCAGGGGCACTCGCCAACTGAACCACATCCCCAGCCCTACTTTTTATTTTGTTTAGAGACAGGATCTCACCAAGTTGCTTAGCGCCTCACTTTTTCTGAGTCTGACTTTGAGGAGTGATCCTCCTGCCTCAGTCTCCCGAGCTGCTGGGATTACAGGCATGTGCCATCAGGCCAGGCCTACATTTTTTGTTTTTTTTATTTTAAAGAGAAAAGGAAGGCCTATTTCTAAATATGTTTTAGGAAGCATTCATCATTACCTGAATCCTGAGGCAAATACGTTTGTCAGACACCTGGTAATCAGCTTCCTGTAGTCACATAGTGAATGCTACTGAGATGGCTGGGCTGCCACTTCAGACAAAGATCTTGGAGGCGAAGACTCATAAGTTCTCATAGTATAGTAATAATACCGTATTGTTGTAACTGTGTTCAAGGCCATACAAGAAGTTATGTTTATAGAGAACTAGGTGGGAAATCTAAACAGAAAACTAAAAATATTTTTATTTTGCTATCTAGTATGAAGTACTTCTGTAGGCTGGAATTGAAAGTAATAAACTACTCCAATCAGAAATACATCTGGGAGAATTACCATGTGGAAGATTACTTAAGTCAGTTAGGACTTGCCAGCCGTCTGTAGATTTTCCTCAGCTTCCCTCACAGCTCTGTTGGGTTTTTGTGATGAATTCTGGACAATGGAATGTATGTGCAATGATACCTCTCTCTTCCGAGCTAAGGCTCTTAAGAGTTAATGGGCAGCTTCTCTCTCTTCCACTGCTTTGGAGACCTCAAATGTCCCACATGGCCTAGTATTTAAATCAAAGAGGGTTGCCTGGCTTGCATTAGACTTTGCAAGAGCAGGAATTAAGCCTTTATTTTGTTAAGCCAGTGATTTTGAGGCTTCTCTGTTGTGTTAGCTAGTTTTAATTACCTGAAAATACCATTCTTGTAGTTTTAATTGCTATTGAAATATGATAGTAAGTTTTTCATTAGAATTGGCCTTGGAAAATAAACTGAAACTTTACTTTTTCTTTTAATTGCATGATTTTTTGAAAGAAGTTCTTTTTTTTTTCCTTAAGAGTAATCCTTTTTATGCACCATAGAGGAGGATGAGAGAAAATATCTTTATACTTCTATCTCAGAATAAAATAGATTTCCAATGGAATAAAAATTAGATTTCTATTGTATTTATTTAACTTGGTTATACAAGTTTTCTCAAGTCTTTGTGCATGAATTAAAGATCTTAAATTATTGAAAGATTGATGGCTTCTAAAGGTATACTCTAAAGGTGTTATGTGCAGTATTTTAATATCCTCAGGCGCTTAAGTCATGCAGGGTCACAAGATAACTGATAAATATCAACTTTGTTTTCAAAATACTGCTTCAATAACGTAAGTTTCATGACACCACAGGAATAACTTCATGGAAGTCTTAATCATGGATCAAATTACAAATGTGACCCATTTTGACCCAGGTGTGTATTATTTTGAGAAAATTATTCTTCTGCAGCACTTGTTTAGTTTTTATCTGCTTCTTTTCCAACACTGCTGGGGTGTTTTCCTCTCAGGAGTCTTATCACTGCAGCCTTTGGTAATGGTTTGTAGATATTTAACTCTTGGTAGCTTCTTACGGGATTCCAACTGCCTATTGCATATGACCTTGCTCAAGACTCTTGGAAAATTAATTGATGGATACATTACCTCCTAACATACTAACTGCAAAGGGATTCTAGACCTATTCTTCAATGAAGATCACAATTTAAAAACCACACACATCAGCAAGAAATATGCCTGAGAATCACTGCACTTTGACAACCCAATATCAAAACTCTTTAAACCTCTTGGTATTCTCACTATCACACCTTATACAATCACTCACTCATCAAGTCCTACCAATTTTACCTCAAAGTGTTTCTCAGATACATTCCAGTCTTTCCATCTCCATTACCATTCTCCCATTTGAACCACAAATATTATTCTCCTGAGCCATTACAAACCCCTTCTTCCCCCAAAGCCTCCCTTGCTTCATTCAGATTCTCACCAGAATTCTGTACCTGGAATTTTGGGTTTTAATATGCAAACACAACCATGTCATCCCCCTGTTTGAAACCCTAGTGTAATTTTCCTTTGTTCCTAGGAAGAAGAACAAGCCTGATAATATGATGCATAAGCCTGTGAAAATTCTGGCACTCGGTGGGCCACTCTAATGTGCTTCCACATTGATTTTCCCTCACCCCTTCTGCTTTTCTGGGTCTGTCTGTTCCCTTAGCCTGGTACAGTCTTCCTCAAATTAACTTGCACTCATCCTTCAGATCACAATGTTTCTTTCCTGTCTCGACCCCTCGCCGGCAAGGGAAAAAACACGACACAGGATTCTTCTTTCAACAGTTTATTCAGGCCTTGATTCATGTATTATGATTATCTGTTCTACTACTACCCCCAGCACACGTAAGCACCGCTTAATAAAGCCCCCCAGCATCCCAATCCAAGCCGCCACGTGGAACCTTCTCATAGGGAGGTAAGGGACTGTGTGCCAACTCTCCATAGAAGGAGTTGTTTATCACAGGCTACAGCAGAAGCCGGCGCCATCTTTTAATGGTGGCCACTGTCTAAGGGGTGTGGCTCATCACACTTTCCAAAGAAACTTATGAAACTTTCTAACTAAACATGATGTTATAGCTCCTCTCATCCCTCCATATTTTTCCTTCATAGGACTAAAGATTCCATTTATATGTTTTACTTAAGATTTCTGAATCAGGTCTCTCTGAGGGAAAGGGCTATGCCTAATTAAGCTCCATATTTTGTTACTAAAATGTAGCATCCTCCTGGTACATAACTGGAGAACAAGAAATATGTATTACACGAATGTTTGAAAAAACAGGACGGCAAGTTATCTTAACAGATCTACTGAATAAAAGTGGATCTTACTGGATCTTTTATTCAATAGAAGTGAAATATAGGAGCAAGAGTGCTGTAAATTCTGTTGCCTAACCTTAGGAATGAAAGAAATAGAAATTAGAGAAAATTTAATTCCAGATTCCTGAATATAAGGCGATATTCCAAAATGAATCTTTAAATGAGAGTCCCATTTTCCCATTTAGATAATCAAACACATTTTTTCATATTATTATTGCCTCTGTATTCACAGTATTATATTTATTTTTATAATGTGTCCAGTTTACTTGCTCATAAAGGTGGGATCTTTATGTTTTTTTTTTTTTTTGTGTGTGTGTGTGTGTGTGTGTGTGTGTGTGTTTATGCTTGGGGGGAGGGGTTACTAGGGATTGAACCCAGAGGTACTTAACCACTGAGCAACATATACCTTTCCCCTTTTAAAAATTTCTTTTTGTTTTAAGATAGGGTCTTGCTAAGTTGCTTAGGGCCACGCTAAATTGCTGAGGCTGGCTTTGAATTTGCAATCCTCCTACATCAGCTCCTCCAAAGCTGCTAAAATTACAGGCATGTGCCACCATGCCCCTGGCTATAGTATTAAAGAAAAGTAAAAATTATTGGTTGTGGTGTTCGGCAATTAATTTTTCAAGAAATGTCCTAGGACTAGATAAGTATGAACTTTCAGTGCATACAATCAAAAAAATATTTTATAATTTCACTCTATTTTCAAATAAAAGCTTTTTGCAGTTTTATAGAAAATATTTTAAACGTTAAATATAGTATGCATTAAATGTTTGACAAACACACATGTGAGACATAAATATTTTGCTTTTACAAAACTTTTGGTTGAAAAGATGTGTCACATTTTGAAAAGAAACGAAAGACCCGGGAAATTTTCTCAAAAAGAGAATTTTTGCAATTTTCAGTGTGGAAAAATTAGTGTTTTTTACACATGAGCCACTGTTGTTGCCAGTCTTTCAGGTTCCCTTTTGTCTCATTTGCCAGATTTGGTACCTTGCTGTTTGGGTCTATAAAGAAGATGGTGCATTTATGCAAAAATTTTTTTTTTGTTTCATTTTGGCGAAATGAGTTGCCTGAAGGTTGATCAGCCCGGGAAGTTATGTGTTTGAAGCCTCATGATGTTCCTGAGGACTCTGACCTCAGAATGTCACTTTCCTAGTTCTGAGGGCATGTTTCCATTAAGAAGATGAAATAGTGATTTGTAGTAGAGATCTGTAGTTTCCAGTTCTGCCTTGTGCTTTGCAAGAAACTAACACCATATTTTGGTGACTTAATAAAGATGAAAGGAGTACCTTTTATACATTTTAATACATTGCTTGCCCTGGACAATTTGATAGTACTTATCAACATTTAACAGCCAAATACTATTTTATGGTCACAGATAATCATTATAGCACTGTTAACAGAAGAAAGAAATTAGAATTGACCAAAAAAAAAAAAAAAACCTAGTGTAGTAATTTATGATATATATCTATCCAGTTGGGTACTATGTAATAATTAAAAATTAACTTCTCACATCTGTTAAAGGTAGGGATGGTATTCTTTGCTTCATTTAGAGTTTCCATAAGTAGTGAGATATCCTGCCTCCAAACAGTTGTGAGCTTTATTGATTCTTTACTCCTCTGCATTTAGTTTATGACAACAACCTGATTGGTGAGAGATGAGAACTGATTCATACTTCTGAATCAGGTGGAACTATCTATCAGTTTGGTCTCTATTTGCCCTTTTGATGCCCTCAGCAGAAGTAATTTGCCAAGTGATTGTCTGCTGGGGATGAAGGAAACACCAGGCCTTTTTGATTCTCATATTAAGATAACTCCTCTCACCTGTTTGTCAGTATCAGTGGTAGATTTTAGGTTCTCTCTCTGGCAACACATGTCACACTTATGTTGGTTTGAAAGCCTGGGGAGAAATAGACAAGCTTTTTATTGGACTCTGTCAAAATTCCCAAAGCATTGATGTTCAGTGATCGCCAACCTACAAAGTAGAAAAAGTAAGATGTACAACAATAAACAACATAATTTTTGTTTAAAATTATGTGTGTGTGTGTGTGTGTGTGTGTATATATATATATATATATATATATATATATATATATAGAGAGAGAGAGAGAGAGAGAGAGAGAGACTTGACCAAAAAAATCAACTAGTTTAGCAATTTATGATATATATTTATATTCATAGACTATCTCTGGAAGTTTGTGATTTTGGTGTCCCTGAGGAAAAGAATTTTTAGTCAACGGAGGAGGGATACTGAGTATCTTATTTTCCATCATATTCCCTATTATTTTGTATGTATTAATTTTTCAAAGGAAAGTAAATTTTAAAATGTCAAAATATAAATAATTGCATTCTAACTTATTTGAGAAAAGTCTGTTCTTAGATTGATTGAGCAGTGGTACTCTTAGAGTTTACTCCTGGAGCAATCTGCTGTGCCAGGCTCTTTGTTAATAAGCATCATGGTGGCTACCTCATTTCATGGGCCCATAAATTCTATAAAGTCTATATAGTTTGTGCTTTGTCAAACGAAGACCTTGGGCCTTGAGAGGCAATTTACAGAAGGTCACACAGAATTTATTAGGGCCAGAGAGTAAATGCAGAATCTTGCAATTCCGAAGTCCATGCTCACTTCATTGTGTTATGCTGAGGTTCTGCCCTATAACCCATTATATAGTTATTTTCCCAGAAAGCATTGATTTGATCCAATGAATGGCACTGGACAGGACGATTCCCATGTCATCAAGTTGTGTCTGAGGTTTGTGTGATGTATGCGAGTGCTTCTTGTTAAGGCTAGAAAACCTTTGTTTAACTTGCAGGTGGATTGAGTGTTGACTCTCAGAGCTGAGCTAACATTCCCTTTTCTGTTCAGGCAGCTAGTTCCTGGAGAAACCACCGTGAGATGGAGCACAGGAAAGATAAATCAGTGCATCTGTCACTACTGAGCAGGTGTGTTTATGACATCACGTGGGCACTGGTAACCTTATTTGGGAGATTTTAACAGAATCACCAATATGAAGCCTCCTCACTGACTGATATATTGCATTTATTTTATATTTTGAACTACATGTGTTTCTTTTGGTATATTCATGGATACTAAGCTACCTGATTGCTTAGAATATCCTTTGAAATAAGAATGATCAATTCTACTCTTGACTACCACTTTCTTGCTGGTGATTTCAGGCAACCTAACTTTCTATGGCTCAGTTTTCTCATCTTTTAAATAGAAGAAAAGCACTTGCCTCATAGCTTTCATGTGAAGATTAAATGAAAGAGTGGTCATAGAATGCTTAGAGTGCATACTAAGTGCTTAATGAGCTTTATTTATCATTCCTATCCTATCCTACAAACCAGTTTTTTATTTTCCTAAGACTTTAAATATGTAATATGCCTTCTACATAGGAAGGATAATATGAAAAGCAATAATTGGACAATTATGGCAAGGAGCTGGATATTGAGTAAAATATTTTCCATTTATAGTTCCTTTGATGGGAATTTGATTACTGTAAACTCAACCCAGGTTGAAATAAATTTCATGTTTTTTTTTTTCTCAATGACTCAATTTGGTTATATCAAGAAAAAGCATAAGGCATTTACATTTTACTGGTCTAGATTATAACTTAAGATATGTAATTGCAAAGAATTGAGACACATAATGAGTATTTTAAATAAAAGTTTTACATTAATTTATTGTATAATTATAAGCATACACATTAGAAAGCTGAACTGCTCTCCAGATAGATTATAAGTATTTATTTTTTTCTGATTCAGTAGTACACACTGCTTACATTTCTGAAGTGTGTGGGAGGGTAAATATGGCTGTTATTTTATCCTTAAAGATGTCATAATAGAAATACTTAAATATTAGGTGCCTGAAAAGTCTTCAGTTTCTCACTCTAAATATTGTTATATCTATAAACTTCATATTTACTTATTATATGCATGCATGACTCCTTTTAAAATTATTCTTTGGCTATAATTTCCATGGAATTCAATGTTGTATCATTCACTTCATTTTTCTTAATGTTTATCATTTTGTTTTATTTTTAATTGTTATTCTGTCTATCTACTATAATCTTAAAAAAGATATAATTTTGTTGATGCTTTGTGGATATATCACTTTCATACAATAAAGTGATAAATATGGGGTATACAATTATTGCATTTTGTCAAATGTGTATACCTGTATAATTCTCTCCCAGATAAAATATAGAAATAGCAAGCATTTTGGAAGTCTTCCCTCTGCCCTGTGTAAGACAACGCCTCCCTGGAAAGATAAACATTATTCTGATTACTATACAGATTGCATTTATCTGTTTTAAAATTTCACATTAAATGGATCATACTATATATTATCTTTTTGGGGGGGTGGGGTGTACCAGGGATTGATCTCAGGGGCACTCAACCACTGAGCCACATCCCCAGCTCTATTCTGTATTTTATTTAAAGACAGGGTCTCACTGAGTTGCTTAGCACCTCACTTTTGCTGAGGCTGGCTTTGAACTTGCCATCCTCCTGCCTTAGCCTTAATGTATGGTTTCTTTTGCCCAACATCAGGTGTGTTAGATTTAAGTTCTTGTGTCATTCAGACGTGTTCTTTTACAATAGTGGGCAGTTTTCCTTTTTATGAACACCTAACAATGTTTACTGTTGAGGACTTTTCTCTAGTTTTTAGCTATGAACAAAGTGGCTATGCAAAAATTTTTAGTTTCTTTTAAAATGTTTTTTGGTACAAATTTGCACTTACAAAATTACACTACCTACATAGTGGTGTAATTACTGACTCACAGAGTGTGTTTGTTTTTGGTTTCATACACATTGCCAAGCAGTTTTTGGAAATAGTTTATATTCTTACTGAAGTGTATGAAGATTTCATTTACTGCATGTCCTCAGAAATGTTTTAGTATTGTTTTGCAGAAGAATGTGTAGTGGCATCATATTTTCTTCTTCGGCTTCATCTTATTTTGCATTGTTTGCCATTATATTGAAGTTGAATTTCAATTCTGAACATTTATTCCACGGTAAGTGTACAGTTAATGGTTTTCAGTAAATCCATTCAGCCTTGCAACAATCTCAACAATTCAATTATAGAACACTTTCAAAGTTTCCAAAAAAATACCCATATGCCTGAATGTAATGTCATTTCTCTCGTCCCCAAATCAGAAAACCATGAATATGCTTTTCTTCTTTATAATATGATCATTCTCAAAATCCCATGTGAAAATCACACATTATGTAATCTTTTACATCTGCCTATCACTTATCATAATACTTAGAGGTAAAACCATAATGAATTTTGTTGATCACAACCTGTTTCTGTCATTACTAATAGTGTCTCAGTGTATGTTGGTACTACAATTTGCTTATACATTCCCCCAGTTGATAGGCATTTGGATTGTTTCCTATGTCTGTCAATTAAAAATAATGATGATCCAAGCTTATCCATATTACAGAATTCAATTCCTTGTAGTTGTTGCACTGGAGTCCCTATTTTCTCCTTTGAGCTGCTCTCAAGTTCTACAGCTCACCAACAATCTTTGTCAGATGTCCCTTCTATCTTCAAGTCAATAGTGGAATGAGAAACTCTTTTCTTTCAGATATCTGGGAGTTTTCCACTTTCCTATCAGCTAGAGAAAACTCTGCTTTTAAAGCCTCGGGCAATTGCAATGGGCCCAAATACATAATCTCATCCCACAAAAGGGAGATTATTAACTTTAATAACATCTGTGAATCCCTTCTGATATAATCTAATAATCATAGGAACAGTATTTATTATATTCACAGTGCTGGAGATTTGGGACAAGAAATTGTGGGGCTCCAGTTTTGAATTTTCAATACTACGTATGGCAGTGTATGTTTAATATATTTTTTAAAAACAACAAGGCTGGCCAGATGCGGTGGTGCACACCTGTAATCCCAGCAATTTGGGAGGCTGAGTTAGGAGGATTTCGAGTTCAAGGCCAGCCTCAGCAACTCAGTGAGGCCTTAAGCAACTCAGCCAGACCCTGTCTCTAAAAATGAAATACCAAAAAGGGCTGGGGATGTGGCTCAGTGGTTAAGCGTCCTAGGATTCAATCCCCAGTACCAAACAAACAAACAAACAAACAAACACTGTTTTCTATAGTAACTGTAGTATTTTACTACAATTGTATCAACAATTAATGAGGATTCCAGATTTTTCAGTTTTCACGAAAACTTTACATTTTCATGTTTTTTTTAATTACCATTTGATTGTATAGTTGTATCTCATATTCTGATTTCACTTCACTAATAGCTATTGATGTTGAATTTCTTTTCATGTGCTTTATTAGCCATATCTTCAGTGAAATGTCTATTTAAGTATTTTTCCCACTTATAAATGGATTTTCTTCTTATTCCTTTATTTGTATTTTACTTTGTAAGTCATCGGTAATTGAATCCAGGGCTTTGTGCGCGCTAGGTAAATACTCACTGAGCTACATCCACAGGCCTTTTCCTTTAATTTTTATTTCGAGACAGAGTTTTGCTAAGTTTCCCAGGCTAGCCTTGAATTTGCAATCCTCCTGTCTCAGGTTATTTTTCTTCTTATTATTAAGTCATAAGAGTTTTATATTTTCTGGAGGGAGTTCATTATCAGAAAAGTAATTTACAGTTATATTCTGTGATTCTGTGGCTTGTATTTTTATGGCCTTGGGGCCTAGAGCCCACACATATTTCTTGCTTTGTGGGTTTCTTCAAGCCAGCAAGAGGAAGCTCTTATTCCAGTTTGCTGAGACAATATTTTTATATATTTTTTAAAATTTATTCTTATTTGTTATACATTATGGCGGAATGTAATTTATTTCATATTACACATATAGAGCACAATTTTTCAAGACATTGATTACACACAAAGTATTTTCACACCATTCGCATCGCATCTTATACATGTACTTACTTGTAATGATGTCTAACTCATTCCACCATCATTCCTACCCCCTTGCCCCCTCCTTTCCCCTCCCTCCCCTTTGCCCTATCTAAAGTTCCTCCATTTCTCCCATGTTCCACTTCTAATCACCATTACAAGCCAACATCCTCATATCAAAGATAACATTTGGATTTGGTTTTTTGACATTGGCTTGCTTCACTTAGCATTATATTCTCCAACTTCATCTGTTTACCTGCAAATGCCATGATTTTGTTGTCTTTTAATGCTGAGTAATGTTCCATTGTGTATATATACCAAAGTTTCCCTATTCATTCATCTACTGAAGGGCATCTAGGTTGGTTTCATAATTTAGCTATTGTGAATTGTGCTGCTATAAACTATGGCTGTGTCCCTGTAGTATGCTGTTTTTAAGTACTTTGGGTATAAACCGAGGAATGGGATAGCTGGGTCAAATGGTGGTTCCATTCCCGGTTTTCCAAGGAATCTCCATACTGCTTTCCATATTGGCTGCACCAATTTACAGTCCCACCAGCAATGTATGAGTGTGCCTTTTTCCCCTCATCCTTGCCAACACTTATTGTTGTTTGTATTCTTAATAGCTGCCATTCTGACTGGAGTGAGATGAAATCTTAGAGTAGTTTTGATTTGCATTTCTCTGATTGCTTCAGATGTTGAACATTGTTGATTGATTGTATATTCTCTTCCAAGAAGTGTCTGTTCAGCTCCTTGGCCCATTTATTAATTGGATTATTTTATTTTATTTTATTTTTTTGGTGTTAAGATTTTTGAGTGCTTTATATATTCTAGAGATCAGTGTTTTATCTGATGTGCTTGTGGTAAAGATTTGCTGCTAGGACAGATTTTATGTAATATCTTGTACTTACAGACATGATTACCATGACTATGTTGTATAATATTACCTAAGTAAAGTAGTGACATCTGGAACCTTTGACATTTTCTATTGGTTAGCCATAGGTGCTTCCACCCTTCAAAAGGAGAGTATTAAACGAAGGCATAGATATGAAGTGGCAGATATTGGGGGGTCACCCGCGGGTTTGTCTACCACGTGTTCTAAGGTGATTTGAGAGGGGAGATGGGCATGTGCTTATCCACTGATTAAACACAATTTTATTAGAAAGGCTATCCTCCTTCCCCCCGTGATTTATTTATTTTACAGGCCTGGGCCATTGTGCTAGGATTACACTAGCTCTTAAATACAGATATTTTATTTTATTTTTTATTGGTTCTTTTCAGTCATACATGACAGTACTATCCATTTTGATAAAATTATACAAGCATGGAATATATCTTATTCTAATTAGGACTCCATTCTTGTGAGTATATACAATGGTGGAATTCACTTAGGGATATATATATATATATATATATATATATATATATATATATATTATATATTATGTTAGATTTATTCAACTCCCCCCCCCAATATTCCCTCCCTTCCTTTCATTCTCCTTTGTCTAATCTACTGAACTTTTCTCCCTCCCCTGCTTTAGCTTCCACATATCAGCAAAAACATTTGACCTTTGGGTTTTGATGATTGTCTTATTTTACTTAGTATGATAATCTCCAGATCCATCCATTTACTGGCAAAAGTCATAAAGTCATTCTTATTTATGGCTGAATATATACACTGTGTATATACACCACAATGTCTTTATCCATTTGTTGAAGGGCACTTGGCTCCATAGCTTAGCTATTGTAAATTGTGTTGCTATAAACATTGATATGGCTGCACCACTGTAGTATGCTGATTTTAAATCCTTTGAATATATACCAAGGAGTGGAATAACTGAGTCAAATGGTGGTTCCATTCCTAATTTTTTGAGGAATCTCCATGCTGTTTTTAGGAGTGGTTGCAGCAACTTGTAGTCCCACTAATAATATAAAAGTGTACCTTTGTCCCCACATCTTTTCCAACATTTATTGTTACTTGTATCATTAATTGCCTTTCCAACTGGAATGAGATGAAATCTCAGTGTAGTTTAAATTTGCATTTCTCTAATTGCTAGGGATGTTGTGCTCAACATCCCCCAGTGATTTGTCATGATAATTTTGTTCAGAACCACTTGGCCATTAATATGAGTGTTTATTTCTGGATTTTCCTGTTCTTTTGATCTTATATCTATTCTTATATCAACACCAAAGCATTAGTCTTCCAATTTTGTTATTCTTCTTTAACATATTTTTCTATTCTGAGTTCTCTTTATTTCCACATACACATTAGGATCAGTGTGCAAATTCCTTCAAGTTCTCCCCCAAAAAGTATTCTGGGAATTTCATAGGTATTGCTTCAAATGTATAGATAAAGTTTGGGGTTAATAGCCATGTTAATATTTTAATTTTTCTATTCAGGATTATGGAATGCCTTTTTATCTCTCTAGATCTTTAATTTCTCTTAGCAATTCTTTGTACTTTTAAGTGTGTGGGTTCTGATTTTATTTTGTCAAATTTATCTCTAAGCATTTTATCTTTGATCCTATTGCAAATATATCTTTGTTTCAATTTTATTTCCATAGTTTTCGTTGCTTATATATGGAAATATAGTTTTACATACTGACTTTATATTCTGTCACCTTGCTAAGTTTGCTTATAAGTTCTAGTAGTGTTTGTGTTTCATATGCAAAATCATTTTGTTTGTGAACAAAGACAATGTTGCTTCTTTGTTTCTAATCTATATACTTTGATTTCATTTTCTTGCTTTATTACACTGGCCACAAGATCCAGTTACTCAGCTGTGATAAAAGTGTACATCTTTGTTTTGTGCATGATCTTCAAGAAAAATCATTTGTTCCTCACCATTAGGCATGATCTTAAGTAAAGGTTTTTCATAAATACCCTTTATCAAGTTCCAAAGATTTCCATTTCATAGCTTTTGAGAGTTTTTCCTTGAATCTTTGCTGCATATTTTTTGAATACCTTTTTTATGAATTTATATATTAATATAATGATATAAATTTATTTCATATTCTGTGAATATGGAATATTACACAAATAATGTTGGGAAATCAAAAACCTAATATTCCTGAGATAAACCCCACATTGTACCCTCTATGTATATTTTTGGATTTATTTACTAATATTTTGTTAAGTGTTTTCTTTCTTTCTTTCTTTCTTTCTTTCTTTCTTCCTTTCTTTCTTTCTTTCTTTCTTTCTTTCTTTCTTTCTTTCTTTCTTATCTGGTTGGGAACAATGGTGCACAACTGTAATCCCAGTGACTCAGAGGCTGAGGCAGGATGATTTCAAATTCAGGACAGTTTCAGCAATTAAGCAAGACCCACAAAAACTTAGCAAGATCCTGTCTCAAATAAAAAATAAAAAGGACTGTGCATATATCTCTGTGATGAAATGCATCTGGGCTCAAACCCTAGTATCCCCCCATAAAAAAGACATTTCATATCTGGGTTTATGAAAAATATTGGCTCATAGTCATTATTTTTAAACTTATAATATCCTTGTCTGAATTTGGTGACAAGGTAATACTGATCTTTAAATAATACTTGGAAAGTGTTTACTCCTGTATTCTAAAAGAATTTATATAGGATCAGCTTTGTTCTTAAATATTTGATGGAATTCACTTAGCTATAGACTTTTTCTGTGAAAAGATTCTCAATTACTAGTTATTATTATGTTACTATATAAAGGTCAAATTTTTGTATCTTTGATGAAGATTTTTATTTGTTTATCCTTTTATTTGTTTGTCCTTAATATTCTCCCATAATCATTTTAATTGGTTTAAGGTCTACATGACTTTTATCCTGGGTTTTAGCAATTTGTGGTTCATCCTTCTCTTCTCAATCAGTTAAAAGAAAAGTTTGTCAAAATTTTTAGCTATGTTTACATAACCAGCTCTTTGTTTTATTCTATTTTATTTTTTAGTTATATATTTTTTTATCTTGTTAGCTTCTCATATGACTTTTATTATTTCCTTCCTGATAGTTTGAAGTGATTCACTCTCTCAAGTCCTGGAGTAGGATCTTAGATTATGGATTTTAGATCTTTTTTCATCCTTTTATGTAAGCATGAAAACATATTTAAAATATGAAAAAATTTCAGTACAAACATATAGTAGAGAAATTAATAAGAATAAATATATTGAGGCTTGTTTTACATCCTAATACATGGTCTGTACTGGAGAGTCTTCTATGTACATTTATAAAACAAGTATTTTGTTCCTATTGGATCAAGCTGGTTGATAATGCTGTTCAAATATTCTATATCCTTTCTGATATTTGTCTAGCTATTTATGTATCTTAAATTTACCATTATATATTTAAATTGTACATTTCTCATTCTAATTTGGTTATGCTTTATATATTTTAGGGTTTATTTTATATGTGTGCACATTTATAGTTGTTATACATTCCATCACCTTGCATATTTAATCACCATTATATGCAATATATCACTAAATCTTATTCTTCTTGTTTATCTGAAACTTTGCATTCTTAATCTTTATTTCTCTTTTTCCCACCTCTTCTCTGCTGAGAACTGAGCAAAGTATCTTAATTGTCAGCATTAAGGGTTTGCATTCAATATACACTTGTCCCTTGAACAACAGGAATTTAAAGTGTTCTGTTCCACTTATGTGAGGTTTTTTTGAAAAGATTTGCAACAATTTATTTTAAAAACTCACAGACGAACTGTATAGCATAGAAATGTTGAAACAATTAATGAAAAGGTTAGGTAAATCATGAATGCATGAAATATATGTAGATAATATCTATTTAATCATTTGTTACCATAAAACATATACAAATCTATTTTAAACTTTAAAATATATCAACACTTACACATACAAACTGGACATGGCACAATTTGCAGTAGAAAGAAATGCAAATAAATGTAAAGATGCAGTAATAAATCATACTGCATACAATTAATTATAATATACTTTGATTACTATAATAGTTTCCTAACCACCTACCCTTGGTATTGTCATGAGCTCAAGTGTTGTAAAGTACATAGAGATATTTAAAATGCTGTGTGCTGATCTAAGTGAACAGTGCAGTAATTTAATTCCATATTTTTGGCATATTTTCACTGTACATAAAACATAGTGTACAAAATATGTTTATTGATTGATAATGCTGTTGATAAGTATTATTTGTCAACAGCAGGCTATTAGTAATGAAGTTTCTGAAGAGTCAAAATGTTACACAGGTTTTCTTCTAAGGTAGGTGGATGGGTGCCCCTAACTCTAACATTATTCAAGGGTCAACAGAATAATACAAATTTATTAAAGCACTTAGAAAAGGTCAATAATTCTTCATGCTTTAAACTTCAACTAACCAATGCCAATTTCTTTGGAATTATTAAGATATGGTGTTACTCAAAATAACATGCACCAAGGTATGTTCCTTAGACTCTGGGGAGGAGAATCCAATGAGTTTAGTAAAAAGTAATTGCATACATTAAAAGTGAATTATTAAGACACAGCATAAATCTATTTAAACATGAATAATTCATATAAAGAATTTAATGGGATCATGCCTGTAAGGAAGGCCATTATATTCAAACATGATGCAAGAAATTTTGTGTTTTCATTTAGAGCTATATCCCAGCTAACCAAAACTGTGTTTGACCAACAGTGGACTCACAATATGTATTTGTTGAATGAATGAGGTAGCCTTCAAAAGAGCCTTATAAAGAACAAACTATGGAAAGGTAACTAAGCATAAATATTAGCATGTTGTTAGGAGGATGCTTAGCCCTAGGGTTAGGCTCTTAGTAAAAATATGAGAGCTACAGAAAGATTTTCAATTTTCAGGACAAGGGAATAAAAATCACACTATATGAACCATGTATATTGACTGTGCAGATTAAGCAGATATACTGGAACTATATCAGATAAGTATGTTCTAATTCTTGTTCATTTTTTCTTTATACTTCAGGCAAATTAATCTATATTTTTTAGCTTATTTCCTCATTTGTCGAAATGGGGGGATTGAACATCAAGTTTATAGTTTTCCTTGCCTTTAACACTAAAATATTTTTAGGTAGTACATTAACTCTGCCTTGTATACTGAAAATAATTCTTTTCAACGGGAAGAAAGGTAGAATAAACATGTCTAAGTTCTCAAACTGTCTTGTGCATGAAAGTCACTTTGGATGCAGTCTGCTCTTGTAGATATCTAAAACCACATCTCCATAGGATGATTTAGCAAGTTTCAAGTGCTACCCAGAAATCTGCATTTTACCAATAGCACCAGTTATTCTGATGTAGGTATTCTGAACATTATACTTTTATGAGTACTGACTAATAGGAAAATTCAGCCAAGGGTTGGTGAAGAGACTATATACAAGGGCATGTATATGGCTCAAAGGATGACTTCTAAAGAGGGATGTAGAAAAGGAAACCAGTGGAGTATTACAACATGGTCTTTAGATAGTGATGCTGGATTGTGTACACTTAAAATTTTAAGAAGGTAGATTTTAAGTGTTATTATTATAAACACATATACAAAGAAAAGAAAATGGTAAACATGTGAGATGATGGGATTGCTAATTAGCTTGAGTGTGACTATTTCATTATATTTGTGTGTATAAACATTAAATTGTACATCTTTAATAATGTGACTTTTATTTGTCAATTATATCACAATAAGCCTGGGAAAAAGTGATCAGTGGAACTTTTACTATTATGGGATTTTTTTTCCTACTGTGTGTTGAACCCAGGGGCACTTTACCACTGAGCCACATCCCCAGCCCTTTTTATTTTTTATTTTGAAATGGGACTTACTGAGTTTCCTAGGGCCTTGGTAAATCCTTGAACTTGCGGTCCTTCTGCCTCAGCCTTCTGAGTCTCTGGGATTATAGGCAGGCACCACTGCACCTGGCTATTCTGGGAATTTTTATTATTAATTTTATATTGCCATAACATTATTTATTTTATATTATTATGCATACTTTGCATAATTTTAAATTATTAATTTTATGATTAAATAGTAGAAAAAGTAAGAGAGTTATCAAAGACTAGTGAACTTTTTTCAGAGCAAAATAATGATCACATAGCAAGAGAACATGGAAGAGGTGTTAAACTTCTATAACTCCATCAGTAGAATTAGGCCATTTGATCAAATGTATTAAGACAGAGATTTTTAACTTTGAAAATAGGGTCAACTAGATAATGCAAATTTATTGAAACATTTATAATATCAGAAAAGTTGAGTAATTCTTCATGCTTGAAACTTCAACTAACCAATGCCAATTTCAAACATCAAAACTTTAACTGAAAATTCAGGAATTGCTTTAATTTTAAGGAGATTTTCTGCTTGCTGGTAGTACACGCCCAAATTTTAAGTTCTGTTGTCAGCAGTATTATTTATTAGTTATAAAATATAGGCATCATTATAATATTCTGAAATATTTATTATCTACTTTTCATCTACTAAACTTTCTTTCCTATGGACACTTTCTCCATTTGGCCAGCTAGTGCATATTATAGTCATTGCTGTCAGCAGGAACTGTAGAGCAGAGAAAACATACTGTTTCTTGTCTCTTAGGCATAAAAATTTAAATCATATAAAGCAATAAGGATTCTGGTAACAATAGTACATTGGTTAAAATACACAATGAAAGGACATAAATGCCTATATCTAAGACAAAAGTTTTTTGGGTGGAGAGGAAGGAGAACTGGATAGAACTAATGGGAAGGTTTAAGATGACAGTAGTTTGACCATAACTAGTTTCTATACCCTGAGCTCAGGTTTCACCATAATGAATGGATAGGAATTTGGCAGTAGGGAAATTGAGTTATTCAAAGCTGTTTCCTGAATAAAGTGGATGCCAATATTTAGGGTAGCTATGGCTTCCAGGTATCAGAACATTACTCACAGAGCTCATGAGTTCCACATGAGCAAGAGATCAGCAGCATGAGTGTTTGTGTCCAAAGAGTGTAGCAGGGCAAAGACCTGAAAGGGACTTTTGGAAAGTACAAGAACAAGAACAATAACAACAACAAAAGTTCAAGAATTACAAATAATAAATCAAGGTCCTAATGGTCATGAGAATAGCTCAGTAGATTCCAAAGTGGTCAGACATCAACCTGAGCATGTGTTCCCTTTGTTATCTACCTTGAAATTCATGGGCATCATCCAAGTCTTCCTGGAATTTAAAAGAAGTCCTAGGTAAATGTCAAGTGTAAACTTAAATTTACAAAGACTAAGTATCTCCAATTGAAGGAAAGGGGCCAGTTGAGTGAAAATTAAAGAGAATCATGTCCACCTACAGAGGCAAGTGAAGTTTAAGAAAAGAAGGAATCATGTCCACCTACAGAGGCAAGTGAAGTTTAAGAAAAGAAGGAAGCAGTATGGCATGATAAACATGTGGCTGGTTTCTTCAGGATCTAAAAAATATTCAATAGTTAAAATGATGGGTTAAAGCTATCAAAGTGAAATGTGATAGGGATGAGGTACGTGGGCATACTATTAAGTCTTTAAGCAAAGCTTTGGGCTTAGCTGCAGAACATATAAGCAGCTAAGGGTTTCTATAGACTTTGCAATGCTTTATTACTAATGACTGTAAGAAATATAATATTGACTGAAATAATATTTCTAATGACTGTAAGAAAAAAGGAGACAACTCTGATCAACAAGTGGTCAACAGGCTCTTGGATTGTGTATGTGTCTTTGTGTGTGTGTCTGTGTGTGTATGTTCACATGTGTATCCACATGTATGTGAGTGCAGCCATATGAGGATATGAGGTATTTTAATGTAATTTTCTATAAACTGAGTTGAGTTCAGAAAAATGTAACCATAAGGCAAAGAAATCTCTAACTGTATCCCATATTTATTCTATGAAAAATAAGACTAGATACTGTATATCTGATTGGCCCAAAGCAGTGACCAATTATCCCAGCAATATCCAAGTTGGAATCTAAGTTGTATAGTTATCATCGATATGGAGAGGACAGGGAAGGAGTGGAGGATCTGGGTGTTGTGAATATGTGTGTGTTTCCTAGAAATAAGGATTGAGGAGATTGGAAGAAAGGAACTGATATGAGGTGACTTCACATCATAAGAGCTGTTATGTGGAAGAAGAACTTTAACTTCTTTATGACTTCAGTGAGTATAATGAAATCTACTTAAATAATATATACAAGGAGATAGTTTTTAACTTTTTATACACCAAAACTATTTGTAGACAGAGTAGGCTTCCCCAGACGGCAGTGACCTCCCTATGAATGGAAGAATGATTTAAGAAAAAAAATTTTTTTCAGTGAGGGTACTGTAGGGAGAATTCCAGTACCAGGTGGGTAATGGGGTCAAATGAATTTTTGATCCTTCCCAAATCCTAGATTCTGTCATCTTATAATATTTAGATCTTGAACCACAAGAGGAAATGTAAAGGACTTTGAAGGGCACAGAAAGAGTGATTGGAAGAAGTCATTTTAAGTTACAAAGTGTACTTCTAGAACTGAAATATGTGAAAACCTTAAATTTTGTGTTTCTATTTGTTATTCTGCAAAATGTATTATTTAAATGTATGTTGCTTCCTTAACTAAATAATGTAAAAGTCTTTGCCAAATACATTTAGTATAAAATGAATAATCTGTAATGCAGAAATAATCTGTTGATTTGTTTGAAGAGGTTGGTATCCTCTAGCAGAAACAGAGCCAACCTGTGTGATGCTGAACCTGATGGAGAAAGGGTCCCAGGTCCTGTCTGCCTGTGGATGGTGGAATGAGGACATGGACAATCTATGGCATTCTTTTGCCTTCACATTTGTATCCATTAGGATGCTTTCAAGAATAATTAACAGAAAATCCAAGTAAACAAGGACATTTACCTTGTTGCACATAAGAAGCCACAGGATTGGTGGATTAGTCAACTGGTGCTGCCAGGTATCTAGGTTGAGTCTCCCTGACTCTTCTTGATTTTTCCCTTCATAACTATAGCCTGATTGGAAAACATGAATAACCATGGGAGCTGGTGGAAGAAGCTACATGGATATTAGGTATTCTAACAGCAAATAAAAAGAGTGTTCAAAAACAAAATTGCAGGTAAAGAAGACGGAATGGTCCTGAGAAATCTGTTAATCCATATTTGATCCTCTGTGTGGGGCCAGGCACACATTAGGCAAGTTAGTGTTCAACATCTGAACAAATCAGGGCTTTCCAACAGGGAAAAAGAGTGATGGATTTTGGCTAGGTGGACAGCAGTGTCTGACACAGTCTTCTTGTGCCAGGGCACAGTGTCTGCTTGAATATAAAAATACCTGCTGTGTTAGAATCCCAGAGATTCCATAACAAAACATCACAACTCAGAAGGCTAAAACCAAAGGAAATTTACTATCTTATAGTTCTGGAAGCTAGAATTATGAAGTCAAGTTGTTGGTAGGGCCCTGCTCCCTCTGAAATATGTAGGATAATCCTTCCTTGTCTCTTCCTAGACTGTTTTTTCTTTATTTTTTTTTGGCCAGAAATTTTTGACATTTCTTGGCTTATAGATTTTATCACTCCAATCTGTTTCCACCATCACATGGTTGTCTGCTCTCCATGTCTCTATCTTCTCTTCTTATAAAGACATCCATCATATTGGATTAGTACCTCTTCTTAGCTGAATTACTTCTGTAAAGCTCCTCTTTATAAATAAGCTCACATCCACAGGTGCAGAAGATCAGGACTTTAAACATACCTTTGTGGAGATGCGCACAATTTAACCCAAAACACTTACATGATGATGTTCTTTTAGGTTTGCCAACCTTGCCTTTCAGAGTCTTCCTCTGTGAAGCAAGATCCAAGGTTTCCACCCCTACAAGGTAGGGTCAGGAAAACAACATGGTGTATTAGAAAAAGCATCAAACAGCATGGCATATTAGAAAGATCATGAAAACAAGGTTTGAAAACTTGAGTATTATTTGGGTCATTCTCTGAACCTGATTCCGCACTGTTACTCTTCTAAGAATATCCCACAATAGATTCTCTGACCCAAGGGCATTAGTCTGGTTTCAGAGCTGTCTAGTCCCCTAGGGATATAACTATCTAGAAACCATGGCCTGACACCATTAAACAATCATTAAATATATTCCATTCTAATATAATGTTCATGTACCCATCTGATCGCTAAGTTTATTCCATGTGAAATGCTTACAGAAGATGTGAGTTCTCTTTCCCCAGAGTGGTTTCATTTCTCAGTATAATTGGAACTCCTGGCCTTTAAATGTGGTGAATGATGAAGATCTCATTTTTTTTTCTTGCTAAATTCTCAGTTGTAGAACTTTATGATTTGTCCTCTGGTAAGGCAGGTTCTACAAGCCAAGGAGACCTTACCATTTTCCTTAATATGTTATGTGTTTACTTACTTGGAAATCTGCAATTTCAGATATTTTTAACTTACTGAGAAATTTATAATAACTGGTTGAGATTTTAAATTATGAAGATAATAGGAGAAAATATAGAGTTAAATGAGATCAAGTTGTTATATGTGGAGTAAGAAAAACACCTTGTCCATCCTTATAGGACAAAATGGTTTAGAAGAGAAACAAATTTCTATAATTCCACAGTTTCCTTGAGCAGAGGCCAATGAGTCCAAATGTGCTAGTACACAAGCCCAACACAGATCTAGCTGAGCTGGAGTAGGTTTAGGGGAAGGGACCCTATCCATGAATTTTTAGATCACTTTTTTTGTCAACATTCCGGGATAGTCAGGAGGATAAAATGAGATTTAGTTCTAATTCTGGGTCAGAACGCACACTCACGCTTTATTTAATATAGTTGTTAACATTTGTGTCTGCTTGATACCCTTTCTCTTCTTGTTCTAAGAGAAGGTAACTCCCTATCCACAGTGGGTCTATATCATAGATTGATACTGTTATGCCATTACTTTAGTATTGTGGGATGTTTGTTGCTAATGTAGTATTTCCTCTTCAGCAGAACATAGGCCAATAAATTGGGATGTCCCCATAAAGGGCTCATATCACATGTACCTGCTTCAGTTTTGGCTAAGGAGCACAAGAGACTACTTCTAGAGGGTTGGGCTAAGAGTCATAGAAAACAATGAAAAAGGACTTACTCCCCAGAAAGAAGAATTAGTATCTATTCAAAGTTCCATCTTTTCTGCTAGAAGATAACACATTCATAAAGTATATATACATAACTGTATTACACAGATGATGTGATAAAAATGACAAGGCTTATGGGGAAAATCAGGTCAGGAACATGCAATGATTTGAAAGTTTCCCTCCAAAATTCAAGTATTGCAAATATGAAGACAGAAAGAGTTGGGTTTTTTAAGAGTGGATTAGACCCTGAGGACTCTTTCTTGTGAATGGGGTGTAGGCTTTTAAGAAAGAGGCTTTGCACAGCATCAGGCTCCCTCTTGTCCTTCCATCATGTGAAGATAAAGCAAGAAGGCCTCACCAGATGCTGACACCTTGATCTTGTACTTCCAAGTCCCCATAAATGTGGGTAATAAATTTCTACTGTTTATAAATTATCATATTGAGTATTTGGGTATGGCAGCATGAAGTTGACTAAGAGCACAATGCTCAAAAACTTTGTCAGTGACATAAAAACATAAAAAGATAGGAACCTGCAAAAAATGGTAGCAGGGTTTTCCCTGTACTAAAAGTTTCCAAAATATAAGAAGATACTGTAATAAATTCAGCATCTGATCTTGAAAAGACCTGAATTTACTAGTTTATATGTGTATTCAAAGACTTGTAGCTTGTGATAATCATGATGTAGTGGAGGGAAGGTTATTAGTTTGAATGTGTGTGTGTGTGTGTGTGTGTTTGTGTGTGTGTGTGTGTGTGTTTATACCCATCTTTATTCAGGTGGGTGAAGTTTTCTGTGTTTAACTGTTGGACAGCACTGTGCATTAGCACACACAAAATTAGTGTTATTATCCACTGGCTTTTTAATATATCACTCACATTGGGTGAAAGTTTCATTTTAAAAACACAAACTATAGCAGAAGAGACTTTATTTCTAGAATAAAACCTGGGCTAAAAGTAATTTAGCTCAAAGATGCTAAGGTATCTTTTATTTCTAGAATAATACCTGTTTTTTTCTACATCTAACTAAAAGTGCTTCATGGAAATATGTTTGAATACAACCTCTCCCATTTAATAATCTAATAATTTAAAAAAAACAGATTTCTCCCTAAAATGTGTACAGAATCCATAAAACTAGTGAATTAGAGAGCTATTCTGAGGTTCAATTTCATATGTTCTATGATATTGCTATGATATGCTTTTTGCTTCAGTAAAATTAGGGCTAGAAGCACTTGGTATATCATAGAGGCTAACTCAATCAAGGTTTATAATGTTTTTGCTACCTGTGTGTGTACACACAAGCTATTTAGCATCATTGGGCTAAATTACTTTTTTTCTGAGAACAAATAAATTAATCACACAATGAAAAGGGTAAAAAAAATCAATTGTTAGGGTAGTGCAGATCAGTTCAGCATTTGCCTTACAATACTGATTTCCAATTCAATTAGAAAAGGGTTCGTTAGGGTGAACACTGCAAATACTGAAATTCAAAATGTTTTTTTATTTTACTTTTTTATTTGTTACCCTTTGTATATATCATTCTTTAAATAATTTCAAAAATGACTGGTTTTACTTTTTATTCTGCTTTAGAAAGTATCAAATCTGAATAAAAACATGTTTAGATTAAATACATATTATTATATATATTTAGATTATATATAATATTACATTTTGATTATACATACTTATTATATATATTATATATAATTATATTTAGAATATATATATATGGCTGACCTTGGATTTGAAGAGCATAATCCTAGTTTAGCTTATAAGGAGGAAATGTTTTTAGGCCCATGGTTTTAGCGGTTTCAGTCCATGTTTAGTAAGCCCTTCTGCTGTGGGGTCTATAGCAAGAAAGAACATCATACGGATGAGAGATGGGAGTGAGTGATGGAGGAAGCCACTTACCTCATTGAAGGGACAGTCAGTGTAAATAATAAATAATTGGGTCAGATTGGGAAGATGGGGACTGATTCGAAAGGAAAGGAAATCAAATGCTGATACCCCAGAGCCCTTTCCCCTCCTCCTATACTTGTTGCCAAGGTTACTTGCCTATAGGAAATGGTTCCTCCCAAGAAGTTGTTAATGAAGTATCTCATGGGTAGCTCCTTTCCTGCCCATTTGGGCAGACATGAAAAGGCAACCCTGGAGGGCTTCCTTTCCTACATTTTGGCTCCCCATTTGATCACCAGTCACATCGACAGGATGCAGGGGAGGAGAAAACAAAGGAATTCTAAAATGTATCAAAGAGGCAGGACACCTCTACTTTCTCAGACACCCAGCCCTGGGGCCCCTTCTCTGCAAAGAAGTCTATCTCTGTTCCATCCTTTTAATAAAACTTGCTTTCTATGCTTGCCTCAGCATTTCTCTGGCATTCAGTCTTCACACCTGGGGACATGGGACCTGGCCCTGACTCAATTCTCATCACTGGCATCATCATGATGGCCAGGAAGCAGAGAGAAGAGACTGGTGTCACACAATCCCCTTCAGGAGCTCACCTCCAATATGCCTAGAGGTCTCCCATTGGGCCCCAATTCTTAAAGATTCTACCACTTCCCAACAGCTGGGAACAAGTCTTCAGCACATGGGACTTAGGGGACATTCCAGGTCCAAGCCATACCAGTTGTTATCTGATGTTTCTCCAAGGTAGTCAACCTGGTGAATGAGAGTGTCCACTTCAGCACCTAGAAATCCATGAAAGAGCTCCCTCATTCTTGTTCTTTTTCCCACCCTGTTGTTTCTAGTCTTTGAAAAAACTCTCTGTGCAGAGAGAAGCAAATGAGGTTACTGGAAAGTTGAGAGAAAATTTAAAAGGGAATTACAACATAAAGAAAAAGAGATTAAAATTCTAATTTATTTGTACATTCTCTTAAATCTACATAAGAAAATCACCTAAAGACTTTTGTCCTTTCAAAGTAGGCTGTGTCTCACATGTAAGCACAAAATGATGGGTGCAGCCCTCAATAGATTCAGGGAAGCTGTTTATCGTGGACTCATTTTCTGGATGCAAAAATGGCCATCGGTTACAAAGAGGATTTGGGTTTGATAGGGTACAATTAGGTACATCCTTGGAACTTGTGGGTGTGCCGTTTGGCAATTAGGGGCAAGTTATGTCGGTTAAAACTTTTAACTCAGGAGGGCAGCTGTGAAAGGTTGAAACGCATTGTTACTTGGAGAGATAGGAGTCCAGATTGTGAGGGACGGGCATTTCTTTTTCTGGAATTGATTGTCTCCCAGAGTTTCAGTGTTTGCCTCCTTACGTCAGGGCCCAATGTCACCATGAATAGATTTACTGGAAGGTTAATGCTTGGCTAGTTTCCCCTCCCTTCTCCTGAGCTATTTTCTTTGTGGCTGTTTTGTAGGATTATTATTTTCCATAACTCTTCATCATGACCATCTTTCTTACTCTTGTCCTGACACCTCTGCCCTAAAGTCATGTTCTTTTCCCATGAACTCCATTCTGTTCTTATCTCAAGCTCCTTTTACTATAAAATTCTAACTTCTCACAAGAGTGGATCCGTGCCACTTGCTCCAGCACAATCAAGAGCAACACAGCCTTTAATTACTCAGTCTTTAGGCTTTGCAGGAAACTAAAGTTTAGTAGGGATAGTCATTGGGGGACAATTGTGAGAAGAGGATTTTTTTCAGTCCCATGAGCAAAGACACACTGTGTCTTCAAATCTAAATTTCCTTTTCAATAGTCTTTAGGAACTAGAGACTTCAAGGGCTCCATCTCTGTGGCCCTGGAAGGGGTTCAGCTTTATATATATATATATATATATATATTTTAGAATTCAGTTTACTGTGATGGAAAGCAAGCACTTCTAGCTACTTAAACTTAAGTTTTGCGTTACTTTTAGTTAATCCTAAAGCTATTCAGTGTTTCATGGTTGGCAGATTCTATTTTAGATTTTCAAGTGAGTATAGATATCTTTTTTTATATCATTCAGATCTTATCCTTTTCATAAATTTATTGAGAGTTATTGCATTTCATGATAGAATATATTTAAACATGAAGTAAAAGGGGATAAAGTTAAAAGTCTATTCTATGCAAAAATGTAAATGTCTTGGGAGAAAATTAATAATATCCAAAGTTTTTTTAAAAAAAATTGTATCCTTTGTAAATTTCCAAGTGGAGAATATAAATTCTAATGATAAGAAAGATATGAGGGCTGGGGTTGTAGCTCAGTGGTAAAAAGCTTGACTCGCACAGGTGAGGCCCTGGGTTTGATCCTCAGCACCACATAAAAATAAATAAATTAAAATGAAGATATTGTATCCATCTACAACTAAAAAATAGTAAAAAAAAGAGAGAGATGAGAGGCATTTCTTAATGAAAGGTCTTAATCCATTAGGTATTTATAACTTCTAATTTGTATATAACTAATAATTTGACCTTAAACTATAAGGCAAACTTTGACAAAACTAAGGGGGAAAATTGCATGTGAAAATTTGAATCTCAATGGAGATTTTAGCATATTTCTCCCAGTTCCTTGTGGAATAAGGGGGGAGAAAAAGCAAGTCAGATAGAGAAGAGGTTTGTTTTTTGTTTGTTTGTTTCCCTAAAGTGAAAAATTATTACTAGTCAGAAAAATAGCTAAATTTGGGGGTACAAAGGGAATTTGGGGTATTCTAGTAAATGTTGTCCGTATAACATGGATGGTGGCTGCATGAACATAGTCACTCAGTGATAATTCATTGAATTGTATCCTTATAATAGGAAATGTATTTTGAATAGATGTTTAACTTTAATTAAAAATTGTCTTTGGAGAGTTGTGGATGTAGCTCAGTGGAAAAGTACTTGCCTGTTATGCACAAGGCTCTGAGTTTGATCCCTAGAACTGCAAAAAAAAAAAATTTTAAGAGAGTTTTTTTTACCTCCCAGATTCTCCTTTTCCTGCCTAAATATTCTTATGCAAATACATATTTTTCCTCCTTTCATATTCTGATGTAAATATTCATTGACTGTATACTGTACACCTGGATACATGATATGGGTATTGTTTTTCTCTAATCAAGAGTATTTAGATTGCAAACATGAAATGTGAAAGGGAAGAAAAATCCTTACTTGCAACTATTTCCTCCCCATTTGAGTTGTGAAAATAATTTTGAGGGAAAAAAAGTAAATGATAAATAGCACATCTGTTCAATAGAAACAAATGAAAAATTTAGAATAGAGAAACCACAACTGCAAAAGAATTAGTCAGAATAAGAAACACCATCTTCATTTGTCCACCAAATATTCAAAATTAAATATCGTTAATTAAGTTTTCAACAATTTGCAATGATAGTCATAATAGTGACAATAATAGCTAATATATTTGAGCACTGACTCTATGTCCTATACAGTATTAATTCAGTAACTGCATAAAAACTTTACCACAGACAGAAACTTGTAAGAGCAAACTCGTATTATGTCAGTTTTAAAAGTCAAAGTCTGGGCACAGCTTAATTTGAATTTTAGCATCAGGGTCTCTGAAAGCTTCAATCAAGATCATCAACAGGGTTGTGGTCTCATCTGAGCAGCAACTGGGAAAGGATTGCTTTGTAGCTCACAGGTTGTTGGCCTTACTCCATTCCTTACAAGCTGCAAAACCAAATTCTCAAATTCTTGCTGGCTGTTTTCCAGAGGCCACCTTCTGTTCCTTGATGTGTAGGACTCCCCCAAACCTCTTCTCTTACCCTCCAAACCAAGGCGGGTGAGGGTGGACAGAAAGCTGGGGGATGGGGAGAAGGAGGGGGAGGATATGAATATGTTCTCTGGAAGAATGTTCCACTCTTAGGTAATGCACTTATAGCAATACACACATCTCATTGCATTTGCTATACTCTGTTGGCCAGAAGCAGCTTAAAGGCCTTACATAACACTAAAAGGGAGTGTTCCTTCCACACCAGCCAGGAGTTTCACTGGCGGATTATGGAGGTTCCTTAAGAATTCATCCTTCAAGTGCTCAATATGTATTTACAGGTGTTATGGTTTGGATATGAGGCATCCCCCAAAAGCCTCCTGAGTTAATGCAGGAATATTCAAAGGCGAAATAATCTGATCATATTATTAGAGCTCTAAACTAGTCCATCCCTGTTTGAGTAGACTACCTGGTTGGTAACTCTAAGTAGGTGGGGTACTGCTGCAGGAGGTGGGTCACTGATGGTGTGCCCTGGAAGGGTTCATTTTCTCTGTAGTCCCTTCACCCTCCCTCTCTCTTTCCTGGCTACTATGAGCAGAGCAGCACACCTCTGCCATGATGATCTGCCTTATGTTGGCCCTAAACAATGGAGTCAGCAGTTGTGGAATGAACCTCTGAAACTGTAAGCCCAAAGAAACGTTTCCTCCTCTCATTTGTTGTTATCAGGTATAGTCAGTCAGCAGCACAAGGCTGACTAACACAATATGTCTTTGAAGTAGATACCTTAAATTCTTCTCTTTTACAGATGAAGGGACTCTGGCTTTAGACAGTTTAAATTACTTTTCAATCTCTACAGGTTTCAGGTGTGATTCAACCTCATATATCTAGGAATTGAGGCTATTTACTTTAATTAGGTTAAGGTTTACTTTTCATAATTACTATAAGTTTCATGATAGATTTTTAAAGGGGGAAATCGTTTTAAGTATTATAGGAAAATATATTTAATATGTTATTCCATATTATTCATATCTATTTAAACAGACAGTAAATCCTCGCAAGATAAAAAATAAAGTCAAGACTGAAATGATTTTTATTGAAGTATATTAATAAAAAATACAGATTTCCAGTATTTTACTCATATATTACTGTTGGTTATAAGGCTGAATATTTTAGTGGTATAATTCTACTTATCAAAGACATTTCTAAGCTCAGAGATGGAACTTAATTAAAATTTTAATTAACATGTTTCAACACATGATTTTGAATTAGTTTTACATTTTTAAAAGAAATTGAGAGGAAGAGAAAAAAATGAAATGACTTGATCCTAAATATTTTGATGTGAAGTAGTGAGTTGTAGGTCAGCTGTTAAGCAATGTGGTGACACATTGGTCACTACAGTCATGAGGAGTGAATTCTTACCATGTATGGCATCGACAAGAATATGATGAGGCTACAGAAATAAGGTCAGATAGGCAGTTCCAGAAATCTCTATAACTCATCAATTAAGCAGCTAGAACATGCCTGTTTGTTTTAAAGCACCATTGTTGTTAAACCTGAACAGAATAACAGCTCTTCTCTATTACAGAGATCAGCCAGTAGAACAGGTATTTTCAACATATTTACCAAGCCATATTCTGTAGAGCACTGCCTTCTCAGAATTTTAACAGAGTTTACACAAAATCAAGGGTTTTACAGTCAAATATGTTTGAGAGATCATAAGAATCACTATAATTTGCACATTTTTACATGGGTTGCTCTGAGCTTCAATGCTGTTGTATACCATAATATCAAGAATCTACTATGACAGCTTCTCACTGTTGTTTGATCATAGAATGTGGCCCATGTGTTTCAGAAAACACAGTAGAGGGAATTACTCTTGCAGTTAGAACTTCTTTATTATTGTTAATAAATATTTCATATTAGTTTTTCACATTCATTTGAACATTTTCTGTGTGTGTCTCTAGAGGAGAGATTTCAGAGAGGCGTGGTGTTGACTCAGCATTGGCAACTGTGCTGCATTGCCTAAGTGGCAAAGAGAATTATAATTAAAAAGAACATATTTATAGCTATCATGTACTGAGCACTTATGACAGATACTGTTTTAAGGAATTTACTTAGATTATCCCATGTGGCCATCATTTTGCATATAGGATACCAATGTGAAGAGACTTGTTCATATCACCTAATGATCAAACAGCATGTCCACCTTCAAGCCCACACTGTTTTCAAGCAGCAGCGCCACATCAATCCAACCCACCAGGTATATGTGGCTACTTAGCACCTAAAAAGTGCGTAGTTGGAGTTGAGATCTTTTGTAAGATTTCAATGACTTTATATGAAAAAGAGAATCTCAATATTTCATTAATAATATTTCCTGCTTGTTAGATATTTTGTGCACTTTTTATACTCTTACTAGTTTTGTTATCCATTATGAGTTCAGTGAAATATAAAATAAGTGGCAGGAATTGAGGCCTCAATGGAGTAAAACTAAACAGTTACAAAAAAACTTAGTTTACCAAACACAGTACTCATTTTTCACAAATAACCAATAACAAAGATGATGACCACTGTCTCTAATGCTTGCTTTCCTGAGTGAACGTATCTCATCATATTCAGAGCATGGAGATTATATACACATATGTATTTGTATGGTCCCTCCCATATACACATATATGTCTTTATTTATATACAAATACACTCTCACACACATAAACACATACATATATGGACAGGGCATGGTGAAGAATCATGTATTTAAATATTTTAGGGAATATTTTATAAACAATATTACAAAGCATCAACCTTATGCCAGGCAGTGAGTAATAAATGATGTCACAAAGCAACTTAATCTTGGCTTAATTAGATAACTTGCTCAAGTTCACACAGAAAGTGAAAAACAGAACCTGAATTCAAACCCGAGTATTGGGCCCACTGAAACATTCATCCAGTGCTTGTCAACACAGATGCACATTAGGATAATCTGGAGAGCTTCAAAAGATATAAATATTTTAAAAATTCATTTAGCCACATAAATGACAATTCCAGGGTTTGGACCATAGGCATGTACATATTTTTAAAACACTGCAGAAAATTCAAAAGTGCAACCAGGGTTGAGAAACATGGCTTTAATGCTATATATTGTCTCATACTGTGAAACTTTGGTACAACACCAAATTCTCTTACCTATAATCACTTCTCTCTTATTATCTTAGTTTTAGTTTAAGAGGACATAAAATGTTATATTTGGGAACCATCCATATTCATTTAGATTAAGCTACAAATACAAATTCCCATAGAAACCTATCAAGTGTAAACAGGCAATGGAAGATGCTTTTTCCCTCTAATTGTTATAATTTAGCTTTGATTTCATTTCTCCTTAGGTCTAAATTCATGCCAGTAAACATGAATATTTTCCTAATGCCAGTGTGCATGTACTTTTCTAAATGTTTTAATGCTTCAATAAGTAGGTATTTAAACTGTCTTCATCATTCTGGGATTAAGTTCAGGTTAATAATTTTCTTGAAGTCAGTACAAGTTTTAATCCTTAGCTCTAGGTGGCTCATTTATGTTACCTCTGAGCATTAGATAAGAGACTTTTCCTGGCCTTTGGTAGGAGTCACATTCATCTTTATCCAAAATTGTTTCTATTTTATGGGTGAGAAAACAGAGTTCCCCTAGCTAGTGAGTGTGACATAGCTCATATTTCTGAACTGGGAGATTTGGAATATTATATATATACACACACATATATATATATAATATTATATAGATACATAGATGTATTACACACACACACACATATGTATTTTAAATCCCCACGTTTTAATCTGTTTTAAGGCTGTGAATCAATACATATTACTTTAAGTACACAATTTGAGAAGAATAATTATACCATATAAAGCACAAAGGAAGATGGCATGTGTGTATACACACACACACAAACACATATGCAAATCCTTATATGTATTTTTGGTACTGATGCTATACTGACCTGATGTATAAAGAGTCCCTTAGTTCCTAATAACTCTGAGACATAGCCATAATGGAGAAAGATCTTAAGAACAAGTGCAGGAAGTCTAAGAGGCTGTTTAAGGAAATATAATTTAGAAAGTTCAAGAGAACTTTCTGATATTCAGATGATTTAACTTTCAGATATTCTCTGATGATTCAAATAATTACTTATGATAACATGGAAATTATCCCACAATACTAAATTTGGACATGACTGATTTTATTCATTATGACTATTTTATTACAAGGACGTGAAATTGCACATAATAAAACTGAATTATTCTGAAACTATTCTGTAATAGAAAAATTTTTAAATCTTTATAAAATGGATTTGGATCTTAATCTTCTACATGAAAGGGAAGAGATAATTCATTTTGAAGCATCAGGCCCTGCCTTGCTCATCTATTATAATTTTCCATAGTTAGCTTGAGAGAGTCTTGTCCAAAATATAACTGAAATGTGAAACAGCAATTTTAGCATTTCATTAAGGCACATTTGGTAAACCAAGTATGATTTGCAGAAAAACAAAGTTTGTTTTTCACATTATGGTCCCAAGGATTATGAAGAAAAAAAAAAAGAAAAGATGCTAAGTTAGGTATAACTTCCCCCAAGTATTTGCTAATACTATACAGAGGAAATGCAATAAGTGAAAACTGAATGCATTTACATTTTTAAAAGCAGAAGATAAAATAAGGTTGACCTGTATGAATACCAACTAAATCCAATGAAGAAAAAAGCTTTAACTGTACTATCTGCATACAAACCATCCTTACTTCTACTATCCAGTCTTGCCTTTCAATCTCAAATGCTTTTTAAAATTAATTTTTGAAAATTTTAACTGACACTTAAGAAATGTACATGTTTGGGTAGTACAATATGATATTACCATAAAAGTTTATATTATGTCATATTCAGAGTCTTCCTGTCTACAGAGTTAGAACCACATGGATGCCACCAAGCTTTACAGACTGTACCTTTTGGAACAGTGACTTTAGCTGTATCTGAGTTTGCTTGACCAACAACTGGGTTGCCAAGGAGTATTGCACTAGAATTCTGGGAGCAGAGACTTGAGGCAGCCTTGGGAGGGAGAGTATTCTGAGGTTCTGCAGGTGTCCTGGGCCCCAGTTTTGAAACCATTCTGCCTTGAAAGTCTTCATAACTCTGGGCCTATGTTGGAAGTTGCAGCTTGAAAGATCTCTGAAATGCTTTCATGATCATTCTTCCATCGTTTCTATGAATAGAAATATATTCTTCTATATATACTAATCAAAAGGTCACCTGGCAACACCCTTGGTTTTCCTTCCAAAACATAAATTTTATCTATTTGGCCAGGCTGAGAATTTTCTGGATTTTCATGTTCAATTTTCCTTTTGATGATAATTTCCTTCTTTAACTCATTTCTCTCTTGCATTTTACTCTGAGCATTTAAGGGAAACTATGCAGAACACTGAATATTTTCTTTAGAGATTTTTCCCACCAAATATCCCTAGTTCATTGTTCCTATCTTCTGCCTTCTATAAAAGTTCTAGGGCAAGTTCTTCACCAGCTCATAGTGAGCATGACCTTTCATCTAGTTTCCAATAAGATACTCATTATTTCCATCTGAGATGTCATCAGAGTGCCCTTTCTTGCTCATATTTCTACCAACATTCTGTTCATTACCTCTTAGATAATCTCTTCTTGTTCTAAGCCTACACCACAATCACCCTTAATGTTCCATTCATGGAAATCTAACGTTTTCCCAGCATCCGCTTCCAAATTTTTCAACATTTATTTCCAAGTTCTAAAACTGCTTCCACATTTTTAGGTATTTGTTGTATCCATGTCTCATTTTCTTTGGAACCAAATTCTGTCATACTCTATTCAGGCTGATATAACAAAAGATTTTAGAATGGTTAGTTTCTAAACAACAAAAATTTATTTCTTACGATTCTGGAGGCTGGGAAATCCAAGATCAAGGTGCCAGCAGGTCTGGTGTCTCATCAAGAGCCTGATCTTTCATTTCAAGATGGCACCTTGTTGATATGTCATTATATAACTCATACATTATAGAAATGAGTTATTATATTGCTGTGTCAGAATTCCTGATAGTAGGAATTCTGTGTCTTTACAAGAGAGAAGGCATTGGAATAAAATAATAATAATAAAAAAGCTGAAGCCTGTGTGAGGCTTTTTCTGTAAGGCAGTGATCCATTCATGTCCTCATGACTTGGTCATTTTTCTCAAATCCCCACCTCTTACTACCACCACAGTGCTGATCAAGTCTCAACTGGAAATTTAGATGAGACACAAATTCCAACCACAACACCTTGCGTGTAAATTAAGTCCCTAAAGCTTTCCTGCTCACTCTGAAGTTGGAAGCCATTCTATTTTGTGTAGAATATTTAGTTCCAAGAATGTGTCTATTCTGAGTTATTTGCATTCATCCTTTATATATATATAAATATATATATATATATATTATATTGTGTTGTTTGCTTTAATCTTCTTTTATATATTCTATTTCTCCCTCACTTCCACCAAACTAAGGCTAGATGCTAATAGCTATTTGTTTCCAAAGAAAGTAGTGAGAGTGTCTGCTCTTTTTCCTCATTCACATTTTTTTCCTTGTATGTTAACTACTGTTTCAAGACCACCAAGATGAATGTGAGGCTATGGAAGACAGGTAGGGAGGTGGGAAAGCTTACTATGCTGGGAATTTTCATATGTTCTGTGTATGGTAGGAAGTTAAAGCTAATTCTTTTGTTTTTGAGGTGTTTCCTCAAAAACTGAAGTGCTTTTTGCTGTCATGTATAACAAATTAGAACAAATAAATTAATTAATTTTTAAAAATTTCATTTCATTTTTGTCTAAAATGATTTTAGTTATTTTGAATAATTACTTTAAATTCTTTTATTGCCCAGTATGTATGAGAGATAACTTGATGCATATTCTATGTGCTCTTAATTATATATATATATATATATATATATATATATATATATATATATATTTGTTTATTTGAAATTGTGGATTAAGTTTTTCTATAAATATTAATAAGGATAAGTTGGCTGATATTACTATTTATGTCTTACATTATATTGGATTTCTTTTTCTATAAGTATTGAAAGACGGTTGAAATAGGCAATTATAATTCTTTCAGTTTTTGCTTCATATATGAAAACATATGAAGTATATTAAGTACACATGCAATTGGGATTGTCGTGCCATCTTGGTAAATATAACCATTTTTGTATGCTAATATTCCCTGTTATTTTGTCAATAAAGTCCATTTTGTCTGATATTCATTTTCACTGGATTTAGAAAAAGTTTAGACATGATTTCTTCAAATACTTTAATGATTTCTCCCTTTCAGTGTTCCCATTAAATGCAAGACACTAGATATTCCCTCAGGTCACTGAGTCACCATGAATGTTTAGTTTTTTTCTCTATATTCTTTATTTTCACCAGTGTTTGTTGCTTTGCATTCAAACTCACTGTTGTTTTCTTTTGTTTCAGATTCCAGTTTGCTGGTAATTTCATCTGGTGAAAATTTGATTTCTTTTTTTATTTTATTTTTTTTTATTGGTCGTTCATAACATTACATAGTTCTTAATACATCATATTACACAGTTGATTCACGTGGATTATGAACTCCCGCTTTTACCCCGTATACAAATTGCTGTATCACATCAGTTTCCCTTCCATTGATTGACATATTGCCTTTCTAGTGTCTGATGTATTCTGCTGTCTGTCCTATTGTCTACTATCCCCCCTCCCCTCCCCTCCCCTCCCCTCCCCTTTTCTCTCTCTACCCCTTCTACTGTAAATCATTTCTTCCATTTGTATTATCTTGTCTTGCCCCTCCTTTCCTCTTATATGACATTTTGTATAACCCTGAGGATCGCCTTCCATTTCCATGCAATTTCCCTTCTCACTCCCTTTCCCTCCCACCTCTCATCCCTGTTTAATGTAAATCTTCTTCTCAAGCTCTTCGTCCCTACCCTGTCCTTGTTTACTCCCCTTATATCAAAGGAGTCATTTGGTATTTGTTTTTTAAAGATTGACTAGCTTCACTTAGCATAATCTGCTCTAATGCCATCCATTACCCTCCAAATTCTATGATTTTGTCATTTTTTAATGCAGAGTAATACTCCATAGTATATAAATGCCACATTTTTTTTTATCCATTCATCTATTGAAGGGCATCTAGGCTGGTTCCACAGTCTTGCTATCGTGAATTGAGCTGCTATGAACATCGATGTAGCAGTGTCCCTGTAGCATGCTCTTGTTAGGGCTTTAGGGAATAGACCAAGAAGGGGAATAGCTGGGTCAAATGGTGGTTCCATTCCCAGCTTTCCAAGAAATCTCCATACTGCTTTCCAAATTGGCTGCACCAATTTGCAGTCCCACCAGCAATGAACAAGAGTGCCCTTTTCCCCGCATCCTCTCCAGCACTTATTGTTGTTTGACTTCCTAATGGCTGCCAGTCTTACTGGAGTGAGATGGTATCTTAGGGTAGTTTTGATTTGCATTTCTCTGACTGCTAGCTATGGTGAGCATTTTTTCATGTACTTGTTGATTGATTGTATGTCCTCCTCTGAGAAGTGTCTGTTCAGGTCCTTGGCCCATTTATTGATTGGGTTATTTGTTATCTTATTGTCTAATTTTTTGAGTTCTTTGTATATTCTGGTTATTAGGGCTCTATCTGAAGTGTGTGGAGTAAAGATTTGTTCCCAGGATGTAGGCTCCCTTTTTATCTCTCTTATTGTTTCTTTTGCTGAGAAAAAACTTTTTAGTTTGAGTAAGTCCCATTTGTTGATTCTATTTGTTAACTCTAGCGCTATGGGTGTCCTATTGAGGAATTTGGAGCCCGATCCCACAGCGTGTAGATCATAACCAACTTTTTCTTCTATCAGATGCCATGTCTCTGATTTAATATCAAGCTCCTTGATCCATTTTGAGTTAACTTTTGTGCACGGCGAGAGATAGGGATTCAGATTCATTTTGGTGCAAATGGATTTCCAGTTTTCCCAGCACCATTTGTTGAAGATGCTATCCTTCCTCCATTGCATGCTTTTAGCCCCTTTATCAAAAATAAGATAGTTGTAGTTTTGTGGATTGGTTACTGTGTCCTCTATTCTGTACCATTGGTCCACCCGCCTGTTTTGGTACCAGTACCATGCTGTTTTTGTTACTATTGCTCTGTAGTATAGCTTGAAGTCTGGTATCGCTATACCGCCTGATTCACACTTCCTGCTTAGTATTGTTTTTGCTATTCTGGGTCTTTTATTATTCCATATGAATTTCATGATTCTTTTATCGATTTCTACAAGATATGCTGTTGGGATTTTGATTGGCATTGCATTGAACTTATATAGGACTTTTGGTAATATCGCCATTTTGATGATGTTAGTTCTGCCTATCCATGAGCAGGGTATATTTTTCCATCTTCTAAGGTCTTCTTCTATGTCTTTCTTTAGGGTTCTGTAATTTTCATTGTATAAATCTTTCACCTCTTTTGTTAGGTTGATTCCCAAGTATTTTATTTTTTGGGGGGATATTGTGAATGGAGTAGTTGTCCTCATTTCCGTTTCAGAGGATTTGTCGCTGATATACAGGAATGCCTTTGATTTATGCGTGTTGATCTTATATCCTGCCACTTTGCTGAATTCATTTATTAGCTCTAATAGCTTCTTTGTAGACCCTTTTGGGTCTGCTAGGTATAGAATCATATCATCTGCAAATAGTGATAATTTAAGTTCTTCTTTTCCTATTTTTATGCCTTTAATTTCTTTCATCTGCCTAATTGCTCTGGCCAGTGTTTCCAGGACTATGTTGAACAGAAGTGGTGAGAGAGGGCATCCCTGTCTTGTACCAGATCTTAGAGGGAATGCCTTCAATTTTTCTCCATTCAGAATGATGCTGGCCTGTGGCTTACCATAGATTGCTTTTACAATGTTGAGGTATGCTCCAGTTATCCCTAATTTTTCTAGAGTTTTGAACATAAAGGGATGCTGTACTTTGTCGAAAGCTTTTTCTGCATCTATCGAGATGATCATATGGTTCTTATTTTTAAGTCTATTGATGTGGTGGATAAAGAAGTAGAAGGCAAGAAATAATTAAAATCAGAGCTGAAATTAATGAAATTGAAACAAAAGAAACAATTGAAAAAATTGACAAAACTAAAAGCTGGTTCTTTGAAAAAATAAATAAAATTGACAGACCCTTAGCCATGCTAACGAAGAGAAGAAGAGAGAGAACCCAAATTACTAGAATACGGGATGAAAAAGGCAATATCACAACAGACACTTCAGAAATACAGAAGATAATCAGAAATTACTTTGAATCCTTATACTCCAATAAAATAGAAGATAGTGAAGGCATAGATAAATTCCTTGAGTCTTATGATCTGCCCAGATTGAGCCAGGAGGATATAGACAACCTAAACAGACCAATAACAATAGAGGAAATAGAAGAAACCATCAAAAGACTACCAACTAAGAAAAGCCCAGGACCGGATGGGTATACAGCAGAGTTTTACAAAACCTTTAAAGAGGAACTAACACCAATACTTTTCAAGCTATTTCAGGAAATAGAAAAAGAGGGAGAACTTCCAAATTCGTTCTACGAGGCCAACATCACCCTGATTCCGAAACCAGACAAAGACACTTCAAAGAAAGAAAACTACAGACCAATATCTCTAATGAACCTTGATGCAAAAATCCTCAATAAAATTCTGGCGAATCGGATTCAAATACATATCAAAAAAATTATACACCTTGATTTCTTTTTTAAAATATTTGTTTTAGTTGTAGATGGATATAATACTTTTATTTTATTGTTTATTTTATTTTATTTTTTATGTGGTGCTAGGGATCAAACACAGTGCCTCACTTATGTTAGGCAAGAGCTCTACCACTGAGCCACAACCCTGGCCCCGAAAATTTGATTTCTAATATGATATTTTGCATATATATAAATTGCCTTTTTAATATATGCAATTGCCCTTTTAATTGTGAATATTATTAACATGTTCTTATTTACAACCATAGAAATATTCCTAATTATAGTAACTGTCTTACTATTCTTTACTGTGAACTCTATTACATCTATATTTTCTGTGTTTTATGTCTATTATCTGAGACTTTTCTGGTTATATCCCACATTTTACTCTCATTTTATGACTCTTTGTTTATGACTAGATGTCTGATATTATTGAACTTTTCATTGAATGCCAGATTTTGTTGTATTTAATTTTTTAGGCAAACATTTGAGTTACTCATAGAACAATTTGACACATTTGATGCTTTCTTTTAAGGCTTTTAAAAAGGCTCTGTTGATTACATTTGGGTTTATTAGCTTTAATTCTATGACATGAGCATTTTAAGAACTCTACTGGCTGCTCCTTATATTCAGTAAGTCCTTTCAATTCTGGTTAGTGGTAATTCAAATGATTCATAGAACTTGTTCTTTCCAAGGAATTTATTCTTTGTTGTCTCATGAGGTCTCACTCTCTGCCTGTACAGAGTGATTTTTGGTCAAAGCCTATGCAAATTTTATAGTTCTTTCACTATAGTTTCCTCATACATGATATTTTATACTACAAATGCTAGACTCCTTGGTCTCCCCAAACTAGTGGGAAGATAGCACTCACCTCCTTAGTCTACCTTAGGAGCCACAGTGTAGTGCTTTCTGTTGTCTAATAAATGAACTCAATTTTTTTCCTGTATTTTGTTCAATTCTAGTTATTTACAGCAGAACTATGATTCTAGATACATGAGTGGCACAGTCCAATAGGCTAGGGGTCTGGATGGAGAAAAGGTAGAAGAAGGAGAAAGAAGATGCATATGCAAGCTGGATTTCTCTTCTCCAGTGGGTTTAGATACTGTTACTTCCACATGGAAGCAGAAATGCTACTGTCAGTAATTTTGAAAATAACATTGTCTTTATGAGTTGTTTTATTCCTTATAAATATAACATATGCAATTAGGGGGATTTCTTCCTCATAACATAAAGGTATTCATATCCACTTGTCATGAAAATTTGCTTGAATGCAGATGATTTTCTACAGCTTTCCTCATCTTGAAACAATATAATTGCTCAATGAAGTAGATGAAATTATTTTATTTGGATTTGCTTTCATCAGTATATTCTTAAACATCTGGCAAGATTAGTCTATATCAAATTGTGTGTCTTAAAAATATACAATCCTGTTATTTTATAAGAAACAATGAATCCTATATCCTTCCTATTACATTTTTTTTAATTCCAGAGGAAAGTTGGGTTTTTTAAAGTCTTTCCTTAATCCAAACAAAATAAGCAGTTTAATAGTGTTATGGTTAATCTGGATTGTCAACTTGGTTGGAATAAGGGATGTCTAAAAGTAAGAGATTTCTGGGTTTGTGGATGAGGGTGTTTCTAGAAGTGAAGGACATGTAAAACAGCAAACTGAGGGGGCAGATCTACCATGAACATGAGTGGCACAGTCCAAAAGCTGGGGGTCTGGATGGAAAAAGGTAGAAGAAGGAGAAAGAAGATGCATATGCAACCTGGATTTCTCTTCTCAAGTGGATGTTGATTGCTCCTGTGATTGCCCAAGGATGTTAGACTCCAGCTCCTTCATTCTTTCAAAGTGGACTCTGACCAGTGATTCTCCAGGGATTTTCCAGGCATTCAGTTCCAACCTGGGGTTGTATCATTGTTATTTCTTCTTCTGAGGCTATAGCTTCTTAAAATGAGCAGTTACTGGTTCCTCTGGCTCTCTAGCCTACAGATAGCCCTTGTGGAACTATTCATCTTCTGGTCAATCCAATAATTTTCTTTTTTTATAATTATTTAAGTGTTACCTCCAATAATATGAAATAATATTCAAAGAGGGAGTACTAAATGTTGGCATGAATTTAGAATATGCCAACCCCTCATTTAACCCCTTTAAATATCTTCCCTAAAAAAAACATTAACAACAATTTCCTTGCTAACTTGAACATTTGTATCCTCTACAAATTCATAGGTTGAAATCATAATCGCCCAAGGTGATGGTATCAAGAAGTGAAAATTTTGAAAGATGATCAGAGAGTGAGGGCAGAGCCTCATGAATGTAACTAGTGCTCTTACAAGGGACCCCAGAGAGCTGCTTGTTTGCCCTATCTGCTATGTGAAATCTCTGCTAGAAGGCATTGTCTGTGAACCAGGGAATGGGCTCTCACTAGACATACTCTTCTGTCACCTTGATCTTGGGCTTTTGGCCTCCAGGGCTATGAGAAATTCATTTCTCTTGTTTCCAGGCTTCCTAGTCTATGGTATTTTGTTATAGCCCCCTTGCCTGACTAAGACAGTTCTCCCTAAGATTCTGAAAAATGTCCTGGTGAGAGCAGCACAAACTTCCTCAACAAACATGGTAGAACCTTGGTGAGCAGAAATGGACATGGAGGAGTTGCCATTAAAATTGGTTTCCTGATTTCAAAAAGATCATGAAATCTCCAATGGAAGAAAAAAGAAAAAAAAACAGAACTTGACAGTCAGAGGCAGGGAGGGTGTGGCTTGCACTTTAGAGAATAGAGCTAGAGGGATAAGCAAAATGGTTTACTCCACAGAGAGAACTAATTACTGATCCAGGATACTTACTAAGACCAAAAGAGTGAGGACCTCTTTAAGTTATTACCTAAATGAAATCACATAACTTCTTGGCTCTCACCTATTGCTTAACTTTACTCTCTTTAGCCCCTCAAAATAAGAAAAATAATAATAATACTGGGGTATGATTAAATCACTATGTTTTTGGAGTCCAATGGTTTTCATTACATAGGGGAATAGGCTCTTCAGAATGTAAGATAAATTATAATAATTATCCCACAAGTGATATATATCCATCATTTGGTGGGTACCTTTGGATATTAGAGATAATGAAAAGCTGTATTTGGTCAACTCATTAACTGATAATCTAGAAAATGTTGAATTTGAATGGGGCCCATGCAAAGAGAAGGATTTTTTTTTGGTGTTTTATTTTATTTTATTTTGGTTTTTCCTATCTGGATCACAGAGAAGCATAAGCGATATCACTTAGTTCTTTTGGTCTAATGGATACCAGTATGTTTTAAGTGTCTGTGCTAGAGAATCTCTTTCCAGACCCTGATGAGAGAATCATAATTAAGGTCATTTGTGTTTTAAAGTTTTTTAAAAATATATCTTAGTGAAAAAATAAGTTGAATTAGAACTTCTGGTTTTGAGGAGTGACCATTTGACCATGAGACACAAAAGAACATGTATCTGAAAAGTATGAGTATTGTGTACTGTTCAATTTTTATAATTCACTAAAAACACAAATCTGGATAGTCCTACTAGCACTCTATTGTCAAATAATGTGCTAAAAACGATTCTGTAGTCCTACCAAATAATGAATATACAGTTACATAAACAATTAGCTCACACAATCTGTGTTCTATGCCTACTTTACTGATGTCTCTCTTTCAGCATGCATTTATGGCCTTGTGGGAGAGTTCTCTATGACCAGATGACTGAGGAGGAAAAATATGAGTTTGATTTCCAATTTATTCTGCATAGTAAACTGGATCCATCCAGAGATGAAAGGCTCTACTTCTCACCAGTTACGTGGGGGGCTTTGAGAAACAACCAGCATGGAAATTCTCTCAATTGAGCATAATTTCAAGTGGAACATTTGGTTTGCACCACTCTCTCTGGAAGCAAAGAGACCAGAGGCATGGATCTACAAAAATTTATGGGAAATTTCTAATGATTTTGTCAAAAGGATTAGAGAAATTGGGATAAGGAGAACTGCAGGAAGAAAGTGTCATTGTATCTAACAAAGGTCCTAATGTGTGAAGAAATTTGTGAACCAAGCAAAAATTTGCTCAGATAGAAAACGTTCAGTAATCAAGTGGACAAAATAACCAGCTCTATCAAATGCTTACTTCCTGGCTTCATGAACAATATGTCACTAGTGTTAGGGATTATACACAAACTCAACATCATAAAGTAATTTGTATAACATTTTAAAATAGTCACCCTTTTATAAGGGGGATACCTTCAAGACCCCTAGTGGATTCCTGAAACAGTGTATAATACCAAACCTTATATATAAGCTCTGTGATACTGCAACAGTCAATCTGAACCAACAGAACTACTGAGAGGCTAATGGGCCAGTAGTGTATACAGCATGGTGGCTGGAGACCTTGGACATAAAGTTGATTTATGTTTTGGGCTTAATGGAGAAGGTAGACATGGGATATTTATCCTGCTACTTAGAATGGCAGGCAATTTAAAACATTATTTCTAGAATTTTCCATTTAATATTTTTAGACCATGATTAAGGCAGGTAACTGAAATCCTAGAAGTGAAATCATAGATAAGGGGGACTACTATACCCTCAAAGCCCCTATCCAAGACTCAAACCCACACTCGAAGCAAATCAGTTACCCATCTACTTCATAGTAAAAATAGCAACTATAATGTTCATCCTGAGTTAACGCCATCCTCTCTTACACCTAAAAGTGTATTTATGTCAACCTTCTTCCTTCTGTGTCCCCTCTTGACTCAGTAAAAGATATCCATCCAGTTTGGGCATAATAACTCCCATTTACTCTTGATTTTATCTGGTTCCATTTTATTCAAGGCCTGTATACCCATATTTTTTAGGTTTATTGGTTCTTTTTTTAGTTATATATGACAGTATAATCCATTTTGATATAGTTATATAAGCATGGAATATATCTTAGTCCATTATTCATTTCATTCTTTTTAGAGGTCCTTCCCGGATAAAACCAAGTTCCACCTATGTTTGAAAAAAATCCTCTCTTGATGTTGAATACTTCCTCTAATCACCAATCAGTACTTTTTCTTCATAGCCAAATCTTAACTCAGTCCCTTGGATCAATCATGAAGACATATACAGCAAGTCAGCTGAAATCTATACACAAAAGTGTCATGAATGAGTTATGCCATTAAGATAGACCAAATAGGGGGTTACAGTTGTGACTTAGAGGTAGAACACTTGCTTAGCATGTGTGAGGCACTGGGTTCAATCATCAGCACCACATAGAAATAAATAAATAAATGTATCGTGTCCATCTACAACCAAAAAAAAAAAAATTTAAATAAAGATAGACCAAACATATTTGTGTCTTTCCACGATGTCAGGATTTATTAAATAATAATATGTTCAAGGAGCTGGGGTTGTGCCTACTATGTGCAAGGCCCTGGGTCTGATCCTCAGCACATATAAATAAATAAATAAACATATATATGTTTATATATATATAATTTGTTTATTTATATATATTTTATATATATTCATATATTTTATATATGTATATATATAATAAAGTATTGTGTCCAACTACAACTAAAATATAAATATTTAAAAAAATAATATATTCACAACCTATACCACTTTCAGCAATAATAATTTGCCAAATGTTTATGGGTCAACTGATAGCCATAGGCCAGGAAATTAAAAGTTCATTTATTCAATTTTAATCTCAAAATGTATAACACTTAAGTCACACATAATAATTCATGAAAGTATGTGTGTGTGTGTATCAATCACAGAAAACTAAGAAAGGGATATGGCAGCTGCAGAGATACTGCAGAATGCTGTACTAAGAGCATAGGCAGAGAGAGATGAATGCAAAGTGTCAAAGAGTCACTGAAGGTGGTCATATACGTGTTTTAATGAGACAGTTCTGCAGAGTTGTTAAGACAGGGAGTCCAGATGGATGACAGTTTCAGTTTGAAAGCGTCAGCTTGAGGTGTCCATTGGGACTGTGTCGTGAGCTGTATCACAGGAAGGAGAAACCACACTGTGGTTTCAGAAGCCTGAAGGGACAAAAAATCAGAGGTTTGTCACTGTTGTGATTTTCCTGGGTATGATTCCTGATGAGTGTCCAGGTGACAGAGTCAGGGGACTGCCATGTCTCCTCTAGGGAGGCTTCTCCTTTCATCCATCTTGGGTGAGGGGTGTGCATCGGGTGAGGTGGATAAACTGCTGTGTCTGGTGTTTCTGTTATGATTTGGGATGTCCCCATGTCCAGGTACTCCCTATTTAGTGTGACAAGTTAGCTCATAGAAGTTATTTATCAATTTGTGCCTTATGTTTTTGTTAGGCAGATGGTGGTAGTTTACTTGTACAACCTGTAGAATTAGTCTACCTTGGAACTTGTACCCAAAAAGGAATAGCTTATGGAGAAATTCTGTTTTACACAATGGAGTCACTGGAGGTTTGGCACAGCCTAAAATATAAATATAAATATAAATATATATATATATATATATATATATATATATATATATATATATATATATATATATATATATATCAATCCTAGAGTAACTCAGAGCCTGCTGTCTACTATATATTTATTCTTTGAAATACCAATGGTTAAGAGAGTATGTTATGAGGCTGATTGTTCCTGTTTCATGTTCTCATAGTAGCCTGTTCTCTTTCCTGGCCTTTCACAGTTAAAATTATTAAAGTACTTGTGTAAATACTATATAATTTTCTTATTTTGTAGATTGTTGGCTCCATGTCATCTGATATTGTAATCTTCCTTCTTTATCACTGTATTGTATCCTTTGGATTTAGTGCAAAACCCAGATAACAGTAGATGCTCAGTAAATATTAATTACATGTTCAATAAATAAGTGAATTTATTGTTTTAGGAGTGTCTGTTACAGTCTTCTCCTGGAGGCTCCAAACCTGTTGTTGGCTAAAGACAAACATTCTGATCTGAGTTTATAGCAGAGGAGATAATCTGGTGTGGTTAATTTATTGCTATAACCAAGAATATTGGAATGGGAATGAGGATACTCTATTGGGTGCAGCAAACAATTCCTTGTAGCAATTTCATTAGAGTTTCACAAAACCTAAGGACATATTACGATTATCAAGGGCAATGAAACACCCCAAGGTCTTCCATTCCATTCTGTACTCTCTGAAAATTTATAGTAATAACATTTTTTCCTGTACTAAATTAACCTTTGATTTAACACCATGGAGGGCTTACAATGCATGTAATTAAATAACATGGAGATTTAATAGAAATAGAGCAACAAATAAAACAAAAAACCCACACAATTATTTCTAGATCCCTCTTTTCATAATGTGAGTAAATAAATGAAATTTTAAAAAATTTCTGGGCTTTTATGAGAATTCTCAAAGTTAGTTTTAAATATTTTTAAAATCTCATTTTTTTCTAAATTAAAAATCTAATCTTGGAATGTCAAATGTCAAATGTCAATTTTTCTCTTTTGTCATTTGGTTAGGAAAAGATCACTCATATCAGGTAAGTAGTAACTAGCTATGCAATAAGTGTGAATTACAATACTTTAAATAAGTGCAGAAGACAATAACACTGTTGATTGTTTTTCAGAGGTAAAATGTGTTTGTTCTTCTTTTGTGTTTTAAATAATCAATGGCACAACATAATCAATCTGAGGACCAAAAATATTTCAGTGATCTAAATAATATTGACAATATGAGCAAATTATGCCAGGTATGGTAGTGCATGCCTATAATCCCAGTGTCTTGGGAATCTGAGGCAGGAAGATCATGAGTTCAAAGCCAGCCTCAGCAACTTAGCAAGGCCCTAAATAACTCAGCAAGACCCTGTCTCTAAATAAAATATAAAAGAGGATTGAGGATATGGATCAGTGGTAAAGTGCCCCTGGGTTGGAGCCCTAGTTTAAAAAAAAAAAGCACAAATTACATGGGAGTTAAAAAACACAAGCAATTTATACCTTGTTAAGGTAGACTAAAGGCTCTAAAACAAAATTATCTCACCACAAAGAAAACTATGTTCCAGGTACTATAATATATTAGGTAATAAAATATTTAGGACTTTTTGAAGAAAATCATCAGCCTGAATGAATTATGACAAAATTTTAACATGCTTAATAATTCTTTTATGGGCCAAGTAATGTAAATAAAGGCCAATAAATTTCATTCTCCTCAAACTTTATTCAACTTGTGGTTCAAAATCAAATTTTGCACTTTACAATGTTCCCTTATATTTTGGCATAATTTCACACTTTATTTTAGAACAACACTTCTCCCTTTGAAAACAACACAAGACCTCATTATATTTCAAACACAATTGCATTTCACACATGTATGTGCTCCTACCATAGGCTCAATTACCAATAGGTATTATATCATTCAACTGAGATGTAATCCTTTCTGTGGGCACAAAATGATTTCTCAATTGATTTGTGTGCACAAGTAGATAAATCAGCACAAAACAATAGGGAAGTGAATTTTTGATTATTTATTATGCAACAGAGAATAGATCCCCTTCATCTTGGTGTAGGGGTCATCAAAAAGACATGCCATAAAACTATTTTTTCTGGTCATTGTCACCTTTATTGAAGAACTATATAGTCTATATGCAAACTGGAACCAGAATCAGAGAAAGACAAGAACCAGAAATAAAAAATAAAGAAACAAAAAAAAAATAGAGAAACAGCACAGTAGAAGTGAAACCAAGAGAATCAGAGTCAAGTAAGGTAAAGTTTAATTGCCAGTTAAAATAACTTTAGGAGCAAAAGAAATAGAGAGAGAACATAGAGACAGGCCTCCTGGGCAGTGCAGTTTAATTGGTTTCATTAAATGAGTTTACTTGGACATCCTGACAGTACTTCCAAAACCTCTAAAGGATAATTTTCAAAAATGAAAATAAAATTTAAAACATGACTCATACAAATATACTCATGCATGCAATAATTTATTCAACTGATTAAATAATGAAAAGGTATGATGGCAAGCTCAGTTCAGAGATAGTGCTTAAGGATCTGGTCATTCATAGTCAGTTTGAAGAATCGCTTGCTAACTTAGTTGTACAAATGTTTAATTTCCTAAAGCAAAAACTCCAAATTTTAAGTCATCTTTTCCACTGGAAAGAAGTTGTTTGTAAATTTAGTGAACAATAGGTAATATATACTATACAGGTTAACAGGTAACTAAGTCTAAGATCTTTAATCAGTTTTATAAACAGTGAGCTGAACCAAGAACATTCTCCTAGGTAATAAAATAGACCTTAAGTGAGTCTGATAAACAATGCTACTATACAGCATTAAAAAGACACACAGTTAATTCACTTTTTCTTTTCTTTTTGCCTTATTTCAGTGTTGTAAATGCTTTATCATAACACACCTAATTCCAATAAATGTAAAATTAAATCCACCATCATTTTTTCAAAACATATTTCTCCTTTATTTCCTGTTTAGGCTAACTGCATCACTATACACTCAATAAATAACCAAGTCCAATGCTTGATAATCATGCTTTCCTTTCCTAATCCTACCCATCCCCCATTATAAAAATCATCTACTCTCTCTTTATTATTTTTTCAAAGATATTGACATCTGCCCTCTAAGCTTCCTCCTTGATGTTTTTCTGCACCCTGAAGTCTCCAAACTTCCATGGGCATTAGAGCCACATGAGGTATGAGTTGGCAGACTCTAAAAAGGTCCCTAACTTTCACTGTATCCTGTACGGAGCCCTCCTGTAGTCCCCTACCTTGTGTGTGGGCACCGTAGGAATCATTCATATGTGGCAGAAGATGGCAAAATCATAGGAAGTCTTTTCCATTATGATGTTGCAAAAGAATGAACTTCCTCTTGAGAGCTGTCTCCTGGCTGACTTAGATGAGGTAAACCTCGCTGTAGAGAACACATGATGGGACAGAGGGCAGCTTCCAGGCAACGTCTGGCAAGGAGTTGAGGCTCATCTTAGCTTAGAAGCAGACCCTCCTCCAGTTGAGTCGAAGAAGAGACCCCAGCCCTGGCCAACACCTGGAATGTAGCTTTGTGAGACACTCTGGAGCAGAGGACCTGGCTAAACCAAGTCCAAATTCTTGACCTAAAGACACTCCAAAATAATAAACGCTTGTATTTCTGGCTATAAAGTTTATGGTAATGTGTTATGCCTCAATATATAACTAATTAAGGAACTTAAAATATGTATAATTTCTCAGGACATGACCCCACATTTTCCTTTGAGTTTAGGGGAGGGATCAGAAATCAATGGAGTTTTTTGGGATTTTGTTTGTTTTGTACTGAGATTTAACCCAGGGGCACTTTACCACTGAGCCATATTGCAGGCCATTTTTTATTTTTAATTTGAGATAGGGTCTCACTAAATTGCTTGGGGACTTGCTCATTTGCTGAGGCTGACCTCAAACTTGAGATGCTCCTGCCTCAGCTTCCAGAGTCGCTGGAATTACAGGTGTGCACCACCATACCCAGCATCTATGAGGTTAAAAAAATAAAATCTTTCCAGGTAGTTCTTATATTGCAATCTGCCTGGATTGTGAATCACTATTCTTGATCATATCCTTGCTCATAAAACTTTTACATTGTTACCAGAGTGTTTTTATAGAAACTCAAAAATGATCACATTTTTGTGCTTTCAAACTCTCAATGACTACATATTTATCCATACAATAAAATGCAACTGGTTAGCATAGAATCCAATACCTTTCATTATCTGCCTACTGTGTATTTCTCTGTCTAATTTCCCATCATTCCACAGAAGGTGACCTAAGCAAATGTAGCACATCCTTTGTGTCAGAACTTATCATATCTTCATGCATTTGCTTCTGTTTCTACTTATAATTCCTCTTCTCTATTGCAGCCCCCATAAAATTGCAAACTTCTAAGCTACCAGATACAAAAGAAATGTCATCTCCTCTATGAATCGCGTACCTATTATTATAGGACTATCAACTTTGTGACATAATTAATTTTTCAAATTCAACTGTTGCCCATTAGACTGTGAGATTTTGCATGGACCAGATTCAATCTTATTCATCTTTGTTTAGAGCAACATTGTTAGAAGTAAGATACCTGTCATATGCATAAAGCAAATTCATGCCACAAACTTGTTCAATAAAATATAGAATGGATCAAAAAAATTTTGCTCAGCCACAGTTGCTTAAAGAATGTCATGCATACCATCTTTTATCTTTAATCTTTAATACACACATATACATAACACACACACGTTTCCTGCTAATTTCATTTTCTTTTTTTTTTGAGAGAGAGAGACAGAGAGAGAGAAATTTTTTTAATATTTATTCTTTTTAGTTTTCGGCAGACACAACATCTTTGTTGGTATGTGGTGCTGAGGATCAAACCCGGGCCGCACGCATGCCAGGCGAGTGCTCTACTGCTTGAGCCACATCCCCAGCCCCTAATTTCATTTTCATTATTTAAAGGAATCTTCAGTACGTCTTTTGTAAAGCAAGGAGTCCTTTTTAGAGTACCATGTTATTTTTGCATATCCTTACTCTTTCTCACCCTTCCATTATACTGGGTTATTTGTCTTTAAAGTAGAACTCATCTATATTTATTCCAATCAAATGTTCTTGCTTTCTTTACACCAGTCTTTGAATATGCATCAGGGCTAATATTCAGATTTTTAAGTCCCTAGAATCATGCTCATATATAAATGGACACTTCCAGGTTTTTTGAAAGCAGTACAGCCTAAGCAAGAATTGTATGGCTAACATTTGAATTAAAGTAAAAAAAAAAATCTAAGTTTCAAGTTATAGGAAAAATGTACCTAGAAGGTGTTACTTACTGGTAAGAAAGTGCTAAGAAGATTAAAGAATGACTATAGTAGTTAATGGTAGGTTAGATGTAATACTTTTTTTCAGGTATTATTTCCTTAAAAGGGTCAAGAACATGGCTATTCAGTTTCTAGCTTTTAAGAACAATATATCTAAAACCTATTTTGCAATATAAAAAAGATTGAATGAATGAGTGACCACTTCAGAACAAACAGGCAACACACACACTTCCCTTCACTTTTGCCTGTAGCCTGCCTCCACTTACCACACTGTATGGGTGGGGATGGGACAGATAGGCAAATCATATGTTGTCACACATTCCTGCCCTTTCTTGGGAACTGCCATGTGTGTTTTTTTAAGTACATATTTGAAATCATACACACAAATGTAAGTGAAACTAGAAAAATGTTTAAAAGTTCCGTGCATAATGAACCCTAGAATTTATTCAATAACATAAACCAGGATTGCAAAACATCAACGTCAATTTACTTGGAATTTACCTGCATGCTCTTTCAGAACTTTAACATATGAGGTTATATCTATATTGGTGAAGTGAAAAGGCAGGTAGATCAATATTCAAGCCTCTTACTGGTGGGGAAAGAATCAAATTGGCTGTTTCCTTTCCTATATGGACTCTCATTATTACACAAAAACATTAAAATAATTATTATTTTCAATTAACAAATTTTATTACATTTGTAGAATGTGAATTTTGTTTGTAAAAAAGAACAGTTGTCTCCTAATTTTCGCAGAACTTCTTTGCTGGAAAGGAGTTTTAAAGTTATGTATTTTATTGCTTCCTAACTAGATAACTATCTGCTATGGTTTGAATAAGTGTCTCTCCCTCAAAGGCCCATGCATTGAAGGTTTGGTGACCAGTATGGTGCTATTGGAAAGTGGTAGAACCTTTAAGAGGAAGTTAGCCAATCCCCAAAAAACAAACGCCAAATGTTTTCTTTGATATGAGGAGGCTCATTCATAGCGGGATTGGGAGCCGGAGCGTGGGAGGAGTAAACGAACTCTAGATAGGGCAGAGGGGTTGGAGGGGAAGGGTGGGGGCATGGGGTAATTAATGATGGTGGAATGTGATGATCATTACTATGCAAAGTACATGTATGAAGACACAAATTGGCGTGAATATACTATGTATACAACCAGAGATATGAAAAATTGTGTTCTATATATGTAATAAGAATTGTAATGCATTCTGCTGTCATATATAAATAAATTTTTAAAAAAGATATTAGTAGGTTTTATATGAATATATACATTTATAAATATTTTAATAAATCAATATATCTACCTTAAAAAATTTTTTAAAAAGAGGTGGGTCCTCATTTAGGATAGGTGATGGAGGGTGTGATCTTAAAGGGGATTATGGGACTCTAATCTCATTCTCTATTTCTATTTGTTTCCAAGCCTCCATGAAGAGAGCATCTTCCTCATTTCTGCCATGATATGCTGCCCTGCCAGCAGTCCAAAAGCAATGGGGCCAACCAATCATGGTTTAAAACTTCCAAAACTGAAAGCAAAAATTAACTTTTTTCTTTTAAAGTTTATTACTTCAGGTATCTTGTTACAGCAACAGAAAGATAACTAATGCACTATATATTCAACTGGGAAAGATGGAGCTCCTTTGTGTTTATGGAAACATAGCATGAGAGAAAAGAGAAGAGGAAAGAAAAGAAATAAATGAAGATGTATTTCCCCAGAAAAGGTGTTGGAGGAGGGGAAAATGTTGGCTTTTAATACTTTCCAAGTAAATTTTTGTTTGTTTAATATAGATCCAGCACTGCATCTCATTTTCAGTTAAAGAAATGAAAGAGGACCATAAGATATCACATCATTTGTCCAAAAGTATAAAAATGTCTTCTGAAGAAGAGGTATGGAGGTATGAATCCCCTAGTTAAGCAAAGTTTGCAGCTTTCTACCTAAACTTAACTCCCATTACATCTTGGAAAAGTCTGCTTGGAAGACTTTTCATTCTCTTTGTACTTCTTCAAATTAACATTTCCAACATTTTTGATAAATGCATAGAAAAATTTAAGTACCATAAATCCAGGTGAAAGACACATTTCACAATCACATTGTCTACTCTCAATTCTGTATTCTGAAGAAAACAAAATTCAGTAGAGTTTTATGCCTGCATTTTATTATCCTGTGACTAACTGGCTCTTTTCAACCTCCAAATTTTTGCTTGGATATCATCTCTAGTTCTCAACTTTCCTAGAGAAAATTAACCCTGCACTTCACTTCTCTGAACTATATCTGTGTGGCTTGCACATTTATTTACACTTGTAACATCACAGCTTAATTATTTTTCACATGTCTGTTCTTTAACCAGATTTTAAGCAGCGTGGACTGTAATTCTTACTTCAATGACTGGTGAAAAATAACTTCACACAGAATATACCATAAACATTTGCTAAGATTGATTGGTTATTTTTAGGGCAATATTCCAGTAATCAGATATATATGATAAATTTTAAAGTCACCAGTTTATACATAATTAATTTATGCAAAACATCATTCCGTGAATGTACATTCTGGTGACATTTGTTAACTTTCATCTCATATTTAAGTGTACTGATATTACACCATTTTTCCTTTAAGTTAAGGACATTAGTTCTATTTTCTCTTAATTATAAAATTGTAATTTGGGATCACAAGTACTGTTTTTCAAAACAGGGTTATTATGGTATTCAAGACAGTTGCTGGAGATGAATACACTGTCTTTGCTTGGTAATATGACCTGTTTATGAAAACTGTGATTCTATATTTAAGAAGCCACAGAGAGTTTGATATTTTGTATCTTTTAAAACCTTTCAAAGCTCTAAGAAGCTGGCAGTTCCAAATTATAGAAGAAAGGTATAAAACTACCATCTGTCTGATTTCAGATGAATACACAGTGATGAAGATATTGTAAAATAAATACTAGAAACTTGCTTATGGTCATTCTAATGCTCATGTCGGATGATTTGTAGTACTGATTGAATATTCTTGATCTTCGTATTTCTGATAATTTTCTGAAACAAATAATCTATTTCTAGTCTGCTTTGAATGTACTTTTTGTGTTATTTTCTCTTAAAAATAATAGATTTACTATCTCACATATATTAAAGAAAGAATATTAAAAAGTAGCTTTTACACTGTTTCTAAGTTTGTATTCTATCATTGTTCTAAATGCACATCTGTGAATAACCAACAATCTAGGAAACGTAATTTGCAGTTCTATCAGGCACAAATTTTCGGACTAAAGTTAGTGTAAGCATAAATGATTTCAACTCCTAACTCCAGGCCAATGGGTCTTTTCTAGATCTGAAATTGGAGAAAAGATGTAGGGTGTAGGTTAAGTAAGAAAAGTGTAGGTTAGAAAGGTGTAGGTGTAGCTTAGAAAAGAGAGAGGCCTAGTGTTTGTCTATAGTGGATAATAATCCACTGTAGAAGTAGAAACACCTGGAATATTTTTTCAGATATTGGTGTCCACTTTCAGTAGGTAAGAGTGAATTAGAGTGAGTCATAAATAATGAATTTGATGTTTGAGAGTAAAGATGTAATGGGAAGGGACTACAAGTTCAGGTGTTACCTGAGATCTGATATGTGGAAGAAAGCAAGACATCTATTTGACAATAATAACTGATATTTGTTCTGAGCTTACTCAGAGCCAAGTATTTTTAGTCCTAGCCTCTTTCTCTACATTATTTCACAAAACTTTATAGATTTTATTAACCCTGTTCCACAGATGAGAATATAAGGCCCAGAGAACTTGCACAAGTAATTTGCTCAGAACTGAATGGCTAACGAGTGGCTTGAGAAATATTTAAATCCAGGTAGCCTGACCATAGTCTATTCACACCTAACCACTAGGCCACAGCTGCTTCTGTTAGATGTATGAGCCATTATAAAAAGATTGACTTAGCTGAGGAATGGAATCCAAGAAGGTATGAAAGAATTGTATCCTTGAGTCATAGAGGCATCTACTTTGCTTAGCAGCTGGAACAGATGTCTTGTACTTTTAAAAGGAGGTGAAGAAAGGAAGAAAGCAAGACCTGTGTGGTATTCTAAGAGAAGTGACAACCAACTGGGTAAAGTAATAATGAAACTAAGAGTAGGAAATTGAGGAGAGATGGCTAGGAATAAAAAAAAATAGTTTTTGATAGTTTGTGCATCCAGAGGTTAACCAATTGATAATAAGAATACTCTGAAGATGAACTATCTTTTCCTAAACTTTTCAGTACATACAAATGTATAAGAAACACTTCTTAAAGTTTATATGTAAGAGACATTATGCCAGATGTTAGTGCTACAGTGGTGTGGGAAACAAACATTGAGCCTGTCCTCGTGGTTCAAGGTCTACTTGGGGAGATAGGTGCTCAGCAAGACATAAAATAATCACATAAACATGTAACATTGAAGGCGCTACAAGTGTCAAAGACAGACACAAGGGGCTAACAACTTTCTGATAGGGACATTTTTGACCTGCTTATCATGGTAAGTGAATATTTCATAGAGGAAATTAGACTCTGACTTGTAACTCTAAGTTAATTAAACTCAGAATTATATCCCCAGGAATTTTCATTGGATAATACAACAGTTTGAGTATGTCCCCCAAAGTTAGTGTGTCAGAAATTTAAGCCCCAGTTTTATATGTTCATGGTGTTCAGTGGTAGTTACTAATGAGCAATAGAATGTAAACCAATAACATGGCAGGGTCAGAGTTTTCTTTAATTACTTTTCAGGCAAATGAATAATCAAATAACTTACAGAGAGATCCGCCCACACTGACTTGCACGGAACCCAGGCTCACAGTGGGCCCTGGTCCATCTCACCACCAGGAGACACTGGCCGGAGCTCAGGCTCCGGCACAGGATCACCTTTTCTGACCAGCAGACCACTGCAGGAGCTCAGGCCTGGCTCAGATCCACCAACACCAACATATGTGGGACCCAGGGCCAGGGTAGTTCCGAGTTTGCCACCCCCCCACACACACCTAGGAGCCTGAGCCTAAACCATTTTCATCTTGGTACACTGCAGACATTACCATAGCCTTCCCCACACAATAGCCCCTACATTTTTGACAATAGATAGGGCCTAGAAGCAGCTGCATCTCAGAGCAGGCATCCTAAAGACAGTGTAAGGCCCACCCTTTCAGCCTCATCTCTGTAAGACATTGCATCCATCTTGGGGCACCCCCACTGCTATCTTGAGTTACCTCAGCTATTGCTGCCACCACCTTTAGTTGCAGTAGCATACATTGAGGGTCACCAGCAGGGTCTGGAAGCCCAACATCAAGGTGAGGTACAGACAATCTGCATAAGAATATAGGGTAGAAACTATAATATCTCAGATCCACACTGCAAGAAAGGAAAACACATAGACAACATGAAAAAAAACAAGGGTGGAAAGTGCTCCAAACAAACCAGGATACTACAATAACAGAACCCATGGACAACACAGTTGATGAAATGTCAGAGAAGGAGTTCAATAGGTTCATAATTAAAACAATCTGTGAATTAAAGAATGACCTAAATGAGCAAATACAGGCAAAAATTGATCACTCCAACAAAGAGATAAGAGAACAAATACAGGTAGCAAATGATTACTTCAAGAAAGAGATAGAGACTCTAAGAAAAGAAAAAAACAGTAAGAAATCCTTGAAATTAAGGAAACAATAAACCAAATAAAAAACTCAATAGAAAGCATAAACAACAGATTAGATCGCTTGGAAGAAAGAACGTCAGATAATGAAGACAAAGAATACAATCTGGAAAATAAAGTTGATCATACAGTGAATATAGTAAGAAACCATGAACAGAACATCCAAGAATTATGGGACAGCATCAAAAGACCAAATATAAGAGTTATTGGGATAGAGGAAGGCACAGAGTTTCAAACCAAAGGAATGCACAATCCCTTCAATGAGATAATAGCAGAAAATTTCTCAAGCATGAAGAATGAATTGAAAACCAAATACAAGAGACTTACAAGACACCAAACATATAAAATTACAACAGATCTATGCCAAGTCACACTATAATGAAAATGCCTAGCATACAGAATAAGGATAGAATCTTAAAAGCCGCAAGAGAGAGAAATCAGATTACATATAACAGGAGAGCAATTTGTATCTCAGCAGATTTTTTCAACCCAGATCCTCAAAGCCAGGAGATTGTGGAACAAAATATACCAAGCTCTGAAAGAAAATGGATGCCAACCAAGACTCTTATATCCAGCAAAATTAAGCTTTAGATTTTATGATGAAATGAAAGCCTTCCATGATAAACAAAAGTTAAAAGAATTTGCAAATAGAAATCATGCACTACAGAACATTCTCAACAAAACATTCCACGAAGAGGAAATGAAAAACAATGATGAAAATCAGCAGAAGGAGTTATTACACTAAAGGAAAAACTAATCAGAGGAGGAACCAAGTCAACTTAAATACCAAAAAGAAACAAAAATTGTTGGGAATACAAATCATGTCTCAATAATAACCCTGAATGTTAATGACCTAAAATACCAAGCAAAAGACATAGACTAACAGACTGGATTTTAAAAAAAGATCCATATTTGCTGCCTCCAAGAGACTCATCTCATAGGAAAAGATATCCACAGATTGAAGGTGAAAGGTTGGGAAAAATTATACCACTCACTTGGACTGCAGAAACAAGCAGGGGTTTCCATATTCATATCAAATAAAGCAGACTTCAAGCTAAAGTTAATCAAAAGGGAAAAGAAGAACACTACTTTCCACTCAAAGGAACCATACACCAACAAGACTTAACAATTTTAAATATATATGCCCCAAACAATGGAGCATCTACATTCATCAAACAAACTCATCTCAAGTTCAAGAGTCAAATAGATCCACAACACAATAATTCTGGGTGACTTTAATACACCTTTTTCACCACTGGATAGATTGTCCAAACAAAAGCAGAACAAAGAAACTAAACAACTCAGTAATACAATCAAAAACAGATTTAACTGACATATATAGAATATTTTATCCTTCGAAGAACAAAGACACTTTCTTCTCAGCAGCACATGGATCCTTATCTAAAATAGACCATATATTATGCCATAAAGAAACTCTTAGAAAATATAAAAATGTAGAGATACTACCAACCAAGAATCTTATATTCAGCAAAATTAAGCTGGATATAATCATATCATAATGGAATGAAATTTTAAATCAATAATAAAATAAGAAATAAAAACTACTCCAACAACTGGAGACTAAATACTATGCATTTGATTAATAATGGCTTGCAGAAGACATCAAGGAGAAGATTAAAAAATTTTTAGAGATGAATGAGAACACAAATAACAACATATCACAATCTCTGAGACACTGTGAAGGCAGTTCTAAAAGGAAAGTTCATTGCATGGAGTTCATTCCTTAAATGAAGGAAATGTCAACAAATAAATGACTTAACACTACATCTCAAAACCATAGAAAAAGAAAATAAATCAACATCAAAAGCAGTAGAAAACAGGAAATAATTAAATTCAGAGCTGAAGTCAATGAAATTGAAAGAAAATAAATAATTAAAAACATTGACAAAACAAGAAGTTTGTTCTTTGGAAAAATAAATAAAATTGGCAAACCCTTAGCCATACTAACAAAGAGAAGGAAAGAGAAAACTCAAATTACTAACATAAGTGATGAAAAAGGAAATATCAAGACAGACACTACAGAAATACAGGAGATAATTAGAAAGTAGTTTGAAAACTTGTACTCTAATAAAACAGAAAATATTGAGGCATCAACAAATTTCTAGAGTCATATGATTTGCCCAAACTGAATCAGGATGATATACACAATTTAAATAGATCAATTTCAAGCAACAAAATAGAAGACACCATCAGAAGTCTACCAACCAAGAAAGGCCCAGGACTGGATGGATACACCGCTGAGTTCTACTAGACATTTAAAAAAGAACTAATACCAATACTCATCAATTTATTTCAGGAAATAGAGAAAGAGGGAGCATTTATGAACTCAGTTTATGAGGCCAATATCACTCTGATTCCAAAACCAGGCAAAGACACATCAAAGAAAGAAAACTTCAGACCAATATCTCTAATGAACATGGATGCAAACATTCTCAATAAAATTCTGGCAAATTGAATATAAAAACATATCAAAAGATAGTGCACCACAATCAAGTGGAGCTCATCCCAGGGATGCAAGTTTTGTTCAGTATATGGAAATCAATAACTGTAATTCATCACATCAATAGACTTAAAGATAAGAACCATATGGTCATCTCAATAGATGCCGGAAAAGCATTCGATGAAATACAGCACTGCTGAATGTTCAAAACACTAGAAAAACTTGGGATAACAGGAATATATCTCAACATCATAAAAGCTATCTATGCTAAGCCCCAGGCCAATATCATTCTAAATGGAGACAAATTGAAAGCATTCCTTCTAAAAGCAGGAACCAGACAGGGATGCCCTCTTTCACCACTTCTATTTAACATAGTTCTTGAAACACTGGCCAGAGCAATTATACAGACAAAAGAAATTAAGGGATATGGATAGGTAAAGAAGAACTCAAATTAGCATTATTTGCCGATGGTATGATTCTATACTTAGAAGACACAAAAAATTCCACCAGAAAAATTCTAGAACTAATAAAATGAATTCAGGAAAGCAGTAGGATACATAGTCAACACCCATAAATCAAAGGCATTTCTATATATCAGTGACAAATCCTCTGAAAGGGAAATGAGGAAAACTACTCAATTTACAATAACATCAAAAAAAATATAAAACACTTGGGAATCAACTTAATGAAAGAGGTGAAAGACTCTATAATGAAAACTAAAGAAAGAAATTTAGTGTTCTTTAGAACACTAAAGAAAGAAATTAAAGAAGACCTTAGAAGATAGAAAAATCTACCTTGTTCTTGGTAGGCAGAATTAATATTGTCAAAATGACCATACTACCAAAAGCACAATACAGATTTAATACAATTCCAATCAAAATCCCAATGACATTCCTTATAGAAATAGAAAAAGCAATCATGAAATTCATCTGGAAAAATAAGAGACCCAGAATAGATAAACAATCCTTAGCAAAAAGAGTGAAGCAAGTGGCATCCCTATACCAGACTTTAAACTATACTACAGAGCAAGAGTAACAAAACAGCATGGTACTGGCACCAAAATAGACTTGTAGACCAATGGTACAGAATAGAGGACACAAAGAATAACCCACATTATTACAGTTATTTTATATTTGACAAAGGTGCCAAAAACGTATATTGGAGAAAAGATAGCCTCTTCAACAAATAGTGCTGGGAAAATTTGGAATCGATATGCAACAAAATGAAATTCAACCTATATCTCTCACACACACAAAACTCAACTCAAAGTGGATCAAGAACCTAGGAATTAAACCAGAGACACTGTGCATATTAGAAGAAAAAGTAGGCTCAAATCTCCATCATGTTGGATTAGGCCCCAACTTCCTTAATGAGACTCCAATAGCACAAGAATTAATATCAAGAATCAATAAATGGGATGGATTCAAACTAAAAAGCTTCTTCTCAGCAAAGGAAACAATCAGTGAGGTGAATAGAGAGTCTACTAATTGGGAATAAATTCTTATCACATAGAGCACTAATCTCTAGAATATATAAAGAACTCAAAAATGTTAACACAAAACAAGTAACCCAATCAGTAAATGGGCCAAGGAACTGAACAGACACTTCTCAGAGGGAGATATACAATCAACCAAAAAATAGATGAAAAAATATTCAACACCTTTATCAATAAGAGTAATGCAAATCAAAACTACTCTAAGATTTCATCTCACTCTAGTCAGAATGGCAACTGTTAAGAATACAAACAACAATAAGTGCTGGCGAGGATGTGGGGAAAAAGGTACATTCATACATTGCTGGTAGGACTGCAAATTGCTGCGACCAATATGGAAAGCAGTGTGGAGAATCCTTGGAAATGGGAATGGAACCACCATTTGACCCAGCTATCCCATTCCTCAGTTTATACCCAAAGTACTTAAAAACAGCATACTATAGGGACATAGCTATATCAATGTTTATAGCAGCACAATTCACAATAGCTAAATTATGGAACCAACCTAGATGCCCTTCAGTAGATGAATGAATAGGGAAACTTTGGTATATATACACAATGGAACATTACTCAGCATTAAAAGAGAACTAAATCATGGCATTTGCAGGTAAATGGATGGAGCTGGAGAATATAAAGCTAAGTGAAATTAGCCAATCCCCCCCAAAACAAATGCCAAATGATTTCTCTGATTTAAGGATGCTGATTCATAATATTCTTCAGAGGTGGGGGGTGGAAGGATTAAATAAACTTTAGATAGGGCAAAGGAGAAAAGGGGAGGGAGGGGAAGGGAGGGAGAAGAGGGGTAGGGAAGACAGTGGAATGTGATGGTCATCTTTACCCTAAGTATGTGTATGAAGACATGAAGGATGTGACTCTACTTTGTGTACAACCAAAGATATGAACACTTGTACTCTGTATGTGTAATATGAATTGTAAGTTGTCATATATAACAAATTAAAATTTAAAAAAATTAAAGTAGCTTATAGAAAAATAACAGGTATAATATCCTTAAGGATAAACAGGTGGAAACAAAGGGAAGCAATTAAGAAATATTTCAAGAAAGAAAGATCAATAGGATTATCTATTGTCAGGGTCTGTTGGAGTCAATGTAAAGTTAGGCATTATGGATACAGGCTTCACAATGTATTTTAGAAGGGAAATTTCTTTAGTAGCTCAGGTGCGTTAAGGTAAATTGTGTCTGGCCACGGACACCAATACTCACATCAACACAGGGTTATTTTGTATATGAAGTGCTCCTGAATAGGATGGCCACCATGACAGTTCCAGAGAGGACCAACTAGGATCAAAAACTCCACTACCTGTGTGAAGGAGGAGTTGAACACCTGATTGGTGAAGAGTGCAGAACGTGAACCCCAGTTCTCAAGGCAAATATCAAACAGCAATAAATTTGGAACCAGCCACTGTTTTCTTGTTGTTCTCTGCTTGGAGATGACCCACTCTCTCAAAAGTGTTCTTTGCTTGAAGCTAACTTTACTTTCAGACGTAATAAAATTCTTTTCTTTGGGTTTTCATGCCTGACTTTAATTTTTTTTTTTTCATGGGAACACAAGAACCAAGTCTTGGAGCCTCAGTTCCTCAATGTCCTATGAAAATGGTATTTTGAGGCGAGACCTTTGGGAGATAATTATGACATTGAGAGAGGCCCTGTGATAGCATTATTGGCTTTGAAAGGAAAAAAAGACCTGATCTATCTTAATTTGAAAAATCCACCTTTGCAATTAGAAGCAACTTTCTGATAATTGCTTTTCTGCACCTCTACTTCCTAAAACTGAGAATGGAGGTTGGGAACCTCTTTTTCCAAACAGATGTCAGGGACTGACAGCTTTCTGAATAAGGTGGCTTAGCTAAGACTGTACTCATATATTTCCTCCTTTTCTTTTATCAAAACTTTTGGTGTTCCTAAGTTCCTGAAGATGGAGATTTGAGAAAGCAAAAGGTCTTCTTTATATTACTCAAACATAGCTTTGAATAAACCTGTTTTTTTCTGGCCAACTGTCTCCTGAATTTTAGTGGAACATGACAGGTGGTAAAGTTTCTCCTCCCATTTCAGTTTTGAAGAGCCATATCAGGAGCATGAGTCCTGCCCTTGAGCAACACGGCACAAACTGGCAGTGATCTCTAAGAAAGAGGGGCCTCTGTGGGACAAGAGATGGGAGATGTGTGCATGTGGATTTATCTAGCTTTTGTTAATCCTAATCTGAGAGCTTTCTGCCTCAGCCTCCTGAATCACTGGGATTACAGGTATGCACCACCACACCTGGCTTTAATCAGAAGCAAGTCAGTTTCAGGTTCTCTTGTTCCTCATCAGGCCAGGGGCCAGATCCTTAGCCTCCATTCTAAGTATGAGGAAGTAATGGATGCAAAAAAGCAGTTATCAGGAACCTGCTTCTAATTTCACAGGGAGTCTGTTTCAAATCCTCCCATTTTTCTCTGTCACATAATGTAGTATCCTCTGCCATAACTCTGCCATAATATGGTGCCTAGTAGATGTCTGCAACACGTTCTTGTCCTTTTCAGTTTCCAGAATCATAAGCTAAATAGATCTCTATTCTTTATTAATAATCTAGTCCTATGTGTGTGTGTGTGTGTGTGTGTGTGTGTGTGTGTGTGTGTGTGTGTAACAGAAAATGGACTAAGATAAAATTCTGAGGAACATAAAATGTCCATCTGGATAATTCTGATGAAATTTTTCTCTCAATCTTATTAATCCCTCCATTTATTGGCATGTTAATAAGATATCCACCTATATAAATGCTAACTGAGTGGAGGTATATATGCAATTACTTGGGGGAGTTTTTAATTGCAGATCACATACCTTACCCTAGGAGAGACTTTGGCCTTAGTGTTTGGGGTAAAGTCCTGAAATAAGCATTGTTATGGAGACCTCAGATGACTCAAAGGAGGGATTCCTAGTATTATGGTTTGGAAAACACAGCCCTAGATTATACAATCACATTATATTTCTATCCTTTCCACTATTATTTAACTACAGTCTTAACATTATATTTATTAATATTAGCCTATTAGTGATATGTGTAATTTACTTAATAGAAGACAATATTTAGATTTTCTGTAGGCAGGAAAACTTTCAGGGAAACTTAATTAACTAAATAGTTGGCATCTTCACACATAACAATTTCTTTATCAGATTTGGATGTGCTAGCAAAACCAAGACCAAGATGAATGAACCAGTCAAAAGCCTTATTACAGCTATTTTTTATACTGCCACAAAATAGAGTAAATCACATAAAGATTCTAGAGGACAGAGTTGCTAAAAGATTATAAAATTCTATGAGATTTGCTCATAGTTATTAGTGTTCAGAAAATAACTGAGTGCTGATAAAGTGTGGAATGAATCCCAGCAAATGAAATTTTTATTCAAGCATGAGCTAGATGTTAAATGATTAAATTGAAGTTTGTAGTAATTGTTTCTAAGAATTCATCAAAAAAGTCATAAATGCATTACCCATGCATAATAGTGTGGTTTTCCAAAGCTTAAGAGATTCTGCTGCTGAAATCCCAAAATAGAAACTACAACAAAAGTATGCCTCTGTAAACACTGGCTGGTACTTGGCTTTTCATAGTTAGAACATTTTTCTCTCTACTTCACTTTCTGCTTCAAATTTTCTCCACTGTTGACTACTGACATCCCTCTATGAATTACCTCTGAAGCTTTCCTCAGAGTAGGTTAAAGTGAGTGCAGAGAGAGGATAAAACACAAGAGAAAATTCATATAATTTACCTTTTAAACTTTTAAAAGTCATGGATAGTAGAAAGAAAGGAAGTGATGAGAATGGATATATGCTAACATAACTGTGTCTCTCTATCGTTTTCTAGTGCTGGGGATATAATATGCTTTGGATGTGAGGTTCCCCCCGCCCAACAAAACTCCTGTATTTATGCAGAAATGTTCTGAGATGAAATAATTAGATTATGAGAGCTATAAACTAATTAGTCTATCCTAATTTGAATGAACTTTCTGGGTGGTAACTGTAGGTAAGTGGGGCATGGCTGGAGGAGGTGAGTAACTTGGGTTGTCCCTATGAAAGGTACATTTTCCCTGTGGTCCCTTCCCCCTTCTCTCTGCTTCCTGACCTTGCCATCATCTGAATAACTTTCCTCCACCGGGCCCTATTTTATGATGTTTTGCCTCACCTTGAGCCCACAGCAATAGATTTGGCCACCTATGGACTGAGATTTCTGAAAGAGTTAGCCCTGGATAAGCTTTTTCTCATCTAAATTATTCTTTTGAGGTATTTAGTCACAGTGACACAAAAGCTAAGTAAAACAATATTGAACCCAGGGCATGCTAGGCAAGGGTTCTACAACCAGTCACACCCCTAACATAATATTGTGAACAGAAATGGCTTAATCAGGGATTCGGTGACACCAGAATTGAGATGGTTGACTGAATTCAAGGAAATATGAAATGGCAGGAGGGACTGAAAGTAAAGAGTTAAAAAATTTTGTCTCTATTCTTTTGAGTATATGATTTGACTTTTGTGTGGAGTTGTTTTTAATAGTTGTTAGAATTAGGGAGGAGACAAAGGTGACCAAAAGTATTCCAATATTGGTAGAGAAAAGGGGTATAGACTTTGGAAAGAGAGGATCTTAGATAGACTTGATGAGGAAAAAGTAACAGACTCACTTATGAGTAACTGAGTTCCATATAGATCTACTGAAGAAGAATCGCTGGGGCAGGGGTAATTCTATCATCTGAATATTTATAAAGCACCACATGTGATTCTAACATGAACCTTAATTGAAAAGAGCTAATTTAGGTTACAGAATTTGTGAATAGCACTGTAAAATTCCAATTTTTTTCTCTCTCTTATTTTTTAGAGATATGAATTATGTGGATAATGAATTGAGTTCCAGAATCACTCCTGCTAAAACAAATTATTTATGATATGTATTTTCATTTCTTAAAATACTAATGTTCATTTAAGAAAATTCAGGGGGGGAGTCAAAAAAAGATGTCAGAAAGGAACTAGGCAGTGAGTCCTGGTCAATAAATGCTCTAAGACTCAATATTACAGAGTCTGAGACCTGGAGAGACTTGAAGATAGGTTACCAGAGTAGAGAATAAGTGCAGACTCCCCTAACCCTGAACCTGAACTAGGGTAAGAGGAGGAGGAGGGAGGTGAAACACAGAGAGAAAGAGAGAGCAGAAAAACTCCTAAGCTCACCCACTTAAAAAATATTTGGAAAGGAAGACAAAATTTAAAGCACAACAGAAACATCAGGATCCTTAAAGAAGAAATAATACCAATCCTCCTCAAATTATTCCATGAAATAGAAAAAAGAGGGAACATTGCCAAACTCATTCTATAAAGCTAGAATCATCCTAATACTAAAACTGGACAAAGACATACCAAGGAAAGTAAATAGAGCAATAACTTTGGTGAAAACAGATGCAAAATTCTTAATAAAATATTGAAAAACCACATACAAAAACACATTGAAAAGATAATACACCATGACCAAGTGGCTTTTATCTCATAGATGCTAGGTTGGTTCAACATACAGAAATCAACAATTTCTGTAATTCACCACATAAATAGACTTAAGGACAAGAATCACACGATTATCTCAATAGATGCATAAAAAGCATTTGACAAAGTACAGCACCCACTTATGTTTAAAGCACTAGAGAAACTAGGGAAAGGAGGAACTTATCTCAACATTTTAAAGATTATATATGACAAAGCCAAGACCAATCTCATTTTATTTTATTTTATTTTTATTGGTTGTTCAAAACATTACAAATATTGCAGAATCACATTGGTTACACATCCACATTTTTACCAATCTCATTTTAAATGGGGAAAAATTGAAAGCATTTCCTCTAAAAATTGAAACAACTCTCATCACTCCTAGTCAATATAGTCCTTGAAACTCTAGCCAGAGCAATCAAGCAAGAGAATACAATTACAGGGATACAAATAGAAAAAGAAGAGTTCAAATTATCTCTATTTGCCATTATAGGCATGATTCTATATTTAGAAGACCCCCCAAAACTCCACCATAAGACTTCTAAAGCTCACAAATAAATTCAGCAAAACAGCCTGATACAAGATGAACATTCATAAATCAAACATGTTCCTCTACTCCAGTGATGAATCTGCTGAAGAAGAAATTAAGAAAACTATCACATTCACAATAGCCTCAAAAATAAATAAATAAATAAATGAAACAAGCAAAATATGGGAGTCAATCTAACAAAAGAAGAACCTCGGAGGGGCAAGCAGAAAAAATCAAAGTGATAGAGTGCCAGGGATCCCAGCAGCCTGCAGCAGGGCCCGGAGAGCCAGGCCAACTGATTCGCGTGGCCTGCCCTGCGGCTACAGAAGGCGTGGCGCCTCAGTGAAGCCATTAATTGGCAAGCAGGGAGGTTAGGGAAGGCCATTAGGTGGAATCCCACCAGCCAAGCCCACACGGACCCTTGGGCCGAGCACGGGTTCTCAGAAGGGGAAGGAAGCGGTACAGTCCCATCCCCCACAGCGGACACTCCGCCGAGCCAGTCAGCGGCCACCATCCGGGAAAGCTGAAGGATACACCGCCACTCTCCTTCAGAGTGCGACATCAAAACAGGTCGGTGTCATTCAGCTCACCCCCCAGACAGCGGGAATTCGCATAAAATCTCTCCTAGGCTTGCCGGGAGAGGGAGTATCAAGCTGAGCCTCCATACAGGCTAGGGGGAAACCAGAGACACCTGACCTCCAACCCCTCCTCCCAGTAGCAGCCAAAAGGAAACCTGGCTAGCCAGCGCTGGGGGAGGGGCAAGCAGAAAAAATCAAAGTGATAGAGTGCCAGGGATCCCAGCAGCCTGCAGCAGGGCCCGGAGAGCCAGGCCAACTGATTCGCGTGGCCTGCCCTGCGGCTACAGAAGGCGTGGCGCCTCAGTGAAGCCATTAATTGGCAAGCAGGGAGGTTAGGGAAGGCCATTAGGTGGAATCCCACCAGCCAAGCCCACACGGACCCTTGGGCCGAGCACGGGTTCTCAGAAGGGGAAGGAAGCGGTACAGTCCCATCCCCCACAGCGGACACTCCGCCGAGCCAGTCAGCGGCCACCATCCGGGAAAGCTGAAGGATACACCGCCACTCTCCTTCAGAGTGCGACATCAAAACAGGTCGGTGTCATTCAGCTCACCCCCCAGACAGCGGGAATTCGCATAAAATCTCTCCTAGGCTTGCCGGGAGAGGGAGTATCAAGCTGAGCCTCCATACAGGCTAGGGGGAAACCAGAGACACCTGACCTCCAACCCCTCCTCCCAGTAGCAGCCAAAAGGAAACCTGGCTAGCCAGCGCTGGGGGAGGGGCAAGCAGAAAAAATCAAAGTGATAGAGTGCCAGGGATCCCAGCAGCCTGCAGCAGGGCCCGGAGAGCCAGGCCAACTGATTCGCGTGGCCTGCCCTGCGGCTACAGAAGGCGTGGCGCCTCAGTGAAGCCATTAATTGGCAAGCAGGGAGGTTAGGGAAGGCCATTAGGTGGAATCCCACCAGCCAAGCCCACACGGACCCTTGGGCCGAGCACGGGTTCTCAGAAGGGGAAGGAAGCGGTACAGTCCCATCCCCCACAGCGGACACTCCGCCGAGCCAGTCAGCGGCCACCATCCGGGAAAGCTGAAGGATACACCGCCACTCTCCTTCAGAGTGCAACATCAAAACAGCGGACACTCCATCCAGGCAGTCAGTGGCCACCATCCGGGAAAGCTGAAGAATACACCACCACTCTCCAACAGCTTGTAACATCAAAACAGCCAGCAGCAGGACCCCGGAGATCCAGGCCAACTGATTCGCGCGGCCTGCCCCGCAGCTACAGAAGGCGTGGCGCCTCAGAGAAGCCATTAATTAGCAAGCAGGGAGGTTAGGGACTGGCATTAGGTGGAATCCCACCAGCCAAGCCCACCGCCCACGCCCGGAAGAGGCCCAGCGATCTGCCAGCATTGTAGTCACGACACCCCAATTGGAATAGGGACAGAGCAGAGCCGCCTTCCACTCCCGGAACAGGCCCAGAGAGCCGCCAGCGTGATAGACACGTCACCCCAATTGGAGTAGGGGCACAGCCGCCGCCCGCACCTGCAAGGGAGACTTTTCAAGTATACAAGAGCAACATAAATAAATAGGGGGTAAATTTCAAAACACAACAGTTGCACCAAGCAGAAAGAAACGCGGGCAGTATGAAAAGACAAGGAAAGAAAGGACCACAAGCAATGCAGGTCAACTCAACTTTAGAAGAGGTAATAGCTGCAACAGATGGAATATCAGATAAAGAGTTCAGGATATATATGCTTCAGATGATCTGGAGTCTCAAGGAAGACATGAGACAGCAAAATCAGACAATGAAAGATCACATTGACAAACAAATCCAGGAAGTCAAAGATCAATTTCACAGGGAGATAGAGGTAATAAAAAACAAACAAATTGAAATTCTAGAAATGCAGGAAACAATAAACCAACTTAAAAACTCAATTGAGAATACTACCAGCAGAGTAGATCACTTAGAAGAGAGAACATCAGACAATGAAGACAAAGTATTTCAACTGGAAAAGAACATAGACAGCTCAGCAAGTCTGCTAAGAAACCATGAGCAGAACATCCAAGAATTATGGGACAATATCAAAAGACCAAATTTAAGAGTCATTGGGATACAGGAAGGCACAGAGCTCCATTCCAAAGGAATAAACAGTCTATTCAGTGAAATAATACGAGAAAACTTCCCAGAATTGAAGATTGAGACAGAATCCCAAATCCTAGAAGCCTACAGGACGCCGAATGTGCAAAATCATAAGAGATCCACACCTAGACACATTATAATGAAGATGTCCAACATACAGAATAAGGAGAGAATTTTAAAAGCTGCAAGAGAAAGAAAGCAGATTACATTTAGGGGTAAACCAATCAGGATAACAGCTGATCTCTCAACACAGACTCTGAAAGCTAGAAGATCCTGGAATAACATATTTCAAACACTGAAAGACAATGGGCTCCAACCAAGAATCGTGTATCCGGCGAAATTAAGCTTCAGGTTAGAAGATGAAATTAAAACCTTCCACAATAAACAAAAGTTAAAAGAATTCGCAGCTAGAAAACCATCTCTTCAAAAAATCCTTGGCAAAACATTACAGGAAGAGGAAATGGAAAACAACATTGAAAACCAACAATGGGAGGTAGGACAGTAAAGGGGGGAAAGTAGTCATAGAGGATAACAAATCAGGTTTAGTAACATCAATAAACAAATATGGATAGAAGAACAAACCATATCTCAATAATAACCCTAAATGTTAATGGCTTAAACTCACCAATTAAGAGACACAGGCTAGTAGAATGGATCAAAAAACAAGACCCAACAATATGCTGTCTACAGGAGACGCATTTGATAGGAAAAGATATACATAGACTGAAGGTGAAAGGTTGGGAAAAATCATATCACTCATATGGACCGCGGAAACAAGCAGGAGTGTCCATACTCATATCTAATAAAATAGATTTCAAGCCAAAGCTAATCAAAAGGGATATAGAAGGACACTTCATACTGCTCAAGGGAACCATACACCAACAAGACATAACAATCATAAATATATATGCCCCAAATAATGGTGCAGCTGTATTCATCAAGCAAACTCTTCTCAAGTTCAAGAGTCTAATAGACCAACATACAATAATCATGGGAGACTTCAACACACCTCTCTCACCACTGGACAGATCTTCCAAACAAAAGTTAAATAAGGAAACTATAGAACTCAATAACACAATTAACAACCTAGACTTAATTGACATATATAGACTATACCACCCAACATCAAGTAGCTACACTTTTTTCTCAGCAGCACATGGAACCTTCTCAAAAATAGACCATATACTATGTCACAGGGCAACTCTTAGACAATACAAAGGGGTAGAGATAATACCATGCATCTTATCTGATCATAATGGAATGAAACTGAAAATCAATGATAAAAGAAGAAAGGAAAAAGCAAGCATCACCTGGAGAATGAACAATAGGTTGCTGAGTGATCAATGGGTTTTAGAAGACATCAAGGAGGAAATTAAAAAATTCCTAGAGTTAAATGAAAACACAGACACAACATATCGGAATCTATGGGACACATTGAAAGCAGTTCTAAGAGGAAAATTCATTGCTTGGAGTTCATTCCTCAAAAAAAGAAAAAACCAACAAATAAATGATCTCATACTTCATCTCAAAATCCTAGAAAAAGAAGAGCAAAACAACAGCAAAAGAAGTAGAAGGCAAGAAATAATTAAAATCAGAGCTGAAATTAATGAAATTGAAACAAAAGAAACAATTGAAAAAATTGACAAAACTAAAAGCTGGTTCTTTGAAAAAATAAATAAAATTGACAGACCCTTAGCCATGCTAACGAAGAGAAGAAGAGAGAGAACCCAAATTACTAGCATACGGGATGAAAAAGGCAATATCACAACAGACACTTCAGAAATACAGAAGATAATCAGAAATTACTTTGAATCCTTATACTCCAATAAAATAGAAGATAGTGAAGGCATAGATAAATTCCTTGAGTCCTATGATCTGCCCAGATTGAGCCAGGAGGATATAGACAACCTAAACAGACCAATAACAATAGAGGAAATAGAAGAAACCATCAAAAGACTACCAACTAAGAAAAGCCCAGGACCGGATGGGTATACAGCAGAGTTTTACAAAACCTTTAAAGAGGAACTAACACCAATACTTTTCAAGCTATTTCAGGAAATAGAAAAAGAGGGAGAACTTCCAAATTCATTCTACGACGCCAACATCACCCTGATTCCGAAACCAGACAAAGACACATCAAAGAAGGAAAACTACAGACCAATATCTCTAATGAACCTTGACGCAAAAATCCTCAATAAAATTCTGGCGAATCGGATTCAAATACATATCAAAAAAATTATACATCATGATCAAGTAGGATTCATCCCTGGGATGCAAGGCTGGTTTAATATACGGAAATCAATAAATGTTATTCACCACATCAATAGACTTAAAAATAAGAACCATATGATCATCTCAATAGATGCAGAAAAAGCATTCGACAAAGTACAGCATCCCTTTATGTTCAAAACGCTAGAAAAATTAGGGATAACAGGATCATACCTCAACATTGTAAAAGCAATCTATGATAAGCCACAGGCCAGCATCATTCTGAATGGAGAAAAATTGAAGGCATTCCCTCTAAGATCTGGTACAAGACAGGGATGCCCTCTCTCACCACTTCTGTTCAACATAGTCCTCGAAACACTGGCCAGAGCAATTAGACAGTCAAAAGAAATTAAAGGCATAAAAATAGGAAAAGAAGAACTTAAATTATCACTATTTGCAGATGATATGATTCTATACCTAGCAGACCCAAAAGGGTCTACAAAGAAGCTATTAGAGCTAATAAATGAATTCAGCAAAGTGGCAGGATATAAGATCAACACGCATAAATCAAAGGCGTTCCTGTATATGAGCAACAAATCCTCTGAAACGGAAATGAGGACAACTACTCCATTCACAATATCCCCCCAAAAAATAAAATACTTGGGAATCAACCTAACAAAAGAGGTGAAAGATTTATACAATGAAAATTACAGAACCCTAAAGAAAGACATAGAAGAAGACCTTAGAAGATGGAAAAACATACCCTGCTCATGGATAGGCAGAACTAACATCATCAAAATGGCGATATTACCAAAAGTTCTCTATAAGTTCAATGCAATGCCAATCAAAATCCCAACAGCATATCTTGTAGAAATCGATAAAAGAATCATGAAATTCATATGGAATAATAAAAGACCCAGAATAGCAAAAACAATACTAAGCAGGAAGTGTGAATCAGGCGGTATAGCGATACCAGACTTCAAGCTATACTACAGAGCAATAGTAACAAAAACAGCATGGTACTGGTACCAAAACAGGCGGGTGGACCAATGGTACAGAATAGAGGACACAGTAACTAATCCACAAAACTACAACTATCTTATTTTTGATAAAGGGGCTAAAAGCATGCAATGGAGGAAGGATAGCATCTTCAACAAATGGTGCTGGGAAAACTGGAAATCCATTTGCACCAAAATGAATCTGAATCCCTATCTCTCGCCGTGCACAAAAGTTAACTCAAAATGGATCAAGGAGCTTGATATTAAATCAGAGACATGGCATCTGATAGAAGAAAAAGTTGGTTATGATCTACACGCTGTGGGATCGGGCTCCAAATTCCTCAATAGGACACCCATAGCGCTAGAGTTAACAAATAGAATCAACAAATGGGACTTACTCAAACTAAAAAGTTTTTTCTCAGCAAAAGAAACAATAAGAGAGATAAATAGGGAGCCTACATCCTGGGAACAAATCTTTACTCCACACACTTCAGATAGAGCCCTAATAACCAGAATATACAAAGAACTCAAAAAATTAGACAATAAGATAACAAATAACCCAATCAATAAATGGGCCAAGGACCTGAACAGACACTTCTCAGAGGAGGACATACAATCAATCAACAAGTACATGAAAAAATGCTCACCATCGCTAGCAGTCAGAGAAATGCAAATCAAAACTACCCTAAGATACCATCTCACTCCAGTAAGACTGGCAGCCATTAGGAAGTCAAACAACAATAAGTGCTGGAGAGGATGCGGGGAAAAGGGCACTCTTGTTCATTGCTGGTGGGACTGCAAATTGGTGCAGCCAATTTGGAAAGCAGTATGGAGATTTCTTGGAAAGCTGGGAATGGAACCACCATTTGACCCAGCTATTCCCCTTCTCGGTCTATTCCCTAAAGCCCTAACAAGAGCATGCTACAGGGACACTGCTACATCGATGTTCATAGCAGCTCAATTCACGATAGCAAGACTGTGGAACCAGCCTAGATGCCCTTCAATAGATGAATGGATAAAAAAAATGTGGCATTTATACACTATGGAGTATTACTCTGCATTAAAAAATGACAAAATTATAGAATTTGGAGGGAAATGGATGGCATTAGAGCAGATTATGCTAAGTGAAGCTAGTCAATCTTTAAAAAACAAATACCAAATGACTCCTTTGATATAAGGGGTGTAAACAAGGACAGGGTAGGGACGAAGAGCTTGAGAAGAATATTTACAGTAAACAGGGATGAGAGGTGGGAGGGAAAGGGAGTGAGAAGGGAAATTGCATGGAAATGGAAGGCGATCCTCAGGGTTATACAAAATGTCATATAAGAGGTAAGGAGGGGTAAGTCAAGAGAATACAAATGGAAGACATGATTTACAGTAGAAGGGGTAGAGAGAGAAAAGGGGAGGGGAGGGGAGGGGAGGGGGGATAGTAGACAATAGGACAGACAGCAGAATACATCAGACACTAGAAAGGCAATATGTCAATCAATGGAAGGGTAACTGATGTGATACAGCAATTTGTATACGGGGTAAAAGCGGGAGTTCATAATCCACTTGAATCAAACCGTGTAATATGATGTATTAAGAACTATGTAATGTTATGAACGACCAATAAAAAAAAAAAAAAAAAAGAACTGATAAGCAAAAAGAAAAAAAAAATTAAAAAAAGAAAAAGAAAAAAGAAAAAAGTAAATCTACCACTCATATCTGAGGATACTGCATATTAGAGAAATGTGCTCATGAAAGTGAAAAATTATGAAGTATAAAAAAACTTCTGGAAATTTTGTAAATTGATGAACAAATGAATGTGAATTTCAATTCATTTGATTCTGATTCAAGAAATGTTTATTGTATGTATTTGTATAAATATAATTGGTAGACTGCTAAGATATATTTTTTTAAATTAGCAAAAACTAAAATCTCCCTCTAACTACACTTCCTGACTGATTTACTGTCACAATATAAATGCCGAAATGTAATGAGTGATTCAAATTTCACTGATATAATATGACATCTGACAGTTAATAATGGGTTCATGAAACTGCTGCTAAAATATAATATGCAGTACAAATTTAGCATGGCTAAATTCAATACTAGTCTATGAAGATAACAGTACAACTGGGCAAATTAGGTAATTTTACCATGACGAAAATACTATAATTAGTTTTATAATTACATTTATTTACATGGTGAATTTTGATAATACTAACTCATTTTCAAGTCATCATCAAAATTTTATAGAAGATAATATACAATTAAATGGAATACTAGAATCATTTATAATTGTTGACTGTGAGTTTCATGTTTTCTAACAAATGCATTTGATGTACCTTCCTTTTACATGTTTTCAAAAACTATATGAGGAATACTAACAGTATACAAAAATATTATTCAGGAACTTTGGGCACAGAAATATGTTGTGTGCTCTGTTGAAGGTATTTGTAAGATTTCCCTGCGCATGTTATGTGACAATAATATCATAGACATAAGCCCAGATAATAAGGACCAAAGATGAAAACTGGACATGTGAAATACACTTGTGAAATAAACTTGGTGGTAAGCACAAAGATTAAGAGACATATGATATAAAAGGCACAACAAGAGAATATTGAATTCTATTTGGGAAAATATTCTCAAGAGTAAGTTGGGAAAAATAAATTGTATATTTTTCTGATATGGTTGTGTTTGAGAAATATATGAACTAGCATAGTACTTAAGCACTCAAAAGCTATACTAAAAACCTCTACCCAATAAAGTAATACAAGCAGATATGCTATGTTGTGGAAAAATAAAACGTATCATTAAATAAAAAAAAAAAAAAAAAAGAAGAACCTCTACAACAAAACACTACAGAACATTGAAGAAAGAAATGGAAGATGACCTTAGAAGATGAAAAGGCCTCCCATGTTCTTGGGTAGGCAGAATTAATATTGTCAAATGGTTATACTGCCAAAAGTGACATACAGATTTGATGCAATTCTTATTAAAATTATAATTACATTCTTCACAAAACTAGAAAAATTCATTAAATTTGTTTGAAAAAATAAGACACCCAGAATTTCCAAAGCAATCATTAGTAGGAAAAGCAAAGCAAGAGACATCACAATACTGGATCTCAATTGTATTGCAGAGCTACAGTAATAAAAACAGTACTGTACTGGCATTAAAACCCAGGCATGAAAATCAATGAAAGAGAATATAAAACAGAGACAAACCCACATAAATATAGTTATCTGATACTAGAGAAAGGTGCCAAAAACATATGTTAGATAGTCTTTTTAATATATATATATATTTTTTAGTTGTAGATGGACATAATACCTTTATTTTATTGATTGATTGATAGATGGATGGATGGATGTGGTGCTGAGGATAGAACTCAGGGCCTTGAACATACTAGGCAGGTGCTCTACTGCTGAGCCACAACCCCACCCCCTAGATAGCCTTTTTAACATATAGTGTTGGGAAACCTGGAAACCCATAGGTAGAAGAATGAAATTTAACATTTTCTCTCACTCTGAACAAAATTCAACTCAAAGTGGATCAAAGACCTATAGAAATTAGACCAGAAACCCTGCAACAGCTAGAAGAAAATGTAGGCCCAACACTCCAACATGGTGGCACAGAACTGACTTTCTTAACAATACTGCTAAAGCACAAGAAATAAAATAAAAAATTAATGAGTAGGATGGCATCAAATTAAAAATCTTCTTCACGGCAAAGGAAACAATTAAAAGCATGAAGAAAGAACCTGCAGAATGAGAGGAAAATCTGCCACATGCTCCTGTATTAATATCCAGAATATGCTAAGAATATCCAGATAAGAATAATCCAGGTTATTGATATCCAGAATATGTTAAGAAATCAAAAAAATTAACACCAAAAAACCAAATAACTCAATCAATAAATGGGCAAAAAAATAGCACACTAAATATACTTCTCAAGAAAAAAAAGAAAGAAATAGAAATGGTCAACAAATGTATGAAAAAAATGTTCAACATCTCTAGCAATTAGAGAAATGCACATTAAAACCACACTGAGATTTTATCGCACTCCAGTCAGAATGGCAATTATGAAGGATAAAAATAACAATAACTATTGGAAAGGATGTGGGGAAAAAAAGATACACTCAGTATATCTCAGTGGGACTGAAAATTAGTGCAACCATTCTATAACGCAATAAAGAAATTCCTCCAAAAAAATATGATTGGAGCTATCACACAACCCAGCTATTCTACTCCTTGGTATATATTCAGAAGATTTAAAATCAGCATACTACAGTGATGCAGCAATATCAATTCACAATATCCAAGCTATGGAACAAACCTAGGTGCCATCAACAGATGAATGGGTAAAGAAAATGTGATACACACACACACACACACACACACACACACACACCACACACACACACACACACACACACACACACACACTGGATTCAGCCATAAAGAAAAATAATATTGTGGCATTTTCTGGTAAATGGATGGAACTGGAGATTATCAGGTTAAGTGAAATAAGCCAGTCCCCAGAATTCTTCGATAAGAGGACTCTAATCCAAAATAAGGAAGGGAGATAAAAAGAAAATGGAAATATCAGTGGAAGAGATGAAGGGAATAGAAAGGGAAGGAGGAGGAATGGGATAAGGAAAGAACAAGGAATGAATCTGATCTAACTTTTCTGTGTACATGTATAAATCTACTCGGTAAATCTAATCATCATGTATAGACACTATTTAAAAAAAAAGAAAAAGAAAAAAGCCTATAAGTAATAGCAGGAAGATCAGGAGACGGAATGGAACATGGGGAGGAAGTAGGGGAAGAAAAGGGCAGGAGAAGGGGAAGTACTGGAAACTGAATCAGAACAACCTATATGCCATGGTTTTACCATTTTGTCAAAATGAAACCAATGTTATGTATAACTAAAAAGACCAGTAAAAAGAAAAAAAAAAGAAGAAGAAAATTCAAAGAGAAAAATGAAGGAAAAATGTCAATATAGTTTGCCTGGCATACATACTGTTAATTTGGGGGTATACTTGCAGTCTTTTTTCATTGTCATGTTTAGAAATATGTGCTTAAAATAGCTTCATATCTTGAATTTCAATGAATATTTTCCATACTAAACATTTTCTATTTTATTGTATAGTTTTTCTAATAATGATTTTACTAGTGATATTTCAATTATTATTCAATTGTTTATAGCTGTCGTATTTCCATGACCTGGGGCCTCAAATGGGAGTTTAAGTATTACATATAATTTCTGCTATTGTGTGCCTTCTTTACTTTCCTTTATGTGCCTTTCCTTCCTTTCTACCTTCCTTTCTCATTTTTTTTTTCTGGCTTTGAACTCACCGTCCTTTTGTCTTGACCTCCCAATTTATTCTTAAATAAACAACTCCATGCATGCTGTATGGCTGCCTTTTGGATTTTGTGTAACTTCTTACACAAGAAGTTGCTTAGTGCCTCACTGTTGCTGAGGCTGGCTTTGAACTCACAATCCTCCTGCCTCAGCCTACAGAGCTGCTGGGATCATAGGCATGCACCACTGGGTCTGGCTAGCAGACAGGCTTTATTAAGCCCTCTTTTTGTGAATATATAAATAATGTCTCAGTAGTGACTTACCAGAAAAAAAATCTCTTCCTGGAGTAGTCACATATTAAGAAATTAATACAAATAATTAAATCAAATGAATCTTTTCACACGAAAAAAGCATTATGTTCACATGAACTGAGAGTGAGAACAGAAATTTCACAATGACTTCTAGGCCAAAAGAAGCAACTGTCAGTGCCATGTATCAAGTAGTCCTAACAATGTAATAATTATTCATTTCCTAAAAGTTAAGCCACATCCCCAGCCCTGCTTTGTATTTTGTTTAGAGACAGGGTCTCACTAAGTTGCTTAGCACCTCACTTTTGCTGAGGCTGGCTTTGAACTCACCATCCTCCTGTCTTGGCTTCCCAATTCATTCTTTTTTTTTAATTGTTGGTTGTTCAAAACATTACATAGTTCTTGATATATCATATTTCACACTTTGATTCAAGTGGGTTATGAACTCCCATTTTTACCCAGTATACAGATTGCAGAATCACATCAGTTACACTTCCATTGATTTACATATTGCCATACTCGTGTTAAATAAACAACTTCATGCATGCTTTATGGCTGCCTTTTGGATCTTGTGTAACTTCTTACATCTTGCCATCTATTTGAACACTACCACTCTTATTTCCTGTTCCTCACTGACTTTTAACATGGTAAGTGTTTTCATCATAGCAACCATTGTGAATCAAGTTTCTGAAAGGATACAATGTTATGGAAAGGCGTATAACACAATTTAATGCTGACATTGAATTAATTTAATTTCTACTTTATGTCTTATGTAACAGATGTCAGATATTGATATACAACAGGTATTGAGCATGGCTTCAGTTTTCTTTAAAGTTTCAAATATCCCACAAACACTAGTGAATTTGTTAGGGTGCCTTGTGCAAAATTTGGGAACCATGGGTTTTGCACCATCTGAAAATTTTAATCTTTGCTATACATTTTGTAGTATATACCTAATGCATTAAATAGCATGAATGTGTATAAATAACCTTTTTATAATGGGATGGTCAAATTAAACACCAAATTAATAAATTTTATTAGTGATATCTACTTTTTAAAATTAAGTAATGTCTCTACAGTGTAAAGTACAATATATAATTTTATTTTTTAGTTAGGGAAAGCTAAGTGTTCTCACTGACTTTCAGTGTCAGATGTCCTTAACAATTTTAACATGTATCTTTTATTTTATAGTTGAGGAAACATGCTTGGAGAGATTAAATGATACTTGCAAATCACATAGTGAATGAAGCACAGATGGAAGATAATGCTGCAGTTATTTTAAGACCAACTTCTATGCATTACTCAGAAATGAACCCCTGTATAGAATGCAGGTATCCATTGCTCCTCCTGAGCAATACAGTCAATGAAAGTAGTGTTGAGAAAGTAGTAGTTATATATTGGAACTGGCTACCAGGGAACCTTATGATGTCTTCTTACCTAGGATTTTAAAGAACAACTTTAAGTACTATTCATTTAAAGTAAATTATGATATAACTTAAAACGTATGCTCTGGAAGTAGAAATTTCCTCCTGGTGTGACTCTTCCTTCTTTCAAAGTTGTTCATGTGTACAATCACCATGTTCACCCAAGTGCACATGTTGGAAATACTCCTTCAATTTTCACAGTGTGACTTTGCCACAGGTTTCCATTGACAGAGTAGATCTTTGGTTTTTCAAAGGTACCCTCTTAGAAGAGAATACTGTAGCTCTGCTACCTGCAACCCCAGCTCTCCAGTTGATGCCATGTGGATCATAGATGAACCATCTTGCTAAGCCTTTCCTGAATTTCTGACCCACAATGAGCAACATAAAATAATTGTCTCTAAATTCTGAGGTGGTTTGTTGGACAGTAAAAAGAAAGCAGAGTAGAATAGTCTTATATTCTCAATATCACAGTAGAGCACAATCACAAAAGCCTAAAGATCATTTGACTTCCAGGGAAAGCAATGTATTTTATTAAACTTATTATTTACTTTGAATTACAGTCTAGTCTCTATACTGCTTGATGCAAATTTATTGACAATTAAGTTTGATTTTTGTAGAACAGAAATGCAAATGATTTCTGTTTGGTAGAAAGCGTAAGTTCATATTATGGCTTTATTCCACAAGAGGATATCTACCAGTTTTACATATGCTGGTATTATCCAGGATTCTTTGACTGACAGTATTTGCATCCACCATTGAGATCCTTCTTCTTCTTTTTTTTTTTTTTGCTGTATTGTTCATTCCCTTATTTGCTGTGCTGTTAATTCTCTTATAATCAATTAAAGAACTCTTTGACATACACTTACTGTATGCTTTGTTTGAGATTAACATCTTTAATATCAAAAATTATACCTTGATACATGCAATCATTCCTCCCCAGTAGTTTCTATATTGCCACAATGGAAAAGTGTATTTCAAACTGGAAATAGCATCAAGTGGTGGGTAAAGCCCAGAAGGTCTTCTATCTGGGCTTACATTTTAGGAGCGTTATCTTTGCCATAAAGTATTTCCCTGATTCTCCACCAACATCACACTCATTAAATACAAACAAACAAACAAACAAACAAAAACCCAGCTAACCAAACAACAACAAAAAAGACCACCGAATCTATGTCAATAGAATCTTGAAACGGAATCTTGATCTGTTTATGTACTTCTTTATTTAAAAATCTCTTGGTATGTTTTGGGTTTTAAATGTCTCATATAATCAAATGGCTTGCCACCAGCCTGTGACACTATTGGTAAGTTGTGAAACCTTAAGTGGGACTTAGTGAGAGAAAGCTTGGTCATTAGGAGTGTCCTCTTAACAGGAATTCTGGGACCCTTTCCTCTCTCCTATCTCCCCTCTCCTCCCTTCACTATTCCCTCCCTCCTCTCTCCTTTTCCTCCCCACTCCCCTTTCTCCTCTCTCCTCTCCCTCTCCCTCCTCTTTCTCTCTTCCCCGTCCATCATAAGGTAAGCAGCTTTGCTCTACCACTTACTCCCTGCCATGATGTTCTGTTTCACTACAGACCCAAAGCAACGTGGCCAAGTGACCATGCACTGAAACTATGAGCCAAAACAAACATTTCTTCTTTTAAGTTGTTTATCTTAGGTGTTTTATCACAGTGATGGAAAACTAACTATATATCTATATACCCTTAATGACAATTGATGGTTTAATAGATTTATGACAACGGCAGGTCTGTATAATTTCTTCTTTAAAATAACCATGTCTAATAGTGCCTGTAATAAATTAAATACTCAATAAAGGTTTGTTTGAGAAGTTATGTATAATAAAATATTTATATACATTTTATATGATATTATTGTACAGTAAAAGAATGATGAGTCATTAAGTCAGTTCTATTTGTATTCTTCATTTCACATTCTGAAAGTTTTACTTTGAATAAGTCATTTCACCAGTTCCAAAATAATCTGCAAAATTTATACTTAAATTTTTCACCTTCCATCTCTTAGGAGATATCAATAGTAAGTTAGTATGAATGAGACAGCTTTGATTTTACTTGTACTCTTTGAGAAAAATTAAAAATTAAGTTTGTTTTGAGTATATGATTCAAAAAATATATATCAAATTATGTCTCTATATGCTACAAGGATAAACACTTATTAAATAAAATTGAAATTTCTGAAAGGGTGCATGTTTCATCTTTAGCCATTGGTCTTCTATGCATGTTCAAATAATCAAATGAAAAATTGCATTGATTAAATTCTAAATTCTACATAAAAATGTCCCATCCTTTGATCTTCCTTAAAATTTGAACCATGAATAATTTGCATTTAAATACCTTTTTAGATTTGGTTCCTTACCAGTCTCAATAACCATTTGGATGATCACTGAAAGATAAAAATCTCAGCAAATTGTGCATATGTTGCTTACAATCTTGCCTAATTACTTTGAATCTGCAATTAAAAATTCAAAACGAAAATAAAAAATCCCAAATCCATAGAAATAAAATCATAGCAAAAATTATATTTATGCCCATTCTAGGATTTAGCATACATTTGAGTTTGAATGACTAATTTATTTTCTTGAATGAGACACCTGTCTTCATAACATTCTGCAAAAACAGATTTTAAGAAAATCTAGCCTATTGGCCTTGTGAAATTCACAATTTGGTGACTATTTCTTGCCCATTCACACTTTACTCATCCACTCACTACCAAAAGAAACAAGGTTAGGTCAGAAAAGGTAGTAAACTTCAGAACCAACTTGATAAGATTAGAGTTTAGAAAATTGAATTTTTAAATAAAAAGATTATTTAAAAATATTCCATTCATATAAGCTGATCTCATTATGTCTATTTGATGCAAGTCCAATCATACCTGCTCAGGTGTTAAATCTACTGCTCCTCTTTCTGGGTGGATAGAAAAGTGGGCCACAGATCCAGTCAGGAATGTGTCTAGGACATTTTGAGAATCTATATTTTTACTGAATAGTCATTAGGAGAGCTAGGTTTTATTTTTGCTACAAGGGCGTATTTTTGAAACTTTAAAATTAATTTCTCTAAGGGCCAATAAATAATCACTACATGTATTAAACATTTAAACATAATAATACAGAATCAATTTTATACATATTAAACACCATAACTTAGTGTTTAGCTAGTTTGATTATCAATATTTCCTAACCAGAGACTTGTTATTAGACCTTCTTTTGTATGCTTGTTTAGCCTAAGAACTAAAGGAGTACACATTATTTTATTAGCTTCTTTGAGCTTTTATATTACTTTTATATTATAGTCCCAAAGAACTGCTCCATTTAAGCCTGGTGCCCTCATCCTCTGGTCCTATGTCCTTCCACCCTTCCTCATATTTCTTCCTTTCAGCTAGTGTCCTGACTTAGGGGTTTAGTGCTTTCTCCCTCTGGAATCAGCTTCCACATTCCACTTGAACTATACTGCTTTGTTCTATTTGTGATTTAAGTCAGGTTGGCATGGCTTGAAGGTTATTTAATAATCTCTCTGGAAACTTGACCTTAAAGTAAAAAGAAAAAAAATCTAAAACCTTATTTTTCTTGCAGAGTGAAACCAAAAGGACTTTCCCCCAGGAGTCCACAGGAATCCAAATAAACTCACTTTCTTTTTTTTTCTTCTCTTATTTTAATTTCCCTGGAGCCCCCCACCCCCACCCCACACACACACACACACACAAATCACCACTTCAATCAACCTTGCCTGGGCCACTGAAATCATATACTGAACTTCATGTTGACTCTGATAGCCCAAACTCCATAGTACTTACCTTGTAAGAAGCTGCTTGGCCTTCTCTTCACTGAACACAATCTCTGAGATATGAATTTGGTGTAAGGAAAAATTTGAAAGTCCTCTCTCATTCCCTGTTGGAATTTATATATAAAAAAAGAGATAACTGGGCAAGTATACTGGAAATATACATGAGAATATTTATCACAGTTTTGTCTATAATAAAGATAACTAGTGAGAATATATGTATCCAGTTTAGGCTTAGCGACCATTAAAGGAATTAAATATTTACTAAAGGAAATGAAAAGATGACTGTGAAATATTAAGTGGAAAATGTAGGGTAGTTAAAAATATTGGGATTTTATACCAATAAGCTGATGATGGTTATTCTGGGTAATACAATTTTAGATCTACATTGTCCACAATTTACTGTTGTTTAATGGCTATTCGGTTTTATATATACATTAATTAAGATTAAATAAAATTTCAGATTCAGTCCTTACTTGCACTTGTCATATTAAGTACCCCAAAGCCATATGTCTGGTGGCTACTGTGTTGGAAAGCACAGATAGGGAACATTTCCATCACTGAGAAAGCTATATTGGACAGAATTGTTTAAGATAATGTATGTTTCTAGTTTGCTCTTGATTTTTGGTCTCCTTTAGCTTTTTGTAACGGTTACAAATTACTTCTATAATTGAAAGAGCAATGAAACTACTTATTCCTGGGGGAAGTTTCTTTGCTCTCAAAATGAATTTAGACTGAAGGAAAACCATATCATGATCTACTGTATCTAATTAATATGCATCATAATTGATCCTCTATACCAAAGTTGTTGAACTTTTTCTTTTTTAATGAAGTGCTTCCCAGAAATTTACTCACTCTAGCTATTTAAAATTTTGGAATTATTCAGTTATTCAAAATATACTTTACTGTAGTCTCATTGGGAACAACAGTTCAATCAGAAATAGGAAGAAAATTACTTACTTGATGCTATAGTTTGTATCTCAAATGTGCTCTCAAAGTCTCATGTGGTAGAGCCTTAGTTTCCAGCTTCGAATCACTGGGAAATGGAAGAAATTTGAAGAGGTGGCACCTAGAGGGAGATCTTCTGGTCACTGGGGGCATGTTCTTGAGAGGGAACTAGAGACACTTCCATCACAGGCCCAAAAGCAAAAAAGGCCAATAGATCATGGATTGGAACCTCCAAAATTGTGAGTCAGAATAAATCTTCTCACTTCATATGAAAAGCTGACACATTTGGCAACTAATTTTTGGCTGTATTCATTTTATATTTCTGTACTGTAAAGAGTGGTCAATGGCAAAGGAAATAGTAGTAGAACCCATGTTTTAGGTATTTTAGGAGATTAACCAAACTTTAAAAACTAATAACAGAGGCTAAAATATTGGAGGCCCATTGGCTAGACTACAGATTTTGTTTTTCTTTCTTTCATCCCTCTATCTACAGTGGTCTCCTATTCATCTGAAATCTTTATTTTCTGCAAATTTTAGTAACCCATCCATTAAATGGAAAAATCCAGGAAATAAAACAATTTATAAGTTTTATTTATTTTGTTCTGTTTTGTTTATAGACAGGGTTTGCTGTTTTTTGCCCAGACTGGCCTCAAACCAGTAATTCTCCTGCCTCAGCCTCCTGAGTATCTGGAATTGCAGATATGTGCCCCCATGCTCAGCTAATTCATGTATTTTATATTGCATGTCATTCTGAGCAACATGAACCCTTGAATTGTCATGCTTAGCCTGTCCGGCAGGGGACCCAACCCTTTGTCCAGTGTATCTGTGATGTTCACCAATCCGTTAATCACTTGGTAGCCATCTCAATTACCAGACTGATTGTTGGAGCATCACAGTGCTTGTTTTCAAGTAACCCATTTTTTTTATTTAATAATGATCACAAAGTGATAGTGATTGATGCTAGCAACTCCGAGATTTCAAACAGAAGCTCCAAAGTGCTTCCTTTAAGTGACACTTCACATATTTTGTGCAATCGGTGTTAGAGAAATTAGTTGAATCCTCTAAAGCAATTACTCTACAAGACAATACTCATCTGCTTCCTGGATGTTTACTTTTGTGGTTGTTGTTGTTTCAACCCACTGCTGCTCTTCAAAAGATATGATTTATTGGTCATAATTTATTCTGCACCCATGCAAATATCAAGAAGCATGGAACTTCTTGCATAATACACTTATGTGAACAAGGAATATTCCCATAGTTAAATATATATATACATATATATATATATATTAAAATATTTTAAGTGGTACCATGTAGAATATCTTGGATATTTCCAGTTCTCTTTGTTTTTGTTTCTTGGGTGGTTGAAAAAGCCCAAGCTGCTTTGTTTTATAAACAACTCCTATACTACTATGGGCATAACATTAGTTGAAGATTAATTTCAGATTGCACTGTGTAAAGATTTCTTACAAATGCAATATGATCAGGGTGTTGGAAAACCCTCAGAGGATTGAAAACCCTATCCTTCTGAGGGCAGTCTTTAGTTAGTATTTTGGAGAATATTATCTCTAATAGAAATCAAAGCATTTTTTAAAAATATTTCAGAGAAACTCCAAGCAAACTGATGTGGTCATCCTCATTTCAGAAGAGAAAAACAAACAAAAACAAACAGAACCCCAAATCCTGAGGCAGAGTAGTAAGTGATTTATGCCAAGCCCCAGCACAGGATGGTTGAGGAAAGAGTGTTCTGCAGTTGCAAGCTTTTGGTTTTCAAACTTGGTAGGCTCTGCTGCCCCCTCTAAAACTGAACAAGGGAAAGAGGCTGGCTGTAAACTTTGGAGTCTGAGGGAAGAATCTCAAGGAAACAGACCTTGCAGCTTTGTTGATTTCCTGTCCTGTCTATACTGTTTCGCTCCTACGCACAAACTCAGTCCTGTCAGCTTTAGCTGAGCACTTGGAAACCAGACATAGGCTCACATCTCATCGTGGCTCCAGTGGCTTGGGTCTGAAAGGAGTCAAGAGGAAAGGATCCGGAAATCAGCTAACTAGAGAAAGATACTGATTTTTATTTGAGATCAACTGCTTTCCTTTCTTTTCCTGTTCCAGCTTTTTGCAGAGCGCACCTTCCAAGCTTTCAATCTGAATCTGCGCTACTCAACTTTGAAACTGTCCGCAGACACCTGTTAAGGGAATTGCGGATCCTGGGCAGCAAGGATCTGAACTTTGCTTTACCTTGGTGCTGGAGCGCAGCGATCACCCAGTTATAGGAACGCCAGCGCCCTGCTTTCAAGCCTTGGGCCAGCGTGCGGAGGATTTGTCCTTGGTGCAATCGAACTGCGCTTTTCCCCGGTTGTGCACCGGTGCAGCTCTCCACTTTTGCTCCTACACGCGAAAATAGGAAGCAACCCCGATTAGGGAGTCCTGGGATTTTCTCAGCTTCGCAAAGGTGCGAAGATTGTCTCTCCCGCCCGCCTCCCTCCTGCCCGCGGTCTCTGCTCGCCCTCCGCGCAGGGGACCACAGCTCCCTGGGCTGCAGCTGAGTGTCTCCGCCACGCCTTTGCCTTTGCTTTTTCCCTGCGAATCTGGTGAGCCCGGGCTCCAGACCAGTGTATGTCTTCTTGGAGCCATCTCTAGCGGAATTGGGGGCGGAGAGTAAAAGGAGGGGTTGGTGGAAGTGAAAGAAGGTAGGCGTGGTGCAAACGCCCAGAGGATCAAACTTGGGGGTATTCAGGGGAGTAAGAGTGGCAGCTGCAGGTAGTAGTAGGACCTGCGATGGGGCGCCTCGCTGAGTAAGGTTGGCAGCTGCGTTGCGCGGTCTCCCTAGACCAGGGCGCATCCAAGAAAAAGCGAACCTCGCCCCCAGTTCCCTGGCCACGGAAACTTCCTATCCAGCTCCCTCCGCTGCAGGGCCATCTCTCCTCAGCCTTCGAACCTGTTTCTTTTTCTTCAAGGGAGCGGTTCGCCTCTCCCGCCCCCAATCCTACCTCCACTCCCTCCCCCCGCCGCCCCATCCTCTACGCCCACCCGAGACTGTGCAGCGCAGTGCGGTGCCCAAGCGCCCACGGCGGAGACAGCAGCCAGGCTTCAGGGAGCTCCAGCTGCTCCCGCTGCTCGCCCGCGCAGTTCACTGCCCAGGACCGTCGGAGCAAACACAACTGGGTCAGCTTTGGAGGCCTCCCAGGGCTCTCTCCGGATAATCATCGGACTGACTGGCTGCACACTTCTTGTTTTACAGTCTCAGCAGAAACGCGAGGGCCAGGTCAGTAAGTCCTACCTCTGATTCCCCTTCTGGGAACTTGAACATCCCCAAAGAAGCCCAGGGTCCTAAGAAACAGGCACTGGGGTGGTGTTTCCAAGCGTAATCCCCCACTTCCCAGCCACATTTAGGTGGGTAGTGGGGATGGGGGAGTTTATGCCGTTCTCCTTTTCTCCTTGTGCTAGAATTTTCCTTTCCTGAAGATTCTTGACTATTCCCTTGCGCCTTCTTAGAAATAGGCAGGTTGTTCCTGTTTACCTTCTCTTTAAAAATCAAACGCCTGCCTAAAGTGCAAGATCATATTGGATCCTCCAAAGCTGATCAAGAATACATTTACTTAAACATTCACTCATGTTTTTTTCTTTTTAAAAAAAAAAAAAAAAAAAAACAGGGCTCACTCACCAGTAGGAACATATGGTGAAGGGAAAGGAGGTGAGATGAAAAGCTTTAAAGATGTTTCTCAATAGGAACATATCATTTAAAAACCTAGGGACATGAAACAGAAAACGCTGATTTCAAGTAAAGGTCAGGAGCTCAAACACGTGAAAGAGACACAATCCCAGACTCATTGGTTTATACACTTAATGTTGGATTTAGACACACAATCGTGCCTTGCATGCATCATTCTGGAAAGTTTCTTCTCTCCACATCCCAGGATTAACAAGTGAAGGCAACCTAAGGTGTGTGGCATGATTTCTGAGATTTTTCCCTAAGAAAAGATTACTGTAAGATGCTGTGCTTGGTAAGATGACAGGCTTCACTAAGGCCAACCTGGGCCAATAATGTTTCAGAAAGAACTGTTGCAAAAATCCCATAGATATAAGTATGTAGTCAAAAAGAAGGCTTACAGGGCAGGGGTTGTGTCTCAGTGGTAGAGCATTTGCTTAGTATGTGTGAGGCACTGGGTTTGATTCTCAGCACCACATATAAATAAATAAATAAAGGTCTATCAACAACCAAAAAATATTATTTTTTTTAAAAGAAGGCTCTCAGACTCATTATAAGTTGCTTTGAATCTCAGGGGGAGACACAAAGGAAAAAAGAAAGAAAGAAAGAAAGAAACCCCAAACCTCAAACCTTATTTCCTATTCTACAAAGAAATGTTTTAATAACAAAATAACTAAACATTCACTTGTTCAAGAAAACTATGCCATTCACAAGTTCTCCTTAAATTTCTTGAATACTGTGAATGCCTTATTTTGCCTTATTTCAAGAAAATATTTCTTCTTTGTCTGCGTTTCTTGTAATTTTTGTACATTTTGAGTTTCTATGGGCAACTTCCTTTGTGTACTTTCTTTTCCTCTTCTACTTTTCCAGAAGTGCTACTGAGAAGTGACAGATTCTCTGCTCTGGGTAATGTTTTGAACTGGCTGAAAGCCAGTAGTGTGCTTACAAGCATCTAATCATGTCCATATGCTAATAGCTTATAGATCAATAACCATTCCTGCAGAGAAGGTGTAAATAAGAGGGCTTTGAAATAAATAAGACTGAAAAGAAAGAGCAAACTAAGTCAATGAATCAAATACACACCCCCTTCTTAATGTCCTTCGATTTCATGCTTACTCTCAATTTAGTCTGCTAAAATCTCCAAACTGACTTCTCTGAGTCTCGTTAATTCTGTTAATGAGTTGTCTGGATTGACTAATTGTGTTCTGTAGAGTCAGTTCTTACTCTAAAGGAAATGGTGGAACCTATCAAATGCATGCTCCATGATCTGAATGTCTTGTTTCCATTCTTTCTATTTACTAGAGAAGGGAAGCAAAGGGGAAAGAAAACCTGGTCTACTTGGAATATTCTGTTTGAAATTTATGCAGAGGGAACTAGAATCTAAGTCAATATAGCAAATACACAAGTTCATGGAAACTCCTTACTACTCCTCTGGGTAGTAAGGGTACTATGAAGGGGGGTGGCCTAAAATAAACAGAGAAGAGAGAGGAGAGAGGAGACAAAGAGAGAGAGAACCCAAGAGAAATGGAGACACACACACACACACACACACACACATATTAGAGAAGTTTCTTTGTGGTGTATACTGACAATTTAAATGATTACAATCAAGAATTGACCTAGAGTTTCTTTGGATAATTTTCGTGTAGAAGCAGTTATCTGATTAAATAGGACAAAACAGGCATAAGGATGGCATGTCATGGCAAGAAATCCTGTATAGTTAATTATATCCATAGGAAAGGATCAAAATTTCACTTTTAAATTAAATAGCTGATGTTGATTGTGCTTTCCTTTAGTTTCATATTTGTTTTGCCAAATTATTGAGTGTCTGGAGTGTCTTGCTTGGTGCTCAGGATTAAATAACGTATGAAAAAGATCTAGCTTCTTCTGCCTGTGAAAAGATTGCTGTGGTGGGGTGAACAAAATAGAATCATCACAGTGTGGCCTGTGCAGTCTTACAAGTGTTGGGATAACTGAGAGGCTTCCTGTATGGCACAGACAGCAGAGGGAGGTCTGAGAGAGCCCAAGTGATGCTGGGATTGAGAGCAGTTCATTGTGACAGAGTATACATTGGGATGTCGAGATGAGGCCAAAGGAGTAGGCAAGGAGGGCATCAAGATGTGAATGTCATACTGAGGATTGGATTCCCCTGCATAGGCCAGTGTTATCATTATGTGTGGGTGCAGACCCTTTAGTGGGAGAGAAAACTAAAGTAGGCATGCTATCAGCAGACCATATAAAATCAAATCTCTTTCAAAATGTGAAAGAGAGAATCAAATGCAGATAAGTGGTTACACAGGTGATGGAAGCCAGATAGGGGATGTTGGGGCTACTCAGGGATTAGCAACAGCAGGGGATTTATCACTACCCCCTGGCTGGAGAGACATGCAGAAGAGGCAGTGTGGCAGAGGCCAGGAACCAGGACCTTCCACTGCAAGCAGGATCACAGAGGGTTTGTATTAGAGATGTCAGAGCCAAGGAGCTTGTGCAGAGGTGCTGCTCAGAACAGAGAGGGAGGGGAAAGGAGGCAGAGGCTTCCTCCTTCCTCCTGCTGCTAATTACCTGCCAGTTCCTCCTATTAACTTTCCAGAGCCAGAATCCCAGACTCCTGATGAATGGGGACCCTGCAAATGTCTCTATGAGATTCAATCCTCTTGTGGTGTGGAATAGAACAGAGTAGGAAACGGTGAGAGATGCGGCTGAGGCACACAGGTGAAGACATTTTTAACTTTAGGTGATTTCATTAATGGGAAGACCATAGACTGGAGTAGGTCACACAGAAGGGAAATAAACAGGGACTGGGAGGTGGCAAAAGGGAAGGAAAAGTGCTAAAACTTTTTATTTAGGGATTTTAGGGGGATAGAGCTCAGACTTGAGCATACTTCTCAGGTAGTATCTGTGCAGGATTCTACTGTGTTACATGGGAAGATTATTTGTCATCCACTACACTAGAAAAAATGGTTATGAAGCCAAATCCCATCATTGTGCCTTATTTTCTATTCCCACAATTCAGGGACCAGGGATGGGTTTTCATATTTGTCCCTTCCTTATACAATGTTTTTGCTGTATATTGAAGAATTTCAAACAGTGAAAGTAGTGAAAGAAACTTTATTTTCTTTAAAATTAATTGGGTGAATTTGTAGCAGCTATAACATCAGTCAAGTTCATAATGTTCATCCCACTGAAAATGAATGGAATCCATTAGGTAGCATCCATACTGGAACTTTTTCTCACTGTAGAAAAATATTATATTCCCATCCTTTGATAGATTGTTTAGGACCTGATTTAATTGATCCATTTTCTTTTTTGCATAGACTTAATAAAGGACCTGCTTTATCAAGATGCTATACTAGATGCGATTTTAGAAATAAGAAGGACGGATATATTGAGCCTCAGCCAAATTGAAACAGTCCCTTTGGGATATATTTTACAATACCTTTGCAATTTCCATGTTTCATATTTGTTCTGTTTTTCTTTTCCTCCCTTAATTGTAGATCTAGTTGCAGGCCAAGTGCAACAGTGCTAAAAATGGGACCAGTGGGTGCCGAGTCTGATGAGAACCAGACAGTGGAAGAAACCAAGGTGGAGCAGTATGGGGCAGGGCACACCACTCCAAGGGGTGAGCTGGCCCCTGACCCTGAGCCAGAGCTCATAGACAGCACCAAGCTGGTTGAGGTACGTGTTATCCTCATACTGGCCTACTGCTCCATCATCTTGCTTGGGGTAGTTGGCAACTCTTTGGTGATCCACGTGGTGATCAAATTCAAGAGCATGCGTACAGTAACCAATTTTTTTATTGCCAACCTGGCAGTGGCGGATCTTCTGGTGAACACCTTGTGCCTACCATTCACTCTTACCTATACCTTAATGGGGGAGTGGAAAATGGGTCCTGTCCTGTGCCACCTGGTGCCATATGCCCAGGGCCTGGCAGTTCAGGTGTCCACCATCACCTTGACTGTCATTGCCCTTGACCGACATCGGTGCATCGTTTACCACCTAGAGAGCAAGATCTCCAAGCGAATCAGCTTCCTGATTATTGGCTTGGCTTGGGGCATCAGTGCCCTCCTGGCAAGTCCCCTGGCCATCTTCCGTGAGTACTCACTGATTGAAATTATTCCAGACTTTGAGATTGTGGCCTGTACTGAGAAATGGCCTGGTGAGGAGAAGAGCATGTATGGCACTATCTACAGTCTTTCCACTTTGTTGATTCTGTATGTTTTGCCTCTGGGCATCATATCTTTTTCCTATACTCGTATTTGGAGTAAACTCAAGAACCATGTCAGCCCTGGAGCTGCAAATGACCACTACCACCAGCGAAGGCAGAAAACCACCAAGATGCTCGTGTGTGTGGTGGTGGTGTTTGCGGTCAGCTGGCTGCCCCTCCACGCCTTCCAACTTGCTGTTGACATCGACCACCATGTGCTGGACCTGAAGGAGTACAAACTCATCTTCACGGTCTTCCACATCATCGCCATGTGCTCCACCTTTGCCAACCCTCTTCTCTATGGCTGGATGAACAGCAACTACAGGAAGGCTTTCCTCTCAGCCTTCCGCTGTGAGCAGAGGTTGGATGCCATTCACTCGGAGGTGTCTGTGACACTCAAATCTAAAAAGAACCTGGAAGTCAAAAAGCACAATGGCCCCAGTGACTCTTTATCCGAGGCTACCAATGTCTAAGGAAACAGGTGTGAAAACTTAAGGGATGAATTCTGACCAGAGCTATCAACCTGATTAAGGAAGGCTCACAGGTATGTTTGAGTCTCCCATTTTAAGGACAGAAAAGCATCTTAATGGAAGTATTAGCAGCATAATTCCTGAAAAACTGATAGGGCGAGCCTTGGTGAATTTACTCCGTATTCAAAGGTAGGAACAACAAAATGGTTTCATTACCGCTGCTCAGACGGTAGATTGAATAGAGTCAAAACAGGGAGAAATGCTTTTGACTCATCTCCCAGATAGAAGGCAAAATGAACAAGAAATTGACATTATCAGCAATGCTAAAAGGTGGGAGTACAATAAGTGAACTTTCAAGTCACATCAGGACAAGTACTGGGGGTTCTGTTCTGTGTCCTCCCTGCTTCCTCCTCATCTGATGAAAAGTTTCTGAACACGAATTTCTCTAGGGAGCCATAGATGCTCCTTTATGGTGTTTGGTTTTATTGTCCTTCTCATATGTGAAATCCAGAAGAGGATGCTATAGGAAAATTTTGCTAACTGAATGACTTCAAGATCGTTTCAAAGGCATAAACTGAAATTTGCTAGACAATTAATATGTTAAGGAAAATTATTAGTACTCAGTGAGCAATTGCTCATACAAGCAAATGCACATTTTGTGAATTATTTTTCAACTCGGAATCAAAGGCTGATATTCTCAGAATTATAAAAAATATGAACCATTATTGAATTTCTCATATCAAGTTTTTCCTGCTTTTGTATAGATGCTATTACATAATCAGTAAATAACTTAATTCTCTTAATTATTGCTAATTGTTATAACTTTCCGAATCTGTATGATCTCTGTGATGATTCCTGTGTTGGAACAAAATTTGCACTAAAATTAAATCAGATTAGAATATAATTTTTACAACATTTTGCAACATATGACTATTTGTAAGCAACTTTTGCACAGGCACATACATGTTTACAGAACACTTAAGTATTATTTTCTTTGGAATTCATCTTCCATGGACCCATTCAGGATTAAAAAATATATAACTTTGATAAAATTGACTCATCTGGTAAGAAAAACTAAAAGCACTTGATTCATTACACCTTGCAAATGTTTTGTTTCCACCAATTTCTTTTATTTTTTCCTCAAAGTAACTATATATTTATTGTCTATATGAATATATACATAATAAAATGTACCAATAAATAACAGAACATAGATCCTATAGTAGTTTTTCCTTAATGATTTTATTAATATATTTTTTATTTTAATAGTACCTAACCAAAGATAATTAAAACATTCTATGTTCATGAAAAAGAAGACAGATTTTAAAAATAGTCACATTTCACTGGATGCTGTTAAAGAAGTTTCATTGTAGTTATATTTTTGTAAATATGATGGAATTTGTGAGCATATTCCTTACATTTCAGACAAATTCAACGTGAGTATTCAGTTGTAACACAATTTTATGAGCTGAAGAGCTTCATTTTATGGATATACTTAAAATTTATACTACAAATCTTATTAAATTCCTTCTATGCTAGAAATAAAAGATTGGTCCTGAAATGAACTGTACTTTTGGAATACTGGAAAAGAATTAAGTCAGTAAAAGTAAGAGTAGATCAAAGATTAAGAAATTAACAAAAATAGTATATATCTGTATTATATCATATAATTGAATAACTCATTTTTCTGTTGGACTTAGCAAAACTATCTAAGGAGAAGCTTTTTGTCTTTTACATAGCTGTTACATTGCTTAAGATGTTAATAGAAGATTGTAGTTAAGGATTTTATTTCTCTTGGAGAGTTCTTACACTGAAAGAAATTTATATGCTTTGATGAGTAAACTGTTAGAATTCAGTTAATGAATTGATTAACATATGTCTGATTCAATTAACTATGTCAATTCATTAATAAAATATCTTTTATGTAGTGATTTTAATGTTGAAATAAAAGGAATTTGGGAAATTAAAGAACTTGTTTGGAATTTGAGTCTAGCTGTCCTGCTATCTGTACTTGAACCTGGGTCAATGGATCTACTCCTGTGACTGCAATTGTAATCTATGTTCTGAGAATGCTTGAATCTTTGTTTTCAGACAAGATGTTTCTTTTGCATTTCCAGCCTGTGTCTCTACTGAGTAATGAAATGTGTGCATGGGTCTCACCAGCAGATCAAACCCAACCTATGTCAAAAGGACCTGACATTTTAGGGGATCCATCTCACCTTCACCCTGTCCCAATCTTGACTGCTACACACCAGTTCCCAAAGCTTTGAACTTTGTGGTCACCCTTGGCTCGTCTGTGCCTTCATCTCATATATCCAATTAACTCCTGTGTTTTGTTATAATTCCTAAATGTTTCTTGAAGCATTTCACTTTTCTTCGTCCCTGTCTTCCAGGCTACCATTGTTTCTCAGACCCTTGTTATTGCAAATTGAGATGATATATTTTCTTGCTAATTGATGCCTCTATACCTTGTCATCTTTTCATACAATCAACTTTGATCTACTAAACAAGTAATTTTTCAAAACTCTGTTTTCTGTCTCTCTGCCTCTCTCTCTCTCTCTTCTTTTTGTAATACCAGGAATTGAACCAGCAACCTCAGTAATGACCTGCATTTCCAGCTGCTTTTATTCATTTATTTTTGGACAGGGTCTTTATAAATCACTGAGGCTTGCCTTGAACTTAAAATCATCCTCCTGTATTATTGTGATTATTGGTATGTGCCATCATACCAGGTAAAACTCAGCTTTTATCAAACCATTTTTTAATTAAGATTTTTATATATCTTCTCATAATTCTTATAATGAACTCAAAATAGTTTTATGACCTGAGAAGCTGCATAGCACCTGATTATGCCCATGTATCAGGGCAAATTCTCTTTTCTTCCAATCTTTGTTGCTAGATTTTAAGTATCATGAAAGCAGGGGATAGAGACTATCTTAACCCTTCTGGAACTACAGGCACTTACAGTTCCTGTCACCAAGTACTCAATAAGTATCTATCAAGAAAACTGAGTTTCTGAAGTAGATATTAAAGCCAAGATAGATTCACAAGGTTGTGACCATATGTATCCCATTTTATCATGTATCTTCTCAGAAAGTAAGGTTTCAACTGAACAAAATCCAGAAAACATCTTTATTTGATCAGGATCATCCATTATTTGATTATTTTTTATTTCATTTTCTCCCTTTTTAAGACCATTAAAAGTAGACATTTGCATACACAGAAAGGACTTTATACATAGGTTTCATTTCTAGGTCACTCAAAATTATCTAGAACTTTGTCACCTGGGGAAAATGGAGGAATCAGTGAAGTCTTCTAGTCATGATTCAGGAGTAGAGAAGACATCGTAGGTATTTGTAGACTAAAGTGACTTAATACAGAAGATTAAAGGCATGAAAACTTTGGAGGAGCTGGAGAAATGAAGGTTAGGAAACCTGTAAACCATGGACAACATCAACAGCACTAAAGGGCATGATGCACAGGAAGAGGAACAGTTCAACCGTCATAATCATACCCTCTTCTACCAGGCCCACACTGGGGCCCGCTACCACCATAGACTCTATAATGGCTTGTGCTTCTCTTCTGCTTTCCAATATTCATGTAGTATTCCCCTTTGGGGGAATAGAACTCAAGGCTTTCCTGGTTGCAATTTAGGGAAAATATTAATTCTTAGGTTTTCAATTCCTAAGATATTGGGACATCATGGAAGACAAAATATAGTGTCCAGTTACAATCTGGCCATCTGGCAATCTTGAGGGCTGGGTGCATGGTGTAATTAATTTGTGGACTCAATCTCATCCTCTCTAATGCCTTTTTCAGAGTTGCAGTGTTGCAAGTTGACTCTTTTTTTTTTTTTTTTTGCCTTTTTCTCTTGTCATGGTCAATGTTAATAGTCAAGGTACTCTTTAAATTGCCCCATTAAAAAGCAGACTGAGGTGTAACTTATAAGTCAAAGTCACACTTGGTTCTCATGGAAGGTTAATTGGAATAGAGCAAGAAAAGATGAATCCTGTTGAGTTACATCAAGATTTGAACAATGTGGTTTAAAAGCCACAGGATTAAAATCTAAATTTGGGTTTACTTCCTAGGAAATGGTGATGTCTCAGGAAGAAAACAGTAGCAAAAGATAAAAAAAAAAAGCACTTTTCTTTAAGAAATCAGAGCACTTAATACAAAGATAGTGGAAAATGTGAACAACCTTGTAATTTTATTTCATGACATTAAACAGAGGTAAGAATTTTATTAAACAAGGGGTTCCTAAAGATTGACTTGGGAGGATTTATAAATGAAACTTGACAGACTATTGACCTTTTTCTGTCTCAATACACTGGAAAGATACCCAGACACCATATGTTTTCTTGGATGCTGAAGAGATTACAGAAAGAATGGCCTGCAGGTTAAGACAATTCGCTACATGTCATCTGTAATTCAATTTTTTTTTTACACTTCAAGAATATGTAACCGAATGGAAGTATGTGAAAATTAAAATTACTATGTTATCTTGACAAGAAATAAAGGAATACAACAAGTCAATAATTATTTTCTATTTACATTTCCCCTTCTCGTAGAAAGTAACAAAAATTGTTTAAACACACACACACACACACACACCCCAAATATATGTAACCATCCAACATCACATTGCATATAGCATAGCATCTGTTGGGAGGAAAAAAAAGCTATTTTCTTACTGTAAGGTCATGCAGGCTCCAAGGGGTACCTGTTGTGAGATCTTTCCTGTTCTCAGGTATAAGTAAGCCACAATCTTGTTTTGAGACTGCAGTCGAGGAGCAAGAAACAAGGTGATTCAAGGGACATACTTGGGGTTGGGACTGCTGAATATTAAGTTGGAGCCAAATAACATCAGTCAAAATAGTTTACAATGATATCTGGTTACCATCAGACTTGACCATATGTAGGGTTCTAACAACAGGATCTAGGGAAATAGAGAATATGTACTTTTATATTTGTTGAAGTAATAAGAAAGGTTTGACACTGAAAGACTGTTTCTGCTATTTGTTCCAGGAAAAATAATTTACTGGAAATAAAAACTTCCTACTACCAAAGACAGCCACATTTAAACACTTACCTCATAGTTTTTGCCAAAGGTACATAAAGTCTCACAAATGGACAGATAGGGTGTACTTAACAACTCATAACCTCAAAAGCTACACAGGAATTATACAAATCTGGTATATCTCCAAGATAAGGATTTTATATTTACTTCCTGGTGTTTAGTTTAAAGTCTGAAATTGGATGTAAGTTTTCCTTACTTATGAGAACTCTCACAAGAATTATTTGCAATTGTCATTATCTTCCAAGACAACCTGAGATAGATAAGTATTAAGCTGTTTTTTTTAAAAAAAAATATGGGCTCCCAATAAGCTATGTTTTTAATGAGTGTAATTAGGAAATAGGAGTGTTCTGATGGAGTAATATTTTTATATAAAACTTAGTTAAGCATATACCTGGAGCAATTTTGCTACCAGTGCTATTCATTTGAACTGATAGAATTACTATTTGCTATAGTTCGGATGTGTCTCCTCCAAATCCAGGAGTTGAAATGTAACAGTCCGTATGATAGTATGAAAGGGTGGACCATGAAGAGGTGACTAGGTCCTGCGGGCTTCTCATGAATGGGACTAGAACCCTTATAAAAGAGGCTTCAGGTAGCCTTCACACTCATCATTTGGCTCTTTTGTGGCTTTCCTCCTCCATTATGTGAGGTTACTATGCTCTACCCCTCCAAAGGATATACCAGCAAAACACAGAGCACACCCTCCATCAGATATTCAGACTTGTTGGTACCTTGATCTTGGACATTCCACCCTTGAGAACTGTAAGCAATAAATTCCTGTTCTTTGCAAAATAACCCAGTCTTAGGTATTTTGATAAAGCAATACCAAGATTAAGATTCTTATTAAATGCACTTTGGCCACCAGTATTACTCTTAAGGATACTGCATGCCTGTGCAACAGAATTATGTACTCTGCACAGAAAACTGATCGCTTTAAATTTACCTATGGTAATAACATCAGAGCAGTGGTTTGCTACTGGGATACATGGAGAGCAACTCAAAAGTAGACATGATGAAAATAGTCCCTGTCATGATTGAGGTAAACAATGCTGCAGAAACTCAGGGAATCTTCCAGTGAGTAGGTGTCCATTTGACCTACTTAATAGGGGCAAATTATAAAATACTGAGGGTTTTTTGAACCGTTTCCTCAAGACAGTTTTCTACAGTTCTCCATCCACTCTTTTCTTTCCTCCTTTGCATGCACCCCCACACACACACACAGAATTTTCTCCATTCTTTAATTTCATACAAATGAATATAGACTATTGTTTTGTCTCTGGCATTTTTATAAAATATAACCATTTGGAGATTCCACCATGCTGTTGTGTGTGTTATTAATTTGTGCTTTTTCAAATTCCTGGATCATTTTAAATTATATGAGAATACCACAATTTATGTATTTTCTTCTTCATAGATATTTGGGGTGTTACAAGTGTTTGGCTATTCTGGTTAAATTGGTTATGAAGATTCTTTCTCAGGTCTTATTGTGGAATTAGAGTTTCATGTCCCTTAATGATAGGTAGCAGACCGACACAAGCAGAGAAAGCATGAGGTCAGGGGATAATTCTGTGGACTGGGCCTACTTTGCTGATCCCCCACATACTTTCTTTTAAAAGAAATTTACCTAAGTCCATACTGGGCCTTCCCTGGCTTTATTCAATAGGATAGACTACATTTTTTAGCAAATAACCTGTTATCTGCAGAAAAAAATGTAGGCCCAAAGATTCCTCCCAGCTTGTAAGAAGAATATAAGTTATCCTGAAGGGGCACTTGTGTGCCCTTTACACAGACCTGATTCCAGGATTTGGAAGACAGCATGATTAGAAGCAAAACCCACCAACCATGAAGTCTGCAATAACAAGTTCCAATTAGGAAAGGTCAGTGCTGGTTAAAGTCACCCAGAGTTGCCTTTGGATCTTTATGGGGTAAGACTTGAGCAGTGGGCACTTGAAAGTCTGATACAATCCTACTGGCTGTCAAAAGTTGAGGGATGGACCTTGGCAGGACTCTGGAGACTTTCCTAGAACCCCCAGTATAGATGGAGGACAAGATGAAGCCCACTGTCTGCCTCCTTTCGGAGAGGATCCATTCCTTCTCTTTCTCCCTTAAGAGAGTCCCTTTCCCCCCTTTCACTTTGCCTTTGAATAAACTCCTGCCTGCCACTACTATGTGCAACCTGTTTGAAATTCTTCAGACCAGATTGCAAGTAAAGGGGGTCACAGTTGCTTAGACTCTGTGGGCAGATCTCTCTCTCTCTCTCTCTCTCTCTCTCTCTCTCTCTCTCTCTCTCTCTCTTTCTCTCTCTCTCTGTAACATTTGTTGTTTACTCCCTGGTTACTTTATGGTTAATGGTTATTTTTATGGTTACCTTCTCTATCTGAGTGTTTACTCTATGTCTCAGTTTCTTGGTGTCTGGAGGAAATATCCTGAGATAGTTGACAGTTCCTGATACTCTGGCGAGATTGGCAGGTCTCCTGATTGGAATCCAGACACCCACAGGTCTTAGCAGAAAAGTAGTGAGTGCTTTCATTTTTGGTCTTCTTATCGGACAGACACCGCCTGCTGGAAATTGAGGGCTTCTGGTCAGGGACACACTCTGGTGAGGTCTGAAGGTCATCAATCACAAGTTGCTGAAAGCTGGCCCCCATTAGGCTAAAAGGACCTCAATCTGTACTCTTATCCTCTCATCTCTATCTCTGCACCAGAAGAACTTCATGGGAATTCACTTAGGGGTCAAATCAGTGGGAACTTTTATTCACATTAAAGGTCTTAAAAAAAAAAAGCATTCCCCATTGCTTTGGGTTAAATAGCTTCAATCTAAAACTCCTCTTCTTACATACCGGATTTCCTAGAAGTTTCTCAGCTGCCTGCCTGATATTGGTCCATCAGAGGCTTGCTATCTCAATTGGGGGAAAAAAAAAAGTCTATCTGCTGTGAGACTTAAATTGTCCCTCTACCCTTGCTCTGGAATTCTGCTCCCTCAATAAGTTCCTCCCTAAATGTCAGAGAAAGGGGGAGAAGTAAGCTAAAAGGTTTGGACAGACCAGGGGCACCAAACCCTGGGGCTTTTCAGTGTGCTCCAAATGACCTTTTATGTTCTGCCTTGGAATCAATATAAAGCATTATCCAATTGCAAGGAAGTCAGCTTTAGGATGTTGGGGCATCAAAACAAGAAGCTGACATATTAGCCCTGGGAATGCCAGGGGCTTTGTGTGGTGATGCTCTTCACACCACTCCTAAAACAGAGACAAAGAGAAGAAAAATGGAGAAATGGGGAAGGGTCCGATGTGTATAAGCTTTCTTTTCCTTGACAGCCTATTCTTGAGGTAGCTATGTCTTCAACACCTCCACCTTTTGTTTACAGAGGTATAAAAGTGTCTGGCTTGCTAGGACACCCCTCTCCTGATCTCATGGACTCTCACACTCTTTAAATATCTGTACTGACTCTAACCTTATCCAAAAGTGCAAACTTCTGGTCTAATATGTTCTGTGTATTTTTTTTTTAACTAGAGTTTTAAGTTTGTGTGTGTGTGTGTGTGTGTAAATTCACCTTTGGTTCTAAGCAACCTAAATTAATATATGTTTTTCTGATTTGTTTTATTGTATCTAAATGGAAAGTTTTCCCCCTCCTCTATCGTTTTATTTCTTGCTGTCTTTATTCAGAGGTCAGTTATCAAGGGTTAGTTCTCAAATTCTCTGGAAACTAAATAAAAGAGATCTTCCCCTTTAGAAGGTCTTGAGGAGTGAGAAAAATAACAGTCAGATTGATGCAGATATATATCATGGTGACAAGTGGTCACCTGGATCATTTTTTCCAGAGTCTCCCATGGCTAGTAAAATTTGCCCTCACACTAGACAGGTTCTCCCTGTGTCTGAGTCATGCTGTAAATGTCTGTGACAGGCTCTGTTTTTATTTGTAAAGGTTAAATCTGACAGACACTTTGTGTAATGGGCACCTGTAGCTCTTTGGTCCCCTATCTGTGGGCATCTAATACCTAGTGAAAAAACAGAAAACAAAACTATAAACTCTTTGTTTTCTTTTTACATTATTTGTATTTTATATTGCATACTTGTATCTATATATCATTTACAGGTACCAATATTAGCTTATGGATAAATGTGCTGCAGTCTGGCTGGGCACAAATAACTGAGCCGCCACCAAGCCTTGTAGGTTCAAACAGCAACTCTTTATTCCCGAACTCTCACCGGCACTCTACCACACTTTCCGGGAACACACTCCCTCCACTGGGCTCCACTCGCCAATTCTCCCAGAACCCTGTGAGAACTCAAGGGGAACTCCAAAGTAGGGCACCTGAGGCAGCAGGATCCGCCCTAATCCCAACAGGATCCCCCCTAATTCCAGAGCCGACCTGATCCCAGAGCAGGGTCACCTTTCAACCATTCCCTCTAGCAAAATGCCAGGCGTCATTCGGACTAAACTGTGGCTCTCAACATAAATGAGCATATATAAATTTAAAAAAGGATCCAAATGACTTTTAGTTTGTATGACTTAAATAAAAATTTAACAAGCAAGTAAACTAAATTGGTTAAAAAAATATAACACTGAGGGCTGGGGTTATAGCTAAGGAGTAGAACATTTGCCTATCATGGGCAAGGCTTAGGATCAATTCTTGAACTCTAAATAGGGCAGAGGGGTGGGAGGGGAAGGGAGGGGGCATGGGGTAATTAATGATGGTGGAATGTGATGGACATTCTTATCCAAAATACATCTATGAAGACATGAATTGGTGTGAATATACTTTGTACACAACCAGGGATATGAAAAATTGTGCTCTATATTTGTAATAAGAATTGTAATGCATTCCACTGTCATATATAAATTAAGAAAAATAATTTTTAAAAGTATAAAAGTAAAGATGTCTTAAAATTAGTAACCCACACATTTCTCAAGTGGCCAGCCAATCAAGAGTGTGTAGGTCTCTACAAAATGTTTGAAGTATAATGTTCGTTGCTTTTAGGAATTTTCTTTGACAGAAAAAATGACCTAGAATGTTAAATCTGTTTGCCTACTATCTTTGTTTTTGTGGATAAATTAGGTTTAATGTAACTGTGATAAACATTTATAAATATATTTGTTAGATGAGACATATGAGTAATTCGTAAGTTAAAATACTAAAACATCAATTGCTAAGTAAAAATTCAAGTTCTCTTGGCTTCATAAATTCTGTAAGACTATTTATATTGAAATCTATCAATAAATGTATCTTTACAAATTGTTGAAAAACAAACAAACAAAGAACAGAAACCTTGAAGTTTGCTTTGCTTTGGGGCCTAAACTAAAAGCAAGGTTATTAAGAGTTGAAATTCTAATTAAGAGATGTAATTGTAAATCTTTGTAAAACAAATTGCAGAAGATTGAATCTGTGTTGGGAAAAAATCTATAAGAAGTAAATTATTTTATTTTATTTAAAAAAGTCATTTATGTAAGTTCAAAAAATGTATAAGGAGTGTTTCAAAATGTAAACATAAGGAAAAGGTAAACAACTGAAAAAAAGAGCTATAATAAGAGAGTTATAGGTATGGAGACATATTTTGATAAGGAAAATTAAAAATAAAAAGAGAATATTTCTGGATGAAAAAGTATTTTGTAGAAAACTAAGGATGTAAACAAGTTGCAGAATGTCTAAGTAAGTTAAAAGGCTTATGGAACATAAATCTTGGGAAATTTTATGTATGATTAAGTTGGCTATAATTAGTAAAGTCAGTTCAGGTTATTTAAGGGGTTTTCTTAGGTTGAAATTTAATGTAGTAATATAAAACCAAAATCTAATATTCTGTATTTAAAACAGAAAGGGTTTCTTAAAGCATTGATGTGATCTTAGTTATTAAGACTACTTATTATTCTAATTAGGTTCCCAGTCTTATGTATGCAGATGATGGTGAGATTCACTTTGGTGTATTCATATATGCACATACGAGAGTTATGTAAGATTTATTCCACTGTCTTTCCTATTTCTAATTAAAATAAGATATATTCCATGCTTGTTTAAATATATCAAATAGATTCTAGTGTCATGTAAAACTAACGAGATCCAATAAAAATATCAATAAAAATTATTTCTTATGGGTATTAGATTTTTATTAATAAAGAAAACTAAGTCTTAAAAGAATTAGAGTTTTAGTTAATAGTTTAAACAATTGCTTATAACTCTGGTTCTTATAGTACATTTGAAACCCCAAATATATATGACCAAAGACATGTATACATCCAATGATAAATATGTTTGAGCTTTGCTTAAATGTTATATAGTATGTAAAATTAAACTGCGTAGGTTTAATAGAGGAAAGATAGCCAATAAGTACTGCCTTCTATGTTACATCTCAACTTTTAACATGTAAGATGGCCACACTGCCACTTAAAACCTGGCTTACATTAGTTTGCTTTGAATAAATAAATGTTTTATTACTATATAAATGAGATACACTTGCATATCAGGTAACAAGTCTATTTAATCATTAACATTCTTTTCTAAACTTACAAGAGGCTTAAAGCTATTCTTTGATTTTTTTCAGTGTGCTATTAACCTATGAAGACCTGTAATTATGCCTATTCTATGTCTATCCTATCTAAATTCTACTTTAAAAGTTAAAACTAAGTTAACATAAAGACATCTGTGTGAGTGTGATGGTAATTTTCTGCCCATGTCCTGAGTGGAGAGGGAGTAAACCGTTTGAGGCGTGAGGAGGTGTGGGACAGCTGGAAATAAAAGATATGAGAGTGTAGACATACTGGGACACGCTGGGACTCATTAAGTTGCTGGCCATAAAAAAAAAACCCGCAGCCAATGATCTGCTTAGTCATTCCTGCTTGCAACTGATGAAGAGCCATCAGGGGCACTAGCCATAGGCATGCTTAGCAATGACTGGTTACAGTGATAGGGAGCACAGCTCCATGGACATGCACAAAAAAAAAATGCCCAATTGCAATTACATCACCTCACTGGACATAACCAATGGACACTGACTTTCACTGGGTGTAACCAATCACCAACATCCTGCCGCGTTGCAGAGTTTTGCTCCAAGGACATCGGTGAGACTGGCCACCTTGCTGTCTGTCCCTGGACTGACTCCACCACTCCCTAACGTCCAGCCATTGAGAGAACCACCAGACAAGGATAACGTCTGCTCTTTGGCTAAGACAAGTCGTGTGGCATTGGAGGTATTTGGGGGCTCACGATTGCCCTAGGATTGTATAATTTGCTTATAGTGTTTAATTAGCGTGCATTGAGTGCTAGTTGGAGTGCTCCAGCACACCCCACACTTTTTGCATTAATTGTTTATATTTGATGATCGGTGTGATCGAATATACACATTTAAAGACAATCTGACTCCAAGTAATGATTAGTAGCGCCGCTCACAAGAGAAAGTAATATTAAGAAATAAAGACAAAAAATGCAGGAAATTAATTTAAGCAGGGGCCTGATGATGGGTGGAAGAGACCTGATGGGTCTGATCCTAACAAAGAGAAAAACCCTTGAATGTTTAATTCATAGCAGAACACACTAATGGGATTCAGTAAGGAGCTTCTTTAGGAGAACAGGATAAAAGTGGGGAAAACAGGTTGTTTGGTGTTTGGCAGATTAGGCCCACCTCTAGGCAGCTGCATTTGAACCTGGGGCTGTGAGCTAAGATAGGGTGCCAGCGTGATATCTGGCTTTGTCCGACTGGGTAATTTCACCCAGGAGTTCCCAGAAAAGCAGCTTCCCTGTCTTATTGGCTCAAACAAAATCCATAGTTCATACATGGCTTCCAACAGTAATTATTACAAGTATATCAGCCATTTACATAAAAGTATATCAGCCATTTACAATAAAGCTTAGGAGAGCACTTTACCAAGCTGGTGTTCTCCAAACTAAAGTTGTAGCAATAGCTTTTTTGAGGTTTACATAAAAATAATAAATTTAATTGGGAATCTATTTATATCACTTAATGTTTTGTAACAGGATAAAAGTAACCTGTTATAAAGAATAATATTACTCTTTACACTGGGGTGGAAATTTAAATGTATTTTTGGAAAGGTAATAAGGAGAGCCTGATTTGTTTAAAGGTTGGCACTGTGGAACATGGAAACATTTTGCACCTTTTTCCACAAAGAAAGAAAATCAAGAGCTCTCTTAGCTTTTCTGTTTGATTTATGTTTCAGATGTAATGCTTTATTGTGTTAACTGATATTCAACTAGACTCAGGAAACATAAAAACTCTGTTTTCCTACACATTTAAGTAAATATTTAGAAAGTGGGGCAAAGTTCAACTTTAAAACTAAAACACTTGAACTAAGTTTGTCAAAAGTTCAGCCTCACCTCAGATAAGTTCTGCCTCTTGCTTCACTCTATGTTAGGATGGTTCCAAAGTTGATTAGAATTAAGCCCATTTAAAATTATGGGTAGTAGCAGACTCCTGTAATTATAGCAGCATAGGAAGTTGAGACAGGAGGATCGCAAGTTCGAGGCTATCATCAACAACTTAGGAAGAACCTGTCTCAAAATTAACAAAAAGGGCTGACAATAAAGCTCAGTGGTAAAGCACTGGTAGTGGTTAAGTCCCCAATAACCACTATATAATATATATATATATATATATATATATATGTAAAAAATAAAAAGAGATATAGTACTACACTAAGTAAAGTTTTGGTAAATTATAGAAGGTATTTAAAGGTTGTAAAATAATTTTTGAAAAAGTAAAACTTCTAAAAGATTTCATATGGGATAGTGTACAAATATGTGTGTGTTTTTTTTAAACATACATTCTTTAGTTGTAGGTGGACACAATAACTTTATTTTATTTTTATGTGGTGCTGAGGATCGAACCCAGTGCCTCACGCGTGCTAGGCAAGCACTCTACCACTGAGCCACAACCCCAGCCCAAATTGTGGGGTTTTGTAGTGGCTAAATAAATATCAAAGTTATATTAGTATTATAAAATTATGTTTCAGAGGTATTATACAAACTGTTTCTCTTCTTGTTAATTTCATTTTGTATTTTACTCATATAACTTTATAATTATTGTCTGTTAGCATTTTGCAGAAATACCAGTCTAATAAAATAATCTGTGTTAATTTGGCAAGTGAATTTGGCATCACCTATAGGACACATAGACTGATAAGAACAGAAGTTACCCTGAAGGGGGACTTTTGTGACCTTTATACAAATCAGATTTCAGCACTCAGGGAGAGAGGATAATTAGATTTGCAGCCCACCAATTATAAAATCTCTAAAAACAAGTTTTAATTAGAACTGGTTAGTTCGGGGTCAAGGTAACCCTGAATTGCCCTTTGATCTTTAGCATGTCATTATAATAGTAAGATTTTCCCTCCATGGAGTAAGACCAAACACAGTGGAACTTGGAAGTCTGTTGCAATCCTACTGTAAGTCAAAAGTTGAGAGGTGGATGGGGGCTGGACTCTCTGGAAACATCCCAACAAAACTGGAGAACAAAGAGTTCTGCTCTTCTCCTTTCTGAGAGGACCCACTCTCTCCATTTTACCCTTAAGAGTGTCCCTTTCCCCTTTTCCTTTCTCTTCTATGTACTATGTACAACCCACTTAAAATTCTTGCAAATATGGTGGTCCCAGACCCCTGTGGATCTCACTCTGTAACATTAGGAAAATAGCAATTTCATGACTAGTTTGTAGAATAACTATGTGGTAAACAGTATAAGAAATGGGTAAAACATTTCCCAACTGGATAAACTTTCACTTAAAATGCATGAGAGACTCAGTTGCCCACACCTTTTCAGCCTTTGATGCTGCTAGTGTGTATAACTTTTTCTCCTTTGTAGTGAAAATATCATCTTGCTTTTGATTTACATTTCTCTGATGATTAGTGATGTTGACCACCTCATCATGTGCTTATTCACCATTTGTACTTATTTTTCTTGAAAAGGGTCTATTCACTTGCCAATATATTATTGTTGTTCAACGAGTTGCAATAGGTCTTGTAAAATAATTATGGATATATATATATATATATATCCATATTTATATATTTCATATATTCATAAAATACACACATGCACACACACACACACATATCATTATTTTCCCACATAAGTTTGCCCTGGCATCTTTGTTAAGATTAAGTTAACTATATATTTTTTTGAACTTTTTCTAGTCTTTCTGTTCACTTGATCTATCATGCCAATACCATACTCTTTTGATAAGCATATACTTTAAAATATAGTATTAATCTTGTATTTTGTCTGCCAAATTTGTTCTTCTGGATTAACATCTTGCTTATTCTCAGGTCTTTGTGTTTTCATGTAATCTTAGCATTAGTTTGTCAATTTCTGTAGAAAAACACTCCAGCATTATGATTGCTCTACAGTTCAATTTATGAAGGATGAACACTATAACAATATTATTTTCAAATACATGAACATGTTATAGCTCTTCATTTATATTTGCTATTTTATTTCTATCAATAATATTTTATACTTTTCAGTGTAACTGCACAAAATATCTTTTGTTATATTTTTAAATGTTTTATTCTTTCAGATATTATTAATATTAGAATTGGTTTGGGATGTTGTATTGTAACTGGGTGTTGTTATTACACAATTGACTTCTTACCTTAAAAACATCACTTATTAGACTGTTTTTTCCATGTAAATAATTATGTTAAATAAACATAGGTTTTATTCTTCTTGCCAAATCTTAACACTATTTCTTTACTTACACTATTGTACCAGGTAGGTCTTCTAGCAAAATTATGAATAGAGGTAGTTATAGTACATATCTTTGACTTTTCTCAACCTGTGAAGGTGTGGGTGAAGATGATTAGTATTTCATGATTAAGTATGATAGCTATGGGATATTTTGTAGATTTCTTTTATTGGAAAAATGTAGGTATCATTTGCCTGTAATTTGCTGAGTTTTTTGTTTGTTTTAGTTTTAGTCTTTAGAAACATAAACAGATTTTGGATTTTCTTATATAATTTTCCTGTACCTACCGTACCGATTTCTTTGTTTTTCTTTCTTTTAATGATATTAATTACATTGATTATTTAAAAAATATATAAGCCAGTTTTGCAATCCCAATATAAATCTCACAGGGTTATTATGTATTAACTTTTTCTATGTATTCTCAAATTATTTTCTTGATATTTTGTATCTCTACCATTTGTACGTATTTTTGAACCTATGTGTTCAATTTCATAAGAAATATTTGTCCATATTTTTTTTTGAGGGAAAATGTCAAATTTGGATATCAGTATTAAAATGGCCTCATAAAACATGTTTGGTACTTTTGCCTCCTATTCTAGTTTTTAAAATATTTTGCATATCATTATTATAACTTCTTTCTTAAATGCTTATAGAATTCACCAATGATATGATCTGGGTTTAGAGTTTCTTTTGTGGGAAGTTTTATTTTTAACTCTTTAAAGTACAAAGGCAATATCTATAATGAATATTGGTTTGTTCATATTTTCTTTTTCTTCATAGGTTGATTTTGGTATGTTGTACATTTCAAATAATTGTTTCATCAAAATTGTTGAATATTTTGGCATCAAATTAATTATCATATTCCCTTTTTCTTTTAATTTTTATTAAATGTGTATGAATATAATTTCTTTTGCTCTTTATATTGATAATTAGGTTTCTTTTCCTTTATTCTTTTTTTAAAACAGTTTATTTTACTTGAAGATGGACACAATATGTTCATTTCATTTGTTCATTTTTTTATGTGGTGCCAGGAATCAAACCCAGTGCCTCATACATACTAGGCAAGCACTCTACCACTAAGCCACAACCCTAGCCCCTCCTTTCCTTCATGCTTAATTATTTCTACCAAGAATATTTAAATTTCATTAATCTATTTTAAAAGCCCAGATTTTGACTTTGTTAATTTTTTCATTGTTTTTATTTTGTGTTTCATTTATTTTTTGCCATCATTTTGTTATTTCCTTCATCACCTTTAGATTTAATTTGCAAAATGTCTAGCTTCACAAAGTTGAAGCTTAGATCAATTATTTTATCTCTCCCTTTTTTCAATATAAGTGTTTATGTTAATGTTTTCACCTCCAAATTCTTTTTAGAATTATTCTGCTGAAATTTGATATACAGAATTTTCACAGTCATTCAGTTGATTATTTTGTTTTCTCTTACAATTTCTTAACCTATGGGCTATGTGGGAGGGTGTTAAGTCTTTAAATATTTGGAAATTTTCTACACACATTATCAATGTTTATTTCTAATATAATACCTTAGTTGTTAGAAAACATTCCGTAGGATTTCTGTTGGGTGTGTGGGAGACTCCCCCCTGAAGTTAAATTTCTGTCTCCTGAGAACATCATGGAATCCCTTACCCCTCCTCCTCCTCTTTTAAGGGCGCCAAGCTGAAGAGCGCCAAATTCAAGTTTTCTTGACCAATCCCCATGGGACACAGTGTCCGCTCACCATTCCTGAGTCATCCTGCCAATCAGCACCCGCCACATTGCCTATGCAACCCTTCTTAAGCCCAAGCCTACAAGCTCACACTCTCTGCCCTCTTCCTCTCTCCTCTCTGCCCTCTTCCTCTTCTTTTCTCTCCTCTGTTCTTTCTGCTCTCTGCCCTCCTCCTCCCCTCTCGCTGCTCTCTGCTTTTCCTTTTATTCACCTTTGGGCAGCCCCCCAATAAATTTCTTGGTTGAATCTCCATCTTGGGTGAGTCACTTGCCTTTCAATTTCAATTTACGCTGCATATTAGGCAATGGAAGACAAAGATCCTTGACACACAGGAAAGAAAGAAGATGAGCACTACAATTTTTAAAATCCCCACTGTGAAGCAAGTAGAGAAGGAACAGAGTTTGGCAGTATCCTTCAGTTCAGGAGACAAAACTGAAAGTTCAGGAAGAAAAAAGAAGGGCAGAATTTACCATTCAGAATACAAGAGAAATCTGCAGAGAGAAAATGTAGAGATCTGGAGGTTTCCTTTGCATATTGATCAAAGGGGAAAAAATGAGCATGCATATGTAGAAAATAACCATAACTAAAGAAAAAACTGCCTTAGAATATTAGGTACAGCATCAAGAGAACACAAAGCTACAGAATAATATTCTCACCAGCCAGATTGAAAACCTCTTCATTCACAGGCCAGTTGTAGAGTACTTGGAAGGTTCTCCCCAAAGTAATGAGGAATAATTAGCTTGTGGCAAAATGCTGCTCTGGATCTCCCAAAAAATCTTAAAAGCAACACCAGAAAGGATTGAACTGTTCCTAAGTAATCAACTGAATTACAAAAATACAGCTCAAAAAAGATTGAAAGTATACACAATATATAAATTATGACTGAGAAAATTTGACAAATTCCAACATCTAATCAAAGATTACCAGATATAAAAAAGAAGGAAAGAAGGACCCAAAATAAAAAGAAAAATAAACCAATCTGAACTAAAACAGAAACTATCAAGACGTGGAACCACTTCTTATAACTATTTCACATATTCAAAAATTTAAATGGATTTATGAAAATTATAAAAATATTCAGATAAAATTAAGTGATGAAATCACAAAATCTGCCTGGGATTTAATAGAAGATAAGAAATCACAAAGGAGAAGATTAGTGAAGTTGAAGAAATAAAAAGTATCCAAATGGAAACACAAGAGAAATAAAAAATTTTAGTTAGAATAATGAGGATCAATAATTTGTGTGACATCAATTGGCCTTATATATTTTTAGTTGGAGTCAACAAAATAATTGAGGTGACCAAGAAAAAAACATTTGATGAATATATAGCTAAAAATTTCCAAGAAATACAGTCACTAATCCAGCAAAAGATAATATGTCATGAGTGTGCTATGTCATTAACATAGTTAAAACACATTTGGGTCATGACTTTTCACAATGTCAGAATTTATTAAATAATAATAAATTCACAGCCTACACCCCTTCTTTTCAGTGGCACTTCGCTGAATACTTGAGGGTCACCTGGTTGTCATAAAAGCTTATAAACCAGGCAATTATACGCTTTTTAAATTCCAATCTTAATTTCTAATATCTGTAAAACTCACTTCTAGAAAAGAGTTAAAGGGTAGCCACAGGGTTTCAGGAGGCTGAACTGAGAGCAAAGAGTTTATCAAAGAGTTTCACTAGCTGACTAGATAAGATTAGGACCCAGATGAAGAACTTGTTTGAGGTTTCAAAGCACTGAAGCTTTTTCTATGCCAAGGTCTGCATGGCAGCATTATAATATGGAATGTCAGCTTAAGATGTCAGCTTGGAGTGGGACTTGTGTGATCGTCACTGGAAGTAGAAACCTCACGATGCTAAAGTCTGGGGAGGACAGAGATTTGGAGGTTCATCTTTACGGTGATTTTCCAGGGAAAGGCTGGGGAGCACTGACTAGGTGATGGGGTCAAGGTGCTGCTATGTTCAGTCTTGAGTGCTTCTTCTTTTAAGGGTCTCCAGTGAGGGGATTCATCATTTGGTGATCTGGTGTGTTTGATAAGCTAATGGGCCTAGTTTTCTAATATGAGTTGGATATGGACATGCATGTATTTCTGATTAATTCAATAAGTTAACAGATTGTTATTCTTAATAGCACCATTAATGCTGGGAGAACTGGAAATCCATATGCAACAAAATGAAATTGAATCCCTTTCTCTCACCATGCACAAAAGTCAACTCAAAATGGATCAAGGAGCTAGGAATCAGACCAGAGACTCTGCGTCTAACAGAAGATAAAGTTGGCCCTAATCTTCATCACGTGGGGGCAGGCCCCAAATTCTTAATAAGACACCTATAGCACAAGAGTTAAAACCAAGAATCAACAAATGGGACGAATTCAAACTAAAAAGTTTTTTTCTCAGCAAGAGAAATAATATGTGAGGTGAATAGGGAGCCTACATCCTGGGAACAAATTTTTACCCCTCAAATATCAGATAGAGCTCTAATCTCTAGAGTATACAAAGAACTCAAAAAGTTAAACAAAAAGGCAAATAACCCAATCAACAAATGGGCCAAGGACTTGAACAGAAACTTCTCAGAAGAGGATATACAATCAATCAACAAATACATGAAAAAATGCTCACCATCTCTAGCAATCAGAGAAATGCAAATTAAAACTACTCTAAGATACCATCTCACTCCAGTAAGATTGGCAGCCATTATGAAGACAAACAACAATAAGTGCTGGCGAGGATGCGGGAAAAAGGTACACTCATACATTGCTGGTGGGACTGCAAATTGGTGCAGCCAATTTGGAAAGCAGTATGGAGATTCCTTGGAAAGCTGGGAATGGAACCACCATTTGACCCAGCTATTCCCTTTCTTGGACTATGCCCAAAAGACCTAAAAAGAGCATACTACAGGGACACAGCCACATCAATATTTATAGCAGCACAATTCACAATAGCTAGAATGTGGAACCAACCTAGATGCCCTTCAATAGATGAATGGATAAAAATAAATGTGGCATTTATACACAGAGCTGGACAGGTCAGAAGGCAGACACTTAGGGGTTACTGGGGTGGTGAGACTTTCTCAGAAACACCCTTGGGCGGGAAAGTGAAACTTTTTTCTTAATATGGCAGCTGTCACTTAAGATAGCTGTCCAGACGCTAAGCAAGGACCCTATAGTCATGTCAGGCAGTCATTATAGATAAGAACCATGGGGATCAAGAGTGTAATGACTGTTTATCAAAGAAAGGCTCAGATACAGGGAAAATAGGAATGACAATGAGTGATGAAAGAAAGAAGTTCTAAGGGCTGTAAGAAAGACAAGTCTCACCCTTCCCATAGGCTTTCAACTCTGAGGTCCCCTTCTCTCTGGAGAAGTCTGTTCACTATCACTTTCTTAAATAACACTTACTTGGTATACTTGCTTCTGCATTTGCTGTGTTCGTTCATTGACTCCATGGAGCACAAATTGGATCCGGATCTCCACCAGACTTATATTGTAGTGGCACCCCATTCTCCACAGAAAAAAATTTTAATTCATCTTTTCCAGAAACCCACACCACAATTGATAGTAGGACCATCAGCAAAATAATCTCCACAAAAGAGTTCAATGTAGTTAAGCTTTTTATTTCCTGTTGCTCTACCTTACTTGCCAAAGGCCTGAAAGAGATCACCAGTCCAGGTGCTGAACCCCCCTTTACTAGTTTTTCACATTTATGGCCTCTCTTGTATAGTAATAATATATATTAGTTTGCAAAATTTTCAAGCTGGATGTGTGTTTGCAAATATGTTTGCTTGATAAGAAAGACGGATTCTTGAAGTCTCTGGCCTTGAGCCAGAGCTTGATAGAGATGCTTACATTTCAAAGATAAGAGAAGGTGGTGGTAATTGGGATCCCTGGTAACAGCTGGCAGGGAGAAGGAAGAAAGGGGAGAAGCTCTCCCCTTCTCAGGCGCTGTCCTTGATAGGTTAGCTTGCCCAGAATAGTGAAAGAAAGAGCTGCTTTTGTGTGAACTTCTGCAGATTGTGAACTTCTGAGCCCCTCCTCCTACACACTGGGTATAAAGTTCTGAAACTGCCTGAACTCTGAGTTCAGGGAGATTAATTTCTTACAGCAAAAGCTTTTCCCTCTGAACCTGGTTGCAAGCATAAATTCACAATCAATATGCTTCCTGCTGTCTTCAGTGTCTTGCATCATCTGTTCCTACAACAGTATCAGTGGGAGAAACTGCAAGTGCACTAATTTATTTTATTTTTATGATAATAACTCATTTGACATCGTGAAAACCAGCTACATCAACTTATAATGTTTAAAAATAATAATTAAATACACATAGATAAGACTAAAAGCACTATCAAATTTTGTGCATATCAAAGTCCCTGATGTATTAGAATGTTCATGTATGGAGCCTATTCCATAAGATCTGACTTGTGATTCTTACCTTGGCCAGGTTGTCTTCCTATTAAGTAATCAACCATGACAATTTGGATGTAGATGCTATCTATGTGTAACTCTGAACAATAATGTTCTGGTTTAATAACTAAACTAGCAAAAATGTGATGTGGAGAGACAGGGAAGATGAGAATAAAGTGAATCTCTTAAAATACAATTACAGATTGATATCCCTAATTATTGAATAAGAACAGTCAATGGTCAGCCATCAGAACTGATAGGCCCTAATTGAGGTTTGCAAAGGACACTGGGAAACTAACCAAAGAAATATTAATAAGCATCATCAAGACCTGTTTCAAATGCAAAAGGCCCTGAGGCTCACCTGCTAGAACAACTACTTTGTCTCAGAGTGTTGAGAGCCCTAGCCAAGTTGGAATGGCCCCTGGCATTTTGCCAGAAGTAATGGTTGAGAGGCGAGACATTAAGATGATGCTGGATTGAAACAGGCTGTGTATTCAATTGTATATAGACCCCTGCTGTCCAACTCCTGCATCGCCTACTTTGGAGTTCTGGAGGGGATTCCTGGGGAGTTCACTTTGGTTGGTGAAGTTCCAGTGTAGGGAGTTCAGGTTGATGTGTGGTGTCCCTGGAAGGGCCTCCTGGGTGGTGTTGGGGGGGGGGTAGTTCAGAAATAAAGTTTGTTCCTGCTTGAGTGGCTTGTGATTTGTGCCCAGCCAGACTGAGGCACTAGAGGAGGGTAGAATTAAAACTCAAAGCTGGTAGCCTTGGTACTGTTTTCAGTGCCTGTTTAACATGGATTTTGCTTCATTCTTTACTCAGAACCACATAAACTTCTAAGCTAGCACATCAAAATGGGTTTTCCTGCTATTAGCCTTCTTTCATGTGGCCAGAGTTCTCTCTTTTTGCTTAAATAAATTCTACTCTTTTTGCTCTTCCTTTCTGTGATTCTCCATAGATTTCACTCTTCAAATTTGAGAGACAAAGTAGGGAACCTAGTCTCATCTCAAAACTTCATTTCACTATCATGGAAGAAAATAGCCTGAACAAAATTTTAGTATAGAATCTAATAATGTATAATAAGAAATTTGATGTAACTTTAGAAAATCAATAATTGTGGCTTAATATATTAACAAACTAAAAAAGTAATAAAAACACCTTAATTATTTCAACAAACATGTAAAGACATTTGGTAAAATGTAACATTAATTTATGATAAAAATCAATATTAATGCCAGGTGTGATGGATCATGCTGTTAATCCCAGTGGCTTGAGAGAGGCTGAGGCAAGAAGATCATGAGTTCGAAGCCAGACTGAGCAAAAGCGAGATGCTAAGCAACTCAATGAGACCCTGTCTCTTAATAAAATACAAAATAGGGCTGGGGATGTGGCTCAGTGGTTGAGTGCTCCTGAGTTCAATCCCTGGTACTCCCCCACAAAAAATATCAATATTATTGTTACAACCTAGAGCCTTCTAAGAAACTCAGGTAGCACTAAGACCCCCACTTCAAATGCTGATTCTTGTGTTCAAGTCAGAAAGATTTCAGACATTGATGAACCCAGCCTAATTCCATCTTAAAATTGGGAGACATCTTGTCACAAAGTCATGAAAAGTTAATTTCTGTTTTACTGTAAATTACTGCGATTTCTAAACTTGCTTGGAATGCCTGCCCATGCCTTGAACTCACCCACACCTGGCTTTCCCTGATCAGATAACAACCCTCTCTGAAACCTTTGCAGCACCTCATAAATTATGATGTTGGGATCTAAATTTACTTTCTAAGTGTTGAACCATTTAGACCATTAACCTACTACCTGCCTTTGTATTATGCTTGTGAAAATCCTGTTATCTATAAGTTCTCAAGACACCCCCACTATACAACTTTTTGTGCTATAAAACTGTGCTACTAGAGAGCTGGGGTACTGTCGTCTAACCCATGGATTTTGGGAGATATAGTCCTGGCTGGTTGGAATTACAAGTTTGCTTTAATTTGATTTAAAATTGGAGTCAGTTGCCTTTTCTTTGTGTTGTGGTTTAACAACATGTAGTTCACAGTACAGGCATGAGTTTATTGAAGGGACAGAAAAAGGAAAAGAGAATACTCTCAATGGGAGAGTGGTCCTTTTGGAGAGAAGAGGGACAGTGTTCCTCTCCTGCACTCCAGTTTTATTTGGGATCCTAAAGAAGTTTCCAAACAGTACTGCCCAGGTCCACCTCTTGATATTTGATTGATAGCAGATGACACCAGACTTTCAAATACCTATTGCCATGATAATTCTAGGTTCTGTTGGCCTATTCTGAGCCACTCTCATTGGATTCTTAATGATTTTTTCCAAGTTTCATGTTTAGGAGGAATTATCATTATCTTCTGGAATCTGGTCTGTGAAAAGGGTCACAAATACTCTCCCTTTAAAGTAACTTGGGTTCCTTTTATCAATGTTATTTCTTAACTGCATTTCCTTGCAGATAACAAGTAGCATTCTGAGGAATGTGACATATTCTGTCTACATAGGTCAGGCAGGGCTGCAGGTAAATTGCTTTTTGGCAAAGAAAACCTATAGGGGTCACAGCAAAGTAGGCCCATTTTATAGAATTATTCTCTTAATCTTCTGTTCCCACTATCCTCATATATGTGTCCTCTAACATTAGGAAGTATTTCATTTTGATCTGCTAGTTAGTAATTATTTTTACCTACTTTAAATTCCACAGATTGAAATAAGTTAAAAAATTCTTTTGACTATTATCTGTATCACCTGAATTTCTTCTAGATTTTTTCAAAATTAATTTAGACTCTATCTTACTTTGTGCAAAATAATGATAGTTGAACCTTTGTTTTTGCCTTGAATTAAATTTATTTGGTAATAATATTACAAACTTTGTTTTCATTTAATTTGCATTTCCTTGTTATGTCTTTGCCATTCTTCAAAATTCACTTTTTTGCTATTCAAAGCCTATTTATTTTGTATAGAATGTGATTGGACGTTGCTTTTAATCTGTTGAGTCTAATTTCATTTATTTTGTACTAATTGTTCTGGTAGGTGTGTTAACTCATTAACTTTACTATATTTTTCTACATTGAATGTATACTTTGAGTCTTAATTTAAATCTATAGTTATGCTTTCCTTCATTTTATAATTAAGGTTCTATTATTGGTAATTTATCTCTTGTATTTTATATAATCTCTAAGATTTATATTCTGTTTCTAATTATATTTGTATTTTTAATTTCATCATCTCTTGATTTATTAATTTAATTGTATGTATGTTGTCTTTTCACCATGGATGATGAAGCAAATAAAATTTAAACAACATGATGATACAACTACATACTCCCAAATAGCTAAAAGTAAAAGGGAGAAAATGACAATTTTGATGAGGATTTGGAGCAGATAGAATTCTCATAGAATGAATACATGTGTAAACTGGTAAAGTCGCTTTAAAAACTGGAAATGTCTACAGTAGGTAAATAGTCCTGTCCTACTGAGAAGCAGTTCCATTTCTAAATGCTACCTTAAATATATAACAAACAGAAATGCATGCAAATATTCACCAAAACATATGCGCAGGAATGTTCAATGCTGTATAATTCATAACCACTGAAAACAGATGTTCAACCTTTATGAACAATTGTAGTATATTAGTTGGATAAATTACTATATATTCATAGAATTGAATACTATACAGCAACTAGAAGAAATAAACTATTGTTGCATGCAACAGTAGCAATGAATTGTACAAACATCTTCATGATCATAAGAATCAAACACAAAGGACTACTTGCTATATAAACAATTTTGTGGGGGAACAGGCTCTTACTATATTTCTCAGACTAGTTTTGAACTCCTGTGTTCAAACAAACCTCTTGCCTCAGCCTCCCAAGTAAGTGGAACTATAGGCCACCACACTTGGCTTCTAAATATTTTCCTGTAAAGTTAATAAATGGTCAAAATGAATCTTTGTTGTTAGAAGTTCAGGATAATAACTATTTATTTTATTTTTTTTAATTTGTTTTAATTAGTTACACATGACAGTACAATGATCTTGACATATCATACATTTGAATCAGATGGAGTAAAATTTCTCATTTTTCTGATTGTACAGGTTGTAGAATTACATTGGTCATGCAGTCATGTATATACATACAGCAATAATAATGTCTATTTTTTTCTGCTGTCCTTCCTTTCCCCCCTTTTCCTCACCTCCCCTCTAATCACTTATCTCTACCCAATCTAATGTGACACACTTTTTTTTTCTTTTTCCTCACATCGTCATACATGTATTCTGTATAACGATGAGGGTCTCCTTCCAACTTCTGTGCAATTCCCGTTCTTCCTCCCTTTCCTTCCCACCTCTCTTCACTATCTAGAGGTAATCTTTTTCTCATGCTCTTCCTCCCTATCCCATTTTGAGTCACCCCCCTTATATCAGAGAAGACATTCAGCATTTGTTTTTTAGGGATTGGCTAACTTCACTTAGCATAATCTGATCTAATGCCATCCATTTCCCTGCAAATGTCATGATCTTGTTATTTTTTTAATGACTATTTTTACAGAGAGGTAGTTTACTGCAAGGGACCACTAAGAAGGTTTCTATATTGCTTTTTTTTTAAAGAGAGAGAACTTTTTAATATTTATTTTTCAGATTTCGGTGGACACAACATCTTTATTTTATTTTATGTGGTGCTGAGGATCAAACCCAGAGCCTTGTGCATGCCAGGCAAGTGCTTTACCGCTTGAGCCACATCCCCAGCCCTCTATATTGCTTTTAATATTCTGTTGCCTGACTATTCATATCATTAAAATTCATTAAGCTGTATGCTTATTATTTGTATACTTTTTGTATGCATATTATTCTGCAATAAAATGTTTAAAAACTGCCAGTATTTAGTGCTGGTGAGATTAGAAAAGCTAGGCATTGTTGATGGAAATGCCAAGCACTGTAATAATTTTGAAAAGCATCCACACACTGCTACTAAAACTAAATATAAATGCATAACTTGAACTAGCAATCCACTTTTGGAAATCTGCTTTATTGGGAAAAACTGCAGGGCAATATTATATAAAAGAGAATATTTGATTAGCCAAAAACTGTAAACAACCTTAATATACATTTTTAGCAAAATGTTTGAAATAATTATAGTACTGTTAGACCACGGTATGTTATGAATCTGTTAAATAGAGTGTGCTTTCTATATATCTCTTTTTTAAAAAAAGAGAAAAAATATTTATTTTTTAGTTTTCAGTGGACACAATATCTTTATTTTATTTTTATGTGGTGTTGAGGATCAAACCAAGCGCCCCGCGAATGCCAGGCAAGCATGCTACCGTTTGAGCCACACCCCCAACCCAAGGATTGTAGGTTAAATAAAACTATTTGGACTAAAAATGAGATGATCATTATGTTGTGTGTGTCTATGTAGATATGGTGTGCAACTGTATGTATTTTTGAACATAAGAGATTTATTATTATAATTATTTATTATTAAGGAAGTATTTTTATCAGAGAATAGTTCTATAGTTTGATCCCATCTATTTATTATTTTAGATGAGTGAATAAATTAAGTTGAAATATACCTCAAAATATTTAATTATTTATAGTTAGTGGATGTTTTGTTCATTTACTTCATGTAGTTTTTGCATTTTTCTAAATTAATTCAATAATTTTAAATGCATATTTTGCAACAAAATGTAAAGAAAGGAAAGAACAAAGTAAAAAATTAGAGTCAAGAAATCAGGAGAAATTTAAACCTATGTTAGCAGAATGAAGGTATTTCTAGAATAAACCAAAGCCAGTATGGCTGCATTCTCATTAGGGGAAAACCAAAAAAGAAGAACCAATATTCCGTTTTCTGTACATAGTATCTTTTTATGTCTTCTGCACTTTTCTTTTATTTCAGAGATCATGTTATAGAAGAATATTTTTTAAAAATAATTTTAAATAGCTATATCACTTCTTATGTCAAAATGCATTTTAACTGAATCCATGCTTTGTATGTAAAAAGTAAAAATGTAAAAGAACTAGGAGAAAATGTGAAAACTTAGTTTAAAATCTGAGATAAAAATAAATCTCAGAAAAATGAAACTGAAAAGTTTAATGTTTTAAAAGAGAAAAATATTAGAAGATGAATCAAAAAGCAAATATTAAACTGGAAAATCTAAAAGAATGTTTCATGACATCTAAAACAGAGAGTGTAAGCCAGTATTATATCTCAAGCTGACATATTGAGATATAGAAAGAAGTGTATCAATACAAATATAGATACTCAAAAAAAGTTCCTTCTTAAGGAATGCATATTCAAACAAGATTATAATTTTCAGTTATTAGAAAAGCAAATTTCCAAAATTTACAATTTAGAAAGCAAAGATTTATCCATCATTGATGACTTTTGTAAATGAGTGTAAGTTCTTGGAAATGAAATTTGGCAAGTTTATGTGTATCAGATTTAAAATGCACATATCTTTGACTCATTCATTTGAATTCTAGGGTTTTTTATTTGTAATGTAAATAAAAATGTTATCACAGAGCACATTTTTAGACAATAGCAAAGACTGGGAAGAATCTAAACTCAGTAGAAACCTGCTTGACTTTATGGTCAGCCTGTACATTGAATACTACACATGTTTGCATGTTTCAGAAAGAATGTGACAGCACTAAATACATCAATTTGAAAAGATTATTAAATATTTATGTACAGATTAACTAAAAAAAGAGGTTAAAAATGCACATAGTATGATCTCATGATTTTATCCATATTATCTATATATACTGTATATACATACAAATTTTACAGAGGAATCAGTAAAATGCTGTTTAACTAAAAGATTCTGCTTCCCAGCAGAATCGCTCTGGGAATTTTGTATAATTTTCCTCAGGTGTTTATGTGCATATATTATATGTCATTAACAAGAATGAAATAACACATTCACAGATGTATGGCAAAAGCAGCCAAAGGCTCACAGTAAAAAACGTGAGCAAGGATAGTAAATGTTTTTGAAAAGAAGAATGGGTATGCATAATATTTTATGTTGTTTTAGTTGCTGAAATCTATCCCTACTACACTGGGGTCTCACCTAACTTTCAGGAAAACAAGTAACAATATCTCATTAGATTGCAGCAGCAACCAAGAAACTGAGCTAAGTAAGAAGCAAATAGGAGTACTTAGTGAAATCAGAAGGAGCACTGAAATCTCCCAGAAGGTGTGAAATAGAGCATAAAACCATTCTTATCTAGAACTTAAGAAGTAGGAGTCCCTAAGGTTTACTTATACTCATATTTAAAAAATTACATAGCTATATTCATTGATATAACTGCAATTATCAAGGACTTTAGAATGGAGATGAAATTGAGATGGCTATATAAAAGAGATGAGCTGTGAAGAATAGGACTTTGGAATTGTAATGAGTTGTTTTGTCACAGGGACATTAATTTGGAGAGATCTCAAAGGGAATAAATGAATAGGATTTCTTATCTGTTTCCTGAAAGGTATACTTGGCTTTGCTAGAAGAACTGAGTCTGAAGTTGATGAGGCTTTCATCTGCCTCAGAGCATCATGGCCTCTATACCAGTAGGAGGATATAGGAGTAGTGCAGGAATGTTGGAGTGTTATTGAAGCACTGTCTCAGCACTCCTGAATCTGTGTAGGATCCTTGCTGCTGATCTGTGGCTTCTGCTCCAGCCATGACTGAAGACTGTTGTTAGTGCCCTCATAAGATCCTGCTAAGCTTGGTCTCTTTCAATAAATAAATGGGCTGAAAGAAGAAATTTAAGCTCTATACTTTCATTACCTCTGTTACTGTAGTATAAATTACTTCTTGGAAATGAGATGAGAGACCTGGACTTTTCTGTGTATTCAACAATGAGATTTGCCTCCACAGTTATTTTGTTTGGAGATATACAAATAGAAGATGACTGTTTTAGTCAGTTTTTGCACCACTGTGACCAAAGGACCCCACAATAACAACTTAGAGGAGGAATAGTTTATTTTGGCACTCAATTTGAGAGGTTCAGTTTATAGTTGGCCAAATGCATAGCTCTGGGCCAGAGGTAAGGCAGAATATCATGGCAGAACTGCCTGGTAGAGAAAGCAACAGCTCATGACATGACAAGGAGAAAGGTGGGGATGGGGGGTGGGAAGAGAAAGAGAGAATGGGGCCACAGGAAGAGTAATCCTTCTAGGGCATAACCCTTCTAGAGTAACCCACCTCCTCTGGCCAAGTTCCACTTGCCTACAGTTACCATCCAGTCATTTGGACTAGAATGAACAGGTCATGTTACAGTTCTTGCAATCATTCCTGCATTAATTCAGGTATTTGGGGGCACTCCTCATTAAAACATATGGTTGGGCTGGGATTGTGGCTCAGCAATAGAGTGCTCACCTCGCATGGGCGGGACCCAGGTTCTATTCTCAGCACCACATAAAAATAAAGGCATTGTGTTGTGTCCATCTACCAAAAAAAAAAAAAAAATAGATTCTCTCTCTCTCTCTCTCTCTCTCTCTCTCTCTCCTTAAAAAAAATATGGTAAAAACCATATCAATGCAGAATGTATGCAAGTGATTTTTTTAACCATTTTTAGTGATTTTAGTAAAGAAATATGGAAAATGGAATGATAAATATTTGTCTTGTCTATTAATTATCAGTATTTTTATTTAAAAACTACTTATTTTAATTAGGTATATCAGTATTCTTTTACATGACCTACATTTAGCTAACATTTACCAACAGTGTAGTAATATAAATTTTTTTTTCATTTATATGTTTCTTTATTTATAATGAAATAACAAAATATTGTAGTTGTGGTAAAAAGTTTGTATTATATCCAATGTTTACTTTTTAAGCCTAGCAGATTACTCTCCTGGTTCTTTTTTTTTTTTTTTTTTTTTTTTGACAAGGAAATATTATTTATTTATTTATTTATTTATTTATTTATTTATTTATTTGCCTTTCTCCATGAGTACAAGTTTTTTTTTTTTTTTTAATTGTTGGTCATTCAAAACATTACATAGTTCTTAATACATCATATTTCACAGTTTGATTCAAGTGGGTTATGAACTCCCAATTTTACCCCGTATACAGATTGCTGTATCACATCAGTTACCCTTCCATTGATTTACATATTGCCTTTCTAGTGTCTGATGTATTCTACTGTCTGTCCTATTCTCTACTATCCCCCCTCCCCTCCCCTCCCCTCCCCTCCCCTCCCCTCCCCATTTCTCTCTCTACCCCTCTACTGTAAATCATTTCTTCCACTTGTATTATCTTGTCTTACCCCTCCTTTCCTCTTATATGACATTTTGTATAACCCTGAGGATCGCCTTCCATTTCCATGCAATTTCCCTTCTCACTCCCTTTCCCTCCCACCTCTCATCCCTGTTTAATGTTAATCTTCTTCTCAAGCTCTTTGTCCCTACCCTGTCCTTTAATCTTTTAAACTTTGCAAGTATAATTTGACTAAATTTCCAGGTTCAAAAAGTTAAAAAAATTCTAAGTTCATTTTATTTTTTCACTTTTGTCACCCAACATCAAAGAGATTTTTGTTTAATAATTTTGGCACTCTGTGTTTTTCTTGGAATTGAAACTATTTTTGTTTTGGTTTGATGTGACATAGCAAAGCTCTATTTTTCTATTGCCTCCTGTTTCTCTTTCAGAGTATTCATTATTTTGTTTTATAATGGTTATTTTTTGAATATTATCAGTCATATCTTACGATATTTCTTTTTTGAAAATAAAAGATTGACACACCAATTATAACATTGCACATTAAAGCTAAATGTTTAAACGCATTTTCATTTTCAAGACTTTAAATTACTCCCATTTCTCAATTTCTATTAAGGCAAATGGCTTGATATTTCCAATGTGTTTTTATAACACCAGGAGTAAAATCAACCCTTTGAGGACTATTTATTCTTACAATTAAGTTCATATACCATCTCATATATGATTTGATTCTATGGTAATCATGTAATGAACAGTAATAAATATAAAGTTCCTTAAGAAAACACTTAAAGTGACTGAATATACTGAATATATTTACTTTCTTAATGCAAGGTCCAAAGATTTTAATTAGTCCTAAACTAAAATATAGAAATAATATCTTAAAAATTTGTCTGACAGCCAGAATTGCTTATTAAAATTATGCTAATATTGCTTACCTGAAATAAAGCAAATGAGCTTTTTTATTATCATGTTTTATCTTTGTTGTACTTTTTTTCAAGAATTGATAATAAAGTTTTATAGAATATTTTAATAGTATTTATTTGAGCACTATTGAATTTAGGTTTCAAGAAAAATATTAAAATTCATTAGGGAAATTGCTGAATACTCAGCTGACAGTGGTTGAAGTTGCATTCACTAATTCACCCTATTTTCCAAACAATGGTGGAAATTCAGTAGGTGCATCATCTGTCACCACAGGATGAACCTACACTGCCAAAGCTTGTAAAAGTTGGATCTCAACCTTGTTTTTACAATGTATCACTGAATATTAGATATTTTAAGCAAATAAGAAATATTATTTAATGGTACTTTAAATTTTTAACTTTCCTTTTTGTCAAATTGTGTTTAAAAATATTTGTTTTAAATATTTTTATTGCACTGAAGTAATTCATAGTGTGATGGGCACACTGCAAAGAAACAGTCTTTCTTTGTTTATCACTTTTTGACTTTTAATGATAAAGCACTTGAATATCACTTCATTTAGTTATGGTACAAATAATGCTTTGTTGAAAGAATAAAGGGGGTTTTAATTCCAGAAATATATTTTTGTTTCATTTGTACTGTTATACAGATTCAAGGGATTTCTGGATGTACTGATTCCTTTGGAGTATTACAAGATTTTATGAGTTGTATTTATTAAAACTATTTGCTTCTCAATTGCAAAGAAAAGTTAGTATACATAATGATAATACAATCCATTTTTCAAAAAGATAGAAGAAAGATTAATTTTCCAATTTATTCCCTGTATAGTTTAGGCATCATGCCTATCACACTTCTATTTAAGCAGTAGACAGAACTGTTCTGTGTCCTTGATATTTTGACATTAACCCTTTCTTTTATCTTAAGAAATTATGGCATTCCCACTTAATTTATCAAAGACTACCATTATCCAATACCTTTAACCTTTTCTTGGAAAATATACACATCTTAAAACATATTGAATCCATCTTGTTCTGTCTTCACCTTGTGCCGCAGTCTGGCTGGGCACAATTCAGGAGCCACTTGTCAAAAGAAACCATCTTTATTTTTAGAACCACACACGCCAAACAAAACAGCTCCTCAGGAAAAGCTTCAGAGCCCAACTGCCACCACCGGCTTCCCACAAGCCTCTCCCACAAGCCTCTCCCACAATCCTCCTGCTCTTGAGGCCTATTGGCTGGGTCATGTGGGCGGAGCCAAAAAAGTCCCCCAATGAGCAGCTCCGTAATCTGAAAGGGCAGGGAAACAGCCCAATGAGCATCACTGCAGAGGAGCCAATGAGCTAGAAGTTGCTGGGGCTGCTGTGAGCCAATCATCAGCTGGCAGTCTGAAAGTTTGCTGGGGCCTCTTCAGCTGTGGCTCTCAACAATCTTGTCATGTTGTAATGGATTTTTGTCTTATACTAAACCCTGCAGGCTAGATCATTCTTTCCATACGGGGTCAAAGCTCATTTTGATCTCAAACATACTCACTATTCATTGCTATTTATTCCTTTTTGCATCTCAAATCTTTCATATAAGTTCACTTCCTCCTTCCTGAAGTATATTCTTTAATTTGGTGGCATGGTATGTTTAAAAACCCAAAATGTTCTCATTTCCAGTTTATTATTGAAAAATTTCGCTGAGCATAGAATTATGACTATTTTATTGCAATAAAGTCATTCCATTGTCTCCTCGTGCCCAATAGTGCAGCTCAGCCAACTGCTGCTTACTTCCTGGAGGATAATTTTTCTTTTCCCTCACTTCTAACTGATTTTAAGCTTTTCTTGGTTGATGCTTCTGTTTCTCCTTAATGTGGTTAGTTGTGGGATTTCTTGGACCTCTGGATTGTCTCAAGTTTTGAAAGTATTTCAATCATTGTTTTTCAACTTTTGAATATTCCCAGATTCTTTCTTTCTCTTATCTTTTCTTAGACAATTAGTCATATTTTCATAATTCTCAGTTAGTCATATTTTACAACTTTTCAATCTTTTTCTCATTTATGTTAACCCTTTATATAGTTGCAATCTTTTGTCTCTATGGTGTTTTGGAAAATTTCTTCATTTCTATCTTCCCAATTATAACTCTCTTAAGCTTTATCAAAGCAGGATGAAAACCATCTTTTAAATTTTAAATTACAATTATTGTATTTTTCACTTTTTTGTTAGATCATTTTAGAGTTAAATTTTAGTTTCATAACCTCTATGGATTGTCATTCATATCTTTAAGTATATAAGCAATCTTACTTAGAAATTTGCTCCTAATAATTTAAAGTGGGACATCTCTGTACTTACTTTTCTCTGTATGTGCTCTTTTTTTTACTGTGAGCTTCTCATGTTCCTTAGAATGTTATTTTTAGGTACTCTTTGTGGAGAATAAATAGAGGTTTTGGCCCTAGTTCTAGAGTCTTCAATTCTCTATTTACTCCCTAACATTATAACAAACATCCCCGACTTGATAAGTATTATCACCTACATGCCTCAGTTTTATGAAAAATCAAGACATCTTTATATAGATGCATTTCCTTAGGTTGCCTCAAAGAGGCAAACTCTAGCTTAGGTGTATTTTCATTTACTTTTCTATCTGGGAATTTGTGAAAGATGATTTCTAAAACATTATTAGCTAAACTAAATTTCTTTTATTCTAGCCAACAGGGATCCCATAAAGATTATTAAAAAATAAATTAAAAGTAGTTCATTTTGAAGAGTACATTAAACACCACAAATATCGCTACTTTGGTTGAACAAATCCAATTGTGAGCATCAGGAAAGCCTTGCATATCTAATTTCATAAGCTTTGTACTTTATTGTATAAACCCTACTTCTGTTACAGAGCTGGGGCCTTCCAAGAAACTGAGACAGCACAAAGACCCACCTTTCAAATCTCCTTGTTGTGCCCAAGTCAGCAGCATTTCAGACATGTTGCTCAGAGTAACAGGAAAGTTTATGTAAGGGACAGGAAAAGGGAAAGGGGACACTCTCAAGGGGGAGAGTGCATCCTCTCAGAGAGGAGAAGGACCTTGTTCCTCTCCTGCACTTCAGTTTTATTGGGGATCCCAGAAGAATTTCTAGAGAGTCCTGCCTAGGTCCACCTCTTGAATTTTAACTGACAGCTGTGTGACATCAGACTGTCAAGTCCCCACGACCACGACCGTGGCAACACCTTGACCCATGCTGACTGTTTCTAATTGGATTTTTCCTTTATTTCTTTTTTATTTGCATTTTTTAAAAGTTTGTTCTTTTTAGTTATACATGACAGTAGAGTATACTTTGACATATTTATATAAACATGGAATACATCCCACTCTTGTGGTTGTACATGATATGAAGAGTCACTGTAGTGTATTTATATATGTATATAGGAAAGTTATGTCTAATTGATTCTTAACCATACATTCTTACAGATTTTATGGTAAGGAGGAATTATCCTTACCTCCCAGGGTTTCAGGATCTGGCCACAAAACTATCCCCTTTCAGGGTAACTTGGGTTCCTCTTATCAACATTATTTTGGACCTGCATTTCTCCTGCAGATAGGTAGTTTGCTGAGCAATGTGACACATCCTGTACTTAGGCCAGGCATGACTGCAGGTAAATTGCTCCTTGGAAAAGAAAGCATGTGGGGGTCAGAACCGTGGGCCCATTTTATGGAATTATCCTCTTAACCATGCATTCCTATCCTCCTAATCTGTCTGTCCTCTAACACTTCTATATATAAAAAAAGTTTCTAAAATATAGACCTTCAAATGAATTAAGCTTTTGAAAAGAATTTTATTCAGAACTTGGTTGTATAACTGTTCATTTCAACACTAAATAGCATTGGGGAGAGGAAAGCTTCAATGTGTATCTGTAGCTATATTAGAAATTACTGTTATTCTGAATTCTGTTGTGTCATGACACAGAAATCTCTGTAACATATCCTAAAAACACATTGGCAGCAGTGTCCATTAATTAGTAAATAATACAATGAATATTTTATGCATTAAATAAATATCAGCACCAAGTTGTAGGATTGATAGAGGTTGATACTGAGAATTCGAGACCTCGTTAAATTGTTCAAGGACTTTAAAAAATTTGCTCTTATAGTAACAAAAGAAAAATAAGATGTTAGGAAATAAATGAAGCCCAGACAGAGCATCATGCTGAGATCAGAACATTTTTGCAACATAAGGCATTGAAAATTAAGTTTATTGGTCCATTTTCCATTGTCATAATAAAATAACCAAAGGTAAGTAATTATATAAAGACAGACTGCAAAAGCTTCTCTGTTGAAGCAGAAATATTTAGGGGTTTAATGATAGGATTATGAAATCTATGACATAATAAGTTTATCTAGTTTGAATCAAATGGGTGGTAACCGTAGACACAGTGGGATGTGGCTGGAGGAAGGGGATCACTGCGGGTATGCAGTGAATGGGTGCATCTTTTCTGTGTCTCTTTTCTCCCCTCCTCCTCCTCCTCCTCCTCCTCCTCCTCCTCCTCCTCCTCCTCCTCCTCCTCCTCCTCCTCCTCCTCTTCTTCTTCTTCTTCTTCTTCTTCTCTCTCTCTCTCTCTCTCTCTCTCTCTCTCTCTCTCTCTCCCTCCTTTCTGATAGCAAAGAACGAGGCAGTGCTCTTCCACCAAACCCTACTGCCATGATGTTCTGCCTCATGTTTGGCCCAGAGTGATAGATTTGGTTCACCTGAACTGAACCTCTGAAACCAGGAACCCAAATAAACTTTCCCTCCTCTAAATTGTTCTATTAGGTATTTGGTTGTAGTGATGAAAAGATGACTAACACAAGGTTTATTTACTATAGCTAACAGTTTGGGAGGCTGACAGTTTAAGATTAGCTGGCCCCATTTGCTTGGTATCTGGTGAGGGCCCACATTAGCAGAAGTATGTGCAGAAGAAATCACATGTTGAGGCAGGAAGCCAGAGAGTGGGGAGGGGCTGGCCTTTCTCTTTTGTAAAAACACTCTTGTAAGGTCTAACCAGGATCCCATGAGAGAACATTAATTCCTTCAAAGGGCATTGCTCCCAATGACCTAATTACCTCCCAATCGTCCCCAAGTCTTAATGGTTCTATCACCTTAACTCCAACACACTGAGCTCCAAACTTCCAAAACATGAATTTCTGCAGGACTAATTATATATGAACCACAGCAGCAAGCAAACACCAAAAAGGGAATAAAACTACAATGAAATTAATGGAAAATTAAAGTAATGGAGATTTAGACTTGAGCCAAGAAAACTGACTTATTAGAATCTTTTATGAGAGGGATTCTTCAGGAGTAACAATATCTTCCCAATGTAATATCAAAATATCACTAATTAAAAAAATTAAACTGGATTGGATTTTGAAGTTTATAGAGAATTTCAATTATTAGAAGTGAGATCGTGTTATCTGACTTCCTAAGATTTTCCTGCTTTCATTTCTATGATGTTATAATTAAGCCAGAAGAATTAAGAAGCACATGGAGCTTCAGGTTTCTTGGGTTCTAGGATTATTTTAAGTGGTCTGTGGTTCCATATGTAAGATGGATATTGTAGGCAGAATAAATCACGTGCTTCATACACAAATGTACTAGTGTATTCCAAATGTATAAGATTCAGAATTGAGCCAGACGTGGTGGTACTCATCTGTAATCCCAGTGACTTGGGAGGCTGAGGCATGAGGATCACAAGTTCAAAGCCAGCCTCAGAAATTTAGCAAGGCCCTAAGCAACTTAGAGAGAACTTATCTCTAAATAAAATACACAAAAAGGGATGCGGATATGGCTCAGTGGTTGAACACACCTGGGTTCAATCCCCAGTAACCAACCCCCAGAAAAAAAATTCAGATTTGATTAATAAAAAAATCAGAGTGGTATTCTGTCATTAGCATTCTATTGATTAACACATACCCAAACCACAATTTTACTCCAGTGGGATCCATACATTTTTTAGACCTCATAAAGGATTCATCATACATAAAGTAGTAGAAACCATGCCTTTGGTTAGGAAAAATGAGCCCTTCCCCAGTCAAAGTCAATTGTGATTGGTCTAACCACGAATAACCAGCATTTTCTGTAGAGGGCAAGATACCAAATATTTTGGTTTTTGTTAGCCAAGAGAAAAATTAAAGAATTTTATGTACATACTTTAATAAAAAGAGAGAAAAAAATTCATAAATATTTGTTGATATCTAGAATGTAACCATAATAATTGATACAATTAATATAGGTTTGCTAATGAACAGAATCAAATTTGGGGGAAAGGGATTTTGCTTAATTAGAGTTTCAAGTTCATTTTCCTTATCATCAACTCAATGACAGATGTTCATCTCTGTTGGGAGCCGACGACCGCACCCTGAAAATGGCGCTGGCTTCCTGCTTCTGATGACTCAGCGGTTAGAGTTGTTAAACAACTCCTTGTTGGGCTGTGGGCTGGGCTCTGACCTGCTTCCGCTGCGCTGCACCTATTAGACTCTTCCACGTGGTGCTGGTTCATTGGCAAGGCTGGGTACTTAAGCTAGGGCAGACCAACCGCTCGGGGGCGCGCGCGCGCTTTCTTCTCTTGTTCCTGTTTTTTCATTATAAGTAAACTGCTGAAGGAAGAATCCTGTGTCGTTTTTTCCCTCGCCGGCGAGGGGTCACGACACATCTCTAAAATCTCACGAGCTAGATTGGCCCAACTGCTGGCCTAAACAAATTGTGCATTCTAATTTTTGTACTTTCTAATTTCTATTACCATCAATTGGTTTCATAGGCATGTTACTCACTCTTACCAAATGAAATCTAAGGAAAAGTCTACAGGGTGCTTCTGGGAAAACAGATCCTCATAAATAAAAAGAAATCAATAGGAGAAAATGCTGCCTTTCCTCAGAGGATATGATGCATCTGCATGAAATACCTCAACTTATCGTTGCTATCTTGAATACTCGGTCATTGCTTACCTACCAAAAAGGGCAACACATTAGACATGAAACATGATGGAATGGTCAGTTGAATTTATTAACCTGGATATGCCTCGATTCTCATCTTCTTGCCATGTTAAAAAAAAAATGAGTCCCCATTGTTTAAACTTCCTTTAGTCATATTTTCTGTTACTCTGAGCTCAAAGCCTTTTAAGTGATCCAACACTTTTATTCCTGGTATCTAAAATTACTTTCCCCTTGTAATTCAAATAAACCTCTACTCCTTCTTTTATAATTGTGTTCATACCACATTGCTTCTTTTTCAGAATTTTTGGCTGATCTCTTCTTCTTACTTTCCTAATCTGAGGCTCAGTTGGTCAAATCATGATTAATATTCCCAGGTCCTTTACACAACATCTCTCTTGTGCCTATATTTCTACTTTGTAATTTTTTTACGTACATTGTCTGACACCTGAGTTCACAGCTCCACTCCAGGAATTATTGTTTGTTATTTAATTCCTCACACTCAGCACAATATCTAGTACATAATACATCCTTGATTGATAATTTCATAAAATAATGAATGAATGAATCCTATTTGTCCTTCAAGAGAATACAGAATAGGTGGGACAATGTTCTATAAATCACTTCTGGTATTGGAATGAAAACTGTTGTGCCCTGTTTGAGCCTGATGTGAGTTTGTAATGTTGTGTTTAAGAGAGCCCCCCTAGATCTCTGGTCACAGACAATAAAAGATTCAAAATTCTAATATTGTGCAACTTTTTGGCAACTCCAAAATTCTTATCTTTACCAAACCTTTTGGTCATGAGAGCCATCTGCTCTATCTTTCATACTTTTCTTTCTTTAAATGACAGTATTTAGAAGTACGAGAGTCTATCTTTCATCTTTATTCATATATTGTGCAACAGCATGGCCACCTGAGCATCTGCTTTCACGTTGCTTTTTTGTGCTTCTTATCTCAGGAAGTCATCATCAAACTTATTCCAAAACCCTACACAAGGTGACCCACACACGCCTTTCTAGTTAAAAATTAACCACAATTGTATTTAGCATTAGCATAAAACATGTTATAAATAGCAATAATAAGCCATCTCCCCTCTCAACATGGAAAGTCACTCAGATCTGCTGGTTGGAGTTAGCTGTGACCACTCTGGGGGGAGGAGAGGGAGACAGGGCTAAAGCCTTGGAGGAAATGGAGAGGTAATTTGCATAATCATCAGAATGTTTTTGCCACTCCATTGCTCTAACTTGCTGAACCCCGGTGCCAAATTACGAATGACAGCCATCTCCACACATTCCCTGAATAACAATTTTCTTACAAAGCTTTGACAGTGTCTTTCTAAAAACATAATCATTTTCCAAATGACATTGATTTGGCAGAATATATGTCATTTTCCTTTGTATATTGATATCAAAAAGTATTTACATATAAAGAGATTAGATCAATAAAAATATCAATATATATATTCAATGTCCCAGTATTTTAGAAGTATTTGTCTCAGTATTTATCACGTAAGGAAGAATGATTCTATACACAGAATTTTGTTGGAGCAACAGAATTTATTTTCCTGCTCCAAAAATTTCTGACATCTGATTATCTCAAAACTTATAGTTTGGAATTTGAGTTCCTCCAGAAACTAATTGTAATCTCATTTGAGCTTTGCCATATTCATATTCAAAGCATATTTGAATATGGTTTGCCCCCACCCAAACTCATGTTGGGGCATGGTCCCCAGTAGAACAGTGTGAAGTGGCGGAGCCCTCAAGACGTGATTAAGTCACTAAGAGGGATAAATGCCTTCCTCTGTGGATGAGTTCTTGCTCTGCCAGGACTAGATTAATTACTGGAAGAGCATATTGTTCTAAGGACATTTGAGTTTCCTTGACTCAGTCTTTGACATCATTTATTTACCATTGTGTTTTCCACACATGGCCACTTTCTTTCTATTCTTCTGCTATGAGACCATTACCAAAGGCCAAGCAAATGTTAATGCCACACTCTTCACTTCTAGAACTATGAGCCAAAATAAACCTCTTTTTTAAAAAAATAAATTATCCAGTCTCAGGCATTGTGTTATAGAGAAAGAAGATTGACTACAGCAAGTCTATTTTCCTTCGCTCAATACAGGCCCATATGCTTGACTATCTATTGTTTACATCTTCAGTGAACTATTCCACAAGCATTTCAAATTCAAAATGTATAGTCTTTAACTTTCTCCAAAGTTTATTCTGCTTCCTATTATTGTGTCTCAGTGGGTAACTTATTAAATAGTTATCCAAAGTTCTCTAAAATAATAGCTTAGTTGAGGATGAGAGGCATTGTTAACTTTATTTCATTTGATTCTTAAAGTCCATCAGTGAATTTTTATTATTCCAAATGAATACAATTGAGACAAGCAAGGTGAAGAAATATGTCTCCTGGCTAGAAAATAGAGTAGCTGGGATTTCAATCAGGTTTGTCTGACCCCGAAGCCTCTGTTCATAATGGATATGCTATGTTAGAATCCTTGAATCACTTTTTTCTTTAACCTCACATAAATTTTCCTGTCTCATTATCTTTTCACACTTATTCTTCACAAAGCAGTCAGTGACATTGGCAGTGTGGCTTGTACTCTATTTACCTGCACAATGGAAAGATCTATATGGCACCAGATAAAGATCCAAGGAAAGTTACTGATTGAACATGTTCTGGGAACTTTAAAACAAACCGTGTTTCTTTAAATTAAGTGTTTGAAATGTTCCTACACCTTTATCATAAATATATTTTATTTGGATTAATTTGAATAGTTTTTTGTTTTCTTGCAACTTAATAAATAACAACTGTTTAAACTATTTATTATACAATAAAGTATCCCCAAACACAATGGCATTAAACAACAATTTCTTATTAGTCTATCTTATAGTTCCTTCACCAGGAATTTGAACAGGGTACATGAGTATGGTTTGCCTTTCTATCCCAGTCCCAAGTGTCTGGGGTCTTAGATGGATTCACTCCAAGGTTGATAGGTAGAGAAGCAGAGAGCCAGTTCACCTGCCATCCTCTCCCATTCATTCCTGCATTTTTTATTACTTTCTTTGCCTTATTTTGGATTGAGAATTTTTATGATTCCATTTTTAATTCCTTTGTTGATCAGTTATACCCCAAATTTTGCAACAAAATTTCTTAATTAAATATGAATTCCTTCAAATATCATGTAGCCCAAGGATCTTAAAACAATGTCCTCCCAGTTCTTCTCTTTCATCTTTGTACTACTTGTTTATTTTACTTTTACACAGACAAACTACATTGCTATTGTTTTTTTTCTTTAGATTGTTCTAAGTTTAGACTCATTTAACCCATGAAATAAAATTTATCTTACCTTTATTTTATTTTATTCTCCTATGTTTCTTTGTTTAGGTGAAAGTTTCTGTCTCATATTCCTTCTACTTGAAGAACTTTATTAAGTATGTCTGATAAGGCTAGGGATATAGCTTAGTGGTAGAACATATAGCTTAGTACATGTGAGGCCCTGGTTTGATCCCCAACACTGAAAAAAAATACTATGTGTGTGCATGTGTGTGTGTTTATGTGTGTGTGTGTGTGTGCGTGTGTGTGCGCGCGTGTGTGTATGAGAGACAGAGAGAGAGAGAGAGAGAGAAGAACTTACAATGTATGTTTCCTGGCAATGAATTCTATGGTTTTTTTTTCCCCCGTTTGCCTTCTTTTTGAAACATGTTATCACTGAGGATAAAATTATCAATGGACATCTTTGTTTAATTCTTCAGTACATTAAAGGTATAATCCAATTGTCTTAATACCTTCATGGTTTCTCGTAAGAAATCTGTTGTGATATTTATCTTTGTTCTTCTGTATGTAATGTGATTTTTGTATCAGTTTGTCATCAAGATTCTCTTTGACTTTTGATTTCACCATTTTGAATATCATATTTTGTGTTTTGCTTTTTGGTATTCTCCTGCTTGTCAACTCTGAGGTTTAGGACCAGTTGTATGCATCATTCATTTTTAAAATTTTTTAAAAATTCTCAGTCATTATTAAAAAAAATTCTTCTGCTCAGATCTCTTTCAGTGGCTTTAACTATATGTGTATAGACTGCTTGATCTTGTACCAGTACTTATAGACTCTATTTTTGTTTTATTCTTTGTGTTTCAGTTTGAGTAATTTCTATTGACCTCTCTTCAAATTCACTGAGTACTTCCTTGGCTAGGTGGAGTGCACTCATGGACACATTGGAAGCATTCTTTATTTTGTGAGTTGTTTTTTTGTTAATTGCTACCATTTTAATTTGATCACTTCTTACTGTTTTTATCTTGCTACTGAAATTACCAATTTGATCTTGCATGTTGTCTACCATTTCCATTAGAGCCTGGAAAGTATCAGTCATAGCTATTTTAATTCCCTGTTATATAGTACCAACATTTGGACCATACTGAATTGGTTCTGAATTAAAAACTATTTTGTTTCTTGGAAATGTTTTTCCATATATGGAATTTGACCTGATAATGGCACACCTTTACTTCTGCAAGGAATTTAATGTGGGGGGTTTGAAGAAGTTGGGCACATTTCAATTTGGGTGAGTCATATTTCAAGTGCTCCAGTGTCCAGTGGCTTGTTGTTGCTATGGTTAAACTCAATGCTCTATCTGTTGAATTCCTAGGGTGATATCCTGTGTTTAGAATAGGCATTGGCTTACCACATTAATATCTCTATGCCATCAGCTTTAGATATTTGCTTTACACTGTGCTTCATAGAGGGTCTCCTTGCATACTACTGTAACCTGCTCTTGCTTGCTTTTTGGTGGTGAGTGGCAAAGGTGTGGGGTGTTTTCCATTCTGACTAAGCCAGAGTCTCAGTCACCTATTTCTGTATGTTGAATTTAGGCCTCTTCAGTTCTTCTGACCCCCTTCTGGCTGTGTGGGCCCAGCACATCTTCCCACTCCTTCTCTAAGGATTGATTTTCCCTGTTCTCTTCCCTTGGTGCTCCAAGGGTGAAAGTGTTGCTTCCACTTCCCTTCCTCCCACAGGCTTTTGTTGTATATGAGGGGATGGGGAGAGAACCAGTGCAGTTTGTTGGCCCTCCAGTAGGGGTGCTGTTCTCCTATTCCTGGGTCTGCACCCAAACCAACAATTTCTTCATGTTCTCTGACTTTTTCTGAGTACATGATAAGATTCGTGGAAAGAAATTCTGCAGGTGGGTGCAAACTCCCCCAATTTCTGCAGCTTTCATGAGTTCTTCCCAGTCCTGCCAGAGAGTTCTGGGCCTTCAATTTCTCAACTATGGTAGCTGAATTGTTCTTGTTGGTGTCCGGTGCCATCTGGAAAGTGATTGCTTGGTTTCCTCGTTTTGCAGGTGCTTGTCTCTATCATCAGAGTTCGACCCACTCATTACTCTGCAGCTTCACTTTTCTGATAGATTTTTAGAAAGTCATGAATTTGAAGTTATTCCAGCCATTTCTTTGTTATAAAAGTGGGAGTGTTGTTCTTTCCTGCTCTCTGCATTCTGGATAGGATACTAGAAGTCCTTAATGAGATATTTTGCATTCTTTTGTAATAGCAAACCTTCAAAATCTGGTGTGCATTTTTGAAAGCACATTTCAATTTGGGTGAGTCATATTTCAAGTGCTCCAGTGTCCAGTGGCTTCTATATCAAATGATGCAGGTACTGATTATCTTGCACATAATAGTCATGATATGCATATTGTCTTCATTTATTTGGGATGCTCTCATAGGAGTATCATAGACTTGGTGGCTTATATGCAACCAACATTTACTTATCACAATTCAGGAAGTTGGGAAACCCAAGGTCAAAGCACTACAGGATTTAGTATCTGGTCAGAGTTATTCCACATAGATTATGTGTTCTTCTTGTGCCCTCAGAGATGAAAGGGAAAAATAAACTCCTTCAGGCCTCTGTCATATGAGCAGGAATCTTATTCATGATATCTCTACTCTCTTGATCTAGTCACTTTCCGAACAACCCCGCCTGGTAAAATCAGCATCTTGGTGGGTAAGAGTTCAATGTATGATTGTGTGGGGGATGAGCCACAAATGTTCAAACTATAGCACAAATTTTAAAATTAATATTATTGGACTCTGTTTTATAATGAGTGAAAAGTTCAGAGTTTAACATTTTGGGTGATTTTTATTATTGTTCTTAATATTTGCTATGTGCTTATTTGATCTGAACATAGAAGAAGAAAGCAAATGCTGCATTTTAAAAAATGTACACCTTACTTCAATTACTTGTTTGCAAACCTAATGATATTGGAAGGGTCAGCTGAGTGTGGTGGTGCATGCCTGTAATCTCAGAGACTCAGGAGACTGAGGCAAGATTATCAAAAGTTCAAGGCCAGCCTAAGCAACTTACTGAGGCACTAAGCAACTTACTGAGACCCTGACTCAAAATTAAAAATAAAAAGGGCTAGGGATGTGGCTCAGTGGTAAAGCACCCTTAGGTTAAATCCCTGGTACCAAAAGACCCCAACAGCAACAACAACAAAAAGATATGGGAGTGTTGTCTTACATAGGTTAGATGAAACATTTTAAGTTATTTCAATAAGATATTTTCTTGCACATATTTTGATACCTATCTCTAAGCCTAACTTGCTGTATTAAAGAATTGCTTTAATGATATGTAAACATTTTCAGTTTCTTCATGCTGAGATCCTTATTATTATTCAACACCAAAATAAAAATATTACTTTTAATCTACCAGAAGCACGTTGTAAGATATTATGAATCAACTCATTTTCTTAAATAACAAAGCAAATTCAAATTTCTTTAGCCAAGTCATCAGTTTTGATTTATGCTTGATGTAGAAATGAATCCCTAATGCACAACTGAAATGGAAATACTGAAGAGGTCTGTAATGACAGAAAAGTAAGGATGTTTTACAGCTTATTTATTTTATTGAATTCATTATTTTTCCATATAAATTATGTTCTTTTGGCTCATTTATTCATGTGACACTTATAACTCTTGTCTCAAAACTTATTTAGTTATAATAAATCTTTGTTCACTTCACTTCATGTACTGTACTGCTTTCTTCATTCATCTGTTTCAGTATGAGACACAATCTGATTGAGACAAGTAGTTACAGGAAATAGTTGTTCTAAGCTTCTCTCTCTTTCTCCCCTTGAATATGTTCTAAATTTTGTTGTTATGGTGATCAATAATGACATCTTTATTACTTTCATATTTTCAATAATCCTATAAAGATGGGAACATGTGTGGTACCCTTACAAATAACCCTAAATCCTATGTAGTTTAAAAATCAATACTTAGATTTTTGCGATAGCTGTGAGTGACAGAGAGGCCTAAAGTAAGCCTGACAGCGAAGGGACACAATAATAGACCATAAACATCCATGTTAATGTTCCTCTCCACAACAACCATCCACCAAATACTTCCGTTAACAGGTCAATCAATGGGAATTTGCACTAAAGATTTAGGTTGCTAGTTTATGAAAAGAGTTGGCATGATGATGTAGTATGACTAAGAGCTTCACATTTCTTTTCTTTTGTTTCTTCAGTCTGCTATACATACCTGCGCATGACTAAACCTCGCTGGTGGGTATTTTGTAGTTTTGCTAGAATGGGAAAGAGCTGATTGGAGTGCTATAAACAGAGGATAGGAGTAGGAGAATTGAAGAAAAAAGTCCAAACATCTCTTTTGAAGAATTTTGCTTAAAACTAAGCAAAAACTAAACTAGTAACTCTTTGGGAAAAATAGGATTAGGAGTTGTTTATTTTGTTCATCTGTTTTGGGTGCTGGGGATCGAACCCAGGATCTCCTGCATGCTGGGACTGTGCTACCACTGAACTACACCCCACCCCCTAGGAGCTCTTTTTACAAAATGGGAGAAAAAGACCATCTTTGCATCCTCATTAGAGGATGAGAGGAGGAAGAAAAAGAGGAGAATGAGGTTGCCCATATGGAAGGCCTGGCTCAAGATAGGCTCCCATAATATAACCACAATAATAGCAGAAGGACAGAATATGAGGAGATGATGACAGGTGAATAGGCAGGTAAGGTTTGGGGAGTCTACACTTTCCATTTCCTTAGTAACTCATCAAAAAGGTAATCAGCCAAGAGTGAAGATGGAAGAGATAATTTTCAGCAGGTGAAAATAAAGGACAAAATATAAAAATAGACATCTGAAAATAAGGGACCCAGGATTGTTTGACAGCATTCCAGGTCTTTAGCAATATGACCCATATCCCTCTCAACACCAAGTCCTGTACATTTGAATGTTCTCAAATCTCAATCACTTCTCTCCTTTACCACTATCTTAGTCCAAACTACCACTCTCTCTCGCCTGAACTGACATGGCTTCCTAACTGGCTTGTGAAGGTCCTCTCAGATCCCTTCCCATTACTGCTAGCGTCATCTTTCCAAATATAGACTTGTGCTGTTACCACTCTATTGAGAACTCTCCAAGACCTCCTAAGATAGAAACAACCCTTCCATGACAGCCTTGTTCCTCCCTCACTCTTGGTGGTTATGTAACGATGGCTCTTGTTCAGTCCCTTAATGAGGCCTGTTTCCTCACCCCATGGGGCTTCATAAATGCTAGCTGGAAAATTCTGCTCTCCTCTTTTTCCTTATTTTATGCCTTTCTTTCCTTCACATTTCAGTTGAATCATGACTTTTTCAAGGAACCTTTCCCTGGTTTTTAATTTTTTTAAAATACTAATTGAATTTCCTTGTTAATGCTTTTACAGTGTTAAGTACTCTTCACAGTTGTAATTTTAAATTTATAAGTGAAATTGCTTGATTAATGACTATGATTCCCCACTAGACTGAGGCACTCCAAGAGGACTAGAACTATGCTTGCTTTTGCTTTGCTCGATAGTTTATTCCTGAATACTTAGAAAATATACCTCAAAAAATATTTGTCAAATTAACTGGGACTGAGTAAATTGAATAGATATCAATGTTTGAAAAGGTACTACATATAGACTTCTGAACTCCATTCTTTAAAACATTAACTTTATACAACTTATAAAATCAGAATCATTGCCTAAATTTAAAGAAGACATTGAGGCTTAAGATTTCCGAAGTTATATTGTTAATATTTAGGCAAGACATTTGACTTCAAAAGCAATGCCACAAATCACTCCAAATTGTGAGTTTTACAAAGTTGTTCATTTGCTACCTGACATTGTTTCCTCCTTTCAACTTAGCTAGATGTATCTGTTCATTTTCAAAAGACATTAACTTACATAATATACCTGATTAATTCAAAATGATTCATTTTATAGGTACGTGGTTCGGGAACATACTATTTTCAAAAGAAGTACATATGCTGCTTGGTAAAAATAGTCTGGTTCTTTGTGGATTAGAATACATCTATTAATATATATGTTTGCTTTTTATGATGAGATGTTTACCCCATAAATTAAATAAAAACCAGAGAGCTATTAATGCCAAAAGATTTTCTTCATTATTTTAAAGAAAAAAATTAAAAAATGATTCCTTTTATGTTTTAGTTTTTATATTTTAGATAAATGATTGTAATGCTAACTGATGCTAACTTATGTCTGAAGTTACATAATTTTATAGAAAAATCTGTGCTTCATCTCCAATATAATTTTACTATACTAAATCATTACACACAAATAATATTTTTCAGCCCTCTATCTGCCTGTCAAATAGCAAAAGCAAGAGAACATCAAAGTACAGGATTACTAATTCAAATTCTTCATTTTAAACTGGCCAAAGCAATAAAATTCTCCCAGACCACTTTACTTGGAAATTTCTAATCTCAGTGCATTTTGAAGACTAAGAAATAATTCCTAAGTCATTCTGAGAACTGCTTGCCACTCATGAGCATGCTATTAGAGGCACACGCTTCTCATTTTGCCTGTAGGGAAATGGCAGGGCCACTGTTGGGAGGAATGGAACCATCACTGATTACCTCAGGCAGTAGCTGTTAGGAAATTTGATTTCACCACCAACTCTTATAACATTACATCTTTGATAAGGTGAATAGTGATTAAGCTGTGCAAATTTCTATTACACTCACTTATCAGCACGGAAAGGTACAGGGACTACAGGTCATTTAAAATTCATAGTGGGGGAAGTAGCAATGAGTGAACACTTGGTGACACTGGGTTTGTGTTAGATCTACTTAGGGGTTAATGAAACCACAAGGGTATCACATTAGCCCTAATGGTAACATCTTGACTAAGTAACCTCAATCTGTATTTCCCAAACAGTTAATCACTCTTACATAGTTATTTCACAAATGCTGAGTGACTTATTTCCCACTCACAAAGAGCACACCAAGTCTTCCTCTTTTTGCTCTCAAAGGCTACTCATAAATTTATGAGATTTTCTTGGCAGGCCATTGCTTCAGATTTCAAAGGAAGGCACCATGCTTCCTGTAAAAGTATTTCATCAAAGGATGTAAGAAATGTTTCTGGCAGGATTTCTGATGCCTTGTGCCAGACTGACCATAAGTCATTACCTTAGGTTCTTGGTGCCAGTATAAAAACCAGGGTAGAATACTTTTTTTTTTTTTTTTGAGAGAGAGAATTTTTTGATATTTATTTTTTAGTTTTCGGTGGACACAACATCTTTATTTTATTTTTATGTGGTGCTGAGGATGGAACCCAGTGCTCCGCACATGCCAGGTGAGCGTGCTTCCGCTTGAGCCACATCCCCAGCCCCAGGGTAGAATATTATCTTCAGAAATTCTCTTATTGATACAAGCTATTTACGCGCTTAGAATCAAGTGACCAGATTTCCCCACTGCTAAAGCCACCTGTGGTTGCAAAGGAGCCATTTGGGGGGGGCTGTGTGTGTTAGTCCTTTCAGCTCATAAAATGCTTCTCCAATGATTGGCAGGCCTTCCAGAATAGATGAACTCCCTCTCAGGAAATTGAAAGCAATAAAAACAAAAAAGAAGAAGAAAAATCCAGTTCTTTAGATTCAGAACAAGTGTTTTGAAAAACCGCTCATGTTCAAGCCAAAGCACTTTAATCCTCCTAATCTGCTTTCACAGTAATGAGGCACAAATCTCTAGTGGATGGCAATGCTGTGTATTATGCTGACAGTCACAGTAAGCACATAGCCACCACTCACAGTTGGGATGGCTGAAGAAGAGAACTAGGATGAGAACTGACTTTGCCACTATCCCATTCCCCATGTCCCTACTCCAGTTGTCTAGCCTGAAGCCCCCATAAGAGCTGTTTTCAGTGAAGGGCTCCGTAGGTTATTTCTGAAGTGCAAGGAAAGCTGTTTATTCTTAAGCAAACAAGTTTCCCATGCTTATGTAAATAACAAAACCCATTCAAAATTACGTTTAGAAATATAAAGTAATCATTTATAAATGTGATTTTAGAGAGGAGAAATCATTATACTCTCTTTGTACTTAGGCTACAGATAGCATGTGGACACAACAGTATTTTAGCATTACTGCCATTCTGATTGCAAGAGACTAAGAGGAAAAATTCTGTTTGGTTTGAGTATTTTGTCCCCAAACCTTTCAGTTTATTTTCACTTATCTCTCTCCCAATAAATGGACAACCTCTGTTTAGTTGGTTTCATTCTTTTTTGATTTTCACTTCTTTCACAACAATTGTTCTATATGTTCTAAGTATCTTATTTCTAAAAATGCATTTAATAGTTTCTGAAAGTATTATAGGGAGTCCAAGTTATTCTGCAGTAATTTTTACATTTTTATGAATTTATTTTTATATTTAAAAATATAATCATACTGAGTCATCAAGATTATTTTATAACCTAACCTAGCCACAAAGATTTATTTGTATTTACCTATGTTATTTGGTTGTTCCATGTTAAGACTAATATCACAATGCTTTGCACAAGTGAAATTTTCAAAGGAGTTCAAATAGACATAAGGAGTGAAAGAATTTGTCTTCTTCACCTATTTTTTATAGTAAAGATATATTGAATTAAATACAATATAAAACAAAACATGATTATGGCAGATAGGAGTGTGTCTGTGTGAGACAGTGTACAGATATAAATAATATAGACAGCTATATTTATAGCTAAAGAAAGGCAGAAAATTTTCATTAACAATAAATAATTAAACAATGAAGACTTAGCTTTGGTTTTGGAATAAACACCAATAGTCTTACATGCTCTAGTTGACAGCTTTGGTTACCTCCATGCTTCTTCCACCCTACTCAATTAGGTTAACTCTCTGCCCTCTGTCTGCCACAACCATTTCTTTCCTCTTATAACTTAGACTCTAGGGAAATCTTTTGGAGGTCAGAGATATAAACTTTACCTGTGTGTTTCTGCACAATATCTAGCATATATATTCACAAACTATAAACTACTACTTCTTAAACTTAGTCTGGTGTTTTGTCCTGTACTCTGAAAGGAATGCTAACTGAACCAGAAAATAAACACTTGAAGGTAACTGTGCTGATTTTAATAACATCCTCATACAGAGTTGTTCTCTATATTAATATTATTACAGGCCAATTCAGAAACTGATTTAGTGTAAAAGTGCATTTGGGTTACATTGTTCTAGTAAAGCCAACTTTAATTTTAGGTTTAGCAAAATAATAGTCCTTGGATTAAATAACATTATTAATTTGAATTTCTTTGGTATTACTTTCGTTAAATTAAGTTTGTACACTCATTTTGCTTTGTATGAACTCCATATACTACATGAGTTTAAACTTGCTTAGCAAACTGTCAGTTTACCTGATTTTCTAGTCTAAAACATGTTGCTCTCTTTCCAGACAAATATGCCACAATTATTAATCACTTAGAACATAGAGAAAGACCTCTGTGATTCTGATTCGATGCAAAATTCACCACTTGAGCTGAGTAACACTGGGAAAATGTGGAAACCTCTCTATAGAAAGAACACTAACATAGCTTCCTTGGTTTGTTAGAAGAAGGATTGATTGGATTCAAATATATGAAGACTTAAAACAGTACTGGATATAATGTATGTGCATGAGTTCACTTTTGCAATTGTCATTATAATTTATTATTTTATTATTTTATTATGATCAGTGACTGGAGCAGGTGTTTAGTGGAGGACCATTCTTGAGCTGATGATTATAATGCCATCAACAAAAAATGTCTGATGTACCTAATGAAGATCCGTGAAAGTAATGCTGCTATGGTTTTTAGGTACTAGTTTGCATATAAAGCTACATACATAACCTAAAATGTATCAAATATTTTTGCCTAGTTAATTTCTGGTGTTTTGCCTTTGGCTATCAGTAAGGGTTGACATTTTAAATGACCATGTTTCTTTGCAACAAATGTTAGGTTATTCACGATCTGTTACTCCCTCCCACACACCAGGCTCCCAGAAGGCACAATTCATACTCATTATTCAGAAAATTAGAAACTTGCAGTTGAATTCATGAATAATTATACTGGATTTGTTCTCAGGACATTACCCCTTGGTTTGGTCACCTGAGAGTACGCATCTTAGGGACTGGTTTTGCCCAGTGACTTACACAACTAATATAGTTTTGTTCCACTGAATGTTTCCTGGAAACTTGAAATGGCCTACTATATGAGACTGAGGTGTCCTATGAGCATATAATTACCCAATTTATGCCAGTCTGTTGACAGATGGTCACCATGTAACACTGAGAGGCCTGTCAATGCGGAAGACTCATTTATCCTCTGTCCTGTTCTCACCATTGTTTGGGAAATCTTCAAAATGCCCCTTCCATATACACAGATAAAAATGAAAAGGCATTGGAAAAGCTTTAGCTGTCTGTTAAGGAGTCCTGCCTTTGCTATAATCAAGAAGGATCATGAAGATAAAAATGAGTTGGTCTACAAGAGGACCTCATTGAAGTTCTTCTCAATCAAAACCACATTATATATCACCTCATATCTTTTTGGATGGTTATCATCCAAAAGGCCAGCAACAGCAAATGTTGAAGATATGGAGAAACTGAACACTTGTTCACTGTGGATGAAAAAGTAAAATGGTGCAGTCACATGGAAAACAGTATGGAGGTGTCTCAAAAATTTAAAAGTAGACATGTGATAAGATTCAGCAATCCCAATTCCTATTTATATAAAAGGTTGAAAGTAAGAATCTCAAAAAGGTATTCCTACTCCTGTGTTCATTGCACCATATGTAAGTCAAGATGTAGAAACAACCTGAATGTCCACCCATGGATGAAGGGATAAAGAAAAAGTGGTAAATACATAAAACACAATACTATTCAGTCTTGCCACAGTGTGGAAGAACCTGAAGGACATTATGCTAAATAAAATAAGCTAGTCATAGAAGGACAAATACTGTGAATGTCCTGGCTACATGAAATCAGCCATGGATAAGTAGGATAAATAAAAAGTAGGTAAATTAAAAAGTTGCAAGATTCCAACTTGTGTTATAAAAATAGTCAGCTCATGAATGCAGAAAGTAAACTGGTGGTTTCTAGGGGCTGCAGGATTAGGAAACTTTGGGGAATTCCAGTCAATTTTCTGTAGTCCAACATCAATTAGTTCTAGAGATCTGCTTATAACACTATGTCTACGGCTAACAAAACTGTACTTGTGCACTTAAAATGTGTCAAGATGTAAGGTTAAATGTTCCTGTCACAATTTTTAAAAAGTGGAATTAAAAAATATTGGCATAAAAACACCTATTTAGTTTATGTTCTAAAACTGGAATTTCACTGTGACTAAAGAAAACTGAAATATTTCAATGTTTTGTTAAATAATTTTATTGTAGGGATTTTATTTTACCTGAAACAAAATATTATGAAAATATCATGGGTTCCTTTAATATGCAATGAGGAGAATGATTAGTCCTTGTTCCCCTAATTCTTTGATGTCAAAAAATATTGTTTGTACTAAGTATGATCTCCAAAACAGTCCTTTCCACTTTCCTCTGATGAAAATAACTTATATTTTATAGTTATTAATATATCACATCTTGCTTAATTTTTATCTGAAGATGTCTGACATTTATTCAATAGTTTTTGATCAAATGAATTGCTAAGAAAAACTGATATCCACCCTTCCCTTTGGTTTTTAAGAATTTAAAGTTTATTTTAAGTATGAAATTGCTTTTGAGTTCAAAAACAGGCTAGGGAAGTTACTGAAAACAACTTAAATATGATCCCTAAGAACAGCTACATTTACTCTTTTAAGAGAGACATTAGATAATTTTGTCAATTATGTAAACACAAAGGATTTGAGACAGATTACAGAAATGTGTGGGTTTTTTGAGGAAAGATTAAATAATTGAAAAATTCAGAGGTGAAGGGCATTTCTGGTGAAAGAAATGAAAGTGAGGGGTAAAGATATTGCACACAGATATTCATGACCTCTGTTTCTGCAAAAGATCCTTGTGAAAGGATTTTGATTTTGTAACACATGCCATTTAACTTCTCTAACTAGAGTTCAGAAAGATTATCTATTCTATTAAAAATGTTCTTTTGCAATTAGACACTAGGAAGATGAAGATATACCCACTCACAGCAAGCATTTCCACAAGAGTAATGAAAAAAACTCACTCTATTTGCTAATCTACTTATAAATATTGACATGGAAATGGCAATAGAAAAGTCTAGACTGATAAAATAAACTATGTCTTCTTCAACTTTCCATTTAGAGTCTCATATTGCTTAATTAGCCTCTATGGGTAACAATAAATACTCATTGAATAAATGAGTGAATGAATAAGTATAGAAATCAGTGACTTAACAGGTAATGAAAAAAGGAAAATATGGCACTGGGGGGACTACTGACTCTTTAACTTTGGGGATCACTGAAAAAAATCTTAAAACATACAAAAGTGTGTTTAGAGCTATTTCATTTTTATATGCCAAAAATTCAGAATTACATTAAATCATAACTCTTAAGATTAGTGTCTATGGCTGACTCATCATTTATTTTTCCTCCTACCCTTTCCCTCCAAAAACCATATTATCTGTCATTTTAAGAAAACTCCTACTCTAAGGCAGATGCTTTTATTTTATCTCACTCAGTATCTTAGCTCAAGCTGCCATAATAAAATAACACACACTGGATGGTTTGAACCAAAGAAATTAGTTTTCTCACAGCTCTGAATGCCAGAAGCTCAAGGCCCAAGTGCCATCAGGGATGGGGGTCTGGTGAGGACCTTCTTTCTATCTTGCAAATGGCTGCCATCTTGCTTGTATTCCTAGATGACCTCTTTTTCATGGATACAAGCTCTCTTTTTGTCCCCTCTTAAAAGGACACTAGCTCCATTCTAAGAGCACTACCCTCATGACCTCATGACATCTAAAAATACCTCCCAAAGATTCTACCTCTATCTACAGTCACGCTGTGGATTAGGGCTCAACACAGGAATTTTAGGGGCACACATTCTATCCACTATCGCCTGCAAAATTAGAATGTTACAGACATAAATGGTCAAGAGTTTGGAATTTTATACATTTATATAATTTATTTGCTTCATCAGAATCTAGATTTTTATTAGGCCCTAAAAAAAGTCACTCAAACAATACTTTCAAGCTTCATAAATAGTTGACAGCAAAATGCTAATTTAATACTTTAAAATTAGAGCATTACTGTCAATCAGAAAATGGTCGTGTTGACTGAGTAATGATAATTCTCCTATGTATAAAAAATGAAATAGGAAGGTGAATTTTGGTCAAAAGTGCTACTTAATTATTCTCCTGTTTTTTTTTTCTTTTTCACAGAAAGAGGTTTTGTTAATCATTTGTCAAATTTTTACTAGAATTATAAGGACACAAGAAATTATTCTGGAAGGATGGACTTCTGCACTTGAATGATCAATGAGCTGCAGAAAATTCACTATCTGAACTTATTTAAGGAACCGCAGCATCTTAAACTCACAATTGGAATTTGTGTCACAAGACACTGTCAATTCAGTGCTCGATTTCTATCTGATCATTGGTGTGTGGTTATAGAAAATAATTTTTTTGTGGTGTCAGGATGTTTAGCTTTAAATCCTAGTGCCCCATTTATACTGTTATTTGGTTATTCTGAAATGTCAATTTTTTTTTGCTATAAGAACTTTCCATGGTTATTATGAGAACTCCACAAAATAAAAGTGAAAATGTGAGCTGAAGCTCAATGAATGCTTACTCTGTTCCTTAAAAAATGCCTCCCATCTTGCTTACATATGGTAAATTTTCTGGTTGGTGCACATTCAATTATTTCTTCCCTGTACCTGGTACACTTTTCTAGTACACTGCCCTGTCCTGTTAACCTCACTTGGCTAATGGGATGTGAAGGGACACGACCCATACAATGTTAGAAGAGAAACTTAAATGAGTTTTGGCCCCATTTGTTCTGTCCTCTTGAATTTCTACCCTCAGCCACAAGAGAAGCAGACCTCAGAAAATGGCTATTTCTTCAGTCTTAGTCTTGAAGTAAGAAACCAGGGAAACTTGCATTTAAAATAACCATTTCCATTGATTAATAAATATTAATGTTTATTTAATATATTTACTTGTAAATTTGATTTATTATTTAGAATATGTTATCTGCAAGCTATTAGCTGACCAACAAGTGTTAATTCATTTCATTCCTATGACAATACTTTGAGTTAGGGAATATTTCCCCCCCATTTTACAAGTAAGAAAACTGAGATATAGAGAATGAATTCATTTGCCCAAAGTCACAGGTTGTTCAGTTGTGGATCTGAGATTTATTTATGCCCATGCAGTTAGTTCCATGTACTGCTACTAACTACTGTGTTGTGCCAAAGTTTGGTGGAAGGAAAATAGAAGGAGGCCAGAAGGTATATACACTCCGAAGTGTACAAAGTTATACTCAAGGACAAAATAGAGACATTGTCCTGTTGCTTCCTAAATTAGATGTATATAGTCATTAAATGACTAAATCTGACTACAGCTATTGAATTTACAAGTTATGTTTCATTCCCAAATACACTAATCTAACATATTATGACTCTATATTTGACACCTATATAAATCGTCACGTTGAACTACGTGATGACTCTTCATCTAGTTAAATGAGAGAGTGTTATTGATGGTGATCAACCTGGAAGGCAGTTATTAAAGTGTAGGAGATTGTGGTTCAGGCAGAAATCTCAAAAGCCTGGTTGCTTCTGTGACTTGCTCATCCCAAGCTGAATTGCCGCAGTCTGGCTGGGCACAAATCACGAGCCACTAAAGCAGGAACAAATTTTATTTTTTCTACTGCAAGAAAAAACCTCACACACGCTCCTGGGGAATCCTCCCGAAAAGCCACGAGGCTCCTCCAGCAACCCCCAGCCGGAAATAACTATCCGGGAAAACCCTCCTCCTGCACTTCGACAACCAATGGGAACTCCCGGGGAATCCCCGTGAGAACTAAAAATAGCGCGAGAACTCAAAATTAGCGCTAGAACTCAAAAGTAGCGGCAGAGGCGGATATTAACGCCTTGCCTGTCAATCAATACTGTTGGCAAAATGCCAGGGGCCATACAGACTCGGCCACGGCTCTCAGCATCTCCCCCCTTCTGTTTAATTAAACAACAAGTAATGTGGCTTAGGGACCGTGCCTGTTAGGTAGTCCAATTCAACATATGGTCCTTACCCGTCATCGGATGAACTGACCTCTAGGCGTCAGCCTCCTGTCTTAGGTTGGTATCACTGCAATCGGATCATACCCGTCACTGACTACCGGTCCAGCATACAGCCATACTTGTGGATAGGCCTTTGCACCAGTGGGGGGGGGTGAGGTTCTTTGCCTCACCTCTGTTGGCCCCCAAACTTGTCCTTGGTGCCAATGGGGGGGTGAGGTTCTTTGCCTCACCTCTGTTGGCCCCCAAATTTTAGACCATCACTAGTAGAAGGGAGGAGGATGTAAAATGCCATGACACCAAGCCAATTGAGGGCTCCTTTGAAAAATTGTACCACCAGTGACACCATCAGCAAAGATGCCAGCATTACCACAATTCGCTGCACCAACAGATAGTTCACAATGCATACAAGTGATACATAGTCCAGGCAAGTTCTGCAAGCAGTTCAAAGTAGAGGAATCTGTCAATATGTCCATTTCCTCCCAAAGTAAATCTACTCCTTGATTGAGCATTACTTGTTGAGTTATTATTCACTGATGCATCAGTTTATACAGTTTGTTGTGATAACTACCGAAGAAGCTGTAGTTTGGTTTTATCTTTGTCTTCACCGGCACTGGGATGAAGATAGGAATTCTGGCAATGATGCTAGGAAAAAAATTATGTAACATTCCAACAGGCATTAAGAAAACAATTTTTTGAACAATTTACATTATCCTGAACAGAATTATTAAATATAATGAGAAGGAAAGGTGAAAGCAAACAAACAGATCTGTTAACCCCCTTATTTGTTCACATATCAAAACAATTTTCAACAGCTGTTTACCCAATCTAAATTAAACCATTAAAATCACGTGAATAAAAAAAATTCGGATCCATTTATTCATGAGCGCTCCTCATATAAGATATATGGACATACACACATACAGACATACAACACAAAACAGAAGTGTGCGCACATAACATACAACATATAAGACAATAATAAAGGCCTTGTTGCTTTACCTAGGTGAAATCTCCATTGCAATGTTTAAAAACTCCACAGTCAAAAAATAAAACACAGTCAAAAAACAAAACTGATCAGAAAAACATTAACCTAGGTTTGTATGAGCTCAAAAAATAAAATAGAACTTTATGATGTGGGAAAAATGCAATAATAAAATAGATATTGAAAAAAGGCACCGTGGTTAATCACTGTCGCAGATGTAAGAATAGCCAAGCTGGAGCTCTGGATATCAGCTGTTATGGATTTCAGTCAAATCATCTTCTTTTTCTGTAGAAATTGTTTTGGTTAACCTCTCTGGAATCCAAATCGGCTGCTGTTCTCCCTGTGGGAACACACAAACGGAACCCCTACTCCAGACAATAACTGGGTCGGGACCTTTCCATTGTCCTGTTAGAATATCTTTCCAAAGTACCTTAGGCTTATGTACATTTTTCGGATACATATGTCTTTCCGCAGCACTAAGTCCTGATGAATCCAAATTTAGAAAGTTTAGAGTAAAAAGGGTTATTTTAAGTTTATCTTTGGGGGATATATACCCCTTTCCAATTCCCTCTTTTTGCTTTAATAAGTACGTTTTAATAGTTTGATGAGCTCTTTCAACTATGCCTTGTCCCTGTGGATTGTATGGGATTCCTGTTATATGAGTAATACCAAAAGATGAGCAAAATTGTTTAAAAGAGTTAGAAGTGTAACCAGGACCATTATCAGTTTTTAACTGTTTAGGAACACCCACAGTGGCAAAATTTTGTAAGCAATGAGCTATAACATCTTTAGTTTTTTCTCCGGCATGAAGGGAGCCCATCAAAAATCCGGAAGAAGTATCAACTGTAACATGTAAATATTTTAATTTTCCAAATTCTGGCAAGTGTGTGACGTCCATCTGCCAAATATGGTTAGGTATCAGTCCTCTAGGATTGACTCCAAGATTAACTTGTGGTAAAAAGGTCACACAATTTTGACATTGTTTTATTATATGCCTGGCTTGTTCCTTAGTTATTTTAAAACGCTTTTGTAAAGTATTAGCATTAACATGAAACCTTTTATGAAAATTTGTAGCTTCTTCTACAGTAGAAAAAATATGTATATCATGTGTAGTTTTATCTGCTAAATCATTGCCCAAACTAAGGGCTCCAGGCAATCCTGTATGTGCCCTGATATGTCCTATAAAGAATGGATCTTTTCTATCCCAGATTAGACTTTGTATAGTGGAAAACAAAGAGAAAACAGTAGAGGAAGGGGAAATCCTACCAGCATCTTCAAGGGATATTATAGCATTAACTATATACTGACTATCAGAAAATAAATTAAATACAGAATCTTTAAACATCACAAAAGCTTGTAAAACTGCATTGAGCTCTACCTTTTGAGCTGATTGTTTGGGAACTAAAAATGTAAAAGTTTGATCAGGGGTAACTACTGCTGCTGTACCATTATTAGACCCATCAGTGAATATATTTGGAGCATTCACGATAGGTGTTTTTCTTGTCATTTTAGGAAAAACTACAGGATGCTTAGACCAAAAAGACAACAAAGGATTAGATGGTAAATGATTATCAAATGAAACATTTGATTTACACATGATTATTGCCCATGTATTTAACTCATTAGCTAACTCATCAATTTGCTCCATAGTATATGGAGTAATAATTTTATTGGGAGAAATTCCAAACACTCCCTTTGCTGCTTTTATTCCTTTCAGTATTAATTGTCCTACAGCCTCAGGATACCTAGTAAGAATAGTGTTAGGAGAGTAAGATAAATGTATCCACAATAATGGACCTTCTTGCCAAAATACTCCTGTAGGAATATTTTTTGTTGGTATTACAATGAATAATAAAGGCAAACTTATATCAATTCTGTCCAAATGCATATTTTCCATATATGTTTCAATAATTTTTAATGCCTTTCTTGCTTCAGGAGTTAATATGCGGGGTGAATTTGGATCTGATGGACCTTTTAGGATATCAAATAAAGGTCCCAACTCTCCTGTTGGTATGCCTAGATAAGGCCTTATCCAATTTATATCTCCCAACAACTTTTGAAAGTCATTAAGCGATTTGAGTTGATCTACTTGTATTTGAATTTTAGGTGGACGGACCATGGTTGAGGATAATAGAACTCCTAAATAATTAATTGGAAAATTTAATTGTACTTTATCTATTGCTATCTCTAGATTATAATTTTTTAACAAATTTGTAAGTGTGGCATAACATTCCAACAATGTGTTTTTATCTTTGTGTGCTAACAATACATCATCCATATAGTGAAATATTTGTAGTTCAGGATTTTGATTTCTAAGTGGCTGGATTGCTTTATTAACATAAATTTGACACATAGTTGGGCTGTTAGCCATCCCTTGAGGGAGCACTTTCCATTCATATCTCTGATCAGGACCTTCATGATTCAGTGCAGGGATAGTAAATGCAAAATGTGGACTATCCTCAGGATGAATTGGAATTGAAAAGAAACAATCTTTAATATCTATAGCTAAAACATACCAGGTTTTTGGTAAAGCAGACAATTGAGGAATCCCTGATTGAGCAGGTCCCATAATAACCATCTCATTATTAATGGCTCTTAAATCTTGTAATAATCTCCATTTACCAGATTTCTTTTTAATGACAAAAATGGGAGTATTATAGGGAGATACAGAAGGTTGTATATGTCCCTCCGCTAATTGTTGTTTGACCACGTCATGGGCTGCTTGTATCTTTTCTTTAGTCAGGGGCCACTGAGAAACCCATACTGGTCTATCTGATTTCCAAGTGATTTTTATTGCCTCAGTGACCCCTTCTGAAAACCCAGTCCATGTCTATTTATTCTTTGATCTATTTGTATTGGTGCTGCTATACCTTGTTCTTGTTTTTCTAATCTTTTTCCTTTCCTAAAACCTTGTCTAGCCATAATAGTGGGTGCATTTTGATTGATATTATTTGTTAATGTCAAACCTAATTGATCTAAGACATCTCGTCCCCATAAATTTACGGGAAGATGATCCAATACATATGGCTGTATAGTTCCTTCACATCCTTCAGGATCCTTCCAATCTAAGACCATTGCACTTCTATGGGGATTAGTTGCCACTCCTAGGCCTCGAAGCGTTTGAGTGGCTTGTTGTAATGGCCAATGTTTTGGCCATTCTTGACGAGATATGATGCTAAGGTCTGCACCTGTATCCAGTAGCCCATTAAATTCATGTCCTTGAATATTTAGTTTTAGCATTGGGCGAGAATCTAAATTCAAAGACAGCATAGCCCAATCTACACCTGTGGAGCCTAAACCCCTGGAACCTCTTTCCATAGTAGTACTGGAAAATTTATCATGTAGGCTGGATATTATTAATAACTGTGCTATTCTATCTCCTGGTGAAATTACTGATATACCCTTTGGAGAACTAGCTATAATTTTTATTTCACCTTCATAATCGGGATCAATTACCCCGGGACTTATCATAAGTCCTTTTAGCGTAGAAGAACTGCGTCCTAACAATAAGCCTACTGTTCCTTGGGGAAGAGGTCCTTTTACTCCTGTGGGAATGATTTGAACTCCCATCTCTGGAGTTAGTACTGCTCTGGCGGAGGCGCAGATGTCCAACCCTGCGCTCCCTCTGGTTCGTCTGATGAGAGATCGGATGGATAATGTGTCCTGGGTACTACCCTGATGGGGTTGCTGGGTTCCTCCATGGTTTTTCTGGGTTCCTCCAGTGCCCCGTACATTTGTGGTCGTGGGCCCCGGAGCATTGGCCCCCCTGTCCGTTTTTTGGCAATGGAGCCTGATGCCTTTCTCCACGATATCGTGGGTAACCACCTGGTCCTTGTCCATTTTTTGATAATGGAGTACCCTCTATGGTGGTTTGAGAACGGCATTCATTAGCCCAGTGTCTCCCTCTACGGCATCGTGGGCAAATATCTGGTGTTCTATTCCTTTGATACCTAACTTTGTTATACCTTCCTCCTATGGGGCAACTCCTTTTAAAATGTCCTGTTTGTTCACAATTGTAGCATGTTTTTGGCCTGGCATCTAAAGCCTGTTGTACTGCTGCCAAGACTTGTCCTTGTTCATTAATGTCTCTACATAATTTAATATATGTGTTTAAATCTTCATGTTTCCATGGTCTAATGACCTCTCTGCAGCAACGATTTGCTTGGTCATAAGCCAGTTGTTTTATAAATGGCATTGCTTGTTCTGTGTCACCAAAAATTTTGGAGGCTGTTTGAATAAGCCTATCTACAAAGTCAGCGTAAGGTTCATTAGGTCTCTGTATTACCTTAGATAGCTGACCTTGTAAATCTCCATGTCCTTGTAAAGTCTTCCATGCCCTAACTGCGTCTGCAGCAATCTGTGCATATACAGCAGGATCATATTGAATTTGTTGCCGCTGACCCTCATAAGGTCCTTTTCCTAGCAACATCTCTAGACTTCTTTGAGGGTAACCGGCTGCTGCATTTCGTCTAGCTGTCTCCCTGCAAAATTCCTCATTGGCAACCTTCCATAACAAATATTGTCCTCCATTTAGCACAGATCTACACATGCTAGCCCAATCTGCTGGAGTCATGTCCAAGTTAGTAATGGATTCGACCATGCTTACAGTGAAGGGTGCATGAGGACCATAGGTTGTTACAGCCTCCTTTAATTGCTTCACTGTTTTGAACTCTAACTCACGGTGAATTCGCTGCCCTCCTGCCTGCTCAAGTACAGGGCATGCTAATCTTTGAGGTCCTGTCTCAGGATCCCATCTATCAACTACGGGGGTTGAGGGGGTTGAGGGCCACTCAGCTATCTCCATAGGTGGAGCTGTTGGCTGAATTACGCCCTCTGGTGATAGATCGGTGTTAGTAGCAGCCTCCTGTTGTTGCTTCCCCCCTGATAGCTGTTTCTCCTCTAAGCTTTCTTCCTTTAAATTTTCTTCCTCTGTCTGACTAGCTTGAGAGACCTTCTCTTTTGCTTGATCTAAATTGTCTTTCTCCATGGTTTGAACCTCTAACAATTTATTTAACACTCTTTCAGTTTGTTTTTTACTAATTTCTAATCTGTTACAAAGATAACGCAACCCAAAAAGATAACACAAAACAAGACCGAAACAGAATGAAACAAAAATGGAACAAAAAATCGTTGTATCAATTTTCCTATTTTCTGGACATGTGCATTTGTGGTCTATTTCTATCTCTTCCTCAGGGGCAAACAACTTCAAACCTTGAGCCAACCATTTTTCCCAGTCTGCCTGAGAAAATTCTAGGGATAGGCAGCTTGAAACAAAACCAAAACAAATCAAAGCAAGAACATATTGTTTTTTAAAATGGTCACCCATTCTCTTGCCTTCCCTTAGGGGTAAGCAATTTCACTTACCCCGAAGCTTCAGACGTTCCCCGTCCGGGCCGCCAAATGCCGCAGTCTGGCTGGGCACAAATCACGAGCCACTAAAGCAGGAACAAATTTTATTTTTTCTACTGCAAGAAAAAACCTCACACACGCTCCTGGGGAATCCTCCCGAAAAGCCACGAGGCTCCTCCAGCAACCCCCAGCCGGAAATAACTATCCGGGAAAACCCTCCTCCTGCACTTCGACAACCAATGGGAACTCCCCGGGGAATCCCCGTGAGAACTAAAAATAGCGCGAGAACTCAAAATTAGCGCTAGAACTCAAAAGTAGCGGCAGAGGCGGATATTAACGCCTTGCCTGTCAATCAATACTGTTGGCAAAATGCCAGGGGCCATACAGACTCGGCCACGGCTCTCAGCACTGAATCATCAACTCTTTGAGACTATAAATATATTTTTTTCAACTGTATTTTGTTCATCTTTCTTCCTCCCCCTGATTCTCAGTGTAGCATCTAGCAAAAAGTAAACATGAAAAAAACAATAATTAATAGTGACATCCAAACATACAAAGGATCTTTATAAAAAAAACACAATGTGATTTTTTTTTCCATTTCCAATTCAGTTATAAGCAAAAGAAATGAAAGTTCCTAATTTACAGTACAGGATTTTATTTAAACATAAGCATATTGGTTGGCCATTAGAGTTATTAATCTGTGATGGAAAGTATATCATTTATTGTTACATTTTTTTTGACACTTTCCTTTACCGTTGATAAATATTGACACACCTGGTCTGTCTGTGGGGGTGGGGTGGGGCAGGTACTTTTTAACTTAAGTGCAGTCATTTGCCATTATTTTAGTTATAGTATTCACAAAGGTAATAACTCTTTCTAGAAGGATAAGTACTCACCTTTCATACAATAGTAGTTTGCTTTAAGGATTAGAGTATGACAGAATTATCTGGTACACAAAGCATGCAGTTTATAGGGACTGAACCACACATTCTGCAGTGTGTGTTCTCTTTTTCCCAAATCCACAGATGATAGATAGTTTGCTTGTTAGAAAGTCTGATACAGAATACCTATTGAAGTTTAGTTAGATCTACTGACATTTACTATTTGTGTTGCTCTTTATTCTTTTTTTTCTTTATGTAGTCATCTTCCTCTGATATCATTTGAGTCCATTTATGGCATTCAGCTTTTTCTCTTGGTTATTGGCCAATTTTTGTCATTTAGCATGCTTTCTGGGGATGCTCGACATTGCGTTTGAAAAGTTATAGTTTAATTGAAGACTCTGCGTGATTCTCTTGTCCATCAGAGAAGATTTGCTTTCTCTCTCTCCAGACAGTAAAGATACAGCCAGGCAGTTTAATATGAAATGGGGTTGATCTGTTTTAAAGTTGAGTTTCATCCTTTTTGAGTATTTTAATTCCGTTTCACTTTTATTCTTATAGTTCAGCTCTTCCTGGTCTCTACTGAGAACCTGGAATGGTAACTAGTACTCTCCTGCCTTGGCCCCAGTCCTAGGAGATCGTCAAAAGCTTTATTCTACTTCGAATGCTTTTTGCCATAAGGAGCAAAGCAGAGCCACCTCTGCTTGAGGTCACCTCTGGGAGCTTCCATTCTCCCTGGATTCTTGACCCCACTCTCAGTACCATTCTTGTTTCATTATGTGCCTTGTGATTTATAGTTAGTAGCTAAGAGACCTTGGGATTCTCTCTGTGCAGTCTTTTGAAGCCTCTGATGAAAATAACTTTCTACAAAGACAATTTGTATTTTTTCCCAGTCGCTGGGGAGGGCTACTATATTAGAACCATTTAATTAAAATTCTTTGATTGAGGTTTTTCCCCCACCACAGATGAGTGGCATAGTTTCTCTTTGGGTTGAAACTCATTGCTGACTGCCACCACAGTGAAGACTGACCATCTGTAGCTTCAGAAAATAACCCCCGGAGAACAGCTGGCTCATGCACTTGCTTCCTTGCAGGAATCCTGCCCTACTTCGTGGCTTGTTTGGGTTTCCTTCATGCATTTGTTTGTTTTCCTCCTCACAATCATTATTACTAGATAGTAATACTTTGAAGCCATGAATCTGAAAATACTTGTTTCCATAATTTTAAATTAATTTTAAGTGGAAAGGAGGGAAATAGAAGAATACCCCTTCCAGAAATAGAAGCATAGTGTTGTCATCAAAATGAAGATCTGTCAATGCTGTGAAAGGAAAACTTAATTTAAGAAAGCTTTGTCTCTTCAGAGCTGGAGTAATTGGGCCCCCACTATATCTATAGAGTATGTTTTGTTGAAAGATATGCCAACACACCATATGGGTATTGTCTCTCTCTCTCTCTCAGAAAGTTTCAAATCATCATATTTTACTAACAAAATTTTGTTATTCTAAATAGAATTTTTCTTAACTGACACCTGTCATTCTGTAACATGCATATGCCAGAGGAAGTAAACTTATTCAGGAATTGAAGAGAGAAGTATACACAGTTACCTCTTGTGACCTGGTGCCCATGAAAACATGAGTTCAGCTATTAATGTTTTCTGAGAATGTGGCTCAACATGGAGTCCTTCCATAACATTTACTCTCTAAGGCAAAATTCTCAGACAGCAGTTAGAGGAGAATACCAAAGAGATGGGAAACATGGTTACTCTACATATACTGAATACCTACAGATCATTTTTATTAAGCCAACCTATAAAAAATGGACTAGGGGTGTAGTTAGTGATAAGAGTGCTTGCCTGGTATATGTAAGGTTGTGATTTTGATCCCCATTACCACAAAAATAACAATAGCAAAAGAAACCCCTCCAAATAAGATATTATAATATTCCTATGATCAGAAGAAAATCTTGGGGACAGTTTCAAAAAATTGAATATACAAAAGCTGACAAATTTTCATTGTAATTCCCACAAAAAATAGTTCTAGAAACTGAACTTCCCAAATTCTTACCCTTATTTTCTTCATTTTATCCCTAAATCTTTTATTTAAATTTATTTATTTATTCTAACTTGTTATACATGACAGCAGAATGCACTTCAATTCATAGTACACATATACAGCACAATTTTTCATGTCTCTGTTTGTACACAAAATAGAGTCACACATTTGTGTCTTTATACATGTACTTAAGGTAATGATGTCTAACTTGTTCCAGTGTCTTCCTTACCCTCATGCATCCTTTCTTTCCCTCCCTCCCCTTTGCCTTATCTAAAGCTCATCTATTCCTCCCATGCTCCCCCTACCACCCATCCCCATTATAAATCAGCATCCACATGTCAGAGAAAACATTTGGCCTTTGTTTTTTGGGGATTGGCTTACTTCACTTAGCATAATATTCTCCAGCTCCATCCATTTACCTACAAATGCCATGATTTTATTCTCTTTTAATGCTGAGTAATTTTCCATTGTGTATATATACCACATTTTCTTTATTCATTCATCTACCGAAGGGCATCTAGGTTGGTTCCACAATTTAGCTATTGTGAATTGTGCTACTATAAACATTGATGTGGGTGTGTCCCTGTAGTATGCTGTTTTTAAGTTCTTTGGGTATAGTCCAAGGAGAGGGATAGCTGTATGAATTGGTGGTTCCATTCACAGTTTTCCAAGGAATCTCCATACTGCTTTACATATTGGTTGCACCAATTTGCAATCCCACCAGCAGTGTATGAGTGTGCCTTATTCCCCACATCCTTGCCAACACTTGTTGTTGTTTATATTCTTTTCTTTTCCTTCCTTCCTTCCTTCCTTCCTTCCTTCCTTCCTTCCTTCCTTCCTTCCTTCCTTCCTTCCCTTGCCAACACTTGTTGTTGTTTGTATTCATTCATTTCTTTCTTTCTTTCTTTCTTTCTTTCTTTCTTTCTTTCTTTCTTTCTTTCTTTCTTTTTTCCTTTCCTTTCCTTTTCCTTTTCCTTTTCCTTTTCCTTTTTCCTTTTTCCTTTTTCCTTTTTCCTTTCTTTCCTTTTTCCTTTCTTTTCTTTTCCTTTCTTTTCTTTTCCTTTCTTTTCTTTTCCTTTCTTTTCTTTTCCTTTCTTTTCTTTTCCTTTCCTTTCTTTTCCTTTCTTTCCTTTTCCTTTCCTTTCCTTTTCCTTTCCTTTCCTTTTCCTTTCCTTTCCTTTTCCTTTCCTTTCCTTTTCCTTTCCTTTCCTTTTCCTTTCCTTTCCTTTTCCTTTCCTTTCCTTTTCCTTTCCTTTCCTTTTCTTTTCCTTTCCTTTTCTTTTCCTTTTCTTTTCCTTTCCTTTTCTTTTCCTTTCCTTTCCTTTTCTTTTCCTTTCCTTTTCTTTTCCTTTCCTTTTCTTTTCCTTTCCTTTCCTTTTCTTTTCCTTTCCTTTCCTTTCCTTTCTTTTCTTTCCTTTCTTTCTTGTGCTGGGGATTAGAAACCAGGGTCTTGTGCATGCAAGGCAAACACTCTACCAACTGACCTATATCCCCAGCTTGTTTGTATTCTTAATAGCTGCCATTCTGACTGGAGTGAGATAAATCTTAGAGTGGTTTTGATTTGCATTTCTCTAATTGCTAGAGTGGAACATTTTTTCTTATATTTGTTGATTGATTGCATATCATCTTCTGAGAAGTGTCTGTTCAGGTCCTTGGCCCATTTATTTGTGTGTTTTTTTTTTTTTGGTGTTAAGATTTTTGAGTTCTTTATATATCATAGAGATAAGTGTTTTATCTGATGCGTGTATGGTAAAAATTTTTTCCCATTCTGAAGGCTCTCTCTTCACCTCACTGATTATTTCTTTTGCTGAGAATAAACTTTTTAGTTTGAATCCATCCCACTTATTGATTCTTGATTTTATTTCTTGCACTATAGGACTCTTATTAAGGAATTTGAGGCCTAATCCGATATGATAGAGATTTGGGCCTACTTTTTCTTCTATTAGATGCAGTGTCTCTGGTTTAATTCCTAGGTCTTTGATCCACTTTGAGTTGAGTTTTGTGCATGGTGAGAGATAGGGGTTTAATTTTCTTTTGCTGCACATGGATTCCAGTTTTCCCCAGCACTGTTTGTTAAAGAGGCTATCATTTCTCCAATATATGTTTTTGGTAACATTGTCTAATATGAGAAAACTAGATTTATGTGGGTGTTTGTATCCTCTATTCTATATCATTGGTCTATAAGCTTATTTTGGTGCCAATACCAATACCATGCCTTTCTTTTTCCTTTTTTTTAAACTATTGCTCTGTAGTATAGTTTAAGGTCTGATATAGTGATGCCACTTGCTTTACACTTCTTACTAAGGATTGCTTTAGCTATTATGGGTCTTTTTTTTTCCAGATGAATTACATAACTGCTTTTTCTATTTCTATTTCAAACATGTATATCATCCTGATTTAGTCTGGGCACATTGCATGACTCTAGAAATTTGTCAATGCCTTCAATATTTTCTATTTTATTGGAGTACAAATTTTCAAAATTATTTCTAATTATCTTCTGTATTTATGTAGTCTCTGTTGTGATAGTTCCTTTTTCAACATGGATGTTAGTAATTTGAGTTTTCTCTCTCCTTCTCTTCATTAGCATGGCTAAAGATTTCTCAATTTTATTTATTTTTTCAAAGAACTAACTTTTTGTTTTGTCAATTTTTTCAATTGTATATCAGCTCTAATTTTAATTTTTTTATATCTTTACTGCTTTTGATGTTTGTTTGTTCTTCTTTTTCTAGGACTTTGAGATGTAATGTTATGTCATTTATTTGTTGACTTTATCTTCTTTTAATAAATGAACTCCATGCAATGAACTTTTCTCTTAGTAAAGAGAAAAAATTTCTTCATTCTGACCCAGAGATTTTGATTTTTGTATTAGTATTCTCATTTACCTCTAAAATTTTTTAAATCTCCTCTTTGATGTCTTTTGCAACTCATTGTTCATTAAATATCATATTATGTAGTCTCCAGGTGTTGCAGTAGCTTCTATTTTTTAATCATCGATTTCTAATTTTATTCCATTATGATCTGATAGAATGCAGAGTAATATCTCTATGTTTTTGTATTTGCTAAGGGTTTCATTGTGGCAGGATTTATGGTCTCTTTTAGAGAAAGACCTATGTGATGCTGAGAAGAAAGTGTATTCACTAGTTGATGAGTGAAATATTCCATATATGTCTGCTAAATCTAAGTTACTGATTGTATTGAGTTCTATAGTTTCTTTGTTTAGCTTTTGTTTGAAAGATCTATCCAGTGGTGAAAGAGGTGTGTTAAAGTCAGCCAGAATTATTGTTTTGTGGTCTATTTGACTCTTGAACTTGGGAAGAGTTTGTTTGATGAATGTAGTTGTCCCATTTTATGGGGCATAAATATTTACAATTGCTATGTCTTGTTGATGTATGGTTCCCTTAAGCAGTATAAAATGTCCTTTATCCCTTTTGATTAACTTTGGCTTGAAGTCTACTTTATTTGAAAATAGAATGGAAACCCCTACTTGTTTCCACAGTCTATGTGAATGATATGTTTTTTCCCAAATTTTCACCTTCAGTGTGTGAATGTGTTTTCTTATGAGATGAGTCTCTTGAAGGCAGCATATTATTGGGTCTTTTTTTGATCCAATATGCTAGTCTGTGTCTTTTGATTGGTGAGTTTAGGCCATTAATATTCAGGGTTGTTATTGAGACATGATTTGTTTTCCTGTGTTTTTTTTTTTATTTAAACTTGACTTGCTTTCTCTTTTGGCTGGTTTTCCTTTAGCATAATACCTCTGTTTGCTGATTCTCATTATTGTTTTTCATTTCCTCCTCATGAAATATTTTGCTGAGTATGTTCTGTAGTGCCAGCTTTCTAGCTGTAATTCTTTTAACTTTTGTTTATCATGGAATGTTTTTATTTTGTCACAAATATAAATCTTAATTCTGCTGGATATAAGATTTGTGGTTGGTATTCATTTTCTTTCAGAGCTTGTTGTATATTGTTCCAGGATCTTCTAGCTTTCAGGGTCTGGGTTGAAAATCTGCAGATGTCCTAATAGTTTTCCCCCTGTATGTAATCTGATTCCTTTCTCTTGTGGGATTTAAAATTCTCTCCTTAATCCGTATGCCTGGCATTTTCATTATAATGTGCCTTCGTGTGGATCTGTTGTGATTTTGTACATTTGGTGTCCTGTAAGCCACTTGTATTTGATTTTCCAGTTCCTTTTTCATATTTTGAAATTTTCTGATATTATTTCATTGACTAGATTGTTCATTCCTTTGGTTTGGAACTGTATGCCTTCCTCTAACCCATGATTCTTAAGTTTCATCTTTCTGTGTTATCCCATAATTCTTAAATGTTCTGCTCATAGTTTCTTACCATTTTTACTGTGTGGTCAACATTCTTTTCAAGATTATATATTTTGTCTTTATTTTTGCCTGAGGTCTTGTCTTCCAACTGATCTAAACTGTTGATAGTGCTTTCTATTTAGTTTTTAATTTGGTTTGTTTCTTTCATGTCAAGGATTTCAGTTTTTTGTTTTTCAGAACCTTTATCTCCTTATTGAAGTAATAATATTTTCTTTCCTGTATTTGCTTATGTAGCTTTTTCCCAAAAATGATTTTTTGCAACCTGTATTTGCTCTCTTCTATCATTCTTTAATTCACAAAACATTTTAATTATATAATTATGTACTCCTGAACTCCTTTTCTATCATTTCTTCTGTTGTGCTCGTCAGATATTCTAATAATGTAGTATCTTGGTTTGTTAGGAGCACTTTCTTCCCTTGTTTTTTCATGTTGTTTGTGTGTCTTCCCTTCTAGCACTGTGAATCTGAGGCATTACAGTTTTTACCCTATAGGCTTATAGTGTCCCTTCAGGGTTCCAATACTGCCGAAGTCCAGCTGCAGCAAAATAACAGGGGGGGGGGGTGTGATGAGCAACTTGTGTACATTGATACAGCAGGAGTAGGAGCCATTTATTGTAGGACAACAGAGGTATTTATACATTCCACACAGCTTATCTTAATTAGCATAAACTAGATACATCAGTCAACCAATAAGGAATCTCCACACTTAATGGCTCGCTGGCGTTACTTCACAAACCACTCCCTCTGGCATTTTGCCAGGCGCCAACCAGACTTGTTTACAGACTCTAATATTCCCCTGGCAAAATGCCAGGCGCCATCCTGACTTGTTTACAGACTGTAACACAATACCTCTCCTTTATGGGGGAGAACAATATTAACAGATCCCAATACAAAAAATACACAACCTCAAACCAAATAGCTGCTATAAAGACATTAATAGTTTTGTTCCAATGTGCAGAAATCGTGAGTTCAATTATTATCTATAATATAAATAGTAGGTTTGCAAAAGTGAGAACCGGGGGTGAGGTGTAGGATGAAATGTTGAGGGAATAGGAGGTGAGGGTATAGAGTTATTAGATCATAGAAAGCATGAGCAAAACATCTAAAGAAGTTGTTTAGTGACAGGAGAAGAGAGAAAAAGGGATTTTGGGGAGACAAGTAAGTGGGAAGACAATAGAGCACAACAAACAAACAAACATAACAATTAAAATAAATAAAAAATTAAAAATAGGAGGTAAAAGAATATACAACATAACTATAATATACTATTCAGACATCCCAGTCCTCAGTAGCTTAATTCATGAAAAGTGCTTGGTTTCACAAATGTTGGGGATGTGAGGAACAGAAAAGAGAGAGAAAAGAAACATTCTCGAAGGAAGCTACAAGGGTTGTATTTGTTGGAGATCAGTACCTTTCCAGCTTCCTTCTCATCCAATAGGTGGGGTTGTCTGTTGTTTGCTTTTATCTCAACCCTCAGGATGGTGAAGGTTGCTAGGGTGCGAGGGTTGGTCTTGTGGGCAGAGCTCCAGGAGGTGGGGTATAACATTACTGGTCCCCAACAAGAGATTAGAGACTGCACCCCAAGGATCTCCTTTGGGGCCCTCTCGTGTGATGGATGCACCTAGTTTTATGTCCTAATATTGCTTGTAGATCTCACAATTCCTGATCTCTAATTTAGTCTCTAAACTGTATCTCAATCACCCCCAACCCTTTCTACTTCCCAGTCAGGAAACTTTCTCTTTGGAAGTCTTGTGGGCTGAGCTCTGGGGGCTGTGTTCCTATTGCAGAGAGCTGTTTTGTATTGAGCAGTTCAGGACCCAGTTTTGCGAGCTACGGACTGGCTACATACCTGAAAGCACTGCACTATGCCAGGTTAGTGACTGCCAGAGAGAGGGGGATGTTTGGTACCTTGATATCATTTCTAAGTCCCAGTCGGTGTCTAAAGACGGTGATGAAGTTGTCCCAAGATTAAGCTTTCGTTCAGCAATGAGATGTGAGTTCTGGTGAGGCCAAGCAGTGGGGGGGGGGGCATGTTCAGAGATGCAGCTCTGTGGCCTGCAGCGTTGTGGTTGGCGGCTGTCTTGAGACTCTGTGCAGTGTCTCTAGTCCTGAACTGCTCAATACAAAACAGCTCTCTACCATGTTCAGGGGACTATGGCAGTGGTTGCAGTGTCCCGAGATAGAGGTGACCAGAGGAGCCCCACGTTGGTAGATGGGGGTAAACATGGGAGTGATGGCCTGAGTTCCTGCAAGGGTGGGCAGCCAGGAGTCCTGCACGGGTGCTGATCCCAGTGGTCCTGTGAAGGCACCTGGAGGTCCTGTGTGGGTGAGTGACCTTATCCTCAAATCTTGAGAATTCACTTCTACTTGTAGAAATCCATCCAATGTCATCATGTCGACACACCAGCCTTATGACTTGAAATGACTGGAAAGCAAACTCTAGACTTTCAGAGCAGGTGGGGAACATACTGGGGCTTCATCAAGGGGAAACAGCAGAAACTGGGAACCACGAGGATCATTTTGAGGCATCAGAAGGGAAGCTGGTTTAAAGGATAAATATGTGAGACTCCCTGAAAACTCTTATAATTAATAAAGTCAATTAATTTATGAGACTAATGTCTCAGAATCATGAGCAAGTCAAAAGCTATTTCTGTGCTCAGTTTTTCCACTTAGCTTTATGACAAGTATGGATTACCAGAATATTATGAACAACACGGAGAGAAGCGCTAGATATTTGTAAGAAAAAAAAGTGTTATTCTGTTATCTTAGTGCTGAAAGAGATTTGGGGGAAAGAAAAATGGCTGGATCCTGAACTTTAGCTACTCCAACAAGTGAATTCCATCCTTTAGAACCTGTTAAATCTTTGCTTCCAGATTCTATATTACTCAGGAGGAGGTTCAGTAACATAGAAAAGAAAATTGTGCTTAAAGTGACTGAACAAAATACAAGCACTTTTTTTTTTCTCATGCATCTAAGAGATTGAAAATTGGTAATCCAGGTGTAGTTCATTAATGTCTTAGATCCACAAGCATTTTAAACTTCCTCCCATTCTCCTAGTTTTGATGATGGCTCTTCTTCAGTTCCCTAGCACCCTGATAGCTTTCCAGGAGGAGAGAGGAAAGGCATAAGCCAGCCACATCTGCACCTGCCTTTCAGGGAATCTATAGCAACCACATCTAATGGCTTCCAGTTGTATTATTAGCCAGAATTGTGTTAAAAGCTACAGATCAAAATGGAAAAAGTAGTTTTCAGTATTCAGACTCATGACCTTTGGGTCATGTTGATAATAGTTGCCTCAGTTATTTTCAAGGAACTTGGAAGCCACTTTTGTTTAGCTCAAACTGGTTAAAGTCACTGACCATTCACCTGGGCTTGGGCAATGCCTAATGGGTGACTTTGGCATTGGAAGGTGGAAAACTCTGCTTCAGATGACACTAATGACACCAGTTTTTGAACACATACCTTATAAAGAGACATGATGACTGATTATGCACATGTAGGCCACTGATTACTTCCCTTTTCCTTCCCTCCAATCACTTTTCCCATGCCTTAGACTACCCTGCTTCTTTATTCCTATTCCCGATTCTCAGGAAGATAGATTTCAGAATTGCCTTTCCATCTCCTCACTTGACTGGCTCTTGAATAAGCTTTTTTCCTTTCTCAAAACTCATAATTTCAATGATTGACATATTGCATGTTAGGTAAAATGAGCTGGTTAGTTAATGTTCTCAAGAAAACCAGTATTTGTTGATGAGAAAGGGAGCTTGGATACTGTGCAATTCATTGAGCATGATACTCTATGTGGTATATTTTTCACTATCTGGCAGGAGCAGATAGTATTATATATTATTGTTTATAGGTATCTGATTTTCCTGAAAGACCTACTGTTGTCCTTCCCCACTGAAATTAAGCGGGGCCATGAGTGTTGTTCTAGTTAATAACATCAATAGTGGTGATATGTGTTGCTTCCTGGAGAAAACCTCCAAGCTAGTGCACAGTTTACAACTCTGGTGCAGAATGTACAGTGTCCCACATGATAGCTCCTTTACCAACCTGGGACGCTGAGTGATTTCAATGAGCAGAGTTTCCCTTCAGGTAATTATAGTCATCACCTGACTATTAGCTCATGTACTGTGACAAACCCCAGAGGTTCAAGAATTGCTTTTTACTATCACATCATCTAGCCTACCATTTAACACTTGCCTTCCAACACTAGATTTTAAAGAGTGTTTGGTCATTTCTATTTCTTCATTATATTTTTATATCATTTTCCCTTGTTTTCATTCTTTTTCCTGTCAATCTCTACCTTTTACCAGTTACCCACCTCCACCCCCTTTTCTCTTTCTGAGAGAGGAGCACTGTGAATGACATCTAGTTCCATTCTTGGCACTGAGGTCAAAAGAGTTTCCTCCTCTTTGGAATAAGAAAGAACAACTTATAGTAGCTTCACTTTCCTCTACTTAACCCATTTTAAATCAGCCAGGAAGCTTTGCCCAGCCAAGTGCTCTCTCCAGCATCTCTAAGTGTCTTTTGTTCAGTCTTGCTTCCAATTTGTGGATATGATTGAAGATTGGGACAAAAAGATGTCTCTACTAGTAATTATGTTACTTGATTAAACCTGATGATAGCTCAGCAAGTAAATAATGGTTTTAATTAAAATTTTTACTTTTGCAGCCAAAAATGCAGAGGATAAGTAGGAAACTTGATGCAATATCACAAGATAAAACTCCTGAAATATAATTGAAAGGATATAAAAGAGCATATAGCTTGAAGCTTCACACATTCTACTTAGAGTAGGCTTAATTGGCTATATATTGCTATATTTAGGTGTCATAATTATAGTAGATTTTTAAAGTAGAGACAAGAAATAGCTTCCATTGCTAAGAAAGTTTTTGTGATGATTGCATCCTACAGAGATGATAAAAATCATCTAAATGTGTCAGGCTTTAGAGGCAAGATATTGTGTAGTAATTAGGTCATGGTGACCAGATTTGTAAGGAGTATATTAAGTGCACAGTAAGAGAAGAGGATGAGCAAGACTTTCGAACTTGGAATTCATTTTTGAAAGTTTAATTGAGTTAACTCAGGTGTGCCTTGGAATGAAGATTAAGAGTTAAACGCCCTATTCTTACCACTCTCAAATGGTTTAGAATCCTATTTAATGAGACATATTCTTCTCTCTACCTTTGCCACTTTTCTGTTGATATTCAGGGAGGTATATTCATTCAGTCAGAAAAAAATAGTATCTTTAAAATCCCAAGTTAATGTTCTATGGTAAATATATGGCTAATTGTATTAGGAATAGTTGGAAATTGCATCATTTGTAGTAAGCAAGTTTTTTTTTTTTTTTCCAAAGCCTTTCTTTAGGCTGTCTATCTGTACCTCCCATACCCCATCTGGGTCTTCTGTCACGGTCATCTCTGCGCTAAAGGTCCATCATGAATGGTTAAATAATGGTTTTAATTATTCATCATGAATTAAAAGTTCACCATGAATTATGTATTGTTGTATTTAATTTTCTAATGTTTTAAAGCATTTATTTATCTATTATATGAGACATATTGGTTTGTAATAGTCTTCCTTTTTAAAGAATAATCATTATATTTTTATGTCAGTGTTATATTGACTTCATAATACATGTATATATTATTGACCATATATATGTGTGTATATATATATATATATATATATATATATATATATATATATTTCTCTTCCTCTAAATTGTGTAAATTACTGTATTTGTTCCTTGCATATTTTTTATGTAATTCATCCATTAAACCACCTTGGTTTAAAGTCTTCTTATGAGATATTTTAGAAAAAAAATCCTAAAATATGTATAGCTCTGTTTCTTCTGATTATGATTTGGTAATTTTGAAAGTTTCCCCTTTTTTTTAATTGGCAAATTTGTTAGTATAAAAGTAGTGTTATTTTATTATTCCTTCAGTGTCTTTTTTGGTAAGGGAACTATCATAAGACTTATATTAAGAACTTTTGTAATCATTTTTTAAATATTAGTACTTTCCAGGATATAATATTTATTCCTGTTCTTCTCAGTGTATGCACTATTTGGAAGACATTTCTATTTCCATAATTTCTGAGGGTCAGGCCCAGACACAAGTACATCCAGCATCCCTCTAATGGATTAAATGTTCAGCCATGGTTTAGAATTATTGCTTTAAATGCTCAAGATTCTATACTTAGTTTCTGTTTCTAAATATACTTCTAGAAACTTCAAATTTTTCAACTGTCTACAAGGGAAGTTCATTAGTTCTGTCTCTAAAATGTGTTCTTCCTCTCATAATTTTTTTCTTTATAAGCCAACTTAGTTAAGGCAAATTTACATTTGAAACTCGAGGTTTTCAGTATAGAGATCAAAGAATTTTGAGAGATACATTTAACCACCACTCTCATGGAGATGTGCATTCTTATTATTCCAAAAAATTCCCTCATGCTTCTCCAATTCATTTGCCTATCATCCAGTAAGAGGGTATATGACAGAGTTCTTAGAGACCCTGAAATCACATGTGTGATTCATATGCAAGTGACTAAAACACCGATGACCACACTTTATTCTCAGTTCTTTCTTTACCCTTACCTTTGATCATATGATGAGCTTCTAGAAACCCAACTAAATAAAAAAATGATTTATTCTTTTCTTTGTTTACAAATTCTTTCTCCTCATACTTTGGTGCTAGACAGAAGTGGACTTTTACAGTATTATAGTTCATCAGGGTGACTTGAAGGACAGTAGGAAGGGAAGTCCAAGCAGTTTTCCACTTGCTTAGTAACATAAGTTGCCCAGAGTATGATTTGGTAGCATTTCTTTCCAGAAATAGTTAAAGGTTTAGTCTGATTCTTTTGGACTTAGAAGGAATGTATGTCCAGGAAAATTATGTTGGTACATTTCTTGGAAGAAACACTCAATGTGAGAATATATATTAGCCCCTCATAGAAATAAATAGTTAAAGTGTACCAATGATGAGCGCTTTAAAATCAGGTGGAAAAAAAAAGATTTGTTCTGTCAATGTTAGTTTACTTCCTTTCCCTGTACAGTTTTTACATAATAGGCCTCCTGGGGGTCATGCAGCCAGAGATGGAACTTGTGATTGAACTTAACAACACAGAGTGGTCTTCATGAGGTTTACCTGGCTATTAAGCAAGTAACTGAGTGTTTTCTAGTGATCATTGTTGAGGCCAGTCCCTACCTCCATTCCTCACAGAGCCAACCAATGATATGGTGATGGTGGGTTGATTGCATGAGGTACCAGTGATGATTTGTTCTCAAAGAGGTTTTTGCTCTGGATATGGATTTGTATTCCCTACATGAGATTTACAGGTATGGTCAGGTACCCCATAGCTTGGTGAAATAGTGGATGGTGATTCAGCTAGTTATGTCCAGAGTTAGAGATGACAAATCTTGCAATGGTGCTGAGCTGCCCTCTGAAGCAGCGACAGATTCTTTGTAAAAATGGCAGCACACACAAGTTTAGAAACCAAAGGATGGAAAGGTAGTTTTTTTTTTTTATCATTTTGCACAGTATTCTTAGGTAGGCTTGATTTTGTCCACCCTACTACTCCCATGAAATATTTGGCAATGTTTGGAGACTTTTGATTTTAATGACTCCGGGGGATTCTACTGACATTTAGAAGTAGAAGGTAAAGATACCACTAAATGTCCTTCAATAAATATGCAATCCCTTATAACCAAGAATATTCCAGCTCAAAATTTCAATCGTGGTTAAGTCTGATAAATTTTGCTGTACACTCATGATTATTGAATGTTTCTTTTCATGAGATAGATAACTGGGAAGACTCAAATGGTAGCCAAGAGACATGGTAGATTCCTGTATATTCTTCCTTAGAACATTTCCATAGAGAGTCAATCCTGAGCACATCTATTATACCTAAATGACATTAAATCTATCAACACATTAGTTTACATTTAAGTTTACTATTAAACATGCAGCCATTCTCAGGGATAAATTTTAAGCAGTGCAAACATTTTAAATATTCATATTTTGCATATTATATGCACAGTGTTCTCACTCAACTTCCCTTGTAATAGGTAGAATAAAATGTGGCTCCTGGTTGTCCTCACCTGTTGGTGTTTGTGATTTTGTGTAATCCCCTCCCTTTGAGTATGATGGGATCTTTGATTTACTTCTAGTCAATAGAATATGCAACTGTATTATAGTGGATAAAACTCTGTTTTGCTAAGCAGACTCCTGCCAAAGAGTCTCCTTGTTGGTTAAGTCAGTGTCCATGCTGGGAAAAACATATAGCAAGGATCTGGGGCAGCCTCTAGGAACTGTGTGTGGCATCTAGCCTTTACATTAGATTACCTTACCAGTCACTACCTAGCAGGCACCTGGGGCCCTCATCCCTACAAAAGAAAGGGAATGAATAGTGCCAACACCTAGCATGAATTTGGAAACATTCTTCTCCAGTAGAGCCTCTGGGTGAGAATGCATTCTGGCCAACATCTTGATTGTGAAACTCTAAGCAGAGAACCTCATCAAACTGTCCCCAGGCTCTTGATCCACAAAAAGTATAATAGGCATGTGTTGCATTAAGCCACTACAGATATGGTGATTTAAAATGCAATGATAGAAACCCACATCCCTTGAAAGCTAGAACTCAAATGCTCTGCAGGTAACTAAAGCCTTGGATGCTTATTTTTTCATCTAGCATAGTTGACTTGAAAGTGCACACCCATGAATAATCTGGGCAGAGAGGAAATGAGAGAGAGAGAGAGGAAAGGAGAGGAAGGGAGAGGGAGGTACAACATAGGAAAGGCAGGAAGACAAAAAGGAGGCAGAGGCAAAACTCAGATAAGGATGATCAACCAGATAAGATGTCAGCAGCTATACAGACTTCAAAACAATAGTGTTATTTGAAAGATATGGAAAATTCCCTTACTGTTCCCTTCCCTGGTCTGCCTCACCCTGCCCTAAATAATCACTCCATCAAAACTCCTCCCATGACCTGGCCCTGCTAAGGCCATATAAAACCCAGATCCTTATGGTAGCCCTCCACCTCCACCAAAGATGCACCTGGCTGGTGCTGAATAAAGCATCACTGGTCCATGAGGTCTCCCTTGTTTTCTTTTTCCTTTTGTATTCTCTTTCACATGCTTTCATTATTTGCTTAGACGTAAAAAACAAAAACAGAACAAAACAAAAACAACAACAACAAACACCAAACACACACAAAACAACTTCCTGGAATTCCTCTTTTTTATGTGGTGGACTTTAAAAGTTGTATAAGCCAAAGTGGAACTAACTAATGTGGGGGCTTCTTCATTCCTTAGAAAAGTGACTTATAAGACCCCACCATGGTGGGCTGGGGTTGTGGCTCAGTGGTAGAGCGTTTGCAAAGTGAGGCACTGGGTTCCATCCTTAGCACCAAATAAATAAATAAATAAATAAAGTTATTATTATTATTATTATTATTATTACTATTATTATTATTATTAAAAAGACAAGGTTCCTGGGATTATGGAAAACAAAACTGATCCCCCTCATTCAGAAATCTTGGAAGGGAAGGAGAACAAGGACAAGTGTCTTGAAGGAGGACCATCTTGCTTTATTGACAGTTGCCTCCTTAGCACTTATTCAATTTCTGTCAGACACTTTGTTACAGCTGGGATATTTCACACATGATTTCCATCTAATGCATATATTTCACTGTTAAAACATTGGCAAGAACTTCTTAACTCCTTGCTGATATTTTCCTCACCGTTCCCTGCAGTTCTCTAAGCAACTGGTTAGCCCCTAAAGGAGTTGCACTTGAAACACCAATTTTTGTTATATTCTACTTAACTCAAACAAGTATTTCCTGGCCCAAGGACAAGACATTTATTGATAAACAAGAAAGAGGGAAAAAAAGAGAGAAAGAAATAAATTAGCATGGAAAGTTTTTACTCTACTTGCAAGCAGGACTGGGAACAAGAATGCTTCATCATCGTAATGATATTATTTTTTACTATGAGAAAGTTATTTAATAATCTTTTCCAAGCCAGATGTTAAAGAGAGAAAGGAACTGTTGAAGAATGTTGAGTATATGGTTTAGTAACAAGAAAAGAGCTTTAATAGTTTAATAGTAATTTTCCAAATCTTGATATTGCTATATTTTGATTAAAAAGGAAGAAACTCCAGATACTTGAATGGGAATGTTAATTTTAAACATCTCCACTATTTGAGACATCTTCTGTGAATTACAGAGAGCTGGAGAGCTTACAGATGAACAGGATGTGTATTCACTGAAATTTTTAACAGACACAGAGGTTTCCATTTAGCTTTGGAAATAAGGTACATACCTTAGTAACTAGTGGGTATACACATAGAATTCCAGGGTGCCTGAACAGTTTGTGATAATAGGTAAATTTGTTTAAACAACAAGAAAAAAAAAAGGCCAAAGCTGTCCCACAGAAGTTTTTCTGTCATTAACCCAGCTTCTATTTTGGGGGGCAAACATCGAAATCACTTCTCAATGTCAAAAATTAATTTTGGATCATCACAACAAAGAGTCATATAGAAAAATAAAGAGAAATAAATTTTTCATAGAAAAAAATTTTATCCTGATAAAAAATATTCATTTCAAAACAACATCTAGTAGACAGTGGGTTGTACATACCCTGGAGTTGATGGTTTGCTATTAAACTATAGAAGGGTAATGCTGTTGCCAGTAGATTGTTTTTCCCATCTGTGGATACTGATATTTTCCAAATGTCAGGGTAAATTTTCTCTGTGCTTTGGTAGAGCAATTTCCACTATAGGAAAACTGATGTATTTACCTATCTCTTAGAATACACCATCTGTATTTGTCAAACTTTCTAAACATTGCAGGAATCTGGGCTGTGTGCCTGCTTAGAATTTTCCTGGTAACTGAGTATCAATGGCCACCCAGAGGTGGTTGAAGCCCCCCTGCATTCTACAAGCAGGTGGTAGTGGAAGAGCGTATGAAATGCAGACACAGGGCTAGGCTCTGTGCAGGTGAATTCCCAGTTTTTCAACACACATGACCCAATATGCACAGGCCATTATGCCTGTCTCTTTAGATTTCCCTTGTCCTGATACTTTTTCAGATCTTTTTAGGAAATGACACCAGATGATGAGAGGATGAATCCATTTTTAAAATGTAAGAAAAATAAATGCTTAATGTTCTCAACTATGGTGCTTCTAAGCAAATTTGATTTTAATTTCTTTGTATAAACACAACAGATATATATGATTGAATTTGGTATTATTATAATGTAAATTTAGTTTAGTAGAATATTTTTGTAGACCTTCAGTAACCAAAGGCTAGCTGTAACTCAGACATGGGTTTATGATTTTGCAGCATAGAAGCAAAAAGGATAGAAAAGCAGAGGGAGTATGGAGGAAAAGTCATTTACAATATTTGAACCAAATTCCTGCTGTGGCCTCTATAACAGTGCATGCTGACTCAGAATGTGTGTCTCCAGGGAGTTCTTCTTGCCAGCATCATGCTGATCTCACACTAACCAACTCCCAATGCTGGAGAGAACAGAGTGATACTAATTCTCCTTTACTGCTGGTAGAAATGTAAAATACTGCAGCCACTTTGGAAGACAGTTTTGCAGTTTCTTACAAAATAAACAGGCTCTAGCAATACAACCAGTGATCATTCTCCTTGGAATCTACGGAAAGTAGTGCTGACTTATTGTGTTAGTTAGCTTTTTGTCACAGTGACCGGCATACCTGACATACCTGACAAGAACAACTTAGAGGAAGGAAAGTTTAGTTTGGCTCATGGTTTCAGAGGTCCCAGTCCATGGTTGGCCACCTCCAATGGTCTGGGCATGAGGTGAGGCAGAACATCATGGTGGAAGGGTGTAGTGAAGGAAATGTGCTCAACTTCTGGGGTTGAGCAAGGAGAGATTTAATCACCAAGGCCATGTACCTCCCTAGTCATCTGCTTCCTCCCAGGTCCCACCTTCTACAGTTACCACGATTCAAAATATAGATTCTTGGATGAGCTTAGAGCTCTCATACTCCAATCATTTCTTAAAACACCCACCTCTGGACATTAACACATGAGATTTTAGGGAGACATTCTAGGTCTAAAGCACAACACTGTATGCATACGGATGTTCACAGCTGATTTGTAATTGCCAAAACTTGGAAGTATCCAAGATAACTTTCACTAGGTAAATGGTTAAAAGAAATGCTGTGGTATACCCAGAAAATGGAATATTTTTCAGTGCTAAAAAGAAAGGTATTATCAAGCCACATGAAAAAACACAGGGATAAGTTAAGTGTTAAGTGCACATTACTAAGTGAAAGAAGCCATTCTGGAATGAATATATAGACTATAATTCCATATAAATGACATTCTTAGAAAAGGCAGAACTATGGAAACAGTAAAAAAAAAAAAAATCAGTGGTTGCCAAAGATTAGAGGGAAGAATGAATACGTACGTGGAGCACAGATGAATTTTGGGGGGACAAAACTACATTTATTGATATTATAGTGCTAAATATGTGCCATTTTATGTTTGTCCAAGTATATAAAATATAGAGCACCAAGGGGCTGGGTTTGTGGCTCAGTGGTGGAGCCCTTGCCTGGCGTGTGTGAGGCACTGGATTCAATTCTCAGAACAGCATATAAAGAAATGAATAAAATAAAAAGGTTCATCAACATCTAAAAGCACTAAAAAAACCATAGGGAGCATCAAGAATGAACACAAATATGAACTATAGACTCTGAGTGATAATGACATGTCAATGTAGGTCCATCCGTTGGTTGGCATGTGCAGTGGAGAGGCTGTGTGGGAAGAGTTGGCATATGAAATATCTCTGTACATTCCTCTCAATTTTGCTGTGAACTTAAACTGCTCCAAAAATAAATTATTTTTTTAAATCAGAATAAAAGCTTGTTTACATATGGCAGGAATATTTACTTTTTTACAGAGCAGAATTTGATTCATTAGGTGTGATTGCAACTATTATTGCCTGTGGGCTTTACAGAAAAATGATAACCATAGCTAATCTGCAATTTCTAAGATATCTAGGAAAACTGATAACCAAAGATGATTTGCAATTTCTAGATTACTATAATCTAGAACTACTTCTGTATGATTATGATCTGTTGTGCCAAGATTCTGAAGACTTTGGCTTTTACCTTGTTATGAACTCGCACGTGTTAGAGCCAATTGCTAGATTACTTGAAAAGATAAACTTTTCAGACACAAAGAATAAATGTTTTCATTTCAAGCTGGTTGGTGTTTATAATTTTAATGTTCTAATTAATGAATTTCAATTTTTCACTAACTCTTTTACATGCATCAGTTATCATCTAGTGATGGGAAAATTCCATATTATTAAAGGGAAAAAAAGTACAAAATTATAAATCAGAGAAAATATATCCCATTTACTGATCCATCCTATGTGAAAAAAAGCAGTTTGTGTGTGTGTATATATATATATATAGTTTCAGTTAATCATTTTATTTGCGTTAATTGTAAATTCAATGCAGTTGCAATATATAAGATATACCTGGGTACCTTCAGGTAGCGTCTTGCATGACTACTGGATAGAACATGATTATTGCTAGAGAAGTGAAATTAATTCAGTCCAACAACCTTATTCATATTTCACCAGTTTTACAGATACTGGTGTGTGTATGTCCATTTGCTTAGTTGTATTCTGTTTTTCAGGTACACGTTTACCTAGTAACCATTGTAGTCAAGTTACGTAACAGTTCCATCACCACGAGGATCCCATTGTAATCACACTCCCCTTCATCTACTTCTCTCCCTTTCTCCAGTCCTTGGAAACCATTAACATGTTTCCCATCTCTGTACTTTTGTCATCTCAAGAATTTTTAATAAATGGAATCATATGACATGCCAATTTTGAAAGTAGTTTTTTAATAGCCAGCATAATTCTCTTGGGATCCATTCAAGTAATTACATATATGACTGGTTCATTCTTTGTTATTAATGAGTAGTTCTCCATGGTACGTATATTAACAAATCCCCCACTGGAGTATATCTAGGTTGTGGTACAGGGATTGAACCCAGGTGCAGTCTATCTCTGTGCCACACCCTCAGTTTCTTTACCTTTCTATTTTATTTTGAGTCAAGATCTCCACTAAGTTGCCAAGGCTGACCTCAAACTTGTGATCCTCTTGCCTCAGCCTCAGCCTCCCAAATTTCTGGGATTATAAGTGAGCACCATTAGGACCTAGTTTAAGTATTTTTTTTTTTTACAATTAATGTTGTGAGAGCAATCGAACCCCATAAGTACAAATATAAACTTCATTTTAAATTTTGGACACTTTATACAAAAATCAACTTCAAATAGATCATGGAGTTAGACACAAAGTTAATTAGAAGAAAAATTTTGAGATCACAGGCTGGACGAAGAGTTTTTAGTAAAACCACCCAAAACATTATCTATCCATAAAAGGGAAAAACTCATACATTTTTAACTCTTTAAAATTAAGGGGAAAGAAAAAGAAGAATAAGAATCACAAAATGCTGAAGATGTGGCTTTGTGGTTACTTTGTCCCTGGGTTCAATCCCTGGTTACCACCCCCCCAAAAAAAATAGTGATAACATCAAATGCTATTGAGAATACAAAAAACTAGATCATTCACATACTGCTAGTGGCATTGCAAAGGATATAGCCACTCTGGAAATTGGCCTGGTAGCTTCTTATAAAACTAAACTTGTACTTAACTATATGATTTGACAGTTTCACTCTTGGACATTCACACCAGAGATGTGAAAATTCATGTTCACACAAAAATATGTACAGATGTTGCATGAATTCATAGCATCTTTATTCACAATAGTGCCACAGAAGAAGAAAAAGAAAAAAGAAAGAAGGAAGGAAGGAAGGAAGGAAGGAAGGAAGGAAGGAAGGAAGGAAGGAAGGAAGGAAGGAAAGAAGGGAGGGAGGGAGGGAGGGAGGGAGGGAAACTTTTCTTCATTTAATTGTATCCTATCTTTGCCAATAATCAGTTGGAATGTTTATATGGGTCTATTTTGGGGATCTCTATTCTTCTCCAGTGATTTGCCTGTCTATCCCTCTTTCAACACCATACCTGCTCCTATACTGACCTTTCCTTGGGGTGATTAGGACAGGAGGATAGTGCCCTGTAAGAAAGGCCTTAGGGTTTTAGGCTCCTGATTGGTTAATTTGCACATGAAGGGCTGGCTGGCAGATGTTTGTTTTCTCTAGGACTGAGCTAACCACCAGAGGGATGGCGCTTCTGGGATGTGAGAAGTCTCAGGTATTTAAGCATCAGATTTAAAAATACAGTTAATACAATTGTTCAAGCACTAGTGGAATGGTATGAAATAATGATTTTAAATATGCCATGTCTCCATCCCAGCAGTGAAGTTTATCCAGACCCAGCTAACCTTCTTCATGGGAAGACCTAGAAATGGGAACAGAGTTTCTGGATTTTCACAATAATTCTGGGATTATGGTTAGGATTTCATAAACCTTAGAGATTCCTTGTAGGGCAAAAGCACCATTGCGGTCAGTTCTTTTTCAGCACAAAGAGCAGAACTGGTGGATGGAAGCCTATTGTTTTATGACCAGCAAATTCTGAAAAAGCCCTACAGTGATGGATGCCTTCTCAGGGTCGGAATGAAAGTTTCCATCTGAGCATCCTGTAGAGATGCATAAAAATCACTCATACGTTGACATCTGAGCAATGGGATTTAATTGACACCTATTTAAAAATCCATTTCATTGTCCATGTTGGAGAGAACTAAGTGTGCTGAAGCTATGAGTTTGACTTTCTACCAAACGTACTGTCAGAAGAAAGAGGAATCAGTAAGACATGGAGAGTAGAATTCTGCAGGAGCAATCAAGGGAAGCCAAGAAGCACAATCAACATCATTAAACACTCTTCCCAACAAAAAAAATATTCGAAAAGATAAATAAAATAGGGTTTTCTGAAAATCTTTATAAACAGAATTCCTGTTACTTTTTCATCAAGTAAAATATAACATAAATTTTACCTTAAGAACAAACAAGAAAATTTGATTGGCCCCTTTATCTATTGCTGGAGAGGTGTTTGTTAGACTCAAAGAAGAAGGAAAAGAAAGTTTTAAATTTAGAGGTGGTTATTTGCAGAGCTCTTGATTCACTCAGAGAAAAACAGCATTTCCGGATAACTCTGCTAATCCCTCCCCCATTGCTTCCTGACTCTTGGGTGTTTTCAGTCATCCAAACTGTTATCTGATCTGGACTTTCTGAAGTTTCCACAGAATGTGGTAGAGCAAAAGTCACGATTGCAAGTTAGTTCAGCTTGATCCCAAACTTCATAATTTTTCCCACTGTGTAATGAGGTCTATGACAGCTCAGATTCCAGTCTTAGACTGACAGTCTTGCATCCATTTGACCGATTTTTGCAATTTTTTTTTTTTTAGTGTCTGTTGATTATAGTCCAGAGGAATGGTTAGTATCCTTCTAAAATATGAAAAACAAAACCAAAAACAAAACATGTTATTTTGGAAGCATATTTGTTCTCCAAGGTTTTGGATAAGAAAGTTCATTATTACTCTCAGCTGTAATTGGTGCTAAAATGGGTGAGAAAGTGCTGTTTTAGACAAAAATGCCAGGGAAAACCTAAGAAGCTGTCACATGAGTGAACTGCAGAGATTTGTGAAGAGGAAGCATCCCTGGAAGAGGAAAACACATGTGCAATATCCCTTAACAAGAGCACACTTGGGGAGTTGGAGCAAGAGCAAGAAGGTCCCTGAGCCTGGAGTATAACAAACAAAGAACAGTATTGAACTTGTAGTGAGATCATATACTATAATCAAGGAGCAAAATTATCTAAAGGCTCTTGTTACATGTTTTCCACTAATTAGTTGTATTTTCTTAAATAATGTATTCCAGCTATAATCTCTACTACGGTTTTAGTGAGATTTGGAAGTGTAACTACCATTCTCTTTTAGGCCTTAAGCACTGATTCAGCATCTATGGAAACAACTAGAAGAAAAGAGATCTATAAAGTAAAAAGATTCTATAAAGGGCTTCTATAAAGTAAGGCAGGAGGCCTGGCACAGTGGCACAGGCCTGTAATCACAATAGCTCAGGAGGCTGAGGCAGGAGAATCACCAGTTCAAAGCCAGCCTCAGCAATGGAGAGGCACTAAGCAACTCAGTGAGACCCTGTCTCTAGATGAAATACAAAATAGGGCTGGGGATATGGGTCAGTGGTCAAGTACCCCGGTTCAATCTCTGGTACTGTCTGCTCAAAAAAGTAGGACCTGATGAAATTTACATATGAGTCAGAATGCATGAAAATAACACTTTAATATATAATTTGAAGTTCTTGGTTAAAAATGATGAAATGTAATATCTTAGTATTTGAAGTCAAAAACATTCTTCAGCTATATTAAGGCTATTATTCATAATTATTGAATTGGCCTTTTCTGTTTATCAAAATTATGTTGAGGGCTACTATCTTATCAAAAATTTCTGCTCAATCAGTTCCCTTCACTTTTCTATATTCATGGGATGCTCAAGTCCTTAATACTGATGGAGATCCGTAGCCACCTATTCAACGAACCAAAATCTCAGAGGGATAAAATATTACTTAAAATAGAATTCAGGTGGATTTGACACAGAAGGATACAATTCAATTAAAATCCTATTCTGGAGGCTGACCAGTACATTGACCACAAGAAATAATCCTCTCTAAAGCATCTATAATTTCTCCCTTCTTTATGAAAATGTTAATGCAAATATTTTCTTCTTTCCTATTCCAATGCATATCTGCTCTAGCCTGGAGCTAATAATAAGATCACTTTAATGTGAAATTAAATGAATAAATAAATAATGATTTTTTTCTGGCCCTGTACCACTTTGCTATAGTAAATTATTAAACCACATCCAGCTATTACTATGCTTTATCCTCGGTGCTTCTCCAAGTTACTTTCAAGAGTTTCCAGAGGGATCTTACGTTGGTCACAGCCAGTACTTTGGCCTCCACTGTCTAATGCATTCTTCAGGTTCTACAGAGCCCTGCTTTGATGTGATATCACCCCCGGGGCGGGGGGGGGGGGGCTCTGTAAAAGTACAGCCTCTGGAAGCTCAAGATGAATCTCCTGCTAGAAATGGTGCCTCCTGCTACTATTAACCCTTTCCCTCCAGGATGCACCTTAGCAGTGCCTTCAGGGGCTGTACCTCTGTGCTAAAGTGAGTGAATGTTTTCTTGCCACACTTATACATGACCTTAGAAAATTCCTCTTTGAACACGCAATAATTTGTGGAGACTTTATCTATAAATGTGTCTTTTAGTTTATACATCATGCAGACTTCTTGATAGAAAAGAAAAACCCCAAACTAAGAACTAAAGATATTGGTCTGATAGTGTTTCCATATCAAAGTACCCCAGACCAGGTGGCTTAAAGAGCAAAAATTTATTTCTTCACGATTCTAGAGGCTGTAATTCTAAGATGAAGGTGTCATCATGTGATAGCAAAATCAGACCTGGTTGTGAAATAAAATTACAAAATAATTATGGTAAGAAACCAAGGCCTGGGGGAGGGGTCAGTTCTGGTCCCCTCTCTCAGCCTTTCTCCAGGATGACTAGTTAACCATGGGTCCCTACTTTAGATTGTAAACAACTGCTTTAAGAGTCTGACTACTCCCTCTTGAAATGTAACAGATGCCTGTGAAAAGAGCCATTTCTTCTTATCTGTTTCTGTGAGCATGCTTTATGGTACAGACCCTGCACAAGGCCTTCAGACACATAGATTAGGACTTTTTTAAAAAGGAGGGAAAAGCCCCAATGGTAAGAGGGTCTAAGAGGATATCAAATAACCTATACATATTGTGAGGAACTGTGGATCAGGGCTTAGAATTGGAGTTTTTGTTTTCCTCTGGGCCTGCAGTCATAAAATAAAGTTTGGAGTTCTCCTCTGCTCCAAGTGCTGCTTGCTGCTTCTCAACCAGTCTGTTTCCTGCAACAATCAAGGTTGGGTTCCTCTGAAGTCTTTGACTTACAGATGGGTTGATATCTCCCACATCTGTGTGGGCAATGGAGTCAGGGTCACTCTGCATGAATTGGGTTGGCAAGGAAAAGACTACACAAACACAGAAATGCCTTTTTCAGGAGTCAGGGATGGCTCTGAGACCTCAGGTGTCAGCTCCCATATGGAGGGCAAGGGGAGCAAGGGAGGCAAGAGGAAGGAGAGTGAGTGCACCCTGAACCCTTCTATTTATTGGGGAAAAGACATTCAATAGAAAGTTCCACCCAAATAAGGTAAGGGATTGGGTTTGAAGGGTGGAGTCTTGCTTGGTGATGTCTTGTGGTCAGCAGATTGATGGACATCTTGGCAAGTCATGCCCATCTCAGGTGCTGTGTGGGATCACAGGCAGAGAGTGAAAGGCACACATGGGTCACACAGCCCCAAAAGTTCATAATGCGGGCCAGTCCCCATGCTCAAATGCGCACAGCTCACACACACAGCCCATGGATGGATCGCAACAGGTTAATTGATGTTCACATGGAGTTCTCTCTGTGTGCCTGCTGATGACCATAACAGCCTAGGGCTCATCCTAATACCCTCATTTAAGTTTGAAGGGATTAATAGCCCACCAAAGTGATATGAAGATTAAACAGAAAATGATCTGCCACAGAAAGAAACATCATCTAAATTTAGGCAGATCTTCCCCAAATACAGCTGCCTCAAACTTTTTTATATGACGAATCCCTTAAAGAACTTAACTTACTTACCCAGTCATGTCAGAATTAATGAGTGTAAGAAGAACTGAAACTTGAGATGGGATATCTTCTGTGTTCTGTAAACTGCCTAATATAACTCAAGTGCAAACTGTGGAGCAAGAAAAGAATTGCCTAGTCATCAATAATCTAGGGCAGCACTCCCTATTTTGCCTCAGTTATCTTCATAGGGGGAAATATATTTGGATAATTCCATATGCTCTCAACTGTTTAAATTCCCTTCAAGGACATAACACCAATGACCTAACTTCCTCCTACAAGGCTCCCCCTCTTAAAGACTCCATGTCCTCCAAATAGTGCCACATGGAAGCAGGAGATTGGCTAGAATTTCAATTGGAAAGTTCTGTTGGACTTTTTGGTGCCAATGGAAATAAACAGATTCCTTTTTGCTGAAATTTTCCCTAGGGCATTTATGACAGCTGAAGGCATATAGAAGATCTCATCCCTAGGTGTTAAGAGCATTGCATTTACAACCTTGATGAATCCAGAATAAAAATTAATTCATCTCTTCTAAGAAATAATGTTTCTAGAAGTGTTGACCCCAGTTACCTCACATAACAAACAACTTACCAGTAACGTGCTGATTGGATTTCTAAATATGAAAGTTTTGGATAGAATCCATTAGAGCTAATTTCCTTAATGAGGCCATTTTTTTGCCCAGTCCTCCTCCCTCCTGGAGCTGATGTAATAAGGTGTATTCCTTGGCATTTGCTGATTAGTCCTCATTTTAGTCAGCCCTCTGGGGAGTCGTAGATAATATCTCAGAACCAAACTAGAATTTGATTTGGTTTTCATGTAGTTGGAAAAAAAAATTTAAATGAATACAGATTTTGTCATTTCTTTTATGAGGCAGTGTTTTTCAACTCATTCATTGATTAGAAAACCTTAACTCTCTACCCAATAATCTCCTTTAGCTGAAGGCATCTCTACTAGTTACTATGACAGAGAATATTTTTCATGTTTAGTAATGGCATTTAACTGTGCTATAATTTAGAAGTGTCCCCCAAAGACTCGTGTGTTGAAGTCCTGATTCCTAGCCTGTGACACTATTGGGAGGTCACTGAACCTATAGGAGCTGGGGACATAAGGGAGGAAGTTGGGTCATTGGTGGTGTGTCCTTAAAGGGGATATTAGAACCCCCAGGCCCTTCTTCTCTCTCTTTGCTTTCCAGCAACGTTGAGGTAACTGGATCTCTCCACCATATGCTCTCCCATGATATACTATACCACCACAAGCCCAGAGAAACAGGGCCAAGTGACCATAAAATGAAACTCCTGAATCCATGAGCAAAAATAAATCTTTTCTGCATATAACTTGATTATTTCAGATAATTTGTTACAGTGACAGAAAACTACACCATTGTCTGTATTGTGAGTGGTGGAAAAATTTTTTGATGATACTAATGTAAACACATTTTTTGTCTTCATTTAAAACAACACTTTTATGCATAAACAATTTTTTATATATTGGGTTTTGTCTTCCTTATTTCTATGCCAATAAGTATGTATGGTTTAAGTCATTCTTCTTCAATAAATATGTTACACATTTTAAAGTTGTGATAAAGAATATCTAATGCTCTATCATAGGTATTTGTTAACATTTTTCTCTTCAGATATAACAGAAAATCTTTAAGATAGCAGAAATATAACTGTTGGAAAATTACTTAAGGTACAGAGTGATTTTCTTTTCTTTTTTTTTAACCTTTATTTATATTTATGTGGTGCTAAGGATCAAATCCCTGGACTCACACATGCTAGGTGAGCCCTCCACTGCTGAGCCATAACCCCAGCCCCAGAATGATTTTTTATGTTAAAATAATTGGATATTCTTAAGAATATTAATAAGTTCCATATGTTTATATGAGAAAAAGAACCAGGAACTTTTGTTTTGTATCACTGTCTTTATGCATGACAAAGGTGGATAACACATAAATATTTTTGAACTATGAAGAAAGATAAGAAAACATACTTGAACATGATATTAAGTAGAGAACTTAAGTTAATTCTTTTAAAAAATATTTTATTGTATTTATTCTAATTAGTTATATATTACAGCAGAATGTAATTCAATTAATATTTACACAATTTTTCTGTCTCTTGTTGAACACAAAGTACAGTCACACCGTATTCGTGTTTTCATACATATACTTAGGGTAATGATGTCCACCTCATTCCAGTGTCTTTCCTACTCCCATACCTCCTCCCTTCCTTTTGCTCTATCTAAAGTTTATGTATTCCTCCCATGCTCCCTCCACCATCCCCATTATGAATCAGCATTCTTATATCAGAGAAAATATTCAGCATTTGGTATTTTGGGATTGGCTTACTTCCTAGGCATTATATTATCCAACTCTATCCATTTACCTGCAAATGCCATGATTTTATTCTCTTTTAATGCTGAGTAATATTCCATTGTGTATATATACCACATTTTCTTTATCCATTCATCTACTAAAGGGCATCTATGTTGGATCTACGACTTAGCTGTTGTGAATTGTGCTGCTATAAACACTGATGTTGCTGTGTCCTTGAAGTATGCTGTTCTTAAGTCCTTTGGGTATAAACCAAGGATTGGAATAGCTGGATCAAATGGTGGTTCCATTCCTAGTTTTCCAAGGAATCTATATACTGCTTTCCAGATTGGTTGCACCAATTTGCAGTCCCACCAGAATTTTAAGAGTGTGCCTTTTTCCCCACATCCTTGCCAACACATATTGTTGTTTTTATTCTTAATAGCTGCCATTCTGGCTGGAATGAGATGAAATCTTAATATTTTTTATATATTTCTTGATTGATTGAATATCATTTTCTGAGAAGTGTCTGTTCAGTTCCTTGGCCCATTTATTTGTTTTTTTGGTGGTAAGATTTTTTAGTTTTCAGCGGACACAACATCCCTGTTTGTATGTGGTGCTGAGGATCAAACCCGGGCCGCACGCATGCCAGGCAAGCGGGCTACCGCTTGAGCCACATCCCCAGCCCCTGGTGGTAAGATTTTTGAGTTCTTAAATGTCATAGAGATTAGTGCTCTATCTGATGTGTGTGTGGTAAAAATTTGTTCCCATTCTGTAGGATTTCTATTCACCTCATTGATTTTTTTTTCTGAGAAGAAGCTTTATAGTTTGAACCCATCCCATTTATTGATTCTTGATTTTAATTCTTGAGCTATAGGAGTCTTATTAAGGAAGTCGGGGCCTAATCCGATATGATAGCGATTTGGGTCTACTTTTGCTTCTATTAGGTTCAGGGTCTCTGTTTTAATTTCTTGGTCCTTGATTTACTTTGAGTTGAGTTTTGTGCATGGTAAGAGATAGGGGTTTAATTTCATTTTGTTGCATATGGATTTATAGTTTCCCCAGCACCATTTGTTGAAGAGGATGCCTTTTCTCCAATATATGTTTTAGGTGCCTTTGTCTAATATATGATAAATGTAATTATGTGGGTTTGTCTCTGCATCCTATATTCTGTACCATTGGTCTACCAGTCTATTTTGGTGCCAATACTATGCTGTTTTTGATACTATTGCTCTGTCTTATAGTTTAAATTCTGGTATAGTGAATTTAATATTCACTTGCTTCACTCTTTTTGCTAAGGATTGCTTACCTATTCTAGGTCTCATTTTTCCAGGTAATTTCATGACTGCTTTTTCTATTCTATAAGGAATATCATTGGGATTTTGATTGGAATTGCATTGAATCTGTATAGTGCTTTTGGTAGAATGATCACTTTGACAATATTAATTCTGCTTATCCAAGAACAAGGGAGATTTCTCCATCTTCTAAGATTTCTCCATCTTTCTTTCTTTAGTGTTCTGTAGTTTTTACTGTACAGATCTTTCACTTCTTTTGTTAAGTTAGTTCCCAAGTATTTTATTTTATTTTTTGAGGCTATTGTAAATGGGGTATTTTTCCTTATTTAACTTTCAGAGAATTCTTCACTGATGTCCAGAAATGCCTTTGATTTATGGGTGTTAATTTTGTATCCTGCTACTTTGCTGAATTAATTTACTAGTTCTAGAGGTTTTCTGGTGGAATTTTTTGTGTTGGTCTAGGAATAGAATCATATCACTGGCAAATAGTGCCAATTTTAGTTTTTCTTTTCCTATTGGTATCTCTTTAATTTCTTTCATCTCTCTAATTGCTCTGGCTAGAGTTTTAAGAACTATGCTAAATAGAAGTGGTGAAAGAGAGCACCCTTGTGTTCCAGTATTTAGAGGGAATGCTTTCAATTTTTCTCCATTTAAAATGATGTTTGCCTGAGGCTTAGCATACATAGCTTTTCAATGTTGAGATAAGTACCTGTTATCCCTAGGTTTTCTAATGTTTTGAATATGAACAGGTGCTAAATTTTCTCAAGTGCTTTTTTTTGCATCTATTGAGATGATCATGTGATTCTTATATTTAAGTCTATTGATGTGATGAATTACATTTATTGATTATCCTATGTTGAACCAATCTTGCCTCCCTAGGATGAACCCCACTTGATTGTGGCACACTATCTTTTTGACATATTTTTGTATTTGATTTGCCAGAATTTTATTGAGAATTTTTGCATTTACATTCATTCAATATATTGGTCTGAAGTTTTCTTTCTTTGATGTGTCTTTGCCTGGTTTTGGAATCAGGGTGATATTGGCATCACATAATGAGTTTTGAAGTGTTCCCACCTTTTCTATTTCATGAAGTAATTTGATGAGCATTGGTATTAGCTCTTCTTTGAAGGTCTAGTAGAACTCAGTTCTGTATCCATCCAGTCCTGGGCTTTTCTTGGTTGGTAGGCTTCTGATGGCATCTTCTATTTTGTTGCTTGAAATTGATTTATTTAACCTGTGTATATCATCCTGATTCAGTTTGGGCAAATTATATGACTCTAGAAATTTGTCAATGCCTTCAATATTTTCTATTTTATTGGAGTACAAATTTTCAAAATAATTTCTAATTATCTTCTGTATTTCTGTATTGTCTGTCATGATATTTTCTTTTTCATCATGGATGTTAGTAACTTGAGTTTTCTCTCTCCTCTTTGTTAGCTTGGGTAAGGGTTATAAATTTTATTTATTTTTCAAAGAACCAACTTTTTATTTTGTCAATTTTTTCAATTGTTCCTTTTGTTTCAGTTTCATTGATTTCAGCTCTGATTTTAATTATTTCCTGTCTTCTACTGCTTCTGGTGTTGATTTTTTCTTCTTTATCTAGGGCTTTGAGATGTAATGTTAGGTCATTTATTTGTTGACTTGTTTTTTCTCTTTTAAGTAATGAACTCCATGCAATAAACTTTCCTCTTAGTACTGCCTTCATAGTGACCCAGAGATTTTGATATGTTGTATCAGTGGTCTCATTTATCTCTAAGAATTGTTTAATCTTTTCTTCGATGTCTTTTGTAACCCATTGTTCATTCAGTAGCATATTTAGTCTTCACGTTTTGGGGTTGCTTTTATTTTTTATTTTATCATTTATTTCTAATTTCACTCCATTATGACTTGATATAAAGCAGAGTAGCATCTCTACTTTTTTGTATTTGCTAAGAGTTGCATTGTGACATAATATATGGTCTATTTTAGAGAAGGATCCATGTGCTGTTGAGAAGAAAGTGTATATTGATCGATGAAATATTCTACATATGTCAGTTAAGACTAAGTTATTGATCGTTTTATTGAGTTCTAGTTTCTTTATTCAGCTTTTGTTTGGAAGATCTATCCAGTGGTGAAAGAGATGTGTTAAAATTAGCCAGAATTATTGTGTTGTGGTCTATTTGACTCCTGAATTTGAGAAGAGTTTGTTTGATGAACATAGATGCTCCATTTTGGGGGGCATGTATATTTATAGTTGTTATATCTTGTTGATGTATGGTTTCCTTAAGCAGTATGAAATGTCTTTCTTTATCTCTTTTGATTAACTTTGGCTAGAAGTCTACTTTTTTGGATATGAGGATGGAAATCCCTACTTGCTTCCGCAGTCCATGTGAGTGGTATGATTTTTTCCCAACTTTCACCATCAGTCTGTCGATGACTTTTCCTATGAGATGAGTCTCTGGAAGGCAGCATATTGTTAGGTCTTTTTTAAAAAACCAATCTGCCAGTTGTGGCAACTCCCAGCTTGGTATATGTTGACCCATATAATGGGTCAAAATAAAGCAGTTTTGTGATCAAGATATATGGAATCAAATGCAAGTTAAGTTTACAAGTGAGGTGTTATCCAAATCCATGATCACATCTGATTAACAATAAACACAGTCTTATAAATTCTAAAAAATAAAAATTTCACATATTAAAAACCATTTTGTAACCATCTGAAATTTTTGTAAGACCAGCTTATTTTCAGGGCACAAATTTTTACAAAGCTGTAAACATTTACAGAAGAAACTAAGCACAGAAAAAAATAAACTGTTACCATGTGTAGGGCTAATAGGATCAAAATTAATTTGTATCTGTGAGAACACATTAAAAAATAAAACAAGGAAAGTATATGATTTGTCTTAAGAATACTATGAAATACTTTAAAAAATAACATTTTAATGAAGAGATGTCTTTTTAGTCTCTTATTCATAGTTGGAATACAAGGCCTAAATGAAATTATTACTAAGGACATTATTTTCAGCTAATGTCCAGTGTTACATGCTTTATAACCACAATCAATTCACATATGAAATTAAATTATAAAACTTTAAGAATGAAGTAAAAATATCTATTTTTTCTGTTAATGCTAAAAGAAAATGAAAATATTTCTAGCACACTGCAATTCTGATAAAATAACATAAAAATGTTGAAAACACAGATATTTGATTACATTTCCAATAAAATTAATGCTGAGTATTATTTCTTCATTCATATATTTATCTAGCAAATGATTAGTGCTTAGTGTATTAGGTACAGTGATAGAAATGATTTTAGTGAAAATTGACACGAATTTTGTTTCTAATTATGTAAATAATTGAAGATGATCAGAAGAACTGAGGAAACAACCTATGATTATGATCATTTATTTGTTAATTTGTTTATTCATCATTTTTCATTATGGATTTGTGTTTACAGTATACATTATAAAATATCAAGTAAATTTTCTGCCATCAAAAAGTTTAAAATTGTTGTAAGAAAAATTTTCTTTTAGCATTGAAGACCTGAGCTGGTCTTGTTTTCATCCAGCAACCCACACTGGTTAATGTAATGCAGTCATCACATTAAGACTAAATAATCTAGGGGAAATGGTTCAGCTTTACAAGTCAGTTATAAAAGAAATAAAAGTGAGAACAATTACAATAGGGAATGGTACCAAATGAAAGGGAGTTGGAAAAGCTGGGCCACCTGAGATACAGGCATGAGAATAAAAACTTTGGGGAGTGTTAGAGTTCCATGGAAACTATCACAGAACAATTTTACATCATGATTAGAAATATAAATATGTATTAAGCCCAAAAAATAGGCTTCTAGGACTTAATCATGAACAAATAGATCAACTTGAAGATGAGTTAAATAGAATAACGTTCATCATAACACATTTATGATGGACACATCCTAGAAATAGAGTTACCCTACCATAAAGAACTCTTTAATGATGGCACATTTATAAGGTAGAATCTACAAAAACAATACTGTAGGGAAATATTTATTTACAAGGAAAGTATTCCTAGTAATTTACTGAAAGGCAAAATGTATGTTACTCAGCTTTCTGTCACTATAATAAAATTATATCTATGAAGATCATCCATATATGAAGAGAAAATGGATACTTTGGTTTACAGTTCTGGAGTTTCCAGGCCAAGACTGCTTGGCTCCATTGATTTGGGTCTGTGGCAAGGCAGCACATCAGAGCAGGAGCAAGTGGTAGAACAATACAGCTCACATTATGAGCCATAGAGCAAAAAAGGAGAAAGGAATCAGAGTCTCACAGTCCTCTTTAAGGGCATGGCCCCAATGACCTAAGAACCTGCTGTTTGAGGTCCTACTTCCTGATGATTATATCACTTCTCAATAATGCCACCCTTGGGACCAATCTTTCAACACTTGGATTATTGGGGGCATTCGAGATCCTGACTATAGCTCACATCAATATTTAGTTATGATGCCAATGTGTAGGAACATATTTTAGTAAATTGGAAATATATATCTAAAAATTCTAGCAATAGTTATCTTTTATTAGGGTGTAACCATGATTTTTACATTTGCATTGTTCTGTTCTTCAATTTTACTGAAACTTTATATTTTTACTATTTAAATTTTTTAATGGATAGCAAAAATATATTCAGTGTACATACAAACAAACTGCCATACAACCTGACGAAAACTGCTAAGGATTCCCGGTATCATTTTATTTCTCTTTATTAGTAATAAAACTCATTTTTGAAAGCTGTGAATTAAAATTCAGAATAAATGCTTTATTTTTCAGTCTTTCTTGCAGTATATAGCCAAGTGACAAATTCTGGCCAATGAGATATGAAAATTATTGTATACAACTTCCAGGAAAATTCTAAGGTCTTAGAATACTAATGTTAGCAACCATTTAGAATATTGGAAGAATTTAAGAGAATAGTGAGGAAATCATTAAAATAAAATGTCTTACAAAATTTTCTGCAATACAAATAGCTGGAGAACTGAAAAATATTTATATTAGTTTATATAGGGAAAAAAATTCAGTAAATTCATTTCTTAAGCTATGTCTTTGCTACATCCTCTAAAAGCCCTCCAAGTGCATTGCGTTTAGAATGACAAATCTGAAAGGATGGTACACCCAAATATTGACATTTGATAGGGGCTATCTCAGGTCTGCCTTTGGAGTATATGGAATCTACATGGAGAGCTCTCTCCAGCCCCTCACTGCTTAAGGACAACTAGAGGAGAGTAAGGAAATTCTGTGGCTGTCTTTAGCTACAAAGTACAGATAGTTTACCTAAGGCAGCTTAATAAGTACACATGCAAATGCACGTAACAAAAGTCTGGTGGTAGGTGGTTGCAGCATGTGTTAAATCCACAACTCAATAGTTAGAGCTCTGGCTCAAAATCCTATGATCCTCTTGGTTTTTCCCCCATGTTCTCAAGATAGCTGCAGCCGCTCTCAGCATGAGGGCCTTACATAAGAGTCTCCAAAGGCCAGAGCAGAGACATGTCCCAGAAAATCCCACTTTACTTCCCTTTAAATTCCTTCAACAAGGGAGTCTTTCCAGAACCAATCATTAGCAAGAACAACAGAATTCTCTTGAATGACTTAGGCCAACCCACACTCTACCCTGAAGACAAAAGAGACCTAAAAAATATGGGGATGTCCATTATCTTTTAAAAATTGTACTGGATTAGCAATACATAAAGACAGGAAATCCACTGTGGGATTGGCAAAACTTTTATGATGAATGCTGGTATAAAGAGCAGAAATATATTCATGAAAGTTTCTGCTCAGTCCATGTATATATATTAAAAATACAATTTGTTAAAAGGGTTTATGTATGTTTTTCTGAAACAGGAATAGTGTAAGTACATACTTGTGTGGACTATTACACAGTGAATGCAAATAAATTGTCACATACTATGGAAAATGAACTAGAGCATAATAGATTTTAAAAAACTGCAATAACTCTATGAAAGTATCAGCAATTTTTATGATATTCAGTTACATAATAGAAAAGAAAATTACAAAACTGGTTTTTGTTAGAGATTTTGTAATCCCTACAATAGACTTGTATCTTCTACAAATGTTAATGCCATCATTTCACTTTAATGGAAAGGACAAACCATGTAAAATATTTAGCTAAAGTGACATTTTATAGGTGCTCTCCTTGCCAAGTCCCAAGTCTGTCCCTCTGGGAACAAGTAAAGATATGAGCTGTTCTGGGCTGAACAGGCAATTTCTTTAAGTGCTCAATTCCATGGAGACTCTTGTGCTAAGAATAATAACTCTGACAATAAAGTTTCTGACACCGAAAAGGACAAGATGATCCGTAGAAACATTTAAGGATCAGCATGTTACAAAGGTGTTACAGTCAATTATTAGCAATACAAAATACTGTGTGGTTTTATGAAGATTTATTTGAAAAATTAGTTTATTTCCCAAACTAGATGTCCTAGAAAGAATGTCTCAGTCTCTTCAATTTTCAAATAATAAATGGAGGGCCAGAGATGTCAATGCTCTGTGGAGGCCACACAGTTCAATGGGTGAAAGTACACAGAAACAAAACAAAACAAAACCTATCCTGGTCTCCTGGTTACTAGCTCAGTGCTCTCTACTTTGGTCTGCTATTCCAACCATTATAGTAATTTTATTCATTCATGTTAATAACATTAAAATTAAAGATGATGAAATATAAACAGTGCCTTGAGAGTGAATTACATTAAAAAATGCAGCATCACCCACATAGCGGTTTATAGCAGCCTCACTCATAATTGTCAAAGATTAGAAGCAACAAAGGTGTGTCAGTCAGTGGGGAAGGAATAAGTAAACTGTGGTACATCTAGATAGACAATGTATTGTTACTCCTCATTACAAAGATGTGAATTAGGGGCTGGGGTTGTGGCTTAGAGTGCTTGCCAAGCATGCATGAGGCCCTGGATTCAAACCTCAGCATCACATAAATATAAAATAAAGATATTGTGTCCACCTAAAACTAAAAAAAAAAAAAAAAAGATGTGAATTATCAAGTTGTGAAAAGAAATGGGAGAAACATATTACTAAATGGATAAAGGCAATCTAAGAATCCAGTATGACTCCAAACACAAGAGATAACAGAAAAGGCAAAATTATTGAGATAAATCAACAGAGGCTGGGGAGTGTAACTCAGTGGTAGAACAGTTGCTTAGCTTGTGTAAGATCCTGGGATCCATCCCAGCACAACAGAATAAATAGATAAGTAAATAAAAATCAGCGGTTGCCAGGGGTAAGGTGACAGGAAAAAAAATAGGAATGAAAAAGCAAAACATAGAGGGTTTTGAAGACAGTAAAAATATTCTGTATAATACTATAACGGTATGTACATGCCATTACATAGATATTTATCCAAATTCATAGAATATACAACACAAAGACAGAACCCGAATGAGAACTATGGGCTGTAGGTGACAATGAAGCATCATTGTAGGTTCATTGATTGTAATAAAGGTACCCTTCTGGTACAGGATGTTGATAATGCGTAAAACTGCATATTTGTGGGGCAGGGCTATATGCAAAACTATATGCAAAAACTCTATATATCTTCCTCTCAATTTTTCTGCAAACCTAAAACTGTTTTTTTTCCTAAAGTCTTTTTTAAAAAACGTGGATGTATAACCAATGTGATCCTGCAATCTGTACACGTGGTAAAAATAAGAATTCATAACACACTTGAATCAAATGTATGAAATATGATATGTCAAGAGCATTGTAATGTTTTGAGTAACCAATAAAAAAACAAAACATGACACACAATAATTGTAAAAAAAAAAAGAAGAACTCTTAATTTTTGAAGAAACACAATTATAAATGATGATTGGAAACAATAAAAATTACATTTTAGGTATTTAATCTGAGATGGAACTTATACTTCCATGAATGTTTATTGATTTCAAAATTTAACTATTTAAAATAAACTAAACTTAATTAATCAGATAGTATTAATTAATAATTAATGGTATCTGCACATAGCAAATGAAATTTGAATATATATATCCTAAACTCACAATTCTGAGATACCCATTTTTGTTAATTATAGTAGTAGTGGCTACCATTAGTAAGTTCCAACTAGGTGTCAGGTTAAACTTTATATACATGAAGTCACATAGTGTATTCACTTTACATCCATTCCAATTAGGCTAAGACTTAAGTAGAATTTATTATATTCCAGGTACTTTCCCAAGTACTTTACATATATCAATTCTTCTCAATTCCTTGTGAGGTTGGTATTTTTCATGTACTTCTGTATATTATTATTTAAAGAATAGTATGACAGCATCAAGCTTCACATCCCCCCACAAAATGTTACAGATTGGAGAAAGGGAGGGCTTCTTCCCAGAAGCCTACAAATTGGGTCATATGCCCTGCTGTGAAGAGAGCCCAGGAAGCAAGAACCTGCAAGAGAGATGGAAGGGAGGACCTGGTAAAAGTGTATCACTAGATACTGCTTAACACACTTTCCCAAACCTTTTAAATAAAACCATGCATTATTTGTGAAGATTCCAAGGTCACCTGACTTGTGCCAGGTTCGGGCCATCTTGGCTGGGTTCCCTGTGGCATTCATACAGGATATTGGGGGTCAGGTTTTCCAGAACTCATAGAGAACCACTGAGAATCCTGGGTGAATCCTCTTTGAAGCATTTCTCCATTTTCTTTCTTCCTTTCTTTTTTCTCTCATTTGTATCACTGGGTGCTCGAGTCAGATGGCAATGCTGCCATGTTGCTGGGAGGGTCGGAATCCTGATTAGCTTCTACTACCACCAGTCCTGGGTGCAGTACCTGTTAGAGAGGAAGCCCATATTTTCTTCCCAGCGCCTGTCATTTGGTTAGAGAGGTGGCTCTTTTTCTGGGTGGAACAAGCTTGACAGAGAACATGCTGCTGCATGTCTGATCTTGATTTGTGTGCGAAGAGCTCCTTTGAAAGTTCTCTACTGACCTAGTTGCTGAAGGATCTGGAAAATGCCAGTTAATTACTGCTCAGAGTGGAAACTAATCACACTAATCTCATGGATGGACTATTTTCCCTAAAAACATTTTTTTAATGTTTGTTTTTTAAAGTAGCTCAACAACAGTACATCATAATTTAATTACTAGATATGGGTTTTTTTTCTTTTCTTTTTAAAGACAGGGTCTTGCTATGTTGCTAGGCTAGTCTCAAATTCCTGGACTCAAGTGATATTCCTACTTCTGCCTCCTCATGCCTTTAGGACCAAATCCTTTCCTCAAATCCCCACCTCTGAACACTGCTGCATTGGGGACAAAGCCTTCAGCACATGAGTTTCTCGAGGGGATATTCCAGATCCAAACAATAACAGAGTCAACTTTCCTTCTTGGTAGATATGAAAAAAAACTGAAACTGGAGAGAGACTAAAGAAGTTGTTTAAGATGGAACAGACAAACCATGAGAGTATGAGACCAGATCCCAGAAACACCTGGTCTGTGGCAAACAATGAGTACACACATTTGCCTTCACAGATCTCCAGTCTTATTAGGATTCACACCATGGACACAAACCTTAGTCTGGGAACCAAAGAAAGAAAGGGTTCATAAAGTTGGCAAATCTAATAGTTTATAGTAAATAAAAGTCTAATAATTTGTACTTTTTTCCAGGAATTAGGAAATAAATGATTTGTTCTGGGAGAGATGGGATTTGGTGGGAAGAATAGGGTGTTACAGACACCAGAAGTTTGTTCTTGGGTGTATGCTGTTCAAATTGTAAATTTCGTTTTCTCCTTATAGTAGCTGTCTCTAATAACTATTCTTCTATTTATTGGTTTCAGTGAACACAATTCAATTAAAACATATCTCCCTACATAGCCTCATATTATCTTCATAATAAATTTTCATTGAAAAAGTACTTGATTTAAAAAATTGTCAATGTATTTTAAAGATTAAAAAGTGTTTAGAAGATTGAATGAAAAGTTTTACTTTTAATTATAACACCTTCTGAGAAAAGAGAAATGAGTCGTGGTTGTTGCTTCAGTGATCTGAAAGAATCAGTGTCCCTGCATTCATTCTACAGGAAGAAAATTGTGTCCAAATCATCAATGATAGAAAAGGAAATGACCTTGAATATATCTTGGCCCACATCTCTATTCTAACCATAAGAAATTAGTTTCAGAGAATTAGTCTCAACATTATACAGGAGTGATTTTATGGATTGTAGTTGTTGGCTTTGCACTTAGAGACATTAAAATATTTAACTTGACACAGTGGTGCATTCCTATAATCCCAGAAGCTCAATTTGGGAAGCTAAGGCAAGAGGATCAAAAGTTCAAAGTCATCCTCAGCAACTTAATGAGGCCCTAAACAAAGACCCTGTCTCAAAATGAAACCATAAAACTGTAGTTCAGTAATTAAGCATCTCTGGGTTAAATCCCCAGTACCAGCAATAAATAAATGCATTAATTAATTAGTTAACTAACACCCCTGAATTCTATCTTCAAAATCTTTGAAATATAAATAATTCTTTCCCTGTTTAGGGGATTGAAAGATCTCAGAAGATCACTGATGGAAAGTTCTTGATATCCAGAAGTGTGACTTCATTTGTAACATCTAGTTGAGTGATAGTTATATGGAATATCCTATAATTCTTTTACTAGGTTTTGACTTTGTGTGGCAGGCATTGTATTCACACTAAGGGTGTAAGATTTATATGCTTGTATCAGGACCTGGCACATGGAAAATAGCCAAAATATGTTCATTCAACTAATGGGTAAAAAAGTCCTCATTCTCTCTCCAAAGACAATGAAATATTCATTAGGAATCAGAATGATGATTTACTTTGTTATATACAGTCTATAAAATACAATACTTCTAAGTTTTTCACTAGGGATTGTCTTCTACTTCAGTGTGATATTTTGAGGACATTTTCATTCTTAATAATAGAAACACAAAGTGTTTTAAAATATGTGAATATTAACTATTCTTATTTCATATAGGTGTAAATTAATCTCTAAGAAATTTTGGAAAACATTACATAACAAGGTGTCTAAAACACAATTGCTAATGACCAGAATAACAGAGGGTGGTTGTTATGTTTGAAGAATATCAAAGAGACCAGTGTGGCTGGAGCAGATTGAGGGAAAGACACGCAGAAATGGCAGAAGAGAGAAGGCAGGTTGGTTACTCAGATTATGTAAGTGGTTTTATTCTTAATCTAAGCAAAATGGGAAACCACTGGTTAGTTCGGGTGGGTTTCACGACATGTACTGACTTATGTTTTAGAATAATCCTTCTGGCTGCTTCTGTTGAGAGCAAACTATAAAGGTGCACAGGTAGAAGGCCAGGGAACCCCTAGGGCAGCTGGTGAGGGGTGATGGTGACTTGTATCACCCCTTATAAAGGGAGTTTATGGAAATTCTTTTTGGATGCTTTTAAATTCTGTTTTATTAATTTCCTAAAAATTCATAGAACTTTAAAATATGTTTTAAAGGAGCAATAGTTAGGCAGGTTTTAGGACATAGATCTTCTTTCATCTATAATGTGAATTGCAGATCACTTAGAAGAGTACTTCTTATTCTCTCTCCAAAGACAATGAAATATTCACTTAGCTTTAATGACACTTCTGTGACATATTAGCAGAGCTCTCTTTTCTCTTCCAAGAAATATTAAAACAGCAATCATACTATTGAAATATTATTTCCCAGCATTTGCATTTATTACTTTCATCCTATTTGCATTTTTACTGATACTCTTTATGCTGCAGTGACAAAGAGCTGCTGTTCTTACCTTACCTGTATAAAGTTACATTTAGATAATTTGGACTTTAATCCACTAATCTGAAGCCCAGGTCACTTCATTCTTTCAATTAATCTGAAAATACCTTGGAAAGAAAATAAATTTAATGTCTAATAATAATAATAATAATAATAATAATAATGGCAATAGTAAGAAAAACAAGCATTGATGATCTACTTACTCTAAGCAAAAATAATGGAAGCAGATCTCAACCTCAAACAATCTTTTCTTTTGCACTGAAACCTACTTTTTTTTTTTTTTTTTTGTTAAAGACAGGAACAGACCTGTCTTTATTAAGCAGCAGCAGAATAGCACATTTTCAGGGGAGAAATGACCACTGGTTACACAAGGTGTCTGTTTTATAGGGGTTTTAATGAGAGTTAATCATAGCAGAATGTTTAATATGACTTAATCATTAGAGACTTGGGCAGTCAAAAAACTAGTTGTGCAGGTTTGAAGTCTAAATCAGGAAAACAGCTGTAAAAGCTTGAAACCCATTGATCCTGGGATGAAAGTCCAGAGCCCAGAGCCAATTGTTTGCCTTTTCCACCCAAGACCCACCCTTTTTCCTTGGGGATTGTTATCCCACATCCTTCAATTACATATGGATAAGCTTTTTGAATTTTGCATATCTTTCATTATGTTAGGTCTTACTATAATGCCAACTATTTAGATGAGAAACTTAAGATTTTAAATAACTTGCTTAAGGTTATTCCCAAAAAGTCACAGAGCTGGAACTTAAATGTAGGTATTTTGACTACTTTATTTTTTAAGGGTTTTATTTTTTATTGATTTTATTTTTTTAAATACACGACAGCAGAATACATTACAATTCTTATTACACATATATACCACAATTTTTCATATCTCTTCGTGTATATAAAGTATGTTGATACCCAATTCGTGTCTTCATGCATGTACTTTGGATAATGATGTCTATCATATTCCACCATCCTTGCTAATCCCCTGCCTCTTCCCTTTCTCTCCCTCCGCTTTTCCCTATTTAGAATTCACCTATTCCTCCCATGTCCCCCCTCTCTATCCCACTATGAGTCAGCCTCCTTATATCAGAGAAAACGTTCGGCATTTGTTTTTTGGGGGGATTGGCTAACTTCACTTAGCATTGACTACTTTATATAACTAGGTTAGTCCAGGAAGTGCCCAATGGGAAGAAATCTACTTTTTCAAACTGGTAAGTCTAGGTAAGTTTCTTTTGGTGTGACAGCAGCAGTGTGTGGTGTGTATTTTAGTGCAAATGTTTGTTAAATGTGAATATATTCTCATGTGTACATTTCTATTTATTTTTACAACTCTATCTAGTTATTTAGAAAACAATATTTTCTTTTGCACTGAAATCTACTTATGTTTTTTTTTAACTCAATATTCTTAACAAATGGTTCTCAGGACATTATAGGAGTCATTGTACTGCAAGGGCCTGGGATATGGCTCAGTGGTCGAGTGTCCCCAAGGTCAATCCCTAGTACCCCATCCCCCACAGAAAAGATTTCTGTGCTGTTCGTCAAGCATCTATCTTACATGATACATAATAAAATCATATTCTGGGTCCATCAGTCAGGGTTCTCCAAGAAGGCAGAAAAGCAAAACACACATGGGGGAGGGGGAATTTGTTTGCAGGATTATGGGGGCTGAGGATGTGAAATCTGTGGGGCAAGCTGGAAGATTGGAAACTCAGGTAAGAGTTGATGTTGCAGCCTTGATGTAGAACTCTTTCTTCTGGAAACTTCAGTGTTTGCTGGTAAGGCAAAATTACCTGATTTGCTAATGTACTCGCACATTACTAAGAGGAATTTCCTTCACTTGAAGTCCACCAATTTAAGTGTTACTAAATCTATAAAATATCTACACAACAACAATCGGGCTGGTGTTTAGCCAAACAGCTAGGCACCATGGTTGTCTTAAGTCCATCTGGGCTGCGGTTGCTTCTCACAGTTCTGGAGGGTCCAGCAGATTAAATATCTTATGATAGCCTGGTTCACTGATGTGATGGTGGTCTTCTGTCTGCAGAAGAAGAACCTGGAGGAAGTTCTCTGGGGAAAAGTCTCTAGATTTCTTTGGTAATAATGAATTGAATGACCTCATGACCTAATCACCTCACAAAGGACCCACCTGCTAATAATATCACTTTGGGGATTAGATTTCACCATAGGAATATTGGACGGCTACAGACATTCAGTCTATAGCAATAGCCTGGCCAAGTCAACACATGAAATTAAACATTACAATAGATATTTCTTGGAATACAATAAATAACTGCTACATCTTGCAGAGAACATTGTACTGAGTATTTTATACATGTTGTGAGAAATTTTCAAGTAATGCTGCATATTGTAATATTTGTTCATGGCAACAATAACCTATTATGTATTGAAATTAATATATCTTATGTGCTTGTCCTATGTGGAAATGAATGATCTTAAAAACAGGTTATGTTTACAGTAGCAATTATAGTAGAAACTGTTCACCATGCACAAAAATACATGTTTCCCCTTCCACATTGCAGAATTGTCACCTGGGAACAGCTGCCTATCCACGGACCATTCCTCACCTTTAGCTGGGGCCATGGGACTATGTCATTAATTTAGAATATGAACAGAGAAACTTGGGTGAATTTCAGGCTAAGACTGAAAAGAATATAATTTTTTTCTATGCTCTTTTTCTCCTTCTGTGGAATGGAGGAGACAGTGAGATGTCATGGGGACAGTGGAAACACACAATGGAAGGACCTCAATTGCTGAAGCACCTTGTGGAATTAAACTACTGCTGACAGGAACAGGTGCCATTAAGTACTTGTGTGAGCATGAGCAAGATATGCTATTGCAGTATATCAATACTTCTGTATCATGGGGCACTGTATAAATAAGCCAAAATATTTTATTAAGTTAATCCAACAAACTCTTAGAACGGCTATATTAAACCTAACTAATAAGAATATGGGAGATTGCTAACCTAGTGGCTAAGCTCAGAGCTATTTTTTTATTTGTATTTTTGTTTTTGCTTTTCAATAACACTAGAATGTAAGCTACATGAGCAGCTCGAACAAGTAGAAGAATCAGGAGGCACATAGGAGGCATTCCGCAAATATTTGAGGAATGAAGCAATGACTTAAAGGCAAAAAATGATGTAACTGGTGACAGGAGTGTTATTGTACATAAGAGGAAGAATGTGAGGCAAAACTATAAAATGAGGTCTTTATAGATAACTGTGAATCCTATATCTCAATAAATAGTCTAGAATGTTACAAGGTTTTATGTTTTCTTATGTTAATAAAATAAAATTAATTTCTAAAATCACATGCCTTTTTTCAGAGATTTATCTGTATGGAGAGTTGGTGAGTCCAACAGACTCATTATAAATCTCTATCACATTAGAAGGGAAGAGTGAGCTTTGATACTGCGAGGCATGAAAGTTTGTGCAGACCTTCAGATCAAAAGGAGGATGTGGACATATGTGGTAGGTGTCCATGTGTAATAGGAAACAAATGATTTGGTTTAGAAGAAATCCCAGAAGAGTCGTGTTCTGAGTGGAGTGAATACAGAACGGAAGATGTGACCCTGGGGAACAGTCACAATCCCATGACTTTTACTTTCTTTAATAATAAAATTTAAGGAGCGTCTGGAAATCTAGGGTAAGGGAGAAATAAGCTTTGTCCAACTGGTGTGGGTGGGGAGATTATGACTATAAAGGCTAATTCTCTGGGCATTATCATCTTGGCTGAAATGGGCACCTGGCGTCTACTTAGTCTGGATATAAACATATACAAAGCCCCGGGGAGGTTCATTTTCTTGAGTAAAGGAAATAAAATGGTAAATTAAAAATAAGTGAAACTACACAATTGAATGAAACCACATACAATTGACTAATGACTTAAGAATAAAGTATATGCAGAAGCCGTAATTACTATACAGAGTACTTCTGGCCTTAATCCTCAACACTCCATCTCCTTTCCTTCTTCCTTTATCCCCAAACACACTCACATAAAGAACTGCTAGAAGCAAGTGGTCCACCCTCAGCTACATCTGGCTATAAATCTCCATCTCGCCAAGTTTGTATTTTATTAGTGTTTCACCATCTGGTTTACAAATTCTGAGTCTGAAAATATCACATTTTTGTATTGTTAGCTATGTCAGTTGCAGAAATTTTTCAATATTTCTATCTATAGTTCATATTGTAGGTCGATCCCTTCATGTCGTTCCAGAAACCTTATCACTGCTGCTCCTGCACACATAGATGCATATAATTTGATCTTCCATGGGTTTTCTTCTTCAGAAACCCTCTCGGCCTGCTCATTGCCTCAGGGAGAACTGACCTATAAAAAAAAAAAAAGTGGCTTGTCCATTCTTGTCTTTCTTTTTAAATGCTCAAATCTCTCTGGTCAGTGTCTTGTAGGTTCCTCTGTCAGGTATTACAATAGAAAGAAAGAATTTTTCCTTCCTCACTTTTGGTTAGAGAAATATTTCCAGAGTAAGTCTGAACTAAAACTGGCTCATACTTCACTGATAAAAATATTCTTCTTCATAATACTGTTAAACATTACCCATGACTGCAACACCATGTTTTACTATCAAACACAGCACTTGATTCTCCCTTTTTCTTATGGAGACCGTTTTTTTTTTTTTTTTTTTTTTTTTGCAGCAAAGGAACCAAGTGTCAGGAGAATGGAGTGGTGGGATGGAGTTGGTGCTATTCACTCTTGTGATGGATCCCAAACAGACAACATGTAGAAGCCATTATTGGACCACTCAGACTGCTGAGGAGGACGTCTTTCTGGAAATGTTGCCCATACTTCTCAATGAGTCCAAGGTCCAATCCATGGTAACAGTTGGCAAAGAGATGCACTGTCCTAGTCCACCTGATAAATAAGCATAATATTGCCCCAGAGTTTCACTTACCCTTTTATATCATTCACTCTTCATTTTTTTTGGTCTTTGTTTTAAAACCTACAAGTAAATCTCACCATTTTATATATATATATATATATATATATATATATATATATATATATATATATTTTTTTTTACCAACTTCTCTGTTTTAATTTTTCTTGGACTTTCTCTATTTTGCAATCTTTTTGAAAAAAAGATGAATTTTTAAATGGCCATGTATTACAGTCTAATAGTCTAACTAGATAAAAATATAATAGCAATATATAAAATATAATAGTTAAGTACCAAGAGTTTTATATATTCTAAAGCATTATTGACATTAATGCAATTCTTGTATTAAATCTATGATATCAGAGTACTTTTATATCCCTCCATTTTACCAAGGGTAAATTCAAATTAGAGGAGTAGCACTCCTCACCATAGCGCACATCCATTCTGGCCAGGATCTAGAAGCTAACTTCTTCAAAGAGCATGGCTATTTGGTAATGTAAAAGTAATCTGACACTTTGGTCATAAATGCTAATCTATTGATTTTCATTAAATTGCTTAATTTGAAAAAAAATTAGAGGAGTAGCAACTTGTTCAAGGATACATAGCTAATAGAAGACAGGGTGCAAAACTTACTCCAATTGATGCTATTATACATCATTTTGATCCAGTAAATAGTCGTTTAGTACCTAGAGATGCAACAATGACAAAACAGATCACTGGTGTCACAGAGGTCAATAAAAAAATTGTACCAGACAAATTAATAGACATTATTCAAAGCTATTACAATATGGGAGAGAGACTGAACTCAAATTCCCTAAAACAAAAGGTTGCAAAGATTTTAAGTTCTAGGATGATCATGTGGAAAAATACTGGGAAAAAATAGGGGGAAAATGTAGGCAGGACATTGGTAGTTGTTAATGGTGCTTATTTAAGTAGATTCCCAAAGAGACTGGGGAATAGGCCTTCCATCTTTCTTTATGTTACAAAGGAATGGCTTCTGGGTCCTTGGTTGTTAAACTGGCAAGAGGCTGGGAGATTTATATCTCAAAGGTGAAGGATAAGGAAAATGACAACCCCCAGGACAGGGAAATGACAACCCCCAAAACTGTCTGACCTACAGGAAGAAGGAGGAAGAAGGCCACCATTAATTCTCTCCCAGTAAATCCTTTCCCAGTAACAATGAGCCCAGAGGGGAAAAAAAAAGCAAACTGTCATCCCTTCCCAAGCTCATCCCCATCATCTCCACCAAAAGCACGCATTCATTGCTTCCCAGACACAATGGGGCCTGAAGGGCAGAGGCAGATAGTAAAATGCTAGGTAGGCACTGGAATTTTACCCTTTCCCATTGCCAATGAGGCCTGGAAGGAGAAAAGCAAACAATGAAGTTTTGGGAAACAATGAATCCCAGAGAAAGAAGATAAGCAGTGAACACTGAGTTCTGAGTTTTTCCCAGTGACAATGAGTTTTGGGCTTTTTACAGTTTTTATTTCCTGACTACCCAAACTGACCCATCCTGCTTCAGTCTCCAATAATTAAGCCACCCTCATTGTTAACTATAAAACTCAGAGTCCCTCTATAACCAGGGGCCATTTTCCTATCTAGAAAATGAGCCCCTCCAGTGCCTGACTGATTGACTCTGCTGCAGAGCGAAGGAAAGCTTGCTGAACCGTTTGAGGTCTGCTTCCATCCTGGTTATTTGTATTTTCATAATGGTGCCGAAACAGTGTTGGTTATTTTTGATTACAAAAGGGGCAATAAAAATTTATAATTGCAACTTTTCTAAAGTATTACTTTAAGAAAAGTGAAGTTAGGCATCTGTAGACAGGAAGAAACCTGACTAAGGTTTAGTTAGGGTGAGGAGAACATTAAGGTCATTTAGAGAGACAAAAACATATGGCAGGGCTGGGATTGTGGCTCAGTGGTAGAGTGCTCACCTAGCATGTGTGAGGCCCTGGGTTCGATCCTCAGCACCACATAAAAATAAATAAATAAATAAAGTTATTATGTATAACTACACGGAAAAAAAATATTTAAAAAATAACATAGCAATTGTCAAATCAAGCAGAATACACGGGTGCTGGGGTGGGGAAAATGCTGTATTACATGATTTATGTGATTCGTTCTAGTTCAAATGTAGAACAGTCTTAACTCTCTTGTTCCTGATTTAAAGAGCACTAGTTGAAAGTAAAAGGGAAAAAAAATCTTTTAATAACAGAAACATAACTACTGACATAGTCTTTACTAGAAAATATGTTGCCAGGCTAGATCTTCTGGCCTACCTCTGATCTTGGAACTTTTTCAGCCTTTATTACCAATGCACATTTTCAATTTTAGGTGTCAGCAAATAGGCAAGTATAGCCTATGACCATCTTCCTCCTACTCCACATTGCTAGACCTTCAACCTAAAGATCTGACTATCCTCAGGAGGTTGTCCTTAGTAATTTCAACCATCTCAGTATTTACCCTTTCCAAATATGACTTAATTGCCTGATAAACCTAAATGCAAACAATCCACATACTTTTTTTTCCCCTGGATAATAGCATTTTTTTATGAAATCTCCAAAAGAGAGAGAGGCTGCTTCAGCACCTTGGAAAGTAATTTTCCCCCTTGGGCAATCAAGGAGATTTTTTCAGCATCTCTCTCACTAACTAAATCAGGCAAAGCAACTAGCTGAAAAGCAAGATTAATCTCCAGCAGGACAACTCTATGCCATTATATTATCCGGATCGTTTTTGTGTTCTCACAAAATGTTACAAAAGCCTCTATGTTTTATAGCTAAGAAGAAGTTGCAAAGAAAACAGACCTTGTTCCCAACCACAAAAGTATTAAGAGAGTGGAGATGTAGACCTAGGTCATTCTAATTTCAAAGTCTGTTTTCTTTGTAACTTTTGTTTCCATTATTGCATGTTACCACCAATCAAGTTTTATTCCTGGGGATAGGGAAGTAACATATAAATAGTATGTGTTATATTTTTTCATAGACAAATAGGCATCTGTAATAGTATCAGGGAAAAATATATAAAAATGCTACTAGTTTCTAATATAGAGTTTCTCATGGGGTTTAATAATTATTACAGCTTTCAATTAAAATGTTCTTTTCAAGAGTATATCATTAAGGAAAAAGATAAATGGTATCAATTATTCATTTTTATTTCAACATTAAGAAGAACGATTTTACTAGCTATTGTGGCTTTATAAACTGTTTTGTTTTTATGTCTTTGTGGCTTTATAAACTGTTTTTTTTTATGGAGTTAAGAATACTGCAAAAAACAGAGTACCATAGGCAAAATTCATATTATTTGTTGAATATTAACTATTTACCTTGCTTGCTTAAGAGTTTTTTTCTAATTAAATAATTATAATTTAATATGGAGAAGTAAAATAATGGAACACAGAAATAAATTTTACTTCCACTTTACTCAAAATTCTTCCCTCTTCTCTTTTGTATGCTTGTACAAATTGAGCATCCCTAATCTGATAATCCAAAATACTTCAAAATTTAAAATTTTCTGAGCACAGACATATATTTCAAGTGGAAATTACATACAAGAAAACTTTTTTATGCAAACAATTATTTAAATATTGCATAAAATTACTTTTAAATTGCATGTATAAGATGTATATGAATTAATAAATTTTGTATCTAGATTTGGATCTCATCCCAAGATATGTCATGTTGTATATGCAAATATTATAATATTTGCAAAAATCTGAGAAGGAAAACACTTTATTTCTCAGGCATTTTGGATAAGTGACATCCAACCTGCACTGTGAAGCTGATTCTAATTCATGGCTTAGGGAACAATAGGCCACATCCCTTTGAAAACTAAATCATAATTTATTACATTTATTACCCATCTTTTCAAATTAGAATATATTCTGAATATCTAAGAAAAGTTAGATTATATCTTCTGTAGATGGGTGAGGTTTTTAGGGTGGAAACACAAGTTTCTGTGTGGACACAGGTGCATCCAATATGCAATAATGGAGATGGGGCTGTGGCTGGTACATTTCTGAGAGTGTTCAGTCTTGCTGCTGCCATGAGTCAACTGAGGCTATGAGCCCTCTTCTCCTTGGCTTTTATCTACTCAGATGGGAGGAGATAAAACCCCTATGACTTCTTCACTGGGTAGCACTTCCACATAACAGTAGGATTCTCATCATGGCACTGTTTGGATGGAAAGTGTAAAACTCTCTATCACAAGAGATAGGCATTAGAGGTGTATATTAAAGTATTTTTATTCACTTATTTATATGCAGTGAGAGAATTGAACCCAGTGCCTCACACTTGCTAGGCAAGTGCTCTACCACTGAGCCACAACCCTGACCCTAGAAGTATATATTTGAAAGAAAAAATTATGTGTCTATTCTGGTTGGCATGATACAATAATATAATCTCACTGGGAGAAGAGGCCATAAGAGATCACATAGTACAATTCTGGTCAAACTTCAGCATCACTTAGGAGTCACTTGGAGATGACAGATTCTCGTGTCTTGTCCTGCTAATCGTCAGTTTCTCAGGCCCCAGAATCTCCCTGATAATAAAATTTTCTAAATATTTCTGTAGATTTACAATTCTTAAAATAATTTGACTATATTGTTAAAAGGTGCAATGTGCCCCTAAGAATTGAAAAAAAAAAAAAAAGACAACAAATACTTCCTGAATGATCATTTCAGTCATAGTAGTCTTGGTGAAACCTAACTAGATGTTAATTCTTATAGATTAAAAACTTGCTCTATTTTCTCCTAAGTGAATGGATGACAACCTGATATGATTTTGCATTATGTGGACATTCTGTGGCTGTGTCTTTGGGCAGAAGCCGAAGGACACGATAGCAGGGCCATTCTAGAGGACTGCTTCGGGTAATGAAAGGAGTCTTCACTTCTGACAGGGCACAGATGCCACAGTCTTTAGGAGATAGTGACAGCTCTTCTTCTAGACTCATTACCCCCTCACCCTACCAGCTCTTGGCACAGTGCATTTGAAAAGTGAAAGAACTATTTCCCTCATGATTCAGCACAGATCAAATGAAAAAGTCTGGCCTTTTCCTAACTACCGGGTAATTAATTTAGCCTAATGTGTCTGTCCTAGCAGTCACACACTGCGGTAATCGGCGCCAAGCAGATGTACAGATAGCTTGAGAGAGATCACTCCATTCAGATAATCTCATTACTCCTGGGTCCTCCCAATGTTAACAATGACCTGCAGCTCTTATTCATTATTGTAAAAAATAATACTTACATGTTGGAGAAATCTTTATAAACACTTTTTTAGAAAACGCTGTGTGGAAGTCAGTGCTCAATGAAGGTTACATGACTTGATTTCAGGGTTTGACAACCCTGGAAGGGTCATGATTCAAGTGCAAGCCTAGAGGCCCCAAGTCATGTTTGTCTGTAAAGGTCATGGCGAACGTGTGTAATAGTTTTTTCCAATTCCTATGGTTTTAGAGAAAATCCAAACTCTGGTTACAATAAGAGTATTATTTGGCTCAGACCTTCATCCAGATTTGTTGAGACCATAAAATCACTCCTGTGTTTGTTTCATCAAGGCTTGGCTCTTCTTGACCAAAAAAAAAAAAAAAAAAAAAAAAAAAAAAAAAAACTCTACTGTCTCCTTTTTCTAGTAGGAAATCAGGGAAAACTCATTTGAAAGAACACTAAAGACCAGGGTCCTCATCTGATTTATTCCTTATATATTAAGTCCTTTATTCAACAAATATGTATTGGGCAAGTACTAGGAGCTTGGAAATGTGATGAGAAAAGGAAATGTGATTAAGGGAAAAAAAAAACTTCTACACCTTCTTCAACCTTATATAATAGCAAGAGATTAGAAAAGCTAAACTTATGCTTTGGGTGTAGGTGTCTAGGGATATTTCAAGATGAGATGAAAGTGTAAAGGTAAATAGCTAAACAAGATTAGCATTGTTTGGAAGAAACTGCAACCTGATTCATAAAGGATGAGTAGGAGTTTGGTAGGCAAATGCGGGTGACATGGGATGAAGCTTTCAGTGAAAGTGAACAGCACGGTGTGAAGCTGGGGGGCCTGGTGAGTCGGATTGGTCCTGATTTGTACAGGCCTTTATGTGATGCTGCCCAGTTTTCTGCATCTTTCTGCATCCTCTCTCCACTCAGAACCTATTCTTAGCCTTCTTGTGCCCTGTGCCCACTCTGTTCTCCAATGCAAATCAGTTCTTCTACATGTTTCTGTGCCTTTGCTTGCAAGTGAAGGAAGCACACTGTCCCCAAAGATGTCCAGGCTATCATTCTGAGAATGTGTTCCTAGGTTAGGACATGCCAAAGGGGAATTCAGTTTGTTTGTAATTAAGGTTGTTAATCAGTTGAGTTTAATATAGGAAAATTAACTGGATTATATTGTTTTCCACAATCTAATCACACTGGCTCTGAAAATAGGAGGTGGTAGTGTGGGTTGGAGAGATGAGACACTGAGAAGAATGCATGTACCACTGCTGACTTGAATGTGGAAAAATTGAGACGCGAATCCAAAAATGTTGTGGGGCTCCAGATTGAAGCAATGGCACTTAAGAAAATTCTGCAAAAAAAAAAAAAATGCAGGGCTTGGTAATAAAACGAATAGAAGCTACATTTGGTCAACAACAACCTGACTGAGTAGAAAACAGATCCTTTCCTAGAGTTTTCAGAAGAGAACACAGTCTACCACCACCACTGTGACTTTAGTGCGGGGGCACCCACATAGGCCATCTGACCCACAGATATCTATAAAAAGATACACTTATGTTCCTTTAAGTGGTCAAATTGTGAAAAATCGTCATAGCAATTATATAAAATGAATGCAAAGGCTTCCTATTGGAAAGTGTCAGATTTTCCAAAAGAGTTAGGATGGCCTAGATCCATGGTCACGTCATAATTGGTATAAACTGCATCCCTAGAGTGGAGCAGAGGGGCTCCGAAGCTATGCTCTGCTGACTTGCTGTCTGAGAGTTACTTCATAGCTATTTCTAGTCATATAAAATGTATTGTTAGTCCTTGAAGAAAGAACGGCCTCTATAAATCTCCTCTGTGTGGTTCTAACAGGGGTTTCTTTCTGAGCTCCCGTGCTAAGAAATCTGGTCTTGAGTCCTCATGTAGTTCCATTTCCTTCCACTCTCTCTCTTAGCAAAGTATCTGTTCTCAGTCTTCCTGTATATTCTAAGGAGGCTCCTCTCTGTTCTCTTTCATACTGAATTTGAGGATAGAAGTGGGTCCAATGAAGGCAAGAGAATTTTAACTACCTAGATCATCTGGTGGCATCTCGGGATCTCTTAAAATTTCTACAGGTGGAGCACATTAGGATCCATTCTCATCCTGCTTACACATTTATTAAGGAGATAGCAAAGGAATAAAAAAATGTAAATTCAAAAGTATATCTGCATACTTCAAACTTTAAAATGACCTTGGAAAGATATCTCTGTCATTTTCTTCTTGAGAAAATCAACTCAGAATAATCAAATATCCAATTTAAAAAACCCCAAAGTACAAAATTCATATTTGATAAAATGCCAATCTTTTTTCTGGCTAAACAAAAATATATAAGGAATGGCCACCAAATAAAGATCACCTTGGGGTGAAACAAACAAACAAACAAACAAACAAAGAATCCTTTATCCATGCCACTAGGGTACATGGTTTTATAGAGCCCAAAGTAGCTGGTGAAACATCATTGTTTTTCAACAAAAATGTTGGTACTGAGGTAAAATCTCAGTAATCTTAATTTTTTTGGATTAAGGAGTTATATGAATCAAAGTGTGAATGTTAATAATGTAATTATTCCTGAAAACTGAGTGGTTCTCTAGAGAGTCAGAATTGGATTTAAGGGAGAAAAAATATAAAAAATATTGGAATGCATGAAGTAGTATAGAGATGGCAAAAAAATAAAGTAGAGAGAAACTGCATTATGAGCAGTTTCCTCCTGTCAACCACTTTTGGGTGCTGAGAAAAACATCCTAAGAAAGTTCAAACACATATACACAATTCTGTGACATAAAAAGTTTCACTGTGATTAAGACTAATATCCTGGTAGCTTTTTCTGTTTGGCCCTTTGCACAGATTTTTCCTAAAATCCAGAATTGACTTAGATCTTTCAAAATTAGTAATAAATAAAAACAATCACCACAGGTTACACACACTCTCCTTCTACTACCTCTAATGGGGCAAGAGAAGAAGGAAATAAAATCGAGAAAAAAGATATATAAATATAGCTCATATAACAACCTATAACAAATATGACAAGAATTCAAAAAATGAAAAAAAACTCCAATAATTTTATACCCAGCAAAATTGTCATTCAAGTAAAAGGGACATAGTCCTATATCTTTTGATCATATAAGAACTCAGATGCATGGCTTTCATCAACATTCTTTTAAAGAAAATATCACAGGACAAACTTGAGAAAACCAAGTAATGAAAGGAGACATGATGGCAAAAAGAATTATCCTTCACCTATGTATTCATTCAATTATAGAATTAATGCTACCACTGTTCTTATTAGGGAGATAGGGCAGAATATGAATGTTTAAAATAATGGTAGTTCTCATGTTAATTGGAAGTGGAAAGAGAGATAGGTATAAAGTAGTGACTAGTCTTCTGATAATGAAAGAGAAATGTCACCACCAAAAAATGACACTGAAAATACGGAACAGATCACATATTTACGACTCATTCACTGGGGATTGAAGTTACATAATTGAACTATTTAAGCATTTTTCTCCTTACTCAACACAATGGCTACATTTCAGACTGGCCTGGAAAATATTTCATGTTTTAAGGGGTCACTTAACTCTTTTAAATTCTTTCTAGTACATTTAAAGATGGATAGAAATATTAAAATGGCAATATATCTCTCAAATTTGTGTTTTTTTATTTTTACCTTTTAACAGTTCAATTCTTTCACCATTACATTTGATTAATACTTCAGCTTATTTTTTAATTAATTTCAAGTTCACTTTATTAAAAAAATACTGCTTCTTTTCTTTTATAATGTTTTTAATTTATGATACAATTTGACTGGAATTAATATTAACAAGATTCATAAATGACTGCATTTTCTTTTGGATGGAGTACTCATCTATGTATTTGTACACTTGTGAAATAATTCCTCACTTAAGATATTTTAATGCTATGAAACAAATTTATTGACCTGGAACGATATGTTAAATAGAAAATTCTGGCTATACAACATGTCCCACCAGTAATCTTGCCTGTATTTTCTTAATAAACAATATCGGCAAGAAAACTTGCAAAATTTGCTGCATCCTCTGTATAACCATTCAAATTTTGTTGTGAAACCAAATATCATCCCCTTTGGCCAATTTGTTAGTGATACTGGGGTATATTATTAAACGATCTTACACATTAAAATAGCAGCTGTCCTCATTAGTGCCAAAACCCCAATTTGAAATTATCTGCCATTAGGAAAACAGGCAAAAATCTAAATGTTCAGTGATGTTACATTATCTTCTGTGTTAATCTTGATTGTTTTGTGACCTATATGTAGAGAATATTATTAACATATTGCAGTATTTTATTCATGACAGCTGGAGGCAATGGTATCTATGAAATGACAAATTAATAGTCACTGAGTTAGCTACTTGGTTTATTTTTTACATTATCCAAGCTCATCCATATTTACTTTAAGTAATAAATGCATCAGCTAAAAGATTTCCAATATGACACTTTAGGCTGATAGCTTTGAGTGGATATAAAAGGGGTGCAAACAGCACAAGCACTTTGGAAATATTGCTGACCGTTTGGTGAGATGTATGGCCCTGTGACCTAGCAATTCTATTCATAGGTATTTGCCAATAGAAATGAAAAAAAATTTTCAAAGAAGACTTAAGTAAAAGTGTTTATAGAAAAGCTTTATTCATAATCACCAAGCCCAGAAAACAGACAGATGTTATATATTCATACAATACAATACTCAGTAGTATTTCATTAGTAATAAAAGGGACCAAACTGGTAATACATGTAGTGACATAGATGAATCTCAAAAATGTTATGTTGAGTGAAAAAAGCAAAAAAAAAAAAAAAACAGGTAAAATACAAACTATTTCCACTTACATTTCTTTCTGAAATGGGCAACACTGACATTGATATCACAGACATCAAATCACAGGCTGGGAAGGCTCTTGACTGGCAAGAAACACAAGGGGGCCCTAGGATAGTGGAAATGTTCTGTCTGGGTATCCAGAGCAGAGTATGTACTTTTCAAACCAACTGGATGAAATTCTTAAGATATGAGCATTTTACTGTATGTAAACTAACTCTCAACAGAAAATATTTTTAAAGCAGTAGGATGAATACAGATAATAATTATGTGCTGTATATTTCAAAAAGCTTGAAGAAAGGATTTTGAATATTTTCACCAGAAAGAAATTATCAGTGTTGGAGGAGATATATATGTTTACCCTGATTAAATATTACAGAATAAATAAATGTATTAAAACATCACATGATACCAAATTAACATGCACAGTGCTATGTTTTCACGTTATCAGTTACAAATGAATTTTTTAAAAACACTAAAATTCTTCTAATTTCTGTTCATCTTGTTCATCAGTAAATTTTGAAAATGCATGCATGAATTATAATCTCTATTGACAAAATTAAAACACAAGAGTCAAAATATGTTTTATGAGTTTAAATCCAAGACTACTTAATAACTTTAATTTCAAGTTACTCAGCATCTATTTCATTCTGTTTAGGACAAATAAAGTTGAGATAAAAAAATATTAACCAAATTCACTGGCTATCTGGGGAATAAATTAATTGAAGAGCTCCATAACAAGTTTTAGTAAAAGGAAACTTTTCTGTGCTATGTAGTTGAACTTGATATAGAAAATGAAAGTCAGCATTCTTTTCCATGGCTGTTACTTAACTTGTGCTCAACTTTGCCTTTGGAGAGGTGAGATCATGAAGGGTTTACATAAAAGAATAGACAGGACATTGTTATTTTGCATAATTGATTTTTTATAAGCAGAGAACTCCTTTTTGGAGTTTAATTTATGTAAATGCAACAGTGTTGCTGTTATTAACAGGAAAGCAATTTTTTTTTTTGAGTTGGACAGCTGGGAGAAAGTGCCTCAGCATGCTGGTAGCAGATTGGCATCAATTGCAAGCTTGTGGGATCAGGAGAACATTTGGCAGAGTCCTTTATCATCAGGACCAAAGGACAGTGCTGTCTCCAAGGGCAATAATGCCTATCATTAGGAGAATACCCAGCAAATTCAGGCAGAGGAAGAAAGCAGAATGGTAAAGGGGATCAGGTATAATATTCAAGGACTGCCCAACTCCTTATGAAATAATTCAGATAGCCATTTAATTGCTTACGTACAAAATGTTTAGAAATAAGGGTATTTTCACTGCATTTCTAAAAGGTCAATGATAGGAGACAGTTATAGAAAGAAATGGAGGTTGACATTTATTCTATTTATATAGATGGCATCAACACCTGTTGTCCAGTGTGTTAATGGATACAACACAATCACTGATAAGCATACTTTCAGAAGTGTTCTTTAAATATAAAGGTATGTCCCAGAACATAGGAAGATTCTTAGTTTCAACACTTATTGACTTTGTTTTCTTGGGCAAATTACCCAAACTCAATTTTGCCATCAGTAAAACATGAGTAATAGTAGTGCTTACTTTGTAGGATGTTTGAAAGTACTAATGATAAAATGCTCACAAAAACATTTAGCACAGGGATTTGAATAAAGTAAACCATATTTCCAAACCCCCCAAATGGTCAAAATCTGATGTATTTATACACACATGTATTCATGTGTTTATATATGGATATGTGTATACATTCAAAAATAACATAAATATTTTACAAAATAAGAGAGGTAAACATCAAATCTATACTTATTACTGTGGCGGAGACTGCTGAGAATTTGCTAGATGTTTCCCATGTCTCCCTGTCTCACAGCTGGTTGGCATCTCCCTCCTCACTTCCCTTTAAGAAAGGGGAGGCAGGTACTCAGCTTCTGCCATTGGAACGCATGGAAGGGATGTGCTTCTCTGCTTCTAGTCTGGCATGAACTTCTTTCAAGCCTTCCTCTCCCTGTTCTGCTTCCCAGTTTCCAGCTAATGGAGAGGACTTATTTGCTGAAAATGGCAGGACCAAGGTCTCTGCAGTGACTGAGTGTCACCACTGTCATCACCATCCCAGATATTTTGCTTCCCAGATATTTATGTACATGAAAAATAAGCTTCTATTGCACTGAAGCCACTGAAATTTGGGACTTTGCCAACTGTATTAACTAACTTTACTTAATGAATCCAGATATGGTGTATCTTATGGAATGTCAGCTTCATGTTTCCGCTGAATATATTAATAGAATGAGAGTGTTATTCCGAATTTTATTTGGTTAAGCATAATATAAAATCGGTTGGGAGCAACTTTAAGACTTAGTTGCTTATTTTCCTGATAAAAATTCCAGTCCAGAAGTAGCAGATGTTACCTTATTTCAATAGCCAATAGATCTATAATTCTAACTTTTCTCTCATAATCATAGTATGGCTACAGCAGCTCGAACCATCAGGTCTATGGTCAAGGCAGAAGAAAGTAGAAAAGCTCATTGCATCAGTTTCCTTTTATGAAGAAACTAAAAGCCTACTTAAAACTTTCAGCATGCAACTCATGGTGCACTAGAAGGAATGTGTCATTTGGTCACAGGAGAATTCAAAACTTATATTTAACAAAGTTGGGTATCCTGTGGTCTAGATATGACCATATTTCCATTATTAAGGAAGAATTGAGGAATGGATATTGACTAGATAATTGACAGCATCTGACAGCAACTTACGGCAATGATAATGAAATCTAACTGGTTTGATTTTGATTCCAGGTATTTGTGTATGTAAGGATATAAAATCCCAGAAAAAGCCAGGAGGAAATATGTGTTTATTGATTACTGGGAGTTAACAGACATAATCATATCTAAGAGAAGGCTACATATTGTAACACGTTTATAACTTATACTTTCACGTGGAAGGCATATGGAGACCTGAAAACACAGTTCTGTATTAAAGTCCTTTACTCTTTTAGCAATGAGAAAGAGATGGAAACATGGTATCTACAGGATACTTGTGAAGTAACAGAGAAATAAAAATAAAGGAGAGTTCTTTTAAAGTTGTCTGGATTAAAATCTCAATATCTCCCATGTACTGGTATATTTAACAAAATTTTTACATTTCAATTTAATTTACTTTTGATTTTTGATTAATCAGGTAATAATATTCTGATGTAGTTTGAAGGTATATTTGCTATGGAGCATTCATTGACTTCTGGTTTATTTTACCAAGAGTTTCTAATTCAGCAATTCTACTATATGACTCACAAATAAAACATATACTTTTGCCTAGCAGAAACATCTGGAATCTGCTTATATATATTTATGACACATTTCACTTGCTGTCATGACTCATGAATGATAATAATTGTCATTTATTTGAAGGATGACGTTTTATTTCTTTTTTTTGATGTGAGGGTAGTTTAAACTGAGACATTCAGCAACTCATGACAATTTTAGTGTGCTCTCTATATAACCATAGTATTTACAGGCTCTATTTATTTTCTTTGCAACATAGGGATAGTTATATGTGGATATATTTCCATAATACATTTTCTGTGATTGCATGTTAATATAAATAATTATAATTATCCAAGTGCATTTCCACATAAATACATTTGTTACTTAGGGAAGTTTGAGCCTTATCAAAACCTTTGAATTTTGTGTCTGTAAATATACAAATAAATATTCATTACTGCCAACTTTTATGGCTGGTCAACATATTTCTTTTTTCAAGGGCAGAAATGTACAAGAAAGATCTGAAAGAACTTGGCAGCTATCACATAATGCCTATGATACACAGACATCACATTTTCACTTTATTATTTAAGACTTTTTTCCTTTGTATATTGCTTGCTACAAGGGGAAAAGACTAATATTAGTGTCAGAATGTGGTGATACTTTTCATTTAAATTAGCTGATTTTTAAAATGCTAATATTTTTTCTTTCAGTAAAAGCACACAAGGCATTATTTTATTTTCTTTTTATCAAAGAATTGTGAACAAACTACAAATTCTTCTTCTGTTGTTGTTGTTGTGATTATTATTATTATTATTATTAGGTAATGGGGCTTGAACCCCGTGGGGCTTAACTACTGAGCTGCATCCCTATCCCTCAGCCTTACTAAGATGCTGAGGCTGTCTTTAAACACACGATCTTAGCCTCCTAAGCCATTGGGATTACAAGTGTGCACCACTGGACCTGGCAAATTTTTCCATGTGGAAAACAAACCCATCCTTGACCCTCACATCTCTTCAGTTGTGACCCGATATGCACATTTGAGTGTTCCTTATTAGCAAAGCACTCTAAAGAGTAGTCTATGCTAAAAAACTCACACATTTAACATTAGTCTATGCTAAAAAGCTCACACAGTCCTGTCTTTAAGCATAGCTGAAAGACAGGACTGTACCCTTCAGGAGACTCCACTTAGGCTCCAGGCATCACTCAACTTCTACTGGTCTTACCTGGGCTTCCCCCCATAGCTGTGGTTCTTGGGCATCTAAGAAATTAACGTCTCCTGAAGCTCACAGATGCTTACTGGTGAAAAATGTCATCCTGGACAGTTGACTACCACAGTGGATTTTATGTCATTGAGGATCTTTACGGCTGAGGTAACCTGCAGGTACAAAGGGGTATATCAGAAAGACCAATTCCCTTTATGACACCATTCTGGGAGCCAGAGGTGACTGACCCCAATGGAATTCTGCCCCCAGCTTCCCTGACTACCCCGACAGGGACATACCTTTAGCATCCAGGTTCAAAGTGTGCTTCAGCTCATGCAGGTGCCTTGGGCATATTGCAGATCTCTTTCATTTGGACCTGCCAGTGTTGATTTTAAGGGAGTTTCTCCCCATTTTTTGTTGTTTTAATTATTGGTATTTAAAAAAGAAAATCTGTAGGAAGAACTGTGCTCTGCATTAACAGTTCCTCATCATCCTCACCCCTCCATTTGCTTCCTCAGTATAGGAGTCATGTGTCAGTGCTTTTATCAAAACACTTAAAATAATATTTGTTGTGGTAGAGTCAGAAATAAAGCCAAATATTTCTTTGAATCCTGTCTGTTAATTCTGATGATTGAGACAAATTCACTTTTTAAGAAAAATAGGAACAATCATATTTTTGGGTGGAAGTGAAAATACTCCCATGTGTTCCAAACAAAGAAATATTGTATGGAAAGAATAGAATTGATCGTGATTTAGAGGGAAAGCTTGGTAGCATTTTGTTGGCAAAGGTGTGCTAACTTTCTACACTGCTGGCCTAGGTTCTACGGAAAACAATTTGGTAAAATTTCTCAAAGTTAAAATGCACATATTGTTTGATCTAGCAATTACAGTTGTGAGCATTGATTCTATATTTCTTATATGTAAAATGGCAGGCACAAGATTATTCTCTGCAATGTGATCTGGGAGAAATCCTGGTAGGGGGAAATGGTCCAGTTGAGGCCTGATGAAAGTGGAAGTGCTGGACAAAGATGCTGAAAGCAATTTTCCAGAAATAGCCTGTCAGGTAAACTTTATGATTGATGGTGCAGGAATTTTTAAAGACTCAATAGTAACAGCAGTTGTCTTTTCCTGATGACCTATCCAGCCATCCAAAAGCAGAATACACCAAAAACGTCACAATACATCAAAGCTGCTCACTAATCAGCAATTTACCCAAGGACAGAACAGGTCCTGTTGCCACGGTCAGTGTTTTCTTCTTTTTCTTTCTACCCTCTTTCTCTTATATAAATCCTGTTTCTTTCCTCCTAAGTTTTAGATAAAATCAAGCTACTGTTTTCTCCTGTTCATAAATAAAATAACATCTTCATGTGACTCTTTCTGATTTATTATTTAACAGTGCTGAAGAATTGGAAATACATAAATCGTCCTTAATAAGGGAAATGGACAAATAAAGTATCATAGATGCATATAATGTAACAGTATAGAGCTATATATAACACAGATAAAGTTCTAAATGCATCAATTTGGAAAGTTTTATAAGATACAAACAATACTTAGAACAGTACATGAAGGATATTATCATTTGGGGAGATAAAAAGAACAAATAATTACTTCTTTTTAATACAGAGAATATATTTGGAAAGACAAAAACCTGGAGTTTTGTTCACTGTAACAAATACCTGAGATGATCAAGTTCTAAGGAGAAAGATTTATTTTGGCTCATGGTTTTGGAGATTTCAGTACATGGTTGTTGGCTCCACTGCTTTTGAGTCTGTGGTGATATTGTATATCATGGCAGAGGAGCATGGTGGCTCCTCATTCATCTCATGGCTGAGAACAAAAGAGAAAAGATCAGGCTCCTACTAGTCCCTTCAAGGACACAGCTTCAGTGACTTCCTCCACTGGGCCTCATGTCTTCAAGTTTCCACCACCTCCCTATAGCACCAAACTCGGGACAAGACCTTTAGCAGAGGGGCCTTTGGGGCACCTTTCAGACCCAAAACATAGCAACTGGCAATAAGGGTTTCCTCCTGGGAAAGGATCTGGGGGACTGGGGCAAGAAAGGGAGATATTTTTTACTGCATACAAAGTCTTGTAAGCTCAGTACTTCTTGAATCTTTAAGCTATTAACTCTGGAATAGGATATTATGTCTGTGTAGATCTTCCTACATATCTGTTGATATGTAGAATTCCAAAAGTTATTGAGAAAAGAAATAGAAAAGGGGAACAGAGGACCAGTGACTTCTGGGAAGTAGAAAGACAACTCTTTTGTTAACCTATTGTCATGATATACTGAAGTGGCACCTATGGGATATGCTGAGAGAAGGCAGAAAGGAATAATACAACAGAGGGGAGGAAGCGGTGCTTGGGTCCAACATCAGCACAGGAATTTGATTGCTTCCGGGTATAGATTATGATCCAGGTTGAAGTGCGCTTGACCTAAGCCTTCTAGGACTGTGACTATGTCTTGGGCTTTGTGCAGTATGCAATAATTAAGAAGCATGCAGCATCAAACATGGGTTTGGGAGAATCACTATCTCCTTCCCCTAACCACTCCATGCAGTGAGTCTTCTTGGACCATTCCCTACGAAACTATCATCTCTCTGCATCCCTGGTCCCAAATCCATTACCTTCAAATCTACCTGAAAAACGAGAGTATCACCATTCATCCATTCACTTGGGCTATGAGAATACTTGAAGTCACCATTGATTTTTGTCTTACCTTCATAGGTTCGACTCATGATTTCATTAGAAAAGTCCATTTGCTCCTCTTCCCAACTGTATCTCCAATCCTGCCTTTGGCCATTTTCAACTTTTCCATCAGTCCTTAGCAGGACTAGTAAAGAAGCCCCTATTGTGCATCCCCCATTCAGCTACCTGAAAGAACTATGCAGAGTATTTCAGATCACCCCAGGTTCCTTAAAACCTTTTATTGTATGGAATAAAATCCAAATGTCTAAAAATGGCTTCTGACATTCTGTGTAGTTTAGAACCTACTGCTTCTCTGACCTCATATCCCCTTTATCTGCTCCTTGTTCACTACCAGCCATTGTTGTTTTTTTTCCCCTTCTCAAAGTCCTTGCACTCAAATGAGCTTTTCTTCTTGGACAGTTCTTCTGACAAGTAATCAAAATGTTGCTTCCTCATTATTTCAGGTCACAATTTTATTTCTTCTGGGGGACCCCCACTAATCTTATTGCTAAAAAAGCAATCTTCCAAAGACTGGTGATGCTAGATTATATTAAACTACTTTATGTCCTGCATAGATTTACCAGAAACTGAAATCATTTTATTTGTATATTTGTTCATGTGACTTTCATTTGTCTCCACTCAACCCCAAGATAAATTCCTTAAGGGCAGGGACTAAGAATATCTATTATTATGGTATCCCTAAGGGTCAACAGAAAGTGTGGCACATGGTAGACTCTTCACTGATTGATGAACTAATGATTTTGATATAGAGAGTTGACATCAGGTTGTATTTTTGGAGATCACAACCAGAAACTTTAAAGGTGTAACTCTGAGCTCTAGACCTAGTGATACGATAAAAAGTGTCCACCGGCAACCATGCAATCCATTCATCAGGATTGAGGCATCACTGCAGAGTCTGGCTTCAGCATCTGCACTTGAGTTTGTCTGAATTCTAGTTCTAGTCAAAAGATACTTCCATCTAGGATTTACCCATTAGACTGAATAAACCAGTAAGCCCTGGGCTTGCTGTTTTTGTTGTTGTTGTTGTTATTATTGTTATTTAGTATAGTCATAGGAAAGATACAAAGAAAGGATCAATTTGTTTCATTGTGTATATCAGAATATATGTGAACTTATTTTAATGCAATGATGCACACACACACAGAGCATGTATTCTATTTAAAATTTAGTTAGAACTAAAAAAAAATATGTATCACCTAGAATTTCAAACTATTTGTAAGGGTTGTTATAATTTGTAATGCCATTTTTAAAAAGAGATTGATAGATAGATAGAGAGAGAGACAGACAGAGAGAGAAAGAGAATTTTAATATTTTTTAGTTTTCGGCGGACATAACATCTTTGTTTGTATGTGGTGCTGAGGATTGAACCCGGGCCGCACGGATGCCAGGCGAATGTGCTACCGCTTGAGCCACATCCCCAGCCCTGTAATGCCATTTTAATACTTATAAAATTTTGTAATTTTATCAGAGTCCTTGTTTATACATATTATATGTATTCATTACAAATAACTCCTGTACTAGTTAATATTCTATTTTTAGCTTGCTATTCTACCAGCCAAGAACATTTATCCAAGGCCCATAGACAATGTAGAAATGCTAAGATGTTTGAAATATGATTTCTGTTTTCACAAAGTCCTCATTTAAGCTGAGAAAATACACTTACAAAGATGAGGCCTTCAATAATGGTTATTCAGGGCAAGGAAATAGTATAGGGAAGAGAGTGAATAAGTTACTCTGGGATGTGTGGGATGAGTAGGAGCCACTGAAAACTTTCATAAAAGGGATCATAATCACCATGAGGTTACTTATTTTTCAAAGTAACATGACTATGTATACAAAATATTAACTGTATATGAGTCAACCTCTGGATTATGATTGATATCATCATACCTATGGAAAAATCAATAGATTTTATTATTGTACTTGGTTACTGCAATTTTCCCAAGAATCGGATGTGATTTGTTTTGGTTTTCATTTTTTTTTTTTTTTTCAGGAATGGGGCACCAGGGATTGAACCCAGAGGCAATTTATTACTGAGCCACATCCTCACCCCATTTTTAAAATTTTTATTTTTATTTTATGTTTTTGTTTAGAGACAGGATCTTGCTAAATTGCTTACAGATTTAGCAAGGGACTTTATGAAGTGACCCAGGACATTATTTTTATCTTGCACGTTCACTGCACCATGACTGATCCTGTACATAAAACCTCTTGAGTGACTATCCCACAACTTTGCTACATAACCTGCTGAGTTATATTCTACAGCTAAATAAGATGTTTAAATAACTCCTTAAATGTTATGAATTCTTATTTAATTTCACAGATTTAAAGAAGTTCACTATTTTTAGTTAGGATATTGGCTTTAATTGTATTGTTATATTATCATTTCCTATAGTAAATACTTGTGAGGAAACAAATTACTCAAGAATAGGTTAAATAAATTACAATTGCAGCCCCCAAAATGATTAAAAAGTGATATTAGCATGGAAATATGTATATGACATATTATTAAATGGAGTAACCTGATTATTAAATATGTAATTTGATCTTATTTTTATTTCAAAGATGAAAGGTATTTGTATGTTTGAATATATGTATGTATATTCATTGTTTGTTTTTGCTTTAGATAGTTTACACACACACACACACACACACACGAATACATGTAGCACAGAAGAGACAGAAGGAAAACAAGACAGAGGGAGAAACAGAAATAGAGAAATAGTAATAGATACACTCTCTTCTTTCATTCTCATATTAATTTGGAAAATACACTAGAAACTAAGAACTAGAAGAGCAAAAGAAGTTGGTTAAGAATAATTATTTGGGGGAGATAGGAGCAAAGGTGACTGATTATTTGCATTTTCTAATTATTTAGTAATTATGTTATCTTTGTAATTTGTGTAGTTAAAACCTCTTTCATATCTAAATTTTAAGTTAGAACAGTTTAATATACAAATTTTCAGTCATTTCTAATGAAGGGTATATTAACACAATATATTTTTATCTTTAGCCCACAAATAAAACTCACAGTACACTTCCTAACATTGGAAATAAAATTTTGGTACACAGCGAATAAATATCACTCAACAAAATAATTTCTGAATGACTGACTTTAATAAATTATTACATGAAAATGTTCCACCAAAAAGCATACATTAAACATCTCCCCCAATAATCCCTAAAAACATCCTAAATTCAACACCAAGAATTTTGTCTATTGAAATCAACATTATACAGTTACACATAACATACATATTCCAAAATAACAGGAAAATAGGGCATTTTAAAATAAAAAAAAAACTTAAAAGCCTTCCAATCAAGCATTTAGACGTCATTTTAATATTCTATCAGTTTAGCTAGGATTAAGAGAATTGATAATTGTTTTGTGCAAAATGGAAGCATGTGGGTTTAAATGTCTTTTAATATAACACTACTAAAATCAAAGTAAGGGTTAAATTAGGGATATATATTTCCTGTACTAGTTTATTTTGGGCAGTGATTTTAAATAACATACACTTTCTCTTATTTTGTGAAATCCCTTTTCTCTATTATTTTAGCCCATGACTCAGGATTTAAGAAACTTTATTATTTTTACACATTTTCAATATCAGTGTCAGTACCTAAATAGCTTATTTGAAGGATGGTTCTACAGAAGGCATATACAATTTATAGACACCTAATTACAATTATGTACAACTTGGGCAATAGTGAAAAATATTGGTTTTATTTCAAGTTAAAACAATAAATGGACTCACATTTTCAAAGTGTGTGATGTAAATATAAATTACTGAGATATCATTATTCTATGAATAGCTCATTATCTTTCATTAAGAAACTTTTAAGCTCTTTCTGATCTAAAATTGCGTTATTATTTATGTTACCATTTTCTTGGTCATTATGAAACTTAAATTCAATGTAAAGGTTTATTTAATATATTTAAACTTATTCACAAATGATTTCTGAGAAAACATTATTTTCAATAATATAACAATATTCATAAAATATATATAAAATAATAATGTTCAAAAATTTCCTATTTTTTTAAATTAACATTCTTCAAGTGATCAATTTATTTATTTACTTACTTTGGGGGTTCTGGGGATTGAATTCAGGGACACTTACCCAGTGTGTTACATCCCAGCCCTTTTTATGTTTTACTTAGAGACAGGGTCTCACTAAGTTGCTTAGGGCCTTGCTAAGTTACTGAGACTGGCTTTGAATTCCCTGGCTTTCAACTCCTGTCTCAGCCTTCAGAGTGGCTGGGATTACAGGCATGGGCCAACTCACCGGGCTGATCAATGCAATGACATAGGCTGATCATTTAATATGAAATCATATGAAATCCTGTAGAATCTTTGTGTCTTTAATTTCAATTAAATATTCCTTTATATATTAATGAAAACTTAATAAGTAAATATTTATAAAATTTAATATTTTCTAAGGAAATATGGAAAGAATTATACCATTAAATAAAGTTATATTCAAGGGAATATTATCAGGGTTGATTGTTCCCTTTGGATCTTAGAAAGTAAATAATAGTTTAGTACTACATTTTTACTTAATTCTCCAAACTCAGCATTATTTCTGCTATTCAAGAGGTGATTTCATTCATCTAGTTGATTTCAATACTAGTTGCTATAAACAGAAAATAACATATTATTATAGTAAAACAAAAATCTCTAGACATATTTGAGGGAAATGATTTGCTGGGAATATACAAACATCTCAATTTCTCATTTCATCCTATCTCAGATGTTATTTCCCTAGATGCTGCAAATCTTTTTAGCTCTGAATATCTAGCTCAATACCAGAAACACTTAACAATCTATTCTGGTAGGAATTAAGTTTGGTACTAAGGGGGCCACATGGCTGAATGAGAAGTCCTAAATCCCATGCTGATAATACATACTACTGGTTATTACTTCAATTTCATGAAGTATTCTAGTTCTAGTAGTATAAAAAGTCTTCTAGTTTTATCTATGAAATTGTTTACTTACATATGATCCTTCAAAGTGATCCTTGACATCTCATCCTGTACAAACGCTACAGAAAGTTTAGTGCTCAGTGTATGAAATCCCCTGCAATTCCTTTTGAAATCTCAAAGCCTGCATTACATAACCTGCTGAGTTTTCTAACACTCTAATATTACACAAAAAAGGTTTAAGAAACTCCTTAAATCTTCTGAATTCCTACTTCATCTTATAGATTTAATTATGTCCATCATCTTAATAGCTAGCAGTTCTTTCTTCAGGGAAAGACAATCTCTGGATACCAATACAAGATTTTAAGCTCTGAAAATTAAAAATGTGTTGATGAATATGGAGGTTTTGATAGATCCTACAATTTCTGAGGTAACATGGGCATGTGAAAAACAGTACGAGGGCTCTGCAGCCCATAAGTATGTCTGCATACTCAGATACTTAATCAGTGTGGTCTGGACTCAAGTCTTATGCAAGATGTATGGCAAGTTATTGGTTTTTCAAAGTCTTCGCATTTTTATCTGCAAAAATGAAGCTAATAATACCTACCCTGAATAAGTGTTGTGAAGATGAGATATAACATTTGTAAAGATCCAGCAGAGATGATGTAAGTTCTCTATAAATAGTAACTATTTATTTTCATTCATTGTCTCTGCACTGAATTATTGATTAAAGCAGCATTTCAACTCTGAGACAAGTATGAGACTAGTTAATACAAGGATGTGCAGAGAACAAAGAAATGAATAAAAGTTCTTTGGATATTTTTTACAAAGTTACTTTCTCATTTAGCTGTTTTCTAAATACAGACTTTATGTCTGGATTAGTGAAAAGGACAAGTGTCACCTTCATAACTTTTATGGCTTTATTGTAGAAAATTATATGATAATGACCTTGAACTCCTGTGGAATTTCCATAACTAATGTGTAAGTATATCACTACCATGAAATTGCTGTCTTTTGGTATCTGTGAACTAGTAAATAAAGTGATAGAATTTAGAGCAAAAGCTTTCATTATAAAGTGCCTATGATTGTCATTTAAACCTGGAGTAAAGTACGCACATATTAAATAGTAGGTAAAATTCTTAAATAAATAAAATGCCTCACTGATTACAGTTTTATTGAACAACGGCCTCAATTGACCAAAATTCTAACTTGCACAGTGCACAGGCAACTGCTTTTAGCTAAACATCAGTTTTAGAAGAAATAATATATGCACATTCCCCACCATACATTCATTAAAAAACCTGAATCCAAATGCATGATCATCGACGAATCCAATTATTTCTATGATTAGAGTACCTAGATGGTTTCCTTGTTTTCATTGGGCTTAACATATTTAAATTGCGTGCAGAGGTTAATGAAAGTGATCAAGGAGCATTCCACTTTCAGAATTATCAGGACATATAAAGCTTTATGCATTTTCATAGTAAGAGCAACCTGATTATTAGCTTTTCATTTGAGGCAGTTTATCTACAGTTCAAAAATGCTTTTACTGATTAAAGTCCAAAGTATCTTTTTCATTTTTAACAGAAAGGCCTACCATTTAATTAAAATAGATTTTTCCAACTATAAGTAATTGAATGAATGTTCTAAACCCGTGACTAAAATTGGCAATTTTTGGTAAATAAGAACAAAGATTGTCAAAAGACTTTCGAGAACACAGTTCTACTGGGAGGGCTCCATGGAGGAAGTGCCTCGTGGTCAAGAAATGAATGGCGCTTCTTTTGCTTTCGTTCAATTCTTTCCTGTCTTTCTTTCTTTTCCTAAAGAAAAAAAAAAAACAGAAAACTATGTATTTAGACACATATGTGAACATTATTTTAAATCAGGCTGCTTGCTGAAGAACAAAATAATCCATTTTAAAATTCTTCTATACTATTTCCTGGCTTAACTGGTTATAAAGGAACACAAGCTAGGGAATATTGCTACTATATCTGTATACTATCAAAAGGTGTTTATGTCACACCATCTTTGTAAATATTAAACATGATGATATTAAAATTTCTGCAAAATAGGAAAAACACACCTATAATTCTATAGCTGAAAAACAGTAATTGTTAGAATTTGGTGATTACTTTCTGAGAACAGATGCTCAGAAGTAAATTTACTGGATGCAAAACTTGCATGTGCCAGCATAGCAAGAGATCCTCCATATTTTTTACCAATAAATGAAAGTTCAACTTTCATATTTGTTTATTATTGAACCTAAGTATATATTCAAACATTTCTTTAGTGGTTGAATGAATTTTCTGTCTGATTATTTGGCCCATCTAACTGTATGGGCACTGGGGCCCTTCATTTTAATACTTTGTGTATTTTCAAATAAATATTATCTTTTCATCAAATATTTTATCAATATTTTTGCAGGCCATGTCAGTGTTACCATTGTTAGCCCTTAACTTTACAAAAAAAAAAGGCATCAATAAATATTGCAACCATAGAAAATAATTTAAAGGGTAATGTCTTCAAAACGCAAACACAGTTAAAGAAAAGGAAATATGACCAATATTTCTGAAATTCTCTGAACCTGGCCCCCATCATATCTTTCTCTCCCCCTTATTCCACTGAATTCATCCTTACTCTGAATTTGATGCTTATCATTTGATGCTTATATCACATTCTAACATATGCCAGGTTGTGAGGTAACATATAGGTCTATTATTCTATTGGCACAATGCTGCCTCGATTTCTGTTTATTCAGTCAATTGTAAACATGGATAGCTCTTTCTGTGGGTCAAGTCTAAAGTGATTATAAAATCCAAACACACAGATATTGATCCTGATAAGCTTCAAAATGTACAGATAATGAACAAGTAAATACACAACACATAATTCCAAATTGTATGAATTTCTATGAAATATAAAAATAAGTATTATGATAAAGAATAAAAGAGAGCACTTACTTTGAAAGGAAAGGGGATTTAGGGAAAGTCACTTAGAAGTGAGACCAAACTTGGTTAGATAAAGGAGAGGGGGGCCAAAGAGAATAAAAAAGAGAGATGAACAACATCGTATGGAGCTTTGCAGGCCATGTCAGTGTTTAGAACTTAGGTTAAAAAGAAAAATGCAACAAGTGACCTAGAGAGGGAGGGCTGGAGCTGGAGGTAGGAGGAAGAGGAGTAAACAGCCATGTAGCAGACTGAGAGTTTGGGAAAATGGGGACAGGAAAGCAAACGTTAGATTGGCTAGAAGCACTGGAAAACCTATGACTTTCCAAGCATGATCTTGGTTTAGTGATGGAGACAGAGACAAGACTGGAATGGATGAGGCTGAAAAGGGTTAGTAGCATTGTGGAAGTGGTGCAAAACTTTAACAGTTTAGACATGAAGAGAAGCAGAAAATGGGGGACCAGAGCTGGGCTGAAATGCCAAGCTGAGAGCTGATTTTTTATTTAAGATTACATATCCTACCACATAATGGGAATATTGCAGAGGGTAGAAAGAATGCTGCTTCGCAAAGGAGTGGAAGGGTAAGTTTGTATTTTATTGCTTGACTGAGGAAGAGTTCAGTTTCATATTATTTTGGAAATGTTATCTTTCACACTTTTGCCTTTTTATCATACCAGATGAATTATAGAACTGTCATTTCACTGCACATACTATCTTCAACGAAACAGCTGAGTTTCTGGGGATTAGTATGAAAACTGAACATTTATCTCCCTATACCTAATGTTAATAACCTTGGTCTTTCCACTCATTATCTCTCCACTTCTTTACTTCTTGCTAACACTACAAAGTTTGATGGTTTCTTCCTACTGGTGTTTTCCTCATATTCCTCAAAGAGAAGCAAGATCAGAGATACCCTTGGAAAACCCTGTCTCTGCAGATTGATAGCTTGGGAAGAGAGGCATTGTGATAAGTAATCTATGCATCTTTCATCAGTACATACATGGGTGAATAAATGTCTCAAGAACAATTAGGTGATGCAAAATCCATGCACATACTATTATTCACACACAGAAAAAGACATGAAGAGAGGTAAGAATGAGGTGGTCCTTTTCAGTCTTTAACATCCATGTCCTTGGCACCATGTCATAGAATGTTTGCATGCTTCCTAATCCTACTAAAGCAAAGAGGAAACTTCCTTTCAGAATCTTAATTGAGAAAGGAAAAGATGGAGTCCGAACATCCTTAGTCATTTTAGTACTTTAGAGAGAGGTAGATCATCCTCCTAGGTGGGGGTAAAGCAGTGACCAGTCTGTGTTCACAGAAATTGTCTGAATGAGCCCTTTTTTTGGGGGGGTGGGTGGGGGTCTATTCCATTTAACATGAAATGGTGGGGAGAAAAACTTGAGAAAAGTCTGATCTTAATTAGTAGGGTGCTGAAAAGCTGAGACAGGATATAGGCAATTATTTTTCTTAATATCAATGAATACGATGAAAATGAGCAAGTGACTAAATAGTACAGTCAAACATCAAAAATAGTGTTGACTAATCATCACTTAATCGTTGTCCATTTTCTAGGAAACATAGAGATAAAACTAAAAACTGAAACTTTTACATTTACTTACTGTGCTACTAGCAGTTAGTATACATCTTCTTAATATAAAAAGACTTTTAAACATCTTTGAGAACAATGCACAAGAATTTAACCTAAGGAAGCCATCATGAAACACCACCTTCCTCATTCAGATATCAAATCAATTTCAATCACTTTATTACTACTTCTCTGCATGGAATTATCGTAAAAGTGGAACAAAAGTCAACACATAATGATAAATTATGTTGATTCCTTAAAAATGGGATCACATTGTATTACATTGGGGAGAGCTGATAACTTTATAACCACATGACAAGGTTAAGTGTTTCTATCTGAGTGCAGTTTTGTTCCATTTTCTTAAGTCTTCATTTGGGTACTTACAGGAGTTCTAAAGTTTTCTTTATATCAGTCTTGCATATTTCTTAAGTTTATTCCTAAGTGTCTTTTATCCTATCATCAAAAGCTAACTTTGATCTCATGTCTCTGTAACTACTGTTGATTCTAAAAGTTTACATGAAAAAATAAACAAGAATAGTCAGAAATACTGTGAGAGAAGAACCAAATATTTGAGCTTATTCCAGACAAATATTTAGACATATGAAGCTTATTAATAAGATACATATATGGAACAGAAAGTCAAGAAACAGACCCTCAAATATGGGAATTGATCATATAATAGATAGCAACTCTAATCAGTGGCAAAAATTGGGGTATTCTGTAAAAGATTAGTTGGAATAAATAAAGTTGGGATCATATTTATCACCATGCATCAGAATAAAGTCTAGGTAGAACAAATGTTAAGACATTAAGATATTAAAGTCATCAGATGAAAATATGAGAGAACTTTGATTAACCTCAAATTACGGAAAACATCTTTTCAACTATGCTTAAAATCCAGAAGTCAAAAAAAAAATGATAAATCTGGGACCCAAATACAAACTTAAATTCTTTGTGGCTTAAAAATACTATAAGGAAAGTTGGGAAGCCAACAATAGAGTGGGAAAAATATTTGCATCTTATATCAGAAATGATTAGCTAATTTCCCTAATACATATAAAAGCTTCTATAAATCAATAAGAAAAAGACCAAAAATCTAACAGAAGTATGTACTGTCCATGAAGTGATGGTTTACAGAAGAAAAATATAAAAGTGACCCTTCTATAAATGAAAACATGTTCAAGTTTAATCAGAGAAATACAAATAAAAAAGACCCATGGTGACATTTCTTAATTAGCAGAAGAAGAATTTGAAAAGAGTATCATAGCCAGGTATGGTGGCATACCCCTGTAATCCCAGTGGCTTGGGAAGCTGAGGCAGGAGGATTCCAGAGTTCAAAGCCAGCCTCAGCAACTTAATAAGGCCTCTACATAAAATACAAAAAAAAGGGCTGTTGGCTGTGGCTCAGTGGTCAAACACCCTTGGACTCACTCCCTAGTACACCCCCTGCAGCCCAGTAGCAAAAACCCCTAAACAAACAAAAAGAGTATCATTGAAACTCTACTAGATAGAATGTGGAGAATTTTAATTTTTTTTACTGACAAATCAGGTGAATGTGTAATTGTTCATAAAACTGTGTTTCCTTCATTCAGTAAGTACTATCCATGAGAATACATTATTTATTAAAATCATTATCTATAAAAATTGATTAATAAAATAATCTTTTGCATTTTAAAATAAAAAACTGTATTTAGTTTGATGTCAACAAAAAGCAACTTTCATAACAGAAAGTAAGTTGAAACCAATTATATTAAAATCAAGCTAGATACTATTCCTTCTAAACCTCAAACTTACTGTCTTTCATTTAAAAACAAATAAGACTTTCTTCTTGACATTATCAGAAATAAAAATAAATAAACAAAAAGAATAAAAAATGGAATAACTGCCTCACTCATTAGTGTTATTATGTGTCATAATCAATTTTCACCTAAAATAACCTAAATGTACTTGGTATGTTAGATGCACTCAATCTGTTGATGTCAGATGCAAGAACTACAGCAAGAAAGAATGGGAGTGACTGGTAAAAGGCTGAATGGAGTTTCAGCCTGGGTGCTTCAGGAAGCAGTGGAAGCATTAACAGAAATGATAAATAGAAGGAGAGAATGGAGTCAACAAGGCAGTTCCAGGAGAAACAGTCAATAGGTATGGGGTACAAGGATTTAGGAAGAGAAAAGGCACAGAAAGGGCATTTAAAAAACACCAGTGGTTTAGCAAATACCTACCAGCCATTTTTCATATTCATTGATAGCTTGTTTATCTTTATCTTTTTTCTCAGCTCTTTTCAGTTCTTCCTTCCTTTTCTCATTTATTTTCTCTTTTTCCTTTTGCTTGAAAAAAGCTTCCTTTTTTTCATTCCTATGTAGGATGATATAAGACACCAGAAGTTAAAGGAGAATAGATAATAAAGATTCCCTAAAACAGCCCTGGCAAAGAATGAGATTGAGAGGCATTAGTACATATCAAGAGCTACAGTTTAAATGGGTGGTGTCCCCCAAAAGCTCAGGTGTGAGACAATGCAAACAAGTTTAGAGGTGAAATGATTGGGTTGGGGAGCCTTAATTTAATCACAGAATTAACCCCCGTGACAGGGATTAACTGTTAGTAACTGTAGGCAGATAGGGTGTGGCTAGAGGAGGTGGGTCATTGTGGGTGTGCCTCTGGGGTTTTCTATTTGTCCCTGGTGAGGAGAGCTCTCTTTTTCTAGGTGTTTCTTGGCGGCCACTTCCTGCTTCTTCTACCACACTCTTCTCCCATGATGTTCTGCCTCACCTTGGGCTTCAAAGAAGGGAGTCAGACTCCCATGAGACCCAAAATAAACTTTTCCTCCATTAATTGTTCTTGTCAGGTCTTTTTGGTCATTGAAGCAAAAAAAGCTCACTAAAATATTAAGTAAATAAATTTTAGAAAAGCCTCAACTGTCATTAAATCTATCAGAAGATTTTTTTTTTAATTTTAGATTACCATTTTTCAACAGCAGTTAAATTATCTTTCTTTTTCTCAGCAACAGTTTCTTCTTCTTTCTGTTTCTTTGCTCTTTCATATTCTTTCTCCTTTTTAGTTTTCTCTTTAAGATACTCCATTTTTTTCTCTTTCCATTTTTCAAAAGCCTGAAAAAAGTTCAGAATGAATTTCTTACTATGAATATTATAAAATAAGCAAAAATATGGTGAAGCATTGATTTTTGGTTTCATATGTTTAAAAATAACTAAGAAAGGTATTTAAAGCTTGTGAATACCTGTAGGGCTTCTCCTTTCCTCACAGCATTTTCTTCCTCAGTTTTCTTCTTGTTTTTCTCCTCAAGCCTCTTTTTGGCAGCTATTTTCTTGGCCTCCTTTTCTTTCATGGCCTTCCAGGCCTCAAATGATGCTAATGCTTCTTCTCTCTTGGCAGCTTTTTTCTATTTTGGAAAAAATAATAGGTATACAGGTAATGTAGGAGTAGACACACAAACCTTAACATACATACATATACAAATATATGTCTATTTCTCTTTAATTCCCAGATAATCATCACATGAAGATATTAAGTTCCAAAGTAGATAATTTATTTAGAATGGTTTAGGCAATTTATTTCCAAAAATATGCAAGCCAGGAGTGGTGGCACACACCTATAATCCCAGCAACTTGGGAGGTTGAGATGAGAGAACTGAAGATTTAAGACCAGCCTCAGCAACTTAATGAGACCCTGTCTCAAAAAAAAAGGAGAGGGGGGCTGAAAACATCCTTTTTCTAAAAACATTTCTCAGATACTAACTTAATATTAGTCAGAAGCAGGAAAATTATTATTTCTGGAAATGCACAAAATAAGTGCTATCGAAATAAACTTTAATAGGTTAAGGGGTATTATAAAAATGTTCAGTCAAAAAATTCTAGAAAATTATAGGCTTATAAATAAGGGGAAGGTAAATAGGCCAAGTCATATAGTAAGAACAGATTTTTGGTTTGAATGATATCAAGACATAAATTTGTTACCACATTAACATATTCTAAATGTTGAAAATATGCCAGACTGGAAAATATGTATGTGATGGTACAGCAAGGATACTATCACATAATATCCAATAGTTGACTTAGAATAGTATCATTAAATGACATAAAACTTATCATGGAGGAAACTCAACTGAGAAGTAAAGTACTGTGCAGCTACAGTGCGAAGGGCTACAGTACTGCCCACAGCCGTGTAATGCCCCCAGTGTGGGGACAGGTACACAGCCCAGAGACAGAGGTCTGCTCATACAGACGGATTTGTCATAGTGCTGTTCAATTTGAAGACATCTCTCTTAATCAGTTTTAGTATTGAGCAGACAATGAAGGGGTTTTTCAGAGTTTTTACTTTAGAAGACAGGAAAGAGCTGAGCATTGTGGCCTATTAGGCAAGAGTGAGAGGAAGAGATTGAAAGTTCAGGAGGGACTGGAACAAGAGTCCAGCTTGGGTCCATGGGATGGAACGTGGGTCAAGAACTCAGGTATAGTCTTGAAGACACACCTAAAACTCAAGAGCGAAAAGAGGAAAACTAAAGATAGATGTCTGAAGACCCTTTGTATTCTTGGCTAACTGATGTCAATTTTTAAAAGTGAATTGGATGGTTACAAACAGTAAGAAGTTCAAAATTAGTTATGCCATATCTATCCTATGCATAATAAACAAAATAAAACTCTGTCTGTATATAAAAAGTTCTATTTATGACCAACTAAAATTATATAAAGTACCAGAGAAATAAAATCAGAAATCAAGTCTTTTATATACAACATATTTCAACATTTAAAAAACATTTGATTTAGAAATGTTAAACATTCAGATACTTTACTGATATAACAGTCCAGAACATTTTCGACTTCTTTATTTCACAAATACCTGTTCATTTTGGATTCTTAAGTTTTCACTTTCAATCCTTTTTATTCTGTGCATTTCATGAAGATATACATTTTTCTTTTCCAACCACTCCTGTTAGAATAAAGAAAAGTTTCTATGCTATTCAAGTATACCAAATGAATTAGAAATCTTAACTATATTCAAAATACTTGACAAAGCTTTAAAAACCAAAACATAAAGTTCATAAATTTTTCTTTTTCCTAATAAAACTTGAGGATATTCAAGAAAATTACTACTAACAATATTGTCTTCAAATATTTAATATAGTGGCCAAATATATCAAAAATTTTCCCCAAAGTTACTTGTACCATTTCATAAAGTATACTCTTCTGTATAACAAACAAAAAGTGACTCTTACTGAAACTGAGAAAACTTGAGAAAATCTTTTTTTCTGTGTAAATTAACAATGTTTCTGAAGAGGAACTACTTTTGTTCATAAACAATATTAAATTTTAGGATGAAAAAGGATAAAACATATATCTTATATTATTTTGGCTTTTGTTATATTTCTATAAATTATTATGGTTTCTCCTCTTAGACATGACAATGATCATCTTTAAAAAAAAAAAAAAAGCACAGAAGCTAATAATTGAGTAAACTAGCTTTGGTTTGCTTAAGTATTTTAAAGGAAACTTTCCTCTGCCCCAAATTAAGTATCAAACCATACTTTTTGGGGGCTGGGAGTGCAACTTAGTGGTAGAGGGCACGATAAGCATTTGTGAGGCCCTGCGTTCAACCTCAAGCACACAAATCAAAAATTATAAGACCGAAACAAGAACAACATCACCACCACCAAAGCATCAAAATTTCTGGTAAAGTCTTTTCATTCTTTGATATGGAAATTATTAATTCTTTTTACCTGATAAACAGCTGCCCTTATGTGATCTGCTCTGTCAGGTTCTAAACTCTGCTTTTGGTCCAAAACTTTCAAAGTCCCCAGATAGTGAGAAGAGGTAGTTGCTGATGGACTTCTCCTTATAGAACTGGATTTCTTTAAAAACTCAGAGGTCATTAATCTGAAAAATTTCAAATGAATCAAGATAAAGTGTTTCAATTGCAATTGATAGAAGAGAGCTCTATTAGAATACATGCACTTATATTTCAAAACTATTGTAATTTATTTAATACGTTATAATTACTTTCATAATGATATAGCTAAAAAGTAGTTTCTTTCTTAGTGTACGAAGAGTGCTATTCAATCTAACTTAAACTTTATAACTTTAAGTGATATCATTTTAAGCTGTACTTTTTAGGTGTTTACAATTAAAACCTTTCAAAAAAAAAACACGGGGTGGGGGTCCTGGGGATGTGGCTCAAGCAGTAGCACGCTCGCCTGGCATGCGCGGGTCGCTGGGTTCGATCCTCAGCACCACATAAAAATAAAATGTTGTGTCCACTAAAACTAAAAAATAAGTATTAAAAAAATTCTCTCTCTCTTTCTCACTCCCTCTCTTAAAAAACAAAAACAAAAACAAAAACAAACAAATAAACAAACAAAACACGCGGGCTAGGGCTGTGGCTCAGTGGTAGAGCTCTTGCCTTGCCCTTGTGAGGCACTGGGTTGGATCCTCAGCACCACATAAAAATAAATAAATAAAATAAAGATATTGTGTCCATCTACAACTAAAAGATTTTAAAAAATGGGTCATATCTCAAGTTATACAGAGAAAATAATATTAACAAAGTGGGTTTTAAGCACTTTTTAACATTTTCTTATAATACTTTCTGTTACATAAACCATTCTAAACATAAAGTTAGAAAATATAGTACCCTCTGTCAGGGGTTAGGAGACAATCTGGGCAACCTGTGGCTTGATAGATAAACCTGAATGCACCACAGATCTGTTCCTGCATTTATGTATAGGCAAGTCCTGCTTTCCTGATACGGGGCAGAACTGAGCAGTTAACAACAGGGACTGAACTGCCTACAGTGTCTAAAAAAAGTACTTAATAGCCATGTACCTAAGTTGGCTGGCCCTGCTCTACTTGACTAATTATAATCATAATCTGAATAAAAGATGCAGAAGGTTTTGATTAGCACAGAGAAGTTAGCAATAGTCATCAGCAGCAATACATATGAACCTGTATCAATTCTTATCACTGTAGTCCATAAAACCCACTTAGTCCATAAAACCCAGAGACTTCAGGTACAATTTTTTATGTGTTAGACAAAGATACTTATAGAGAAGAATAATGCTGGACTTCAGCTTTACTATCACAATGACATTAAGGAAGAAGAAAATGTCCTTTGAGGGAAGATCCTGGAGAACGAATGTATTATGTATATTCCAGGCTTTAAAACAATCAGGAATAGATGTAAACATTTTATTATTTTTATTATTTGCTATAAAAGAATATAATCCACTGTAGGGATTAATAATGAAGTATCTATTCCAGTCATCTGAGAGGTGAAAAAAATTAAGAGAAAATCCACAATGCCAAATCAAATTTACCTTATAAAATTTAAATTTAAATGAGTCTTGCTGGAATGGAAACCCAAGAATGAGGTATGTTGATGACTTAATTACCTGCCACCTGCACTGGATGCTCTGTTGTTTGTGGACTTTTGATTCTTCATATTTTTATCCTCGATCACCTTCTGTTAAATAGAAGATTTAATCATTTTAATAATCCATAGATGGATTATTCACCAGAACAATCACGGTTAGGCTTAGAGATGAAACTATTAGTAAAGCAATACTTTTTATGCATCTATCATGTGTCAGGCACAGAAGGTATTGGGTACAAAACTGTGAATGAAAGGCCTTCAGGGATACTAACTTTCAGAGAGGAGTGACTGGCCATAATCATAAACAAATGTGACGAAGGAGGTGAAAGTGGGACAACAACAGAGTGACTAGAGAGGGGCTGAGGGGCTGCTGTAATGCTGATTAGAGACTGATGAGGAAAGGGCTCACGTGATGATCTGTGGGATAAAAGGAGAGGTGCTTAGAGCCCCAGAGTGATTTTTGAAAAACACAAGAAGTCAGTGGTACTGAAGCCTGGGGAATGGTGGGGGAGTGGAAGAACACGTGGTCAGAGAAGACTCACGTGAAATCATTAGGTGGTGGTGAGGAGTTTTGGTTTAATTCTCATGATGAGGATCCAACAAAGATACTTTAACAAGGGGTTGATTAGACTCAAACCTAAGAAAGTTCACTTAGTAGAGACTGAGAATAAAGCCAAGAGTCTAGCCAAAAAAATATGTTATAATCTTACTTGTTACTTATTCTAATAAGCATGTAAGTTGATTATTCTAATTTATAATTGCTTCTATTAGGCATTTCAAGGGCTCCACCTATAAGCTGTACACTATTTAATTTTTTTTTTTTTTTTTTAGTTTTTGATACTAGGGATTGAACCCAGAGGTACTTTACCATTGGGTCACATCCATAGCCCTTTTTATTTTGAGATAGGTTCTTACTAAGTTGCTTAAGACCTTGCTAAATCACTGAGGCTGGTCTCAAACTTGCAGTTCTCTAGCCTCAGCCTCTCTAGTAGCTGGGATTACAAGTGTACCCCCATTGCACCTGGCTAAGACTATCTCTTTTGGTTTTTGGTAAGAGGGATTGAACCCAGCGGTGCTTAACCACCAAGCCATGTCTCCAGCTCTTTTTTTTTTTTTTAATATTTTATTAGAGAGAGGGAGACAGGATCTCACTGAGTTGCTCAGGAACTCACTAAATTGCTGAGGCTGGGTTTGAACTAGCAACCCTCCTGCCTCAGCCTACTGAGTCACTGGGATTATACAAGTGTGCCACTGTGCCCAGCTAAGACTATCCTTTCTTTTAAGAAAAAAAAAAAATTCTATTTACACAGATGGGTGGGTGGGTGCTAGCAGTAAAATAAGAACATGGATATGAATACATTTCTAACTCGGCAGTAGTTTTTTTCTAAGGAAGGCAGCTAAGGATAATATACTTGGAACGTGACTTAAGATCCTTTCCCATACATTTAATTTTAAAAAACCCTATATATTATGAAAGTCCTGTTCAGTCACTAGTGTTCTGCCAGAACTACTTTCCTCCCCTAGTAATGTAAGCATTGCTGCTAGCAAACTGCAGTAATAAGAGATAAACACTAAACTCAGGAGAAATAAAGAGTAAAAATGCTATACTATTCATTTTAAAAGTATAGTACTTTGGTACAATTAATTGTAGGAACAAGTAATTCTGTGTGCCATAAATATGTTTCTCAAGATTTTAATAATAATGTTCCTTATGATAACTTTAATAATAATGTCCCTCATAATTCTGTGTGCCATAAATCTGTTTCTCAAGATTTTAATAATAATGTTCCTTATGATAACTTTAATAATAATGTCCCTCATAATTCTGTGTGCCATAAATCTGTTTCTCAAGATTTTAATAATAATGTTACTCATGATAATCTATAAAGCATTTCTTGAATTTCAGGAAAATAGTTAAAATGTTTTCAAATTATATTTAAAAAAGCTTTCACTATCTCAAAAATCTCAAAAATTGTTCCAGACAGCTACATTTTTAATAATGGGAAGACTTATAGAAACATATACAGTTATAGGTATTTCTGAGATACTATAAAGTACATTATGACCATACCACTGGTGATTTTTAACGGAACACTGGGTTTCATTATACGAATTGAAAATCTTTCTTGAAGATAAAGTTCTACTGAATTAAGTGGGAAGCATTTGACAACATCATGTTGCTGTCAAAAGATGAGTTTCTCACAAGTAATTCAGAAGTATAGAACACAGAAGACACAACACTTTCAAGCCCTTTTTCAAGTTCCAAGCTGTAGTACAAAAGAGATAAGTTTGTAGAAATACCTTTGCAGATTCTGCTGCGTTGGTATGAGACTGAAATAGCAAGGGATCCATTGTCAAGTCACCATCTGTCATCAGTTCAGCCTTTTCCTTTTCTTCTTCAAGGCTGTCAGCAGGCACTTGAATTTCCTGGGGTTTCTCAAGTTCAGCAGCAACACAGTTTATCATATCTGAATTCTCTTCATTTTCATTTAATTTCAAGGAATTATGGTTTTCAGGAAATTCTCCATTCTGATCTATTTTGAGAAGGAATAACAACACTAAAATCTTCTCCTCAATTAAAAGTAGATAAGCAGATGCTATACCTTCTTTTAAATGAAGATTGTATATAACCTCTTTTTTCCTTTTTTTATTTTTTATTTTTTTATTTTTTTGTGCTGGGGATTGAACTCAGGCCTGAAGCATGCTAGGCAGGTGCTCTATCATTGAGCCACATCCCCAGTCCTATGTACTCTTTTTTCTTGCAAAATAAAATATGAAAAAAATGATCATAATGATATTTTTCCCCCAAAGTGTTCTACGAAAGAAAAATGTCTACTCTTCATCTAATGAAACACTTAACAAAACTAAATACTCTGAATAAACAGCATAGTCATAATTATAATGGAAGCACTACCCCAAACCAACACACATCAAAAGAACTAGTTGATATATAAACCAAGTAACTGAGATGGCAACATCTGTTCAGTTCTAAAGCCTGTGTGCTCTTGGCTGGAACAACAAACTGTGAAAACAGGAGGCACATATCTGCATGCCACTGCAGTTACTAGCATCACAGGTGAGCTGTATACATGCAGAGAGAACCAAGAGTGAATGTAATTTTATGCAGAGAATAAAGCCAGTCCAGTTAGGTTCAGGCCCACCAGGATGCAGTGCTGCAGTGCGCCGTCCCATACCCAAGGGCACCAAAGACAGGTCTATTCCTTATTCCCTCAGTACTCCCAGGCACAGGTTCAGGGGAATGTCAGGAGGGGACTTGGTTGTTCTTTTATAGAATTGTGTCTTTTATTCAGATTCTACCACATTTCAGGATGCTTGTCAGAAAGAAATCAGTGTTCTCTGTAGGGATCACCAACTTTCATTTCTACCAGGATCTACCTGCAAGCCCAAACTGTATTTTCATCATTAAAAGTCTTAATTCTAGGGCTTTCATTATGGCCTTTTTTTTCCCCCTTTGAACTTATTTAGAGGTAAATGGGTTTTAAAATCCCATTATCATTACAGTCATATATTCACATGAAAAGCACACATGATTCAATTCATTACTGGGTTCTTTGGAGAAACAAACAAGAACTTTGGAGCCAAAGATTCCACCTCTGGCTCCAGCACTGACCTTGGCTATGTTTCCCAATGTCTGCACCTCAGTTTCTCTCCTCTGTAAAATGACAAAAATTATACTACATAGTAAGCACCTAATAAATGTTAGTTATGCCTCCCAGTCCTAGAAACAGCTGTGACTTTTAGCCCTAAGAAAACAAACCACATTCACAACTTACACCTCACATTTACTACGTGCTTACTATGGTACTGTTCAAGGCTTTACATGTATTATTATTATTACTTACACCTCACAACCACCCTATAAGGTAGATATTATTATTATCCACACTTTAAAAAAAACATTATACAAAGTCAGAGAGGCTTGTTACTTTGTTCATGTAGAGGTGCTAGATTCAAACCAAGGTTAAACCTCGGAAGTCCACCTAGCCATTATGTGTACTATAGAGACCACTGCAGCAATGTGCATAGTATAATAATTCACCTTAAGTGATCATTCCATTTGTGCCTAGAAGTAGGCCAGTGCCAGTGGCTAAATTGTACTCTATCATTTAATTTTCACAATAGTTTTTTTTTTTAAATATCTTTAATTAATTATTATTATTTTTTAAATGTGGTGCTGAGGCTTGAACCCAGCACCTCGCCTGTGCTAGAGGGGCGCTCTACCACTGAGCCACAACCCCAGCCCCACAATAGTCTTTTGAGACAGGCAAGACTTAGGGAAACTGAGGCACTGAGTGATTACTTCTGCACTTAGAGTCATACAGTCAACTATGCAGTCAGGATTGAAAAACCAGGGAAACACAAATATATATTTTCCCTGTAACGTGAAAAGTATCATTTTCCTTACAGTGTCCTAAACAACACAGAGTTCATAAATAATACACATTAGTTAGAATGTAATTACCTTCTATAGATGCTTTTCCCTCAGGTGCCAGTGAAAAAGAATTTCCAAGACTTTCTTTAAGAGCTGATGACGATAAACTTGATAACAATGGATCCTGTTTAATAAAAAAATGTATTTAACATGTAAGTTTTGCTCCGAGTATTTATGGACATCATAGCATTATTAAAACCATCTTATAACTTTGGAATCTGCATTATTAGAAGTTTGTTGCTGAAACCTCAAAAAGCATTAAGCCTTCATAGTGGGACATGGAGCAGGAGCATGGGAGGAATAGATGAACTCTAGATAGGGCAGAGGGGTTGGAGGGGAAGGGAGAGGGCATGGGGTTATTAATGATGGTGGAATGTGATGATCATTACTATCCAAAGTACATGTATGAAGACACAAATTGGTGTGAATATACTATGTGTATATGAAAAATTGTGCTCTACATATGTAATAAGAATTATAATGCATTCTGCTGTCATATATAAATTAAAAAATTACATAAAAAAGCATAAGCCACTAGAGGTAAAAATGCTTCCCTTGGTGTTTGGGTCAGTAAAAGGGGTCACTAAAAGAGTCATTGTAGCTCTGTATCAAAATGTTATGTCTAAATTTGTTTTTAGCAATTTTTAAAACTCCTGCTCTTCTAAAATCAAATCTATTATGTATTTTTAAGGTAAAGATTTGATCCTGATGTCTCTTTCTCCAATATTCTTTTCAAGGACAGTATCAAGATAAAAGAAAAATCTTTAGTTTTTTCTTCTTCTTCATTTATTTATTTTTTTTTTTTGGTACTTGAGATTGAACCCATGGCCCTCAACCACTGAGCCTTTTTGTTGTTGTTGTTTAGGCCCTTGCTAAGTTGCTGAGGCTGGCTTTGAACTCATGATCCTCCTGTCTCAGTCTCCCAGGCTGCTAGGATTACAGATGCGTCCCACCGTGCCTGGTAAATCTTAGTTTCAAACAATTATTACTAGTAGTCCAAATGAAAGCAACCTATAATACCAAGTAGACAGCTACTTCCAAATATTACAGGTGAAAAATGTACATAAATTTCAAGCACATGAACTTTACTCAAAATCTGAAAAGAAATCATTGTATTGTGTTCCAAAACCCCCAATTCTCTACAGAATAAACTAGCCTAAAGGTGATGATATTATAATGTAAGAATTTTATTTTTGTTGCATAAATAGCAATATTCTTTCCTTCAATATTTTATGAGCACATAGGAAATTATATATCAAAAGCAATAAGAAGAAAACATTTGGGAAAATGTCAGAAGGGCTGAGACGCTGGAGTCTACCTTGAAAGACAAAGTTACACTTGAAGAGATTTGCACATTTGTAGCTTTGGGATTTATGGTATATCTCAACCTGTAGAGTTCAAGTGGTAGAAGGCTACAGACTTAGTAGCCTGGCTTGAGTCAATACATTTGAGGAGGAAGTAGCCTTGGAATCTGCAGAATTCTTCTAAAACCTTTGGCTCATCTGCACATGGCATACAGAAGACCTCAGAAGACCTCAGAAGACCTTACGAAACCACAGAAGCTAGAAATTGGAAGAACTGAGCAGGAATTCCTACTCATATCTACTGCAAGGGAGAAAGAAGTAAAAACTTGTATCTAGACACAATATCTACTTACCAGACTATATGCTCACAGGCACACAATGCACTCTAGAATCTCTACAACACATCATTCATAATATCCTGTATTCTACTAAAAGTCACTAAGCAGATGAAGAAAGAAGACAACAACATAGACTCATGAAGGCAAAAAAGAAAATAAAATAAGACACAAAAAAACAATAGTAAAAAGAAACCAATCTTGAGATAACCTGACTGTTGAAATTATCAAAGACTTTAAAGTAGTTATTATAAGATTGTTCAAGAGCTTTAAGGAAAATGTATGCATGACAGCTGAACAGATGGGGATCACAGAGATGTAGAAAATACAAAAATACCCATGAAAACTCTAGAGTTAAACTCTGTAATAACTGAAATAAAAATTAACTGGAGAGACTTAATAGCAGATCAGAGATGGAAGAATAGATCAGTGAACTTGGAGAAATGCAAATTATTCAATCTGGAAAACAAGTGGAAAAAAAGATTAAAGAAACAGGGAAAAGATTAAAGACACATAGAACTTCAGAGATCCGTGAGATTCATCAAAAAAGTTCAATGTATGCATGTACAATTGTAGCCCCAAAAGGAAAGGAAAGGAAAATAATGTAGCAAAATTTAAAAAAGAAGAAGAAGAAGAAAAAAAAAACTTCCCATTATGGCAGGTATTAGCTTGTAGATCCTAAAAGCTCTACTAACCTCACACAGAAAATATAAAGAAACCAGACTTATGTGTTTATAATCAAACTGTTGTAATTCAAAGAAAAACAAATCTTGAAAGAAAATAATACTGAAAACAGGTAGAAACTCCTATATTTTATATAGGAGTATAATAAAATGAGTGACTGTTGATTTCTCGACAGATACAGGAGGGGCCAGGAACAATGGAAACTGATAAAGAGGTAGGGGAAAGGAAACTATCTTGGTCAAAATGTTCAACTAATTCATCCTTCAAAAATAAAGATAAACCTATCACTGACCAATCTGCCCTTCAGGGAAAAAAAAACAAAACATTAAATGGAAATAACATGAAGTGATAATCTGGATATATAGGAAGTAAGAAGAGCCTCAGAATCACTATATAAAAGAAAATTATAAATATTCATTCTTTTCTTCTTTTAATTCTTTGAAAATCTAAGATACAAAGTTTAAAAGCCTCGTTAGTGAAAATTATAACATGACATTGTGGGAATTGTGTCATGTAGATGTAGTATCCATGCCAAAGGCAGCACAATAGACGAGGTACTACAAGGAACTGAACTGTTGCGAGGCTTCTATATGGAATGTGAAATACAGAATCAACTCCATAGTGCAAACAGGGACAGTTTAAAGTTCAACAGAGCTGAGCGTATGCTCCTGTGATCCCAGTGACTCAGGATCTGAAGTTCAAGACCAGCCTCTGCAATTTAGTGAGGCCCTGTCGAAAATACAAAAGGGCCAGGAATATATCATGGTGGGTTCAATTCCCAGTATAATAAATAAATAAATAATAAATAATAAATAAATAAATGGAAAATAAAAACACAAATAAATGGCAGAAGGGAGTAACAGATGAATAACAAAACAAACCAAAGAGAAAACAAACAGTAACAAACTGGTCTTAAATCCAACTGCATCAGTGTTTATGTTAAAAGCAAATGGAGAAAACACTCATAAATTGACACAACATCAGAATTAAAATGCATAGATTCTCAGATTTGACTTAAAAAAAATGTGACTCAAACGTTATTATAAGACATTCACTTAAAGTAATCAGTAAGGATAGAGAAGATCTGAGTGATACTACAACCACCTTAATCAAACTGAAATTGTAAAACATTATATCCTATACCTGAAAAACAAGTGTACTTTGCTAATACAAATGGCACTTAACACAGGATACACTTAGGCTGGGCCATTACCAACTCTTAACAATCTGAAATCATATAAGCTATATTCTTTGGACCACAATAAATCTAGAGAAGACCCAAGTATTTGGGAAAAATGATGATTCCTCACAAAATAACCAATAGGTTAAAGAAAATCATGATGGAAAGAAAGGACATTGAAAAAGTAAGATGTTTAGCTGTATAAAAAAAAATGTATAGCTTTCAGTGGTTTTCAACAGAGGACTCAAGACTTAAAAATCAAGGAGAAAACTTTCAAACATAAACAAATCAGCCTGTGCTTAAACAAATTAAACAAATTGAAGAAAATAAAGAGAAGAAATAAAAATTGACAATTAGCTCAACTGAAAACAAACTATAGAGAAAATTAACAAAGCCAAAATTGGTTCTTTGAAAAGTTTCATAAAGCTAAACAATGCCTACCAACATTGAAAAAGAAAGATAAAAATCATAAATTAAATGTCAGAAATAAAAGATGAAATGATATGATGACCCCTGATCCTAAAAATGACAGGGGACTATCAAGAAAAAGCATGTTTATAAATTTGACATGTCAGGTGAAATAGACAAATTTATTTAAAAAAAATTACCAAACTGATGAAAAATCTCAATACCAATATATCTATAAAAAATAAAATTTAATGCAAAGAAATTTCCATGCCCAGATCATTTAACTGGTGAATCTTTTTCCTCAAGGATTCTTACCAAATTTAGAAAATAAAGGGTGAATATTTATTGCCTAACTCATCTGACACACAAGCCTGATAATAACCTTATAAGAAAAAAAATATAGACGAACAGACTTCATAAATATTTATGTAAAAACCTTAATAAAATGTTAACAAATTAAATCCCATAATAAAATACTGTGTATTGATCAACAGAGTTGATTCTAGGATGCTAGGTCATTTTAAAAAGTGATCCTCAATCATTCCCACGCAAACACACAGAGAAAAGGTAGGAGGAGGTAAGGATGTAGTGAGGAAGCCTGAACAGCTCACCCTTGGAGTATCTGATTGTGACATCTGCAGGATTATGCTATAGTTGAGATCTTCAACGTTCCGCAAAGGCCCATATGTTAAGATTCTGGTTCACAGCCCATGTACTATGGGGAGGTGGTGGAACCGTTTGGAGGTAGCCTCGCAGGAGAAAGCTGGATCATTCATGGTGTATGCTTAAAGGGGATACTGGGACCTTGGCCCTTTCACTTTCTCTCTATTTCCCAGATGCCATGAGGTGAACATATCTCTACAATGCACTTCCACCATAATGCGCTTCATTGCCACAAGCCCAAAGCAACCCCACCAAGAAACCACGCACTAAATTCCCCAAACTTTTGAATCTTCCCTCCTTTTAAGTTGACTATCTCAGGTATTTTGTTACTGACTATAAGGCAGAAGGAAAGGTGCAGTTTCAATTGAGTGTTTATACAAAGATAAAGAAGTTAGAGCATGACTCAATGTAGATGGAATAGATCATGAGGAGCCAGAAGTTGTTATACATAGAGGAAAAAAAGATAAATTAGATGGGAAATCCCTGAGATAGTGGTCTTACAGCACAGTTAGGAAGACTTTCATATTGCAAAATATGAAACATTTAAAGTGTTAAATATAGAAGAAACTAGCAATAAGATAACAGTTGTACATTATGGCTATGTTACAGACATTAATGTGCATGTGGTCTTAAAATCACCCAGCAACATGGAAACGCTTCATAACCTAATGCTAAGAGACACAGAAAAAGCACAACACAAAACATGATGCAGACTACAATGATACATTAGTGACAAAAATGTGGGAAAACAGCTTTAAATGGGGTAAGAATAGTAAACTTCATTGCTATTATGTGGCGGGATTATAGTTGGATATTTTCTGCTAATTTTTTTCTCACAGTATAATGTAACTTTAATAATTTTAGCAATCTTTTTCTTAATCAAAAAGAGGCATAAAAATGTTTTAAAATATCACTTAAAGTTAGGTATGTTCCTGTTTAAATGGTGTGTCCCCAAAATACAGGTTATCCAGAAATCCTTAAGAGGAAATAAGGTACTTGCATGTAGTTAGGATGAGCCATTGAATTAGATCCCCAATGTCTGATGGTATCTTTTTTAGGAAAAGAATAGGGAGAAACAGAGGCACAAAGGAAACAGGGAGGTCATGTGGTGATGCAGGCAGTGATCAGAGTGATATAGCTGTAAATTAGGAAATGCCAAGGATTTCTGGAAAATTTTAGGATTTCCTAAAGCCATTTGAAGGGACAGGGTCTTGCTGATTTGGGTCTTGATTTAGGACTTTTGGCTTTCAGAACTAAGGGAGTAAATTTATGTTGTTTTATATCTTTCAGTTTGTGGCCATTTGTTATATGGTCTATAAGAAATGAATACAATTTTCAATTGATCAGATAATTAAATACAAAATACTTATTTGGGTTTCTTCTCTTGGTTTTTTAAAACAAATTAAGAAACAGCACAGAAATGCTGAGTAAAATTTGAATCAGTATCCTGATTTGATTCCTCTTGCACCACCCCCAGAGAGTGCATCCTTACACACTTAGATGGCAGGTAGGTGATAAGAAAAAGAGGTAAGATTGATCAGGTAATGTCTAGTTCTTTTTCCCTGATCTGTCCACACACATATTATGGAGGATGAATGTTTTTCCCATACTTTCTCCTTCAAAATGTAAGAAAGAAGTTCACTTATTATAGTGAAATATAAAAGGAAGGGACAAATGTTCTCCCTTAATAATGCTGCATAGCAGACTTCCTCCTGGAAACCCAAAGAGTCATATCTAAACTTCACTTCGGCATATCCCAAAGAATATAAAGCAGTGTCATGAACATTCAGTACTTTGTTGTATGAATAAAACCAAATGCATAAAATGACACTAATATTGTCCTTAGCCATAAATTGTATAATTCAATATATATATGTATGTATGTGTATATATATATATATATATATATATATCAGCATTATTATTAGAGATATACAGTATTATATACACTATTATGTAGACTCATTAGATCAAAATTATTTTAACACATTACTTTCTCTGAAATGGGTAGAATCTTAAAAAAAACAAATTATGGCTTAATTGGAAGCATCTCCCTCTTTCTTAGTGGTATTTAAAATAACGGTATGTCTTATAATTGATGGAGTTTTGGACTCAGTGAAATATAGTCTATTAAAAAAAAAGCTTAAAATTATTTTCTTATCAATTGTAGAAGCAAACATGTAAGACCCATACATACACATAAATGCATGCACACAATTCATTCTCTTTCTATTTTTCTAGTAATCAGAGGCAAATGCCTGAATTTAAGAACATAATTCAACAGCTCAGCAGTAGTGCCAACCTCAAGATCAAAGTTTTCAGAGAATGTTTTTTCCTCAGCTTCTAATTGTCTGCCATCCAGACTTGGAAGGGAAGGTGCAGAATTGAAGTCTTCACTGAGAGCAGTTTCTTTATCTTCTCCTAGTCTTTCTTTCTCCTCCACGTGCCTGCTCTTTCTTAACAAGCTCCTTGGCAGAGGTAAAGGCTTAAAATGGTCATCTGTTTCAAGGCTGCTGCTATTTTCTGCTAAAAAATAAAATGTTTTAAGATGATTGGGAGGAAAAAAAAAACAAAACACTTTGGCTTTGACCATTGCCCCAGAGACACCAAACTTCCCTCCAGTGCCATGTCCTAGAAAGTCCAGATGAAGACCACACCCTTATCCATAAGCTCAAATAAGACCCAGATAAGGAATAATTCATGGCCCCCAATTTTTAACAATGTTGCCATCAGATACTTTAAAGTATACTGAAAGTAATCAGTATACTTTAGTTTTATAAGAAGTTAACTCTTCAACTTTATGAACTCTCATAATATTCAAAACATTTGAAAAAACATAAAATCTTGCCTCAATAAAATGAGGAGGTTCGTGCATCAAATCTTAAAGTACCTGAAGCCAAGCTATGTACACACTATTGATCCTCATAACATAACAATGACAATGGCCCTGTCCAAGGACTTAACAGGTTGGGAAGGGAGATCATTTATAGCAAAGGTTTTTTGTTTGTTTGTTTTAACTGGGCATTGAACCTAAGGGCACTCTACCACTGAATAAATCTCCAGTTCTTTATTTTTTATTTTGATTTTAAGACAGGGTCTTACTAAGTTAGTGAGCCTGACCTTGAACTTGGGATCCTTCTGCCTTTGCCTCCTGAGTAGCTGGGATTGTTGGTCTTCTTAGACAAACACAAGGACAAGACAAAGGTAAGTGCTGTTACAAGCATGAAAATGATGACACTGGCACACAAGGGATAGAAGTCTTACCCTCTCACTGGAGGAATGAATGAAAAAACACGACTCGTGAGTTACCATTCTTTGAGTCCATTAAAATTGTATAGTTAGGGCTGGGATTTAGCTTGGTGATAGAGCACACAACTGAGCATGCAGGAGGCCACAGGTTCTATCCCCAGCACCACAAAGACAAACAAATGAAAAAAATAAATGAATGAAATTTCACAGTTGCTTTTCCCAAGTTGCAGTTTAAAATAAGAACCAGTATTCTGGTATGCTTCTAGCCCTCAAAGCACTGATTTTTCTTCATTTATATACTTTTTGCCTAAATTTTACCTATTACACATACGTCTTCACTATTCTACCAATGTATTCTTCTAAAACTTTACAACTAGGCTAATTAACACATACCTCTTTTTTACCTACCAAAGGGCTTATGAATGTTGTTAGAGGATTCCACAATCTTGTCAAACTGGTACCACTATAAATGCTTCCTTGCCAATTTTAGCTATATCTAAAACTCTGGTCAAATGTTCAACCCCAAGTCAAAGAATCTTCCTAGATTCCTCCCTCCATTTTGCCTGCAACCATAGAATCACTACAGCCAATGATTCTACTTGATAAATATCTCTCTCCTTTATTTTATGCTCTTCATCCCTGAGTTAGTTTCTCATCTCCTCTTTCTAGACAGTGCCTCAGGGATATCTATAAAATGTAAGTCAGACCCCATCACTCCCTTCACAAAATTCTACAAGGGCTCCCCATCATCTAATCCTATAGAATAAAAAATCAATGACTTTTGAATAAAATGAAAGGCTTTCCTGGTGTGTCCCTGAGTGCCTTGCTGCCCTGTCTGCTGGCATACCCATTTTCTAATTTCTGTTCCTGGGATAGTGAACTAACACACAGGCTACACAACTTTCTTGTCACCAAATCTCTTCCTAAGCTGATTCATCTGCCTAAAACATCCACTTCTGGTTTCTCCTCCTAAAGATGCTTGTTATCTTTTGAACCTCAGATTAAGTAGAATATTGGACAATGCCTAAAAGAAGGTACTAAGTCAACGTTTTATTTTATTGTGGTAAGAATAGTTATGAGATCTACCCTCTTTAACATTTTTAAGCATGTAATACAGTACTAGCTATAGCTATAGGCACAATGTTGAACACAGATCTCTAGAACTTACTCATCTGGTATAACTGAAACTGTTGAATAGCAATTCCCCATTCCCTGCTCCTCCAAGACCCTGGCAACCACCAATCTACTCTGTTTCTATAAGTTTGACTAGTTTAAATACCTCTTATTTGAGTCGTGGCTCTGACACTTATTATATATCCTTATATAAATTATTTGACCTCTATCTACATTGAAGTTTTCCCACTGTTCAAATCAGTTAAAATTTTCGTGGCTCTGACACTTATTATATATCCTTATATAAATTATTTGACCTCTATCTACATTGAAGTTTTCCCACTGTTCAAATCAGTTAAAATTTTCTAAGTGCTTATAGGTCCTTGGCAAGAAAATATATAGTATGTAACACAGTGCCATACATATCACAAGTGCTCAGTGACATTAACAATGGTGGTAAACATTTCTTAGCCTTTTTTTTTTTTTTCTTTTGGTTTGTGAATCACTCCTGTGTTCTTCGGAGCAGTTTCTCCCTGAATCCATCTGTGTAATATTGGTGGATTAACAAATATCTCCACCATAGTCAGTGAAAAGTAGGGATCCATGATGTGCCCTACCACCACCATTACTAACTTATTTTGTTGTTGTTGTTGTTCTATGCCTCCTACTAAATTGTAGTCTTAGATGATTGGTACTAAGCCTTTTCAATGTTGCATTCTTATTTACCATCACAATGCTTTTAGTATGATGAGACATAATATATTCAATGTATATGCATGAATAAGTAAAATAATTTGCTTATAGACAGATGCTAAATAATAATAGAATGCTTAATTTATTCCAATACTGTTGTAAGCACTTCAAGTCTAAGAAGTTATAGAAGAATAAGGCTAAGCTCATAAAGCACAGTCCTTCTTTCATGAATGAATCATTCATATATTCATTTAGGTCCTTAAAGAATTCTATACAGCACTTTTCTTAACACTAATATATCTTATACTAAAATTCCTCTTCCAGAAGTACTAAAAATTTCTAAGATAGAAAAAAGTCTATACATTTCCAAATGCTTTTTAACATTTATAATCAAATATCTAAGTTCTCTACTTAAGCTACTATTTTTGTGTTACATATACTGAACATAATATTGCAGATGCCTAAGTAGAGCATTTGTAGTCATGCTGCCACCTTGAGGCTAAAATACATGTCTTTGTTCATCTTAACTCACTGCAGCTTTTTAACATGAGATAGGTAAATTTTTATTTTGCTAGTTATCTACCATTCATTTCTAATTTTTTTCTTCCACGTGTTTGAGAACATTTTTTTTGATGCTAAATGCTCATATTTTTTAAATAACCAAGGTCAAGTATGTTCCCTTTCTCCATTGTCAGTTTCACTCAGTACCCTGGGAAAGTATGTCAGTAAGTTAATGGTTTCATTATGCTTTGTGTTTACACTTTTGTAGTGCATTACAGTTTATGAGACTCATTCATTAGATTCTCAAAACAATTTTGTAGGACAGGAAGAGCAGGTTTTCTCCTCCTCCCTATGAGGACAGTAAGACTTAACCTATTTGATGAAGTCAGATACAACTAATTTATGATGGCTTGTTTTTCAGTGTCTTAGACATTATTCAAGGGTTTTTTGTTTTGGCATCTTTCCTTCTTTTCAAAGTTAGTGGGATTCTGTGTGCTGGGCAAAAGGAAGTAGTTCCCTAATGCATGCCTGAAATAAAGTTTGTCTGATATTATCAGTAATATCTAACATGAAAAGTATGAAATGTTCACCAGCACTGTATTTATTGATGAGATTTTTACTAAGGCTAGCATCAACTAAAATTTTCTTTATAAAATGAAAGGAACAAGACTGAAAGATATCAAACTCTTAACCTTGCATCCACAAATTTTTGTGCATCTTCCAAAGGACTTCAAGGGGCGGGTTCCAGCTTTGTTCCACCTTTGATCCACTGTGCTTGGAGTTCAGTAGAATACTTGGGAGAACTCTTGTATTCCCAGATCACACCAAGAATTTCCTTTCAGAAAACTGAATTTTAGTAAATTTTCCAATGCTATCGAAAGATCAAATGGAGATTCTGTTTTCTTAAGGAGTGTCTGGAAACTTTGATAAACAAATAGCAGTGACACTTAAAATATATCAATGCCAAAAAACTGTTCTGGCAAAATATTGGTTTAGAAATGATTGTATTGTGGTGATGGAGATTGAAACAAGGGCTATGTACATGTTATGTTAGGTAAGTACTCTATCACTGAGTTATAACGACTCAGCTCTGGAAATGACAGTTTTAGTATTGAGAGTATAGAGTGAATAAGGAAGCATTCCATTGTGTTTCCATCCCTAAGAACAAAATTTAAGCTTATGGGAATATGTGTTTTGGGAGCTGCAGCTACATATAACTATAGGTGCTTTGGCTTTTTATTAGGCACCAGAAGAGATTGAAGACAGAATATACAACTGGATATCAGAATTATGACTTTTCTCTGTGGTTCAACTGTCTTATTTCTACAAAACTGTAAATTAAATATGACTTATTTTTTCTTACTATATACTACCTACCATATAAAGATTTTTTGAAATTATTGTCTTAAAATAAATTTTCAAGAAATACAATTGTAGTATCTAACAACCTACCTGAAGATGTGCTTTTGAGCGAAAAAATTCTGGGTTTAGGTTTTAGTTTAATTCTTTCTTTTTCAACATCTTGATCTTTATCCTGAGATTCTGATGAGGAATTTACCACCATGTCTTCATAACCATCAAGTGCCACATCTTCGTTGTTTTTGACAGAAAATCCTGGCCCATCTTTGGTTATGTCACTGTTTGATTTCTTGGTTTTCAAAAAAGATAGTTTTGGAGAATTATTTTCTTCATCATCTGATATATGAAAATCATTCATTTTTTTCTTAATGGAATTTTCATCTACGGAGGTATCAGAAAAATCACCCAATGAAACTGAAAACAGACAAGAAAAAACGTTTTCAATAGTATATTTTAAATCTCTTAAGGTCATATTAATCTTTTTTAAAAGAAAGATTACCTTAAAGTCTAGAAAGGGTTTGAAGTAAATTTATAAACATGTTTAAGTGCAAATTTATTTTACAGCTCTTAAAAACAGCTTATCTAGTCTGTTCTGAATTTGAATTTATGTAATAAAATTTTCAATTTCATAAAAAGTATTTATTGAATGCCCACAGGGTGCCAAGTACTGCACTTACTCTGGGAAATGCCATCCAAAGATTCCAAAAAATAACAATCAGTCTTGGGACATTCAGATTCCATTTTGGAGAGTAAAATCTTCATTTGTGAATCATTTCATCATATAAAATCAAGAATATTTGTAAGCAAAAGAGTTTAACTAGATTGTTTTCCACATAAATGTTGTAAATGCAACTGCATCCATACCAAAAATATTAGATTTTACTAAAACAAAGATAATAAAGAATGCTAACTTAAAAATATAGCAGTGATTTACTATTTTTACAGAGAACATTGATTATTGATTGAATATATATCAAAGAGTAGAACACTGAATTTCAAGTTCAGAATTCTGTATGGGTACAGAGTTAATATTTGAATGAAGCCTAAAGTATTAATATTTTTACCTAATTAAAATACAGCAAATTATATCAAAATGGTATTGATATATACAATGTGAATAGTCTGTCGTTTTTAAAAGGACACCTTATTATAGTCCAAAGACCTGATATATAACTAGCATTTATAAAAGTGCTTCTGAGGTACACTAAAATTTAGCTTTCTGTACCCCAGTTACCAACTAGCTGTTGTGCCTCCTAGTATTAACTTTAAGGAAGAACTTGTCCTCTTCCATGTAGTTTACCCCCAGTCATCATTTTATTGGTGTCAGTTAATTTACATAATCAAAATATATATTCACAAACAATCAAGAACAATCAAAAAACTTCTTGAAAATTAAGACTGGCTCTCTAACCCATTAAAAGTTGGAAATCTAAAACTAATGAAGTCAAAGGCATTATTTTAACACAAGTCTTTTTTGTTTGTTTGTTTTTGGAGGAGGGGAGTAGGTTAAATGTAATGAAGCAACATACAGAATAATATTTTACTTTTCCATGCTCTCACATACCAATCTCATCGCTCTCAAAGTCATCTGAGTATTCAGAACTCCTCTGTCTGGCCGAGCGAGCTGTAATCGCTCTTATTAGCTCATCCTGAAATGAGATAATTAAAATCAATTCCCATTCAAATAGGATGGAATATAATATCTACAATTAATTTGTAAACAAATAATAATTCTTTCAAACAAGTTGCATTTATTTAGCGTACATTAACTCTAAGCCTACATTGTACCATGCACCCAATTGAGTGAGGAGACTCAATGCAAATCACCATCACCAAGGGCACACCCTCTTGGTGCCTGCTGTTAAACTGGAGGAGACGACAGTATCAAACAAATTAATTGCAGATTATAATTTGAGCTAAATAGTAATAGGTAAGAGGGGACTCGATTTATATAGGATTTGTTACAAACTGCCATTTTGGAAGAATGTGGTACTTTTTTTTGTTTTGTTTTGGGGGTTTATTGAGTTTTTCTTGTTTATTTATTTATTTATTTATTTGGTACTGGGGATTGAACCTAGGACCTCCTGTACGCTAAGCACACACTCTACCACTGACCTATATCCCCAGCCCCAAACTGGTACTTTATGTAAGCATACTGCAGAAACATATATAACCCATAGTGAAAATTTAAAGGTTAAGTTCAAAACTGTAATGACCCAGGAGAAAAAACTTCGTACTGTGCTACAATAGGAAAAAAAAAGTTTTTTTTTATGTGAAAATAACAATTTAAAGTTGCATTTTAACTTTTAACTTAGTAAGAACCTACAATTAAGGTTATTTTGATGGCCTTAAAGTCACAAAGGAGGATTTGTAATACTGGTGCTCAAACATGATAAATGATCTGCAAAACTTCAAAAAGAACAGAAGACTTACTCCTGCTTTATAAAGGACCACTTCCTATAACCACGAAGTTCCACATTCATAATACAAAATCAATACAAAATGCCTTGAAATATTTTACCTGAAAAGTAGTTCTTTTGGTAACTTTTGGACTCTTGGTGTATGCCAAAGTTGTGCTGAAAACTTCGTCGGACATACTTTATCTTTTCTTGTTACCTTTATCAAATAGCTAATAAATAATTGGAGCAATTCACTCAACCTCTGATGGTGACTGAAAGAGATGAAAACCAAATCAGACTTTTGCATGCTTAAAAATTTCTATTACTACATTTAACATAAAAAATAAACTAAACAAGAAGAAAAAATAGCCAAATCAAATTTAAAAAGTATCATATGAATATTGACTACATCTTCACCTACAAATGTGGAGTTCTTGTAAAGAAATAAATTCTCACCACAAATCTCTTTCTAAAAAATAAAAAAGAAAAGACAAATGTCAGTGGAAGTTATCTTAAATAGTCTTGCATTTTTAAGGATGAGCAAATAAATGACTGCAATTGGTTAATAAAAATAAAAGTTGACAATTAATACATAACATCCTATTTTTCCCCTTTTCCATTCAAAAAAGCAAAGCATTTCTCAACGAGTCATGCTTTATTAAGTCCACCAAGATGATTGTATACTTTATAAAAGCACTAGCCCTATACACAAATTGCTTGCATTATAGCTCTATGCAAAAAAAAAAAAAAAAAATCTTAATGCTTAACCACAAATAGCCAGCGATATTTTTTCAAGCCACTTTTGTCCCTCACGAAAGTGTTAACAAGGCTGGGAAAAACAAAACGAGGTTTCCGCGATGCTTGTATTAACATCGCTGTTGCTCAAGCTCCAAGCTGAAGGCCTAGACCAGGGCCGCAGGATCACCCGCATCAGCGCACGTCCCAGTACCACACTAACTCCCGGCTGGGCCAGGTGCCCTCCAGGTCCCCACCCGCTGCTCACGCGCCAGGGCCCCCAGCTTGAGCCCGGCTTGTGCACACCCAGAGGCTGTCACCGCCGCCATCCGTCGCGACCCCGAAGTCCCGCGTTCTGTACCCACCCCCGCCAGTCGCACGGCGGGCTCCCAGAGACCTGGAGGACCAAGCCACTCGCCTGGAGCAGGAGGTTCTAGCCTCAGTCTGGGCCTGGCAGCGCTCGGAAACCCGGACTAAGCAAGGAGGCGGGGCCAAAGACGTAGGCGGGAGGCAGTTGCTAGGCAACGGCGTCCCCGGGAGGAAGTGACTTCTACAACGCCGGGTCTCTTGGGTACCCAGCACCGCCCTTCCGCCTAACGCGTCACCGGGGGCAACCGGCTAGACTAAGGAAGTGACATCACCTGTCTAGGTCTTGGGGGAGAGGTTCTGCGCGCTGCTGTGTTGCCTAGGAGACAGGATTCGCCCGGCTCCAGGGAGCCTTCCTTGCTCTTGCCGCTGAGCGAGGGTCTAAATCTGCCGCTGTGCCTGAGGCAACGTACACACAGAGTTTTGCCGGAATTAGGACATGAAGTTCTGTGAATCCGTGTTGGAGTAGAATGTGACCGGATGTGACAGACTAGCAGAGTAGTGACGTTTGCACACCGCAGTCACCTGCACATTTTAGTATTGACCTTTCCCTACGCAAGTGGATGTTGTGCAAATAAGCGACTGTATACTTCAGTTTCTCCTTAAAAAAGAAAAAAAAAAGAAGAAAAGGAAAAGAGATAATAATAATAGCCATCTTAAAGGATTGCTGTATTGGAGAGAATAATACAGATGGAATACTTGGAAGAGTGCTTGGAATTGCATTCAGTCGATATTAGATATGATCTTTATGCACCTAAGCCACAAAAGGCCTGGACAGAAGTCAACCCTTGTGCACACACCTGAGAGCCCATTTCAGTTCCTGCTTTAATGTAAAGCTTCCCTTTTGTATACTTAGTGTATAATCTGGTTAAAATCTAATCAGTTGACAAAGTGATCTTATAAGCTGGAGGAGAGGGTGTCACTAAGGGGAAAGTCAACATTATCTAATTAGCATTGGTTATACTTTAAACTAAAGACAATAAAATAAAACCCCAAAACACATATTTAAAATTTCTAAAATAGCATAAATTTCATGCTATTTTTAATTTATTTTTATTTATGCTATATTTTTATTTTTTAAAGAGTTCACTTTTGTTTAAATTGCCTAATGAATTCATCAACTAGTAGTTAAACTTGGCATTTTTCCTTATCTCTGCAAAACATTAACATTTTACTTATTCAAAATTGATTTATAAATAAATCACATTCACATATAGACTTTAAAATCATTGAAAAATGCACATAAAAAGAAGTAAAAACTTTAGTAAAAAATAATGCTTTTAACAATATTTGTGATCTACCTTTGAAGAAATGTGCAGTTTATGTCGGTCCACTTATTACTGTTTGGGAAACTCAGTTTGATCAACATTTGCTTAGGTTTGATGTTTTTAAATATTTCTGAGTAAATATCTGCATAAAAGAAGGATTTTTCATTTTCACTAGTTACTGCTAATTTTCTGACCCATGTAAATTATTAACCGACAAATATGATTCCCTTATGGTACCTATGCCCACACTGAGAGGACAGCATCCACACTTTCCTTAAAAGTGATATACTAATTTGCTTGTATTGAAATAATTATAATTATGTACAAGTATATGCTTTTTCATTTCTTTCTTATTCATTTCACCAATACAGTTTTCACTTAGACATGGTTTAAGGAATAAAACTCAAAAAATATTAATAAAAAGAGTCCTTGGGAAAACATTCTATTTTTCTATGGAACAAACTGGATTTTTATTTTCAACTCAGTAATTAATAGAAGATAATAATTAATAGTTGATGTAAAGTTATGCTATAGAAAGCTACAGTAAAGAAAAACAGTTAATCTGAAATGGCTAATTACTCCACAGGATTCAAATCACAATATCTTTCCACTATTCTCTTATTTTAATGCTGCATAACCTTAAGTGCTATGTGAATATTTTCAATCATATTCAGTATAAGTTAATGGTAACATTATATAATATTTGAATCAATAGTATCATTTTATATAAAGCATAGTTGGGAATATATATAATAATATACTAATATATATTATATGTAGTTGAATATAATTGTTGAATGAATGAATTAATGAATAAATGAATAGCACTTTAAATTTAAAATACTTTTACAGCATTACAAAAGAAGTTCCTAGATGCTCAGTTAAAAATAATTAAAGTACTACAAAACAAAAAACTCTACAATATTTTATGTAACGTTTTTCTCTAGATTTTATGTATATATATTTTATACATCCTTTGAGTTGAATACCTTTTCCTTTCGTTGCCTTGTCTCCACCCACCTAGTCATTCATTCATTTAGTATACCCGCATGAATAACATATTGAGGGTCATATTTTGAGTCCAAAGGTAAAACAGACTAAGTCCCTACCTAGGACAATGGTTATGATCCTGTGGCCGGCAGTGCACCTTAGAGGTTAAAAACAAAAAAAAATAGAGACAAAGGATCTTAAACTTATAGCCAGCATTAGCTGAATAATTAAAGCACCTAACTAGAATTTCAAGAAGTATACTACAAACAACAAGTCTCCACAAATGTCCATGATAAAGACTGTGCATTAGATTAAGCACTGAACCCCTATGTCAGAAAAGAGAATGAGAGTAAGAGCCCATATACAAGTACACAGATTATTGCTGACATGTGGGAAGAGAACTTCTATAAGAAAGGACTGATAGAAAATATCCAAACCCACATGATCAACTACATTGGTTAAGAGTATTGTTTCTTACAAGTGAGGAAAAACAGCATGATTACTCTCAAAGAAATATGAAAATTGTCAGAACCAAAATGGAGTCCCTTGTGTCAATCCTAATCTAAACACAAACAAACAAAAAAAGTAAATAAAACTTGGAAGTTTACCTGGATTCTGGAAGTGTTCTTATGCATGATCTTCTGATATTAACTCCAGGAAAGACAGTCAGAACCACATCATTGTAGAGGCCACCACAATCTTATGTAAAAAGAATTTCTACAAGCACACCTGCCCCAAAACTGTGAGTTCAACCTCAGAATAAAACCACTCCTGTTATTACTCATTGTGACCAAAGATTATTGTTTCCAAATATCTGATGAAATCTTCTTCATTTTTTTGTCTTTAAAAATTTCCTTTTTCTTTAACTTCCTTGAATATATGCATCATTTACTATGGCATGCTTATTCCCATTGCAATACTCTTCTATTCTTCCAATGTTCTGCTATTACCAAGTAAACTTCATTACTTTTGGGAGAATCCCTCTATGTTTTATTTTGGTTGACACCTCAGTCATAATGGTGTTATGATTTATATATTAGGTGCCCCCAAAATCTCATGTGTGAGACAATTCAAGAAGGTTTGGAGGATAAATGATTGGGTTATGAGAACCTTAGCCTAATCTCTGTTAATCTCTTGATGGGATTAACTGAGAGGTAACTGTAGGCAGGTAAGGTATGGCCGGAGGAGTTGGGTCCCTAGGGGTATGCCTTTGGGGGAATTTTTTTTTATATCTGGAGATATTTTTTTTTTTAATATCCGGAGAGTGGGGATCTCCCTTTCTCTCTCTCTCTCTCTCTCTCTCTCTCTCTCTCTCTCTCTCTCTCTCTCTCTCTCCTTGCTGATCAACAATGTGAGCTGCTTCTGGCAACTGGCTGTCAATGGACTGAAACATCTGAAACTGTGAGCCCTTAAATAAAAATTTTTCCTCCTCTTCAGTTGTTCTGGTCATGTCTTTTAGTCGCAGCATGTAAAAGCTGACTAAAACAAATGGTGTGCATTTTTCGGTTGTTGTGTAGAGATAGTTGAATAATTATGCACCAAGAGAAACATAATTAGTCATTTTAAATCAGAACTTTTATCTTAAGCAAATCATTTTTGTTGTGAAGGTAATGTCTTCAGTTAGTCTTTTCTACAGATAGTATTTTAATTGGATACATGATTTGGATGGACACCATTTATATTACCTGTATAATGGTAGTGGTACTGAGCCTAGAATAATACTTAGTGCTTTTACTCATAGTGTTTAATTTCTTCTTTATAAAATCTTGTGAAAATCGTGCTTTTATATCCGCATTTTGTAGGTGATAAAATGAAACTTTAGAAAAAGTATTTTAGCTATTAAGTGAAAAAGATCTGGACCTTGACTAGAGCCAGGGCTCTTAATTAACCACTGCAGTAATCTGCCTATTCATCAAAAAGTCCATGTTCTGATTCCCTGAAGCTGCATGTTACTTTTATGTGTCTAAAAGCGTTGTGAACATGTGATTAAATTAAGGATCTCAAAATGAGAATATCATCCGGGATTACCTGGGCAAGTCCTGTATAATCAGGAGGGTCCTTAAAAGGCAGGACAGGAGAATGTGATTCAGAGCAGGGAGGTGCTTACTATAAAGGAGGCAGAGGTCAGGTGATGCAGGGCCATGACCAAGGAATACAGCCAGCCTCATAGAAGATGGAAAAGTCTAGGAAACAGATTCTCCTCTAAAGCCTCCAGAAGTGAGCGTTCAGGTCTCTTAACCTACAAGAGAATAAATGCCCATTGTCATTCACCACCTAGTTGGTGGTAATTTGCTGTGGCAGCAACAGGAAATATAAACATTATACTTCATTTTTTTTAAATGGCTGACTTTTTTTCAATCAAGATTCTGATGTTCAGAATGACAAGTACTAGGCAATAGATAGGCAATTTTATATTAATACATCTAGTTTCTGTTGGGGTCTGCTACATACTTCAAGGAAGCAGGGAGAATCACAGCCTGTCCACTTACTATTTCATGTTCAGGAAAAAAGATGGGGAAAAACATAAAATGTTATGCCTGGATTTTCCTAATAAAAATAATCTTGACAGTTAGATGGGAGGTGAATTGGGGTGGGAAAATGAACTTTGAAGGAAGCTAGAAGGTGTCACCCAGAAAGCTATGCATTTGCTCAGAAAAGATATGACATGGTCACATAATCAGCCAATGGCTGTACAAATAAAAAAAAAAGATACTGTGAAAAACCAGTGTAAATAATACAACTGAAAATTTAGCTAAATATGTGCGTTCTAGGGAAGGAAAGAGGAAAGAGGGACAGACTTGTTAATGTTGAGATGACTGTGACATACAGGGTGGATGTGAGGCTGGGATACTAAGAGGGGCATTGGATGGAATCCTGGGAAACTGGACCGAGGGCAGGGTTGGTGGGTTGCACAGGAAGGCAAGCAATTGCTGTAGAAATAGGAAGAGAACCCAAAGAGGAGAATGGTTTGCCAATAATGGAGCGGCCAATCCTATTTAATTAGTCACCTTCTAGAGAAGCATGTGAGGAATTGTTTGAAATTGGCAAATACTACAACACAAAAAAATCAAGGCATTCACTGCCTCTCGAACCTCCACCCAAAAGTTAAACATTCAGCAGCACTAAACTGGGTGAAAAGGGAGGTGAAGCAAGATTGTATTATCTGCAAGTGAAAGGGAGATAAGGAAGTTGGAGGTTGAGAGCAGATATTCTCTCTGGAAGTTAGTGGTGAAGGGAAAGAACGAGGTACAGTAATATCTTAGGACACAAATAGTTTTAAAGAAAGTATTATTTTCACTAGGAAATGTCCCAGACAACATGGATTAATAGCCTTTATTATATTATTGAAGTTTTAAGAAATCTTTTTAAAAGTTCTCACATTTACAGAACTATATTATTCTTGTGTGAGAGATTAATCTAGTTTTTTCTTTCCTGATCTCATAGCACACACTGCATAAGGGATTTTTATGCATCTGTTCTTCCATATGTAGCTCCCCATTTCATGGATCTTTCTGGAATTGCTTGTTGCCCTCCTGCCTTGGAACCTTCACTTTAAGATGAATCTGGCTTCAGGATACAAAGGAATAATCACTTATTTGCATGTTTACTATTGATTAAAAATCATTAGGTTTTATCAATTATCATTATTTGCATTTTTAAATACATGAGATTTTGTAGAATTAAAATCCAGCATTGAAGGAAACCAAAGTATTATTTACTGGAACTTTCTTTGTAAAAGATCAATCATTTGGGGAATTTTAAGGCGGGCCCAGAGCCCAACTGTAGGTTCATGATAGTGAAATAAATTATTTGACACTATGCATAAAAGCTAATTTTGGTTAGCAGTTCACTCATGTAAAAACATAATTCCTCTTCCTCTTGTTTCTCCCTCTGGAAAGCCTTTTCCAGGAGAGTGAAGAAATCCTATGGCATGCTTTAGTATCTAAGTTCCAGAAGATGGCAGCAAAGGATTTGCCATCCAGGATATAGCATGCATGCAATCATTATTATTCTTAGGATACTTTATTTTCTGTAAAGTGATTAAAATGTACTTTGAAAATTTGACTACTTTAAAAATGATCTAATAAATCTTTTTGAATTATCAGATTTTTAACTTATTAACTTAGAAATGTACCATTTAGTGTGACAAGAAAATATTTTTTAAAATTAACATTTTTGAAAGACAACATAAGCTGTTCATTTCCCAACGCTTTTTACTACTTCTCCAAACTCATCTATGATCCCTGTTAACAATTAGAATTATTTTCCATGCACATAAAATGTTTACTTAACACACTTTTTTTCTATAACAAGTTCTTTCCATTTGAATGTTTACACATAATAATAAAAAACTGAATCATGCATTATGTACAAGCATACGTATGGATGGTCCTTTAGTGGGGTTTCAAGTTTTCAGGAGCATTCTTAAATAAACGTGACATAGTTACTTATCAATTTAGAATAAAATCCTACAAATAGAATCATTAAGTCAGAGTGTATGTACATTAACTCTTATTGTACATTCTGCCAAAAAATGCCTTATAGAAAAATTTTAAAATATGCACTATCATGAATGTCATGAGAATTGTTTCCACCTACATTTATTAATTATTTAGAGACTGTTCCTACCTTTATAAGATGTAATTTTGTTTCTTAAATTTTTCTTTCTGTTTTTCGCAAGCCAAATTAAAATTTCCATTAAAAATACTTTCACATCTTAACATGAACAATTAGATAAAAATTAAAACTTATAAGTAAAATATTATTTTCTTCAGTTTTTAACAATGAAACATCAAGTATTAAAGAATGAAGGAAAGAAATTAAATGTAAGTGGAAAATTCTGAGAATAAAAATAAAGTTCATTTTAAACTTACTTTCTTCCTATAATTATTATTCCTATTAATCATTTAATATAATTTTGTTGAGAAAATCCATTAAGTAACAGGAAAGAAAATAAGGTAAATTAAAGCTTTTCATGCTTAAAATGAGCAATGATGTATGCTAAGGTATTACTAAGTGTTTTAAGGAACTTCAAAGGCATTACATTGCCTAAAGTGTCTTTGGCTTTTGGCATTTTATATGCATATGCTGTAGCCAATCTAAGAGTAAACTTTGATAAAATTTTTCTATTATGCAAGCTTCTTAACCTTAAAATGAACTTTTTGATAGTCTTGCATATATATTATAAGGTGATGCTTTTATTCTTTGGCTTGGATCCGGATGTCAACTTCTCATTTTATAGCAGCATATTTATGCAACCCAGAGCCAACTATTTTTTTCTTTTATTGATAAAGAATAAAGAATGTGCCTTGTAAATTTTTTATACAGACTTTTCTCCTGCAATATGTATTACAGTGTCTCTTTCCTTCAGTAAGCAAAGTCCACACGATATTTCCTTTAAATAGTCAATATTTGATTTGTTAGTTAAAATCAATTTTCCATGTTAACTATCAGTAACTTGGATTCTTTCTTTTGTCTGTATTTGTTTTGTTTTAAATTTTGTAGTGATGTGTTTCTGGGATTGGAGGTTTTGATTAAAAAAATAGGCAATATTTGAAGAGATATGAGTAATACAAAAGCTTTTTGAGGAAGCTTATGTTTCAATATCTAAATCTATAGAAAGTTTGGGCCCACCCAAAAAACAAAATATTACTATTTAAAATGAAGGTAGACAATGAAATAATGAAACATAATTTTGCATCTGGCTTATGAGCATAAATCTGAAGTTTAAAGTGTGGTTTAGACTATTTTCTTTTAGACAAATTCAATAATATTATGTTTCTTTTTTTTTTCTTTTTTTTATTGGTTGTTCAAAACATTACAAAGCTCTTGACATATCATATGTCATACATTAGATTCAAGTGAGTTATGAATTCCCATTTTTACCCCAAATACAGATTGCAGAATCACATTGGTTACACATCCACATTTTTACATAATGCCATATTAGTAACTGTTGTATTCTCCTACCTTTCCTATTAATATTATGTTTCGTTTAGAGACTTTGACTATCTAGTCGTATCTGCACTAAAACTAGGATTGTACTGTGCGGTTAAAAATCTTAGAATGCCATGGATAGAATGATATAATTCTTGATACACGAACTTCTTTGACAATGTTTGGAAACACCTGTTTGACAGCTTTTAATAACATGGACTGAATTAGTTCCATTGTTGGGCAGCTCTATTACAACTTTATTTGTCATTCGTGATCAAAATAAGCTTCTCCATTTCTATGCATTTATCTTAATTCTATTCGCAGTCTATTCTTCCTTTCATATGACAAAACTTCTACTTTGGAAAAAATTTACCCCTCCCCCCATTTTTCTTTAATTTTACTTCTCATATTTCTTATTGTTTCAAAAAATCTATCAACATTTTGGTTATGCTTTTCTGGAAAATCCAAGTTGACATTTTTCCTAAAAATTGTCTCTGAAGACCTGAGCCTACTACAAGAAAATTAGGCCCACTTTGCCATCATTTCAGCTTAGAAACTGAATTCCACAACAGAATTCCTAAAGTGCAAGAAGTAAAATTGAGAATCAGTAAGTAAATGGGATGGAATCAAACTAAAAATTTCTTCAGAGCAAAGGAAACAATCAAGAATACAAAACAAGAGTCTACAGAATGGAAGAAAATCCTTGCCAATGGCACATCAGATAGAGAGTTTATTGCCAGGATATATAAAGAATTCAAAAAACTTAACATCAAACAGACAACCCATCAATACATGGGCAAAGGAACTAAACAGGCACTTCACAGAAGAAGAAATACAATTGCTCAACCAATATATGAAAAAATGTTCAATATCTCCAGCAATTGGAGAAATTTGAGAGATTTCCTCTTACTCCAGTCAGAATGGCAGTGATCAAGAATACAACTAACAATAAATGTTGGCTAGGATGTAGGGAGAAAGGTACTCTCACACATTGTTGGAACTGCAAATTGGTGCAACTACTATGGAAAGCAGTGTGGGGATTCCTTAGAAAATTTGGAATGGAACCACCATTTGACCTAGTTATCTCACACCTCAGTTTATACCAAAATGGACTTAAAAACAATGTACTACAGTGACACAGCCATATCAATGTTTATAGCAGTTCAACTCATAATAGCCAAGCTATGGAAACAAACTAGGTGTCTTTCAAGGGATGAATGGATAAAGAAAATGTAGTACATATACACAATGGAATTTTACTCAGCCATAGAGAAAAATGAAATAATGGCATTTGCCAGTAAATGGATGGAACTGGAGATTACAAAGCTAGGTAAAATAAGCCAATCCCATAAAACCAAAGGCAGAATGTTCTCTCTGATCTGTGGATGCTAAAATACAAGAAGGGGTGGGGGAGGGAAGAACAGAAGTAGTTTGTATTCGATGAAAGGGAAACAAGGGAAGGGAGGGAGGATGGGATTAGGAAAGACAATAGAATGAATCAGACATAACTTTCCTTTGTTCATATATAAATACATGACCAGTGTAATTCCACATCATGTACAACCTCAAGAATGGGAAGTTATACTCCATGTATATATAACATGTAAAACAAAATACATTCTATTATCATGTATAACTAAAAAGAACAAATAAATAGTTAAAAAATAAATTAACCTAAAAATATGGAAAGAAAAATAAATAAATAAGCAGGCCAAAAAAACTGTGACTGAAGGTGAACAACATAAACTAGATATTTGAACCTGTACAAAGGAATGATGTCTTTAAGGTCTGAATGCCATCAACCAGCCTGAACTTATATTAATTTTTTTTTAGCAGATAGGTTTCATTCTTAGTTCAGGTTGTGAGCTTGGAATTAAACAAAATGCATAGATTTTCAAGTAACCATAGGATTTAGTAAATTCTTTGAAAGGAAATGTAGGACTTTGTCTTTTAATTTGATTTGGGGAACTTTTCAGTCATATTTTTGTGAACCCTAATTTGTCATCCAGGACACTGATTTTCAGTTTTATTTTATTCTCCAATTCAATAAGCATGTGTTAAGTCATTACTTAGAATTAAAATAAGGACATTTAATTCATCCATGTTTCCACATTTATGGGTATGCTTCTGATGAGGATTGATGGAAGCTGATTTTGATATTTCCCATGGGCCAATGAGATCTATTCCTGGGCCAATATCTCCTTTCTTCCCAAGGAAATAGTAGCAACATCAGGGACCATTTAGATTTGTTTCTCTTGCCTTCAGCAGCAATTGCCAAATGTAGTAATAATATTTATTTATATGAGGGTTTTTTACTAAAGCCACTAGTCTCAAAAGATGATAGGACCTTACAATAATGTACAGAAAGGCACAAATACCCAAGAAATATTGTTTGAAGTCTCATCTGTAATTCATTACTACTCTCTGCTTTAATTTATTGAAAGCTATTTTTCCTTTACTAAAAATTCCTCTATTAATTAATTAATTAGTTAATTAAATTGGTACCAGGGATTGAACCCAAATGTGCTTTACCACTGAGCCATGTCCCAGCCTTTTTAATTTTTTATTTGAGACAGGATCTCACTAAGTTGCTTGGGGAGCTTCACTGAATTGTTGAGGTGGCTTTGAACTTGTGATCTTTCTGCCTCATTCTCTAACTTGCTGGGATTATAGGAGTGCACCCCTGTATCTGGTTCTTCTCCATTATATTTATATTTGATCAAGTTGCTTTTGACCAGTAGAATTTCACTACCAAAGTTACTATTCCTACAAATTTCAGTAGTTTAGCTAATAAAAGAGATAATAATAATTTTATTTTGTCATGTGAAGAAAGTAGGAACAGTCAAAGTGAAAAAGGAATCAGTGCAAATAGTTTCAAGATTAAATTAGGAGATTGGAACTGGGCACAGTTGCACACGCCTATAATCCCAAGGACTCCAGAGGCTGAGGCAGGAGGATTGTGAGTCCGAGACCAGCCTCAGCAACTTAGGGAGATCTAAGCAACTTAGTAAGACCGTGTCTCTTAGTAAAAATAAAAAAAAGGGCTGAGGATATAGCTCAGTTGTTAAGCACCCCTAGGTTCAACCATGGTACCAGAAAAAAAAAAATATTTAGGGCACTTGAATAGACTAGGATAACTAAATTTCATGGAATTCAAACATTCTTTTTGTAGTACTACACATTAATTATTTAATTACATATAAACTGAGTTAGGTTATGTGTTGAATTATACAAAATTCTAGAATAAGCTACATTTTAATTCCAGGAAACAAGAGAGATTGCTATACTTGGATGTGTGTCCCTCAAAAGCTTTTGTTCATGCAGAAATATTTAGAGATGAAATGATTAGATTATGAGATCTGTAACCTATTGGTCCATCCTAGTTTGAATGGACTGACTGGGTGGTAACTGTAGGCAGCAGGAGGGGTGTGGCTGGAGAAGGTCAGTCATTGGGTCCTTGGAAAGATGCATTTTCCCTGTGGCCTACCTATATCTTCTCTTTCTACTTCTTGACCCTGCCATGATATAAGCAGCTTTCCTCTCCCGGGACTTTCCCCCATGATGTACTTACTGTCTCATCTTGGACCCAGAGCAATGGAGTTGGCCATCTATGTACTGAGACCTCTGAGACCTTGAGCCCCAAATAAAGCTTCCCTTCTCTGTGTTGGATATTTCAGTCATGGTAATGTGAAAGCTTACTAAAGCATATGTATTCCTATTTATTTTTTAACTTATTCATTTCATTAATATTGAGACTATTTATCTCTGATTACATGGTGATATTATTGTTACATACACATTAATTTATGCAGAAAGATTTTAGCAGTTTTCAAAAATATTTAAACTCTCATTGTATAAGGCCTTTTGTCACATTAGGCACTGTGTTTCTTATTTTCTGGAATTAGATTTTGCTATATTTCTATGATACCACCCTTATATTAATTACTGTGGAATGCTAAAACATATTTTCTATTTCCACATCAATATAGGGACCAAATATTGAAAGAGGGAAATACATAAGGTGGTTTAATTTTTTTAAACACTTTTAATATGAATAAAGTTGGAAAGATGCATCAAAACTCATAAGGTAGCAACTACTATTCTCTAGAATTTCACAGGCTCAGACAGCAGTTAGATCATGTACAGAAAGGAATTAAGTATGAATTGCTAATGACCTCCCAATGCTCAAAAAACCAATTAGAAGTTTGATAAACCTGTACCCTTTTAAAACAGAGGCAGTGTGGGTACATTTAGAGTGAAGAGCTGGAAACTGCAGAATGACACACAGAGCATGGAGAGAAAGAGGCCACACATGTATGAACGGCAGTAAATAGAGAAAAACACCTTTCTGCAAAAACAATGAATTAAAATATGTTATAGACAAGACAAGATAATCAACAAGAATGAAATCAGTATCAAAGGAGGAGAAAGTTTGATCAATTACCAGGAAGAGTACCATTCAAATTACTTTTATATACTTTTTACTTCTTCACTGGAGCATCCTGGGATCTAACTTATTTATGAGTCCAGACACAGTAAAAATTGTACAGAATGATAAAGGAAATGAAGGGTTTCCAGGAGAGGGGATCTAGCACTCTGAAACCAAAGAAGGCAACTCTTTTTTTTTTTTTTCTGGACAAGAACAATAAGATTTGAAGAGTAAAAGTAACCTAATTATTCTGAATCTTCCCTTATTTCTCCAGATCTGTTCTTCAGGACCACACCTAGGCCAAATATGTCCTAATTTTCATAAAAAAAGGACTTGAATCAGACTAGGAATTCAATTTGCACTGTAATTTCAGAGGTAGCAAGACAAAACCAGATTGGCTTTAGTAACCAATGCCCTTGGAGCTAAATGGACACAATATTCTCTTGGGGTTAGTCATGGAAATTCTCCAATGGGCCTAGAACTATTTCTGATAAAAATACTACCAGAGTTTGGTCAGGGGAGCAGAAAACACTGAGTATTTTAAGAAAAATAAGATTGTAATATAGAGAATTACAGACCCATAAAACCTCAGGCAAGCCTTTCGGTGGGCAGGGCAGGGAAACCACTGTAAATATTAGGGGCCTCAGTTGGTTCTGAAATCACCAGGAACAACTGTGGGTAATCTTGGCTGCCTGCATCATCACATGGCTGATTCTCGGCAGGCCTTCAGGAGCAGGTCAGAAAGCAGTGTTCCTTCCAGACACTGCCTAAGACTCCAAATGATATACTTCAAATGAACTACTTCAACCATGAAATGTCTCTTTTGGATTCCCTTTAATGAAGTAATTTAGACTTTCTTATGCCTTGAGAAACAAGCACATTATTTATTTTGATTGAATAAACAAGAAACCTCAAATAAAAAGGATTCACCAACACAAAATCAAAAACAATAGAAACATTTTCCCTTGCAGCCTATTTTTATTTTCAGTTTCTTAACTTTTACCATGGTTACATAGGGTAGTATAAATGTTTAAACTGGTAGTCCAAATGCTTTCCTCATTTTAGCAATGCAAACTCAAAAACAAAATGAAAGAAAAATCAATTCAATATTTAATAAATGCCAAATTGGTGCTGCTTTTGATGAGTCGTTTTAAAATTTACAAATAGCATTTGTTCTGATTGATCAAATGTGGAGTTGGTATTTTGCTACTTGAGGTTCCAAAGAAGAATTTTTCTTAAAGTATTGTGGCTTTTTTTTTTTTTTTTTTGGCACCTACCTGAGATTGAACTCAGGGATACTTAACTGCTGAGCCACATCCCCAGCCCTTTTTTTAAATTTTTGATTTAGAGACAGGGTCTCACTAAATTGCTGCAGCTGGCTTTGAACTTGCGATCCCTCTCTCTCATCCATTTCCTTCTCTTTTGAACTCCATTTTAATGAAGGAATTGAAAATAAAAGAGAAATGTAATTTCAATTAAACAATAAAAAGAGAAACTCTTTTATTGTTAGGAATAAATTGATGGATAGAGAGATGGAACCCAAATCTTCAGACACACATTTCTTCATTTAAAAATTACACTTTTATTAAACTTGTTTGTAGATATTTTAATGAGGTATCCTATTTAAATAAAGTTACCTATTTAAAAATTACTACACAAAATTCATCTCCTTCCTTTTACTTTTATCAGAATGGTTCAATTTCCCTAAGAGGTTTCTTGGCTCTAGAAGGTAGATACAGTGTACAAAAGTAAAAATGGAAGAAGTAAAGCAAATCTTTTTGGCCATTTCTGCCTTATAATCAATTAAATTGCAGAAATCACAGTAATAGTTAACATCTTCTGTATTAATGCCCTTTGCTTTATGACTTTTCTATTCCTCTAATTTAAAAGGCAGTCTTATTTCCTTGCTTCTTGATTCTGGGTTCTGCCATAGACATGTTTTGGCCAGTAGAATGTTAGCAGATAAGGCATCATGTGTTTTTTACACTTAAATAAATAAAACAAAACAGGTTTTTTTTTTTTTTTAAATCTGATGTCAATCATGCACTTATTAAAATATAAATACACATTTGGTAAGCTTGAAAATTGGCAGTGGATCAATATCAATTTTTGGTTTTGCTATTAATTTCAACACAGACCATTAACTTGTGCTCTTCAAAGCATAACATCTACTAGGATTTTAGACAAACTGTTCCCCCAAATCTTATCTAAGATAAATTATCCCTGAACTTTAGAAGACCAAAGTAATTTAATGAGGATATATCTTTTTTTCATAGGTGAATATACTGTTCTAATTCTGTCAAGTTCAGGACTGTAAGCTACTTAGTTTCTGTTGGATACGTTGGGTAAATAAACAATTTTGTTTTATGGTACCAGTGTTTATAAAAATCTAGAAACTATGCCTCAGTGAAATTAATAAAATTTTTTGAGGATTGACTAATGTTTGTGAGACGACAGAGTTTATAGTCATTCATTTAGGGGATTATAGGCAGAATGTCTTTTCAACTTGGCACACAGTTTATTTGTGATAGAACTTAGAACCCAGGAATAGTTAAATGCAGATTAGGGTCAGCTACTCTCCTAAAATTTCATCATGAACTTATAATAAAAACACATCTGATGGCACATTCTGCTACAAACAGACATTTATCAGTAAGCAAGAATAAAGCAGTCATATTGAGCTATAAGTTCAATAAAGTCCTAGGTTTCTATCTTCTGTAGTGCTTCAAAAATCTTGCATGAAGATTTACTACTTGGGGGTGGAAAGGGAAGGGAGGGGGCATGGCGTTAGAAATGATGATGGAATGTGATAGACATTATTATCCAAAGTACATGTATGAAGATACAAATTCGTGTGAATATATTTTGTACACAACCAGAGATATGAAAAATCGTGCTCTATATGTGTCATAGGAATTGTAATGCATTCTATTGTCATATATAAATAAAAAAATAATTAAAAAAAGATTTACTGCTTCAGAAAAATATGACAATATTCCAATGGCAACTTGTGGCCCAACATCCTTTGATGTCAACAAACCAGAAAGCTCAAACTCAACTTATGCAATAATGAGAACAATCATGATATAATTAGTTGGAACAGCAAAAATCAATTCTTGATACCTGGTCTGCTATTTATCATATCCTCCAATATTGGTAGAAATAAAAATTATTGAAATCATTGTAGTGGATAAGAGACTCTGGAGGCAGCTTCCTGATAAGAAGTCTAGCTGACCACTAATAGAATCTGTATTCCAAATCAGGACGCCTGATCCCATCTATGGTACAATTTAAACTGATATATACACCAATTCATATTTTGCATGGTGAAACATGTTTAACTTAGTTAAAGTATCCTAAGCCTTCGAACATAACTAAATATTGTTAGGTGGTAGTAATGAGAACTGGCATGCGAACCAATAATGTCACAGTCGGGGTTTCTTTAAATTTCCTTTAAGACTAATGAATAATTGACTAACTTGTAGGAAAGTGACTGGTGTATTAACCCTGCAAATAAACAGGTGGAAATAAAAGGAGCCAATTAAGAAACATGTGAAGAAGAAAGATCAATGGGGTGATGTCCTGCAGAGTCCACTTGAATAATTGTGAAGTTAGGGTTTATGGCCATGTATATCAGAAGGGAAATTTCTTTCATAGGACAGGAACACTTATATAAAGTTTGCCTGGTCATTGGCCCCAGCACCCACATTAACATAGGATTGGCTTGTAGTTGAAGTGCCCTGGATGGGACGGTAGCCATGATGATTCTGGAAAGAACCAAATGGTATAAAAAAAAACTCCCTTCCCCAACATGGAAGAGAAGTTAAACTTTGGATTGGTGAAGATTGCAAAAGGTGAAACCCCCATCTCCTAGCAAACAGGCAATAAGTTCTCTTTGTTGTTCTCTACTCAGAGATGACCCACTCTCCTTCTCTCTTGAGGGTGTTATTTGTTGAGCCTTACTTTCATGTATAATTCAATTCTCTTGCTTGACTTTTTATGTCTGATTCTAAATTTGCTTTCTAGGAACTCAAGAACCAAGGATTGGGGCTTCTGCTCCCCATTCACCTCCCATATTATTAAATTGTTTTCCAGAAGGACAGTATTTATGTTTGCATCACAGAAGAATCAGAATATCTCAATCTGTTATCCAACTTTATAATTTTTTTCACATTCTTACGGATTTTAGTGTGCACCTTTCTAGTTAACTAAATTTGAACATTATTTTTTTCAGAGCACATTTTCAGAAATGTGTGGGTCAATTGGACATCTCCCATCGTGAATTACACATTTGTATCCTTTGTTTCTGTTTCCCTTGGGCTTCCTGTCTTTGCTTTGTGGATTTAGCTCATTGATAAATATTGCATGTTAATTGAATTCTTTGAATTTCAACAAACAGAGGCTCTCTTGGGTTATGTTAAGAAGGTTCCTTGGGAAAATAAATATGAAAATAGAGAAAGCAAACATCTCTGAAATTTAGCCTCTTGGGAATTCAGGGACAGTGAGGCTTTAATTGGAGCTGATTTTTACAACTGGAAAACTCTTTTAGACCTAAATAGCTCCAGAGACATACTACATCCTTGCCTCTTATCAGTGCATGTTGATGGTGCTCCACCCATATCCCTCAGGTCCCTGTTTATTGTTTTGTTTGCCATCTCCTTCCTCTTCTTTGAAGCATTTTCCACATTGAACAGCCAACACATGCAAAGTGTCTCACTAGACTGCCCCTGTGCTGCTGGATCTTCCTGTGGTTAAGTACTGGATACCCAAATCCCCTATAAACTTATGTTCTCTCAAGTTTGCCCTTAAAACTGATTGACCAGCCTGAGTTTGGGGGAGCCTAATTCCCTTGCCTCCTGTCAGATAACTGTGAGGCCTAATTTACACTCCTGTTTCACTGCAAGAGCAGTCAAGAGGGATCACAAATCTATCCCAGTTTGCCGCACCTTTTTCAATTTTAGTAAGGAAACCCCTTTGTCTGGGACTCTTTCAGTCCCAGGCAAATCTCCTGGGTTCATATCCTTATTTACTTGCTCTCCTCTACCCTACTTTGAGTAGTTCTTTAATAAATGGCTTGGATGTGAAGGTATCTCAGGGTCTGTTTCTTAGGAAATTGATCCAAGGACACTCACTATACTGGACTTCAGTGATTCACCCTCTATCGCCATGTTATAGTTTAATTCAGCAAGTTTATGTGATATTTTGGCTCCTATTCTCACTTCTATAAAGATAATTATGACCTGATTAGTCCAGTTAGTTGCATGATCCTGTTGTGTAGAACTTACATACCAAATTCAAAGGGAACCCTTTGTGTGGATTATCCAGTCCTGGGGTTAGTTCATAGCCTGTTTCAATCAGTCATGAACAGGAAGGATGAGAATAAGTGTTTTCTAGTATGGCCTTAGACAGGAGCATTTAGGATCTAAAATACCTGTAGCCTTTTTAGCATATGTTATTTGCTACCAAATACTTCTACCAAAAATACCTATTTTATTTTATTAAATACTCACTGTCTTATAAATTTAGGAATCTTATGCAATGCTACCCAAAAGAAATGTTTCATATAAAATTAATCCTAATGCAAATAAGCTAAAAATCAAAGTAAAAAGTCATCACACAGGACAAAGTTTAGGAAAACGCCATTGTCTTATGGTGCCATTAGAGAAAAGAGAACAAGAATTTAGAAGTAGCAAAATGTTTTAATAATAGCAACTCATTCATAACTGTATATTTTGCAACATCACTTAGTCAAGCAATTCACGATAATGCATAACTTATGAATACATAAGCATTAAAGGTTTTATCAATTTGCATGATGTTAGATGATTCCATTTAAAACATTTGTGGTTTCAATGTGAGATTTTGCAGCCATGAAGTTTGATTCCTTTTTCAAGCTCTGCAATTTTGAACTTATTTATAAAAGGAATACAAATTAGCTTGTTATACTTAGAGTCATTCAAGTATGTCCAATTTGCATTCCCACATTTAAGTCCCCCACATTCAATTTAATTTTCTTTCCATTGCTCTTTCTGACTTCCTTAAAAAGATTAAGAATGACATGCATATTTTTGGATATTTCATAGCTGTACTTCCCAGAAAATTTGCCTAATTTAGAAGATTTTTCATCTCTTATTTTAAACCCATTTCCTCTTTCTAGAGGTCTGCAGAGGTTCTGAGGATTTAAGCATCTCTAAAGATTTGGCATCTATTCTAAAGTTTCTCCATTGAAGGGACAACTATTACATTGTCTATTCTTTTGATAAGGGAGTCTATCTATGTCTTTCGTATAAACACAATTAAAGTTACTTTCAATTTAAGAATTTTTTGATACTTTCATGCTTTTATTTGATTGAATACTAATATGATTGGTGAATAGTACTTTATGTTCTTTTGCAGGCCCGCCTATGTTTTATTTTACTTAATGAGACATCTTTACACATTTACCACTCTGTTGAAGTACAGATAGTTTTCAGCCGGAGAGCAAAAAACCTTCTTTCTCATTTTTTAATAGATTACATACAGTGTGCCAAAAGAACCAGCCTTTAGTCTATCTTTTCAAATAACCATGCCTTTTATTTTTTATTTTCAAAGTCTTACTGAGTGTTCTGGCATGTGCTTGTGCATCTTTGGAAGACTGAAAAAGGAGGGTGGGTTTAAGCAACTTTAAACTTGTGGGTTTAAGCAACTTTCCTTGGCTACTTTCTCCACCATTTTTTAAATTTTTATTTTGAGATAGGGTCTCACTAAGTTCCCCAGGCTGGGCAATATAGTCAGACCCCATCTCAAAATAAATAAATAATTTAAAAATAAAACATTTTAATTTTTAATTAACTCTTGTACAACATAAAAGACAACTAGAATTTAAGAGCTTACAATAAAAAGTAATGGCTGGGCTGAGAAGTACCTCAGTGGAAGGGTGCTTACCTAGTATGCACAAAGGGGTTCAATCTCCAGTACCACAAATATTTACAAAAAAAAAAAAAAAAAAGAAAAAGAAGAAGTTCCTTCAATTTCTCAATTCACTATTCTTCACATTTAGCCTTTCTAAAGGGAATAAAGTTCAAGACTTTGATGCTAATCACTTTCTAAAACAAAGTCATTTTTAATATAATTCAGTGACCACTTCTTGATATATAATTTTAAAACAGTTTGTTTCCTTCTTGTTCTGACAGATAGGATTTATCTCTGCCACAATCTCCCTTTATAAGTATAACTTTATGATTTTTGGGATCTTCAATTGCATCCTTTTATTTTTTAATTTTAATTTTTAAAAAATATTTTATTTTTTAGTTTTAGGTGGGTGCCGCAGTCTGGCTGGGCACAAAATAACCAAGCCACCACACACCTTGTAGATTCAAATAGCAACTCTTTATTCTCGAACTGTCACCGGCATTCTACACGCACGTTCTAGGGAAAATCCACATTTCCACTGGCCTCTGCATCCCAAAATACTCTCTGAATCCCACGAGAACTCAATGGGAACTCAAGGAGCGGGCGGGGGCCTGAGGCAGCAGGATACGCCCTATTCCCAGCAGGGTCCACCTTAAACCTGGAACCGCCCTATTCCCAGCAGGATCCACACCCTAAACCCGGAACCTCCCTAAACCCGGATTCGCCCTGGTCCTTGAGCAGGGTCACCTTTCTCAAACATTCATGCAATGTCACTGCAAATGACCTGGGTCCAAGGCAAGCCCATTTCCACAATGGAGAGTCCTCCCTCTAAGCAACATTGGGTAGGCTGACAAAGAAATTGCCATGTGTCATTCCTACTTGGCTATGGCTATCAGCAGGTGGGCACAATACCTTTATTTTATTTATTTTTATGTGGTGCTAAGGATTGAACCCAGGGCTTTGCACGTGCTAGGCAAGCGCTCCAACGCTGAGCCACATCCCCAGTCCTCAACTGTATCCTTTTAAACTTGAAACAACAGAAAATCAAATCTCTACCCACTTCTCTGTTTTATACTCTTTCTCCTTTTAACATCATAAATATTATATTATCTGAAGCAGAATGGAAGAAGTAAAAATGTTTGGCCCAAGTATGACAGCCTCCAGTAGGATTTAGGTCATTTCTTCTAAGATATATAATATGAAATTCTTCGATGCTTTTTTTTTATGGGCAGCATTCCAGATACTTATGTTTTACTACCTATTTAAAAATGTTTGTGGATGATGAATAATATTAATAGTAATAACAGCATCAGCACCAGCCATAACAATCACCAGTGTGACAATAAACGAAGTGTGTAGTATTAGACATTGTTCTAAATTTTCTGTTATAAATTTTTAAATTCTTACAACAATCCTTATTATGCCCATTTTACAGATGAGGAATCAGAAGCCCCCAAAGACCATGTAATTTATCTGTTTTAGATAATATGGTTGCAAAGTAAACCAACCTAACACATAACTGTTGATTATTCTCATGGGTTCTATGGGTCAGAATTTTGACTTTGCCCAGCAAAGGAAGATCATCTCTTTTATAAGATTTCTTGTGTGAGGACTGACTGAAGATAGGCTGGAATCATCTGCAGTGTTTTCTACTCACAAGTCTGGCACTCCAGGGTTGCTTTTGGCTTTAATCTCACTGGGAGTTATCAACTGCACCACCTACAAGTGTTTTATCCTTTAAAGCAAGATGGCCCCAGATCTTTACCATGGCAGCTCTCAACTACAAAAGGAGATGGGCCACTGGATTATAAGGGGGAAACTGAACTGTCATTTATGGCCTAGCATAGGAAGTCATGTGATGTCACTTCTGTTGCATTCTATTGGTTCCAAACAAGTCACCAACCTACCAAGGTTCAAGGGCAAGATTCTAGAAGATAAGGTATTTTTATAGCCATTTTTTGGAAAACTCAACACCTAAGGTCAAGAACTAGCAAGTGGTATTCACATTCCAGTATGCACTTAACATATCCTCTATATGGTTTTTACCAATGTAGGTACATTTTACTGATGATACTTTCCCCAGGGCAGGTCTGGTCATTTGGAATGTTTTGTGTTCTATTTCTCAAAATATACACTGAGCCAGCATGGTGACACAGGCCTGTAATCCCAGCGGCTCTGAGTCCTGACTTCAAAGACAGCCTCAGCAACTTTGTGAGACTCTGTCTCAAAATAAAAAATTAAGAGGGGTTGGGGATGTGGCTCAGTGGTTAAGTGCCCCTGAGATTAATCCAGTACCCTTCCCCTAATAAAAATGTATATATAATGTTGAGCTCCTCTATTGCAACATAATAATTGTAATAACTTTCAGTACTGGTATTTGCATACATACATTCAATCCTCTTGTTTCATGATGTATCAGGGGTAGTGAATGAATTATGGTCCCTGAACTGTCCAGAGACAGAGGCCATAATGCTCTTGATAATTTCTCAGTGCAAAGGCACCCATGGAAGATTGCCCAGTTGCTATGGTGATGCTCTGTTCAAAGGGAAATTCTGGACCAGCCTCAGAATTTTATCAGTTCTTAACCTTGGGTTGAAATGCCACCTGCCTGGAGGAAGAAATTATGGCCATAAGTTGATAGTCCTAATTGGGCTGCTTTTATCCTCAACTTCAGTTTGGCTTATCTTGAAGAAACTTTCTCACAATAAATCCTTTTGGTGTTAAAACCTATATAATAAACGTGCCAAACTAGCTCGTGGTCACTGCTTTCCCATCAGGTTTGCCACGTTTACCAATGATTCAACATGGCCCATCTTTTTCTCTATTTATGTGTGTATTTGTCTTTTCTTAATCCCCTTCATGGCCCTGAATAAATTGTTGAGTAGATCATGACACTGTCCTCCTTTGCTTCTTTTAAATGGATATCTAATTTGATTTTGTTTCTTCCATCTTGGTTTGGTTCACTCTTTTGCACATTTATTCTTTCTCTTTCTTGATGTATTCTGCTGCTGTGCTAGAGCAATAATCTACAAGATGAAAAAATAGATATCACAATTCAATAAAATAATTTACATTTTTATCTTTAAGTGAAAAAGAATATTGTTTGGAATTTGAAGAAATTGCACATATGTCTTATGTGATCTGATTTTGCAGGTGAGAAATGTAACTTTTGTTCCTGTTGTTATTTTTTTCTTTTCTTTTCCTTTTTTGGAAAATTTTAGGAATTTTAACATTATCCCTGTTTTGAAATTTATAATAGTGTTCATTGGAATGGGTTTAATTTTATTCTTTGTTCTGAAAATTTTCTCTCCTTTTAATCAGAAATTTACATCCTCCAAATCTGGAACATTGCCTTCAGTTATGTTTTGATAATTTCTTCCTTTCATACATTATTTCTTCTTTCTAGAATCTTCTTTATTTAGAAGTTGAACATCACAGATTGATCTTCCAGTTCTTTTTTCCCACTCATATTCTCTTGTTACTTGCTTTTCTGTTCTATTTCTGAAAAATTACCTCAAATCTCTTTCTCACTGACTCTTATGTTTATTTCTGCTACCTTTTTATTTTTGACTAATACATCTTTTCATACTTCTGCAAAGAAGTATGAAATTAATTTCCATGTTTCCTTTTAGTTTTTTTCCTGTATCTGCTACTGGTTTTCCTAGTTTCATTAATTTTTAATTTATTTCCATTCCATAGAAGCTAGTGCCACAGTCTGGCTGGGCACAATTCAGGAGCCACTTGTCAAAAGAAATGAACTTTATTTTTAGAACACACACACCAAACCACACAGCTCCTCAGGAAAACCCTCAGAGCCCAACTGCCACCACCGGCTTCCCACAAGCCTCTCCCCCTCCCCCACACCTCCTGCTTTTGAGGCTGATTGGCTGGGTCGCGTGGGCAGAGCCAAAAAAAGTCCCCCAATGAGCAGCTCCGTGGTCGGAAAGGGCAGGGAAACAGCCCAATGAGCATCACCACAGAGGAGCCAATCAGTTGGCAGCTAGAAGTTGGCTGGAGCCACTGTGAGCCAATCATCAGCTGGCAGCTGGAAGTTTGCTGGCAGCTGGAAGTCTGCTGGGGCCCCTTCGGCTATCGCTCTCAACATCTCCCCCTCTCTTTTTAAACAACAAGCATGTGGCTTAGGGACCGTGCCTGCCTTAGGTTGTCCAATAGTATGGTACTTACCCATCATCGGATGAGCTGACCTCAAGGTTTCCTCAGCCTCCTGTCTTAGGTTGGTACCATTGCAATTGGATCTTACCAGTCATTGACTACCGGTCCAGCATACAGCCACACCTGTGGATAGCTGAACGACCATGACAAGCAGAAGGGAGGAAGATACACCAAGTCAATTAATGGCTCCTTTTGGAAAAATTGTACCACCAATGACACCATCGGCAAAAATACCCCAACACTACCACAAGTCGCTGCACCAACAGATAGTTCACAATGCATACAAGTGAGTTCACAATGCATACAAGTGATACATAGTCCAGGCAAGTTCTGCAAGCAATTCAGTGATGGCTATTGCAGAAGCTGTAGATTGGTTTTATCTTTGTCTTCACCAGCACTGGGACAAAGATAGGAATTCTGGCAATAATGGCTAAAGAAAAAAATTATGTAATTCCAGAAGGCATTAAAAGAAAACAATTTTCTGAACAATTTACATTATCTTGAACAGAATTTTTAAATATAATGAAAAGGAAAGGTGAAGGTAAACAAACAGATCTGTTAACCTCTTTTGTGTTCCCATATTAAAACAATCCTCAACAGTTGTTTACCCAATTTAAATTAAACCATTTAAATCACGTGAATAAAAAAAAATTGGATCCATTTTTTTCATGAGCGCTTATCATATATGATATATAGACATACGTACGTACAAACATAACATAAAACACAAGTGTGCACACATAATATAATACATACAACACTTAACATAATAGTAAAGGCCTTATAACTGTTTACAGGTTAAATCTCCATTGCAATGTTTAAAAACTCTATAGTAAAAAAATAGAACTGATCAACAAAACATTAACCTAGGTCTGTATGAGATCAAAAAACAAAATAGAACTTCATGACATGGAAAGGGCAATAATAAAATAGATATTGAAAAAAGCATTCTGGTTCTGTCGCAGATATAAGGATAGCCAAACTGGAGTTTTGGATATCAGTTGTTATGGATTTGAGCCAAATCATCTTCTTTTTGGTCTGTAGAAATAGCTTTAGTTAATCTCTCTGGAATCCAAATCGGCTGCTGTTCTCCCTGTGGAAACACATAAACAGAACCCCAACTCCAGACTATTACTGGGTCAGGACCTTTCCATTATCCTGTTGGAATATCCTTCCATAGTACCTTGGGCTTATGTACATTTTTTGGACACATATGCCTTTCCTCAGCACTAAGTCCTGATGAATCCAAATTTTAAAAGTTTAGAGTAAAAAGCATTATTTTAAGTTTATCTTTGGGGAATATATACCCCTTCCCAATTCCTTCTTTTTGCTTTAATAAGTACATTTTAATAGTTTGATGAGCTCTTTCAACTATGCCTTGTCCCTGTGGATTGTATGGGATTCCTGTTATATGAGTAATGCCAAATGATGAGCAAAATTGTTTAAAAGAGGTAGAAGTATAACCAGGGGCATTATCTGTTTTAACTGTTTTGGAACGTCCACAGTGGCAAAAGTTTGTAAGCAATGAGCTATAATATCTTTAGTTTTTTCCTCCGGCATGAAGGGAGCCCATCAAAAATCCAGAAGAAGTATCAACTGTAACATGCAAATATTCTAATTTTCCAAATTCTGGCAAGTGTGTGACGTCCATCTGCCAAATATGGTTAGGTATCAGTCCTCTAGGATTGATTCCAAGATTAACTTGTGGTAAAAAGGTCACACAATTTTGACATTGTTTTATTATTTGTCTAGCTTGTTCCTTAGTTATTTTAAAACGCTTTTGTAAAGTATTAGCATTGACATGGAACTTTTTATGAAAATTTGCAGCTTCTTTTAGTGTAGAGAAAATATGTATGTCATGTGTAGTTTTATCTGCTAAATCATTGCCCAGACTAAGGGCTTCAGGCAATCCTGTATGTGCCCTGATATGTCCTATAAAGAATGGATCTTTTCTGTCCCAGATTAGACTTTGTAGAGTGGAAAACAAGGAGAAAACAGTAGAGGAAGGGGAAATCCTACCAGCATCTTCAAGGGATACTATAGCATTAACTATATACTGACAATTGGAAAATAAATTCATCACAGAATCTTTAAACATCACAAAAGCTTGTAATACTACATTAAGCTCCATCTTTTGAGCTGATTGTTTGGGTACTAAAAATGTAAAAGTTTGATCAGGTGTAACTATTGCTGCTGTACCATTATTTGACCCATTGGTGAATATATTTGGAGCATTCATGATAGATGTTTTTCTTGTCATTTTTGGAAAAATTACAGGATGCAATGACCAAAAAGACAATAAAGGATTAGATAGTAAGTGGTTATCAAAAGAAACATTAGATTTGCACATGCTTATTGCCCAAGTATTTAACACATTAGCTAACTCATCAGTTTGATTCATAGTATATGGAGTAATAATTTTATTGGGAGAAATTCCAAACACTCCTTTTGCTGCTTTTATTCCTTTGAGTATTAATTGTCCTACAGCCTCAGGATAACTAGTAAGAATAGTGTTAGGAGAATAAGATAAATGTATCCATAATAATGGACCTTCTTGCCAAAATAATCCTGTAGGAATATTTTTGTTGGTAGTACAATAAATAATAAAGGCAAACTTATATCAATTCTATCCAAATGCATATTTTCCATATATGTTTCATTGATTTTTAATGCCTTTCTTGCTTCAGGCGTTAACATGCGGGGTGAATTTGGATCTGATGGACCATTTAGGATATCAAATAAAGGTCCCAACTCTCCTGTTGGTATACATAGATAAGGCCTTATCCAATTTATGTCGCCTAATAACTTTTGAAATCATTAAGTGATTTGAGTTGATCTACTCGTATTTGAATTTTTGGTGGACAGACCATGGTTGAGGATAATAGAACTCCTAAATAATTAATTGGAAAATTTAATTGTACTTTATCTATTGCTATCTCTAGATTATAATTTTTTAATAAGTTTGTAAGTGTGGCATAACATTCTAGCAATGTGTTTTTTATCTTTGTGTGCTAATAATACATCATCCATATAGTGAAATATTTGTAGTTCAGGATTTTGATTTCTAAGTGGCTGAATTACTTTGTTAACATAAATTTGACACATAGATGGACTGTTAGCCATCCCTCGAGGGAGTACTTTCCATTCATATCTCTGATTAGGACCTTCATGATACAGTGCAGGGATAGTAAATGGAAAATGTGGACTATCCTCAGGATAAATTGGAATTGAAAAAAAACAATCTTTAATATCTATAACTAAAACATACCTGGTTTTTGGCAAAGCAGGCAATTGGAGAATCCCTGAATGGGCCAGTCCCATAATAACCATCTCATTATTAATGGCTCTTAAATCTTGCAATAATCTCCATTTACCAGATTTCTTTTTTGACAAAAAAGGGAGTATTATGGGGAGATACAGAAGGTTGTATATGTTCTTCCGCTAATTGTTATTTGACCAGGTCATGGGCTGCTTGTATCTTTTCTTTAGTCAGGGGCCACTGAGGAACCCATACTGGTCTTTCTCATTTCCAAGTAATTTTGATTGTCTCAGTGGCCCCTTCTGAAAAATCCAACCCATGTCTGTCCGTTCCTTGGTCTATTTGTATTGGTGCTGCTATACCTTGTTCTTGTTTTTCTAATCTTTTTCCTTTCCTAAAACCTTGTCTAGCCATAATAGTGGGTGCATTTTCATTGATATTATTTGTTAATGTCAAACCTAATTGATCTAGGACATCTCATCCCCATAAATTTATGGGAAGATGATCCAATACATATGGCTGTATAGTTCCTTCACATCCTTTAGGATCCTTCCAATCTAATACCATTGCACTTCTATGGGGATTAGTCGCCATTCCTAGGCCTCGAAGCGTTTGAGTGGCTTGTTGTAATGGCCAATGTTTTGACCATTCTTGAGGAGATATGATGCTAAGGTCTGCACCTGTATCCAGTAGCCCATTAAATTCATGTCCTTGAATATTTAGTTTTAGCATGGCGCAAGAATCTAAATTTAAAGAAAGCATAGCCCAATCTACATCTGTGGAGCCTAATCCCTTGGAACCTCTTTCTACAGTATGCCTGGAAAATTTATCATGTAGCCTGGGTATTATTAGTAACTGTGCTATTCTATCTCCAGGTGAAATTACTGATATACCCTTTGGAAAACTGGCTATAATTTTCATTTCACCTTCATAATCGGGATCAATTTCCCCCGGACTTACCATAAGTCCTTTTAGAGTAGAAGAACTGCATCCCAATATTAAGCCTACTCTTCCTTTGGGAAGAGGTCCTTTTAACCCTGTGGGAATGATTTGAATTCCCATCTCTGGAGCTAGTACTGTTCTGGCAGAGGTGCAGATGCCCAACCCTGCGCTCCCTCTGGTTTGTCTGATGAGGGATCTAATGGACAATGTGTCCTGGGCACTACCCTGATGGGGTTGCTGGGTTCCTCCAGTGCTCTGTATATTTGTGGTCTTGGGCCCCCCTGTCCATTTTTTGGCAATGGAGCCCGATGCCTTTCTCCACGATATCGTGGATATACACCTGGTCCTTGTTCATTTTTTTATAATGGAGTACCCTCTATGGTGGTTTGAGAATGGCATTCATTAGCCCAATGTCTCCCTCTATGGCATCGTGGGCAAATACCTGGTATTCTACTCCTTTGATACCTGGTTTTGTTAAACCCTCCTTCTATGGGGCAATTCCTTTTAAAATGTCCTGTTTGTTCACAATTGTAGCATGTTCTTGGCCTGGCATCTAAAACCTGTTGTACTGCAGCTGCCACGACTTGCCCTTGTTCATTAATGTCTCTACATAATTTAATATATGTGTTTAAATCTTCATGTTTCCATGGTCTAATGACTTCTCTGCACCAACGATTCGCTTGCTCATAAGCCAGTTGTTTTATTAATGGCATTGCTTGTTCTGTATTCCCAAAAACTCTAGTAGCTGTTTGAATAAGCCTATCTACAAATTCAGCGTAAGGTTCATTAGCTCCTTGTATTACCTTAGATAATTGACCTTGTAAACCTCCATGTCCTTGTAAAGTCTTCCATGCCCTAACCACATCTGCAGCAATTTGTGCGTATACGCCAGGATCATATGCAATTTGTTGCTGCTGATCCTCATAAGGTCCCTTTCCTAACAACATATCTAGATTTCTCTGAGGAAAACCAGCTGCTGCATTTTGCCTAGCCATCTCCTTGCAAAATTCCTCATTGGCAACCTTCCACAACAGGTATTGTCCTCCATTTAGCACAGCTTTACACATATTAGCCCAATCTGCTGACGTCATTTTCAAGTTATTAATGGATTTGACCATGCTTACATGAAGTTGGCTTGAGGACCATAGGTTGTTACAGCCTCTTTTAGCTGCTTCACTGTTTTGAAATTTAAAGCATTGTGAATTCGCTGCCCTCCTGCATCAAATACAGGGCATGTTAATATTTCAGATCCTGTCTCAGGATCCCATTTATCAACTTCGAGGGTTGGGGGCCTCCCAGCATATGGAGGTGACCTTGTTGGTTGGACACTTACACCCTCCGGTGATAGAAAGGTGTTAGTAGCAGTCTCCTGTTGTAACTTTCCCCCTGATGGCTTTTTCTGCTCTATACTTTCTTTCTCTGTTTGACTAGCTTGAGAGACCTTCTCTTTTACTTGAATTTTTTCCTGTGTCTGACTAGCTCGAGAGACCTTTTTTTTTACTTGAATTTTTTTCTCTGTCTTACTAGCTCGAGAGACCTTCTCTTTTACTTGAATTTTTCTACTATAACTATAATACAACCCAACAAGATAATGCCTAACAAAACTGAAACAGAGTGAAACAAAATTGGAACAACAAAACATCATTATAATATCCTCCTAAAATGTCCATCTGTCCTTTCTCCCTATCTGTTCCTCAGATGTGAGCGGTTTTTCTTCCATCTTACACATCTCCAGGGACAGACAACTTAAAACAAAAGTGAAGCAAAACAAAAGAAGAATCTTAAAATGGCTACCCTTCCTCTCACCCTACCCTCAGGGGCGAGCAGTTTACCTTATGACTTACCCTCAGTCGTTCCCTGTGGGAGCCACCAAATGCCGCAGTCTGGCTGGGCACAATTCAGGAGCCACTTGTCAAAAGAAACGAACTTTATTTTTAGAACACACACACCAAACCACACAGCTCCTCAGGAAAACCCTCAGAGCCCAACTGCCACCACTGGCTTCCACAAGCCTCTCCCCCTCCCCCACTCCTCCTGTTCTTGAGGCTGATTGGCTGGGTCGAGTGGGCAGAGCCAAAAAAAGTCCCCCAATGAGCAGATCCGTGGTCTGAAAGGGCAGGGAAACAGCCCAATGAGCATCACTGCAAAGGAGCCAATCAGTTGGCAGCTAGAAGTTTTCTGGGGCCGCTGTGAGCCAATCATCAGCTGGCAGCTGGAAGTTTGCTGGCAGCTGGAAGTTTGCTGGGGCCCCTTAGGCTGTGGCTCTCAACAGCTAGGATATTCCAGGTATATTTAGAATCAATGGCTTTTTTTTTTTTTTTTTTTTTAACAAGTGAAACACTGTAAAGCTAATTGGAAGCTCACTGGGCTTAGGGGGCATACCAGTATCTATTTTAGTGTTTTAAATAGCTTAACAGTCATTTTATTTGGGAAATCCCCAAATGACAGTAAAATGCTCCATTGACCTGGGATGATAGCTACTGGTTGTTTTAAAGAGTATTCATGTATGTATTTGTGCATATGTAAGCATACCTACATATGTACAAACACATACATGAATTTATAATAAAAACACTTAGAACAATGGCAGAAATTTATGATTTTAATACTTTTATTTATTTCAATTTAATATATATTCATTATTATTTGTAGTAGAAATAATTATCATAACTATTGTCCTGAGTCATCCATGGAGTGTGTGTGTGAGCAATGCACATTGGAGCTATATGAGGGGACAAGTCTGGCATTGCCCACTGATTGGGCTGTGCAATGTAAGTGCACCTTTCCTCTCACTCTGCTGGTGATCCCACACAAACCTGAGATGAGAGTGACTTGCCAAGATGTCAATCAATCTGCTGACCACAGACAGAACAAAGCAGGACTTCACCTTTGAAACATTATCCCCTGCCTTATTTGATGAAGAACATGCCATCGAATCTCCTTTGTGGGTCGCCCCTATAAAAATAAAGAGATTCTGGGTGCAGGCTGTCTCCCAGCTTACCTTTAGGTTGCAAAGCCGTCCTATCCTTGATCTGAGAAAGTCATGTCTGTGCGTTGTGTGATTTCTTCGCTTTTTTCTTATCTTAATGTTGCAGCCAGCTCTTTGAACCCAGCTCATCTCATCAGTGCAGGCAGCTGGCAAGAACTTTATTATTTTTGCAGTAAAATTTTACTTAAAAGTACCACAATTAAATTTATTTAACTTTAAATTTATAGATAATTTAAAAGTGATTCTTTGCTTTCAGATTTTTTTTAACATTTTTTTTTTTTTAGACTGGAGACATCATAGTGAAGTGAGATAACTTTTTCACTATTTTATGTTAAGGAATTTGATCTCAAAGTTGATATGGTAACAGGGCTGGGGCTGTGGCTCAGTGATAATACATTTGCCTGACATGTGTGAGGCACTGGGTTCGATTTTCAGCACTGCATATAAATAAATAAAAAATAAATATCTATGAACAACTAAAAAATTGTTTTTAAAATATTGATATGGTAACATAACCTCATGACTCAAATCTTGATATGTATCAAGACGGCAATATTCAAATTAGAGTATTTATGCTTTGTTTGTTAAACGAAAATATCAATGAGTGGTAATTACTACTATGGATATTCAGTTGAGATTCTTTATTAAATAATCAGAACAGAATACAGTTAAAAAGGGAGAACACTAACACAAATTAGTTTTCTCTTTAAAATTTTATATTAAGAAAAGCTTAATTTCTGTGTTGGTTGACAGCCATGATCTGCTGAGTCAGTCTAATCCTGGGGTGGGAAACCTCTCCTTTTAACCCTAACTCAAAGCCAGTTAGATCAAATATGTTTCCTCATCATTGTCTTTAATCATTGTTATTGAGCATCCATGTCATATATAACTTTGAATGAAGCTTTCAAAGTTCTGGTTCCTGTCATTGGAGAGATTTTGATCTATTTTAAAGAAATACATGACACAGGGCCAGAGTAAGTGTGGTAGGTGGCAGCAAAAGATTGTTTGGTAGGATTTTTCATGCTCTTGTCTATCACAGATATGTTTAATGCCTTTGATACACGAGAAATTAGAATTTTAGCAGCTATAGAAGAATTTTGGGGGACATTATTATAGCTAAATCTACATGTTCCCACATAATTAGTGAAGTAAAAAGAAGCTATGGCATGCTTGATGGAACAACCTGAAAAATAAATCTACAAAATTTCCCAAGTTCAGTGGCAGAGCACATGCTTAGTCTGCAGGAAGCCCTGAGTTCAATCCCCAGCACACTCATGCACAAAAGTGTCCTAAAGGAAGGAGAAAGAACAGAATGAAAAAGCGCAGACAGGATTAATTGGAATGGAAGTTGGAGAGATAATGAAAACTCTAAGTCAGAATCTTCAGGGAAAACATCTAAAATTAATTTCAAATCCAGAGTGATTGAAATAGAGATGAAATTACATAACATTAATATTGGATATTTTGTTACACATTTCCATGTTTCTAAGACCATATCCACAAAAATTGATTCTACTGAGAGGTGATTCTAGACCAGTTGTCAAGAGGTCAGATAATGGAACCAAAGTTTCAGGGTTGGATTCAACTTACCAATTTCTATTTTGTGGTTCTGGGCAAATTTCTTCACTTTTGTGTGCCTTATAATATTACCTAACTCAGAGAGGGTTCTAAGTACAAAATAGGTAAATATAAGAATAACATCTTATCTATAATCCTAGCAGTCTATTTAACTTAGTTTTGTGTTGCTTTGCTCAAAATACCTGACAATAAAAATTTAGAGGAGGAAAGTTAATTTGGGGCTCAGAGATTTCAGTCCATGATTGGCCAAATTAGTTGCTCTAGACATAACATCATGGTGGAAGGGTCTGGTAGAGGAAAGCTGCTCAGTCTATAGCAACCAGGAAGCAGATAAAGAGAGAACAAGGAGCCATGAACAAGATGTAGTCCCAAAGGGCATGCCCCCAATGACCTATTTCCTCCAGCTATGCCTACAGCTAACACATGGTATCCCATTGAAATTATTAATCCATCAAATGAATTAATCTACTGATATCCAATCATTGCCTAAAAGTCCCACCTCTGAATCTTGCTCCATTGGAGACCAGGTCTTCCAAACATAAACTTTTGAGGGGCCATTCCAGATTCAATCCATAACACAGTCACTATAAGTGCAATTATTATCATTAATATTTCATTTTTCCAGTGCATATAAGGCATTTGAAACACTACTGAATAACTATTTTTGTTGTTATTCACTCAGAAACTGGAAAATACAACTAGGTGTCTTCCTCTGTAAATATAAAAGATGTATAAGTCAGTGCCTCTGCTTGTGCTTATAATCAGTTGCTTATTCTTAGTGAAAAAAAGACATACCAAGGAATACAACTTTTATTTTAAGTCATATGCTTTACAGAGCCTTTAATTACTATACTTTCCCCTATAATTCAGGCTTTATCAATGGCTTTTTGTATGTATTGTCTTTAGTATAAGTTTGTCATTTTATAAATACACAACAAACGAGTTAATGCTCAACTATGAACTTTCAAGTTTTAGCTTTGATGATTAGGAGTAACATTTTAAGGATTAAGATGGCAGATTTTAATGAGGAAACCACAGATCAGAGGAGAACAGAAGAGAAAGTAAGAAGTTGTTTTTTCCTTAACACATGAAGAGAAATTACCTTTTTTTTTTATAATGTGGGGATTAAGTATATGATGCAGTGGTGGTGGGGGGTAGGAGCAGAGCTTGGTGAAAAAGAGGAGATGAAGAAGAGTTTAGAGATTAGTGAGGGTTGTCTCCCGCTGTCCTCTACTCAGAGCCCATCCTGTGCTCTGGGGAAAGATGATAGGATTGCAGACACTTTTTATGAGGGATCCCAGATCATAAAGACTTTTATTTCATGTCCCAGGACAAGATGTACAAACAATTAATTCCTCTGAGAGAAGCTCAGAATGTAGCCAGAGTATGGATTAACCAGAGGAGCAAGGAAAAGCTGAGCAAAAAGTCAGATGTGTTCTGCTCTCCCCAAGCTGAGGGAAGTTTTAAAAACATATTGGTCGTCTCAAGATGAGGCTAGAAGTAAGAAAGAGAAGGCCAGAGAATGGAAAGCCTTTGTAATTGGGAAGAGGAGGACTTGAACATGCCAGGGGTAAACAAAGTAAGTCACGTAGGATTTGGACATCACCTACCCATGTCGTGATGAAAGGGGAAAGTGGTGACAACTGGAAACTTATGAGGAGAGATGAGGGTTACAGACCAGAGGAGCCCCTCATCTCTGCACCTCTTTCTCACTGATTGCTCTAGTACTATCTATTCCCCTTATTTTATGTTTTAGATATGAGCTATCCCCCAAAAGTTCAGGTGTGATACAAGAACTTTTTCAGGTAGCTGGGTATGGTGGTGCATGCCTGTAATCCCAGTGGCTCCTGAGGCTGAGGCAGGAGGATCACAATTTCAAAGCCAGCCTCAGCAAAAGTGAGACACTAAATATCTCAGTGAGACCCTGTCTCTAAATAAAATACAAAATAGAGCTGGGGAAGTGGCTCAGTGGTTGAGTGGCCTTAAATTCAATCCCTGGTATCCCCCCCCAAAATAAGAATGTTTACAGGTAAAATTATTAGATTATGCGAGTTGCGACTGAATCAGTGGATTAATCCACTGATTTGGTTTAACTGTGTGGTAAGTGTAGGCAGGTTAGGTGAGGATGGAAGAAGTAGATCACTGGGTGCGCCTTTGGAATTTATATTTTGTCCCTAGTGAATGGAATTATCTCTCTGCTTTCTGGTTGCCATGTCCTGAAGTACTTCACACACCCTTCCACCTTGACGTTTTGCCTCACGTTGGGACCAAAGCTAAGAGTGGGTCAATCATGGACTGAAATACTGAAACCATGAGCCCAAACAAAGTTTTCCTCCTTTGTGTTGTACTTGTCAGGTATTTTGGTGACAATGTTGAAAACTGAATAAAATGAAAATTGGTACCTAGAAGTGGGATTGTAGCTGTAACTAACCTGACCATGTGGTTCAGAAGCATTTGGAACTGGTTTGTAGGAGGAAGTTTCAAGTGTAGAGATGCAAGTTGGAAAAACTTTAGAATGTTGCAGCCAGGATTTAATGGGCAATTTTGATGAGGGCTCAGAAGAGCAGAATTCTGATAGGAGTGCAGATATAACTATGGGCTCATGAGGTTTTAGAGGAGAAGGAAGATGCTCTTGGAAATTGAACTACAGGCCATTTGTTGTCTATATTTTGCCCATATCCTTAGCTGTTCTGTGAGGCTGAATTTAAAGGCGATGGAGTAAATAATCTGGCAGAGAAAATTTCAAGGTAGCACAGCATTCAGGTGGTGGCATGGACAGTGCTTGAAACAAGTTTATTGTGTTAACCAGGAACAGAAATCAGAGCAGAAAGATTTGAAAAACCTGCAGTTTTACCACAAAGCGTAAGAAAACTGGGGCTAAGGAAGGAGTGATTGTTAAAGAGAGTACAGCCACGAAAGAGATGCTGCTAAGTATTTTACCCAGAAGCAATAGGATAGATGGCTTGAGGGAATCTCAGAAATGGCAAAACCATACCCATCTCAGGTTCAAAGGTATAAAAATAGAAATGCCTTTCAGAAGAGACTATGGGGGCGTCCTTTTTGCACAGGGAGGCCTGGGAAGTTGTTTCACTTTGCAGAGCCATGCAGGCACTCAGAGGTGCTGCAGCTTTGATCCCAGGAGACCTGGCTCCTGTTCAAGATGGTGACAGACCTTGGCATCCATCATGTGGTGCTGGTTCTGCAGGAATGCAGGAAGCTGAAGTTAGGGTATCATGGAGGCTTCCGTTGAAATCAAGGGAAGGTCTGGGAGATTAGACAAAGTGTAGCAGCATCAGAGTTCCTATAGGCAAACTCTGACAGGGTGATGCATACAAGATATGAGAAGGAAGCTGAAGCTGCAGTGGAGACGCCTGAGATTAAGAGTTGCCAGTAACGTGGAACATCTGCTAAAGAAAGCAAGCAGAGACAAGAGACAGCCCCAGTGGGCTGGAAGAGCAACACCATAGGGGCAGAGCCACAGGAGCCCTTTGAGGAGAACATGATGATTCCATGTGACCCAGATGTTGGATATAAAGCTATAGTATTTGTTCACCCAGCTGTATCTCAGTCTTGCTCTAGTCCCATCCCTTCTTTCTGTGCTCTCATTTCTCCCTTATTTAATGGAAATGTTTACCGTCACATTATTTCTTAGACATATGTGACTGCTTTTCATCTTTATAAGGGAAAGCATTCAAAAGTTTGCTTTGAGTCTCCGGTGAATATATGGACTTGAACTTTTGGGCAATTCTGGAACTGTTAAGACTATGGGATTCTTGGAAATGGAATTAATGTATTTTGCATTATGAGATGGGCATGAACTTTTGGGGGCCAGGGATGGGGTATTTTGTTTCAGATATGAAGTGTCCCACAAAAGCTTCTGTGCAAGACCATCCTAAAATGTTCAGAGGTGAAATGGTTAGGTTATGAGAGCCTTTACTTAATCAGTGAGTTAATCCACTGAGTAGGCAGGTAGATGGTGTATGAAGAAGTGTGTCATTGGAGGCATGCTTTAGGATTTATATTTTGTCCCTGGTGAGCAGAGCTTTCTCTACTTCCTGCTTGTCATATTCTGAGCGGCTTTCCTCCACTATACCCTTCTACCATGATGTTCTGCCTCACTAGGACCCAGAGCTATGGAGTCAGCAGACCGTGGATTGAACCTTTGAAATCATGAGCCAAAATAAACTTTTACTCTTCTAGATTGCTCTTGTCAGGCATTTTGGTCACAGTGATATAAAAGCAGACTACAATGACTTCTAAACCTAGATGTTACCCAAAAGAGGTTAAAAAAAAAAAAAGGAGGTGGGGAAAGCATTCTGAATGATTACTGAGAAGTTACAGAAAAGCCTGATTTTTAATCTGAAACTGAATTTTCCCCCCTGAATGTTAATGTGGTGCTGGAGATTGAACCCAGGGCTGTGTATATGTTAGGCAAGAGCTCTATCACTCTCCCTATCCATGAAGCTGACTTTTATTTTTTATTTTGCAATATTAGATGACATTTATTTTGTTTTAGGACTTAAATTTTTAGTTTTAGATATGGAACTTTAGACCTGAGTCAAGATACATAGGCAAGGTGTGGACTTCACTAGGCTGAAGTTCATTGTGATGGAAAGAAAACACATTGAGAAGAACTGAAAAAAAATGGTTTTCTGGCACTAAATTGTGTACCTCACTCCAAATGAGAAGAGATGTTAAGAAATAATGGATGGATTTTTCTGCTTTTAAATATAATCTTATTTTACAAACTTCTTAACTCCATTTGCTACGTAGACACCATGATACAGAAAAACATTTCTCATAGAGGTGACCAAAACCTCTCTTATTGTTCTGTTTTAGAACCCAGGTGCCAACACATACTAGCTGTGGACACATTGCCTAAGTTCTGACTTCAGATTCATCATTAGAAAGTGGGAATAATGAGAGTAATTTTCTCATAAGTTTGTTGTGATAACTGTAGGAGTTAATAGGATCCTGGCACATAGCATGCAAGTGTAATCTATCACCAATATTTCTTTTAAATAAATTTTACTACTCTTGAGAAAACTGAGCACTAGATGTTCTTGAGTTCAGGAGAGGACACAGAAACAGAATTCAAAGTCTGGAGTAACTGAGGTTACGTGATTAAGAGACAGGAGGACTTTCTGTATAACTGTGACTAGCAATTGCAAATACCACTTTCTTGCTCCCTCTTCTTCATTACAAATAAGGATTTTATTTGGCATCTTCACTTTTCCCAGGAATTTTCTATTTTGAAATTTCCTTCCTGGGCACGTGTCCACTCGAGTGACTTTTGGGAATGTGCTTTTGGACAAATGTTCCTTATTGTATAGATCTTATTTTATCTTATTTTTACCCATTTTAGGATTCTCAGTCAACTGTGCTCTTAGAAGCCTATTGAAAATCTTCCCGGGTTCTAATTCCAGTTTTTGCTCCGTTGGCATTGTGAAATATTAAAGGTTTGACTATAGGTGGACTTGGGGGAGATTTGGCCTGTGAGTTATTTATATTTTATTTATTAAAAACAAATTAAAGTTAGCAGAACATTCATGAGAAGACATGGCGATTCATTACAAATTCAGAGACCATGATTCATTACAAATTCACAGAGACCTATGTTGGCTGATGCCATCATTTTTCTTTTGGCTTCCAGCTGTGTTACCTGGAACAGAGTTCAGCAGAGCATCTGGCCTACTGTAGGCACTGAGTAAATGACAACCTACCTCTTTCTTTTATTTCCTTTCTTAATGATGATCTATTAAGGATAAAAATGGTTTTCTGGCACTAAATTGTGTACCTCACTCCAAATGAGAAGAAATCTTAAGAAATAATGGATGGATTTTCTGCTTTTAAATATAATCTTATTTTACAAACTTCTTTTAAAAAAAACATTTATTTTTTCGATTGAATAGTAATTCAATTGGTTGTGTAGTAATCGATTGAATAGTAATACAATCTATTGTAATAGATTTTGTTAAGAGATTCTACTGACCTTTCTTTCACCATATTTTCAGAACCTGATCTTCTTCTCTTGTTTCCACCACTTCCATTGTGGCCCAAGCTAGCATCATCTCTCACTGGGTTCTTGCAAGAGCTCCTTCTTTGGTCTCTTTCTCTTTCACTATGCTCCAGTCATGCTGGCCTTCTGGTATTCCCTGCATAGACTGAGCATCTTTTTCCTTTTCTGTTTTGAACTCTCTGCACTATTTCCTCTTTCTGGAGTACCTTCTTCACAAATGCGCATGGCTTGATTTTTCATTTCTTCCCCATCTTTAATCCATATCATCTTCTCCACAAAGATTACCCATGAATAGTTATTTAAAATTGCAAATAGAAATACTTCTCCATACCTATTGCTGAGGTTTTCTCATGGCATCCTACATTTTCCCCATAAACCTCTTCTGACATACTACATTATTTATTTATTAGATTTATTGCTATTAGATTTATTAGAACACCATGTGTGTTCTCTCACTAAAATTGAGACCATTTATTTCTTTTTTGTCCCTAACTTATCCCTAGGGCCTAGAATAATACCAGGGACAGAATAAGCTGTGGTTAAGTGCACATAGAATAGATAAATGGTAAATGGGCATCTTTATTGTAAAAAGATTTGAAGAGGTGGTTTCTGTTAAATATCCACACTTTGTTTTTTAAATCTTATTATGGTTGAGAAATCACTTTGTTTAGTTGTCTTCTGATAATAAATTATGGGCCACATTTTCTGAATTTCTGCAGGCAGGATAGCTGGTAAGGCCTGCAGTGATCACACAGATTTTCCATATCTCTCTCAGCTTTGACATCCCTCTTGTGCCACTGTCTCTTCTCAGGGGTAAGGTGACTTTCTGTGTGGGCCATGATCAAACCTATTTATTCCACTCAAATGTAAAAATCGCCCTTACTAGTCTAATGAAGTTTGAGAATTCAGTGTTTTCCTAAATAAAAGAGCCAGGGGAAAAAAAATTTAAAAATAAGGATAAAATCTTAAAGAATTTTTTCCCCTAATAAGGCAAAATAAATATCAGAATGTAATTCCAATTATTAGCTGAGTGCATGATGAAATCAGGAAGAATTACATTGGGAACAGATTTGTCCTTATTTATCAAGATTCTGTTTTATGTGAATTAAAGTTCTATTGAATCTCAAAATTATTTGAAGATAAAGCATGTCTTAATTAAAAGAAGGTTTGAATGTAGGAAGTAAAATCATTACCTATGAATTTCCAACTAAATGTAACTTTGATAGAAGGTGTGAATAAACATTGCATAGAAATTGTGAAATGTTAAATGTAGGTGAACTTTGGGGGTAATTGGCCCGTGACCCAGGAGATCCTTGAATAAACCCTCCTGTATGCCAAAGTTCTTCAGTGGTTGATATGTGACTCTCTTTGCTTCATCAGGGAAAGATGGATTTCACAAACTTTTACTGTTGTTTTTTTGGACATGCTGTGTAAGTCATTGAGGTTTATGTTCCATTGAGAAAAATGTATCCAAGTTATAAGGCACAGGAATGAAGTTTGAAATAATTTGAGCTTTTCTGATTTTCAATCTCTCTGAACAAAAATTATGATTATGATTTATTATTTTTTAAAATAAATGACAATTAAATATCTCAAGAAAATGGCATAAATATTAGATTGATGTCATCCTAATTTAAAAAGGGATAAGGTGTCAAGTTTCCACGTCATGTCGAGACATGTTAGCTCTTCTGATAAATGGAAGTTGGTCATGGACAACCTCTTTTCTTCTATCTCCTTTAACCTAACATTGTTTCACTTGCTCAGAATTTTGAAAATTAGCCAAGAGGTCACAGTGGAAAAAGGCAGAGAAATATATCATTCCATGATATACTGTATGTACTTGAATAGAAATCTAGGGAAAAAATGATTTTCCCATTGATTTCTATCCTCTTAAATTAGGGCCTGGTAAAAAGAATAACATTTCCTGATTTTGGCAAACATATCTATACAGCTTCTTACTGTATGAGCACATGGATAATGTGAGTGTATCATAAATTAAATCTGATTTATAATCAGGTTTTACTAGATAGTTTCCTAGATTGATCAAAAATTGCAAGTAGGAAGGATGAGAAACAATGTCCTATATTAGGAACTATAGAATTCTTTTCTTTTAATTTAATGTGTGACATATTATTAGGAATGTCACAGTAGTGATCTTACTTATTTATTTATGTATTTAGTACCAGGCATTGAACCTAGGGTTGCTTAACCACTGAGACATACTCCAGTCATTTTTATTTTTTATTTTGAGATCCAGTCTTGCTAAGTTGCTTAGGGCCTTGCTAAGTTGGTGAGGCTGTCTTTGAACTTGATCCTCCTGCCTCAGCCTCCCAAGTCGCTGGAATTTCAGACATGTGCCACTGCCCAGACTATTATATCCAATCTGTGCAAAAGTGATTGTCTCCCAGGAAGCATGGCATATGCTTTATTAGAATCATGGTGATAGTAAATAGAGGAGAAAAAATGTTTTAAAATGTTATATACAACATTATCATCTTATGTGTTGCTGTGGTTTAGATAATTGGCCTCCCAAGGCCCATGTGTTAAGGCTTTGTCCTCAGCATGGTGCTATTGGAGGTCATGGAACCATTAGGAGGTGGGGTCTAGTGAGACGCCTGGCAGTCATAGAGGGCCTGCCTTAAGAGCGTTAAAGGAACCCAAGGTCCTTCCTCTGTTTTTTTTCACGTGGCATCCAGTAGATGAGCGGATTTGCTATTTCACATGCTTCTTGTCATGATGTACTATCTTGCTACCATCTCTAAGCAACCAGATTGGCCAATAATTGCCTGAAACCTTTATAATTATGAACCAAAGTCAGCATTTTCTCTTTATGAGATGATTATTTCAGCTATTTGTTACAGGCACAGAAAGCTGATTTGCACATGGTCAAATGGAAAAAAACTATTTTTAATAACACAAACTATAAAATAAAACTGGCTTGATAACAGTCTAGGTAGTGGAATATGCAGAGTGTAAGAGAATTCTGGCCATCCATGCAAATAACAAAGTCAATAGCATGTGCCTGTTGCTTATTATTTTTTGTGTGTGCATGTAATGCATCATTTTTTGAATAGCTGGCTTAGTTATATTTGACACAGTTCAGTCAGTTTATAATCCCAAATCTTTGTGTTTACAATTCTTTATGTGCTCTGGCCTTAAACTACTATTCTTTCTACAATAAACATTTTTTACTCTGTTTCATTAATATTGGCTTTTACTTTTGCAGCTCCCCTGCCTGAAATGTTCTTCTCTTAGAATCACCATGGCTTGAGCTATAGTCTCTAACAGGCCCATATGTTAAAGGCTTGGTTGTTTCCTGGTGCTATTGGGAAGTTGCGGAAACTGAGTTAGAACCCTTATAAGGAGGTCTTTGAGAAATTGAGTAGGGGGCATTCTCCCTATTCTTCTCTTTTTTTCCTCCATTCTTGAGGCAAGGAGTTATGTTATTCCATGAGCTCCTGACGTGTTGTGCTGCCTCACCACAGGCCCAAAGGCAATGGGGCCGACCAACAGTGGACCTGCAGAACTGTGACCTAAAGTAAACCTCTTGTCTTTATAGTTGATTTTCTCAATATTTGTTACTGAAAGTGACTAACACAGTTTAATACTTAATGACTATACTTATCCTCAAAATTTACCACATCAGAGATGACAAAATTCTGTCCTTAATATTCCAACCTTTCTAATCTCTTTTTAACTCCCTATTCTACATTAATTTCCTTTAAGCATTTATTACTGTATCATATTTTTATTGGGTAGTTTGGTATTTTGTGGGGTTTTTTTGGTTTATTTTGATTATTCTGTCTCAACAGAAATATGCAGGAAGAGGGTCTTGTTCCATTTCACTAAAGCTTCAAATGATTCCTATCCTTGGTAGACATTCAAAAGATAGTTGTGGAATGAATGAATGGATGGATGAATGAATGAATGAATGGAGAATCCTCCTGTATTAAGGGATACCTTGAAAAGCACATTTAAAATGGTATTTTTCAGTTTGTCTGGGTATTACCCTTTTCTTTTTTGATTACCCTACATTTTTAATGTTTTTGATGTCTAAATGTATGAAATATGTCAAGAGCTTTGTAATGTTTTGAACAACTAATAATAAAAAAAAATTAAAAAAATATTAAACCTCAATTAAACACTGTTTAAAATAAATAAATAAATAAATATAACAAACAAAACAAACAAACCAAAAGTAAAGTCATTAAAATATCTTTAATAGATTTAAGTTCAGGCTTATACTTACTGCAAAGAATGACATTCAATTCAATTGGTATGGTTTACATCAAACTGCTGAACAACGTCACCATCCTATGGTCATATTTTAATAGTATTTGAAATAAAAACAGGCTTATATTATTTTTTAAAGCTAGATTTTTTGCCGAGCTCAACAATTGTTTTGTATTAATTTGGACTTTCTGAAACTTATAATCAGAAATCCTCAAGTGCCTTTAAAAAATTAATTGTAGAGAATAGAAATGTCCACATATAGGAAAACCTTAAGAATATGCACTTTTTCACAAGTATATTTAGCTGATCTATTTTTCTCTAAGGTGCCTAGTTGATAACCTAGTTGACAACACAAAATATAGTTTTGCAGTTTTTCATAACCTCCCTTTGTTCTTAGTTCTGATAAATATTTTAAGAAGCAAATTGTACTTAGCCATTTGTTTAATGGGTATATGATATTTTATTTTCTTAAGTTTTGGGGTTAAAATTTTTCAGTAATCTTTTTTAGCTAAACAAAATAAATGAACAGAATAAAGCTGTTGTGATTTTGTAATGCTTCTCTCTCAAGAGGATTTATAATAAATTAAACTAAATTATTTATAGAACAACAGGAGAAAAGATCAGCTACCCAAAGCCTTAAAATGACAGCTCTTATCAGAATTGGACACATTTAACAGATAAATTGGGATCTTTTTAATGCATTGACCCTAAAAGGTCACAATGAACTTCAATTTATTTTTTATTGTGTTCTATCTCAAGTATCTATTGGCAAACTCTTAAATAAAATTAGGTGTGGTAGAAAATAATTTTTTTAAGATATTTTGATATAACTTTTGCTTTGGTTTTGATGTGAGGTGACCCCCATATCTCATGTATTAGGTAATGCAGAAATATTCAGAGGTAAAATGACCAGATTATGAGAACTGTGATCTTATCAGTACCTTAGTCCATTTGATCTTTTAATAATTTTAATAGAATACTGGGGCATAATTCAAGTCAGGTGGGGCAAGGCTAGAGGAAGTAGGTCACTACTGGAAGCATGTCCTTGGGACTATATCTTGTACCTGTTTTTTTTTTCTCTCTCTCTCTCTCTCTCTCTCTCTCTCTCCTTTCTGAATGCATGAGCTGAGCAGTTTTCCTTTGGCAGGCACTTCTGCCATAGAGCAATGGAATTGATTGACTATGAACTGACCTCTGAAACCGTGAACCAAAATAAATTTTTCTTCCTCTAAGTTGTTCTTGTCAGGTACTTTGGTCACAGCAATGAAAAGCTAACTGAAATAGCTTTGAAGAATAAATCTCCTGAAAAGTATTTCAAGGACATTATCAAATCAAGGTATAGAATTAATGTTGTATTTTCCAGAGGTTATAAATAAAATATTAATTGGAAGCTTGTGAACCTCTTCTTCTAAAAGTCCATCATTCACTGTGAGGGTATATGTGAGAACCCTAAGAGTAGTTTTTTAAATTTAAAAATTTTTTTTTTGTTGTGATAATTTTCAGGAAATCACTTTAGAAAAGTTTAAGATATAATCTGTGTCAGTTTGTTCCAAAATATGTGAGTAGATTTTACATGTAATTTTCACATTTTGTAAATATTCATTTGCAAAGCTTATTTCTCTGCACTTTGGGTTGTGAAAATATAACAGTATAACAAATCCATACATATATTCAATATATACATTGAAATATTATGATGAACAACTGACTTAAACTTATGACTCAACTGGTTTCCTACTGAAGTAAAATGAAATATTTATTTTAATACTAAAATAATATTTTCCAGAGAGGGGGAGGGTGCAATGGGGAATGATTGATCAATGAGTACTAAGTTATAGTTACATAGGGGAAGATGTTCTGGTATACTATTATACAGTAAAGTGACTGCAGGTAATACTAATGTACTGCACATTTAAATTTGCAATAAGCAATAATTTTGAATGTTTTAATGATAAAGAACTGATGATAAAAGTTTTAAGATACAGATATATTTAACCTGTTTTAAACATTACATAATATAATCTTGTATTGAAACCTCACATTGTATCCCATTAACATGTATATCTTTATTTTTTTTTGCTAAAATAAATGAAAAAATAATGTTTTCCTTTTATAGTTCACATTTTTTCTGTTTAAATTTTTCTGATTTTCAATAGCAATAAAGGAAGGTAATTTTTTTTAATATCAATATATTATACCATAAAATTTAAGGAAAACAACTTATAAAAGTATTTCTTGGAACATACATTTCTCTTGCTTCATTTTCTACTAAGAGTAAATGTATCATATTTGTAGCAAAAACTCATATCAAGATAGTCTGAGACATAGTGCTTGATATGCAAAAAATTTAGTCATTCTCTGTCTGGGATCCTGTGCTGACTTCAGTACTCCTTATATGTTGTTGCCCCCAGGGAGGGAACTATCTCACATATAATCTACATGATGAGATACTCTCTGCACTTTTGTGCTTTCTGCACTGTGACATCTGTAGATTTTGCCGTCCCCCTGGGGCTGACACCTCTGGGACACCTCTTCAATCTTTTGCTACTTTCTCCAGATCTGCTCTTTCTCGTGGTATTCTTTCTCCTACACAGTAACTCCTTCTGCTTTCCCCCCACCAGCTTTGATTTTCTTTTCTCACAACAGAGCAGTTGGAAACAGATGCAACCATCTCCTTGCTAGAGCCTCCACACCTAAAAAGCAGAGCAAAAGAAGATGCTGAGATGGGACAGGGTCCCATCTACCTTAACAACTTGTCCTGCTCCTTCAGGCTGAATAGGGTGTGGGTGAGGTTGTGTAGGTGTAGTCTAACCTTGTACTTGATGCAAATAACCCCACAACATCCATGTCTTGCATGTCTGACTGGCCACTTCATACTCTTAAGTGTTTTCTCCCCTTCCTCCCTCCCTCCCTCCTTCCTGTATAAGTATTTATATACAAAGCACTATATAAAGCCTTTCAGAATCCTTATAAGTACAAATGACTCCCAATCTAAACATATCTGCACCTCAGTTTATGAAGTATTCATGTTCCATTCCATAAGATTTCTGTGTCATCCAAAGCTCTAAAAGTACTCTGAATTCTAGAAGGAGGAGGTCTCTCATTCTTTCAGTGAATAGCAGGAATTCCTATGATTTCTCCTCTTACCACTCCAACAAAAAAATAAAAATGACAAAGGAAATCTTCCAAATCAAGGATGTATCTCAGTAATGCTTTAATGTATCTGAAACGCATTGAAACTTTTATTTCAGTGACCCAACAAATCCTCACAGTGCCTACAAAAGATCTCAAGGGGGCAGTATGGCTAAGTGCTGCAACCACCAAGGAAGGATATGAAATGTTGCAAACTTCCAAATGATTTTTGTGGATTATTTTCTTTCTAGCTAATGAATCATTTCTAGGGAAAAGGTCTCTAAAGGAAAATAAGGTTTAGTATTTTATCATTCCCTCTCTGTCTTCTTTTTCTGGCATAAGATTCATGGAAAGACAATCCTTCAAGATAGAGCACTCTACTTAGGTTTTAGAGTGGAAGGAGGAGTTGAATTTAAAACTGAGAGCACAGAGCACTGGCTTCAGAGAAAACACCTTGATTGGGAATTTGTTTTCTTGTTGCCAGCCTCATTGGGGAGGTGACAGGAGGAAGCCAGGCATTCCTGCCATTTGTGGATTGGACTGTTGGCTTCCTCTTTCAAGTGTTTAGAGAAAGTTTAGAACTTTGCATGATTCAGAAAGACTCTTCAGTATATAAGTATTTGCTGTGAGGTCATTGTGCGCCCACCCTGAGGAAAAAGCACTGTAGGTACCAGCATCCTGAGCAGAACTAGGTCAACTTCACAGAAGACATGTAGTACACAAAGATCTAACTCTGTGTAATACATTCTAGAAATTCAAACATGAGTGGGTATACTTGACCTACCATTATAATATGGATATGTGGGTCACATAATTTTTTTCAATACTGTTATTTTAAACTTTCAAGAGTTTTAAAAAATGCATAGCCTTAGCCTAGGGGCCAATTGAACATGATAGGATTCCTTGTATTACAGGGGTTTTCCAAGGAATCATATGATCAATTCATCTAGCTGGAGATTATATTGCAATTTATTAAGTAATAATTTTTAATATATAAGAATAAGAAATGTAAAAGGGCTTTGTAGACAACTGATGTCTTTTGGGTATGTATGCATGAAAAATACTTTCTATAGCATGTTCTAGTATAAGCTTGAAATAGATAAAATTAATTCTCAAGTATAAAAAGGAAAAGGTTTGAAATTTGACTGCTTTGAGAATTAAAAGAAGTAAAAAGACAGGGAATCCTACAGATGACAGCTAAAAGCTTGATGTTTGCAAAATTGCTTCATCTGTGAGGCAAAACTCAAATCAATGACATTATTCTCTCCCTTTATCTCAAGAGGTTATTGCTAGTTTTTGTATCCCCTAGGCTTTCTGCTTTTTAATTATTATGCATATCATTCAATCTAACTGTAAACCCTGAGAAACACTTGTATTTTTTCATATTAGTATAAGATATTTGATTTCACCAGACACAATTTTACTCTGGAACTAGTGAAGCTTAGCCCCAGAATCTCTCTAGGCTCTGTGGGAGGTTTTAAGGTGTTTTAGGTGTTAAAGTTAAGCCAGGTTGCAACCAGGATGCATTTTTGTGTAAGAAATCCTGGTAACTGCCTACCAAGTTCTCTGAAGAAAGAGATTTTTACATGTCTAAGTCTTCTGTAGTTTATTGGGATTTTAAAAAGTCTTATTCTAAAATAAGTACACTTTTGTGAATTTTGCACTTGTAATTTTTTTTTCGTTTTCATAAAGATGTTCTCTCAAATTAAGTTGGAGATTGGCACAATCTGAATCCATCCTTGACTGGAAAAAGCAAATGTAAAAATATGCATAAATCTCACACCAAATGCAAGTGTTTGCTTGCTCATATAGTACTCTAGAATAGGGGAGCAGGTTGGTGGGGCAGCCCATCTTCACACCATCATTCAGAGCCAGGATGCTGGACATTCTGACAACTTCAATATGGTTTCCAAGACAATTGTGGGCCATTGGCTTTCTTGGCCATGAGGAGGAGAAATGCCTGGAAGGAAGGATTTAGTGGACCACACTGGGTCAATCACATAGTCATTACCAAATTCAGGTAAAACAGGAAAATATTATCTAGCAGGGTGCTCAGGAAGGAGATAAAAAGAGATTTGGGGTGAGACTCTCCAACAACAAAATTGACTCATCTAAAGATTTTTGTGGTAAAAACACACAATTTGTATGGATGGGGCTTTTTGCGCACATAACAATTTTGATGAAGCATGAAATTAAGATTTAAAATCTTACTCTATCTGAATATTTATTTAACAATTGTTTGCTGAACATGCATAAAATTTTATGCTTACTTAGAATCTAATGTGGATTATTGACAAAACAAAGAGCAACATCTAAACTTCAGAATATAAAGAAATTGTTGGCACCAGAAAACCGGAAGATTCGGAGCCTCTTAGTATCTTTCAGTAATTGAGGTCAGATGAATACCTGGAACAACAGCAGCACTGTGGGTAATTAATCATTCACGCATTATTGAACTGGGGAAAATACCTTGTGAAATGGAAATTAGTTGAGTGACATATTTTAATACTTTTGCTTAAAATCAATGTGCAAATATTATAAGAATTGATGGAGCATCTCATGAAGTCACTGCAAATGGAACAGGAGGTTAGAACTCACAGGAAATTCAAAAGAAAATGACTTTCAAAGGAAACATTAAAGTTCTTGAAATGAGAACTATAATGTTTAATTTATAAAATTTTTTGCAAATAAAATTAAATGAAATAATGTACATACATGGCTTTGGTTCATTGTAAAGAACTAGACAAATATAAGAAATTTTTATCACTATTTTTAAGTACTATCTTAATTTTTTCACTTTGAGTTCCTCCAAATCTAAATAGTATATAAAAATGTCCCAAAATATATTTATTTGAAAATACTTTTATAATTTGTGACCTTTTTGTTTTTGCTTTTGTGTATTTTGGTCTCATCTAAAACTCTGAAAATTGTAATTGTCAATGGAAAATATGATTTGGTATGTTTGTTTTTTACATGTCTTTCCAGAAAAGTAGCTAAGGCTTAGGTAGCACAAATTAAGCCTGAAAGCTAAATTCATACTCAAGGTAAAAAAAAAAAAAAAAAAAAAAACCTTTTGTACTCCAAGGTATCTTTTATTTCTCCTTTAAAAAAATCTCATCAAATAAAGATATTGAGCTGAGTGTGGTGGCACATTCCTCTAATCCCAGTGGCTTGGGAGGCTAAGGCAGGAGGATTATAAATTCAAAGCCAGCCTCTGCAATTTAGCAAGGCCCTAAACAACTTAGCAAGACCCTGTTTCAAAATAAAAAATAATAATGGTTTGGGGATGTTGCTCAGTAGTTAAACACTCCTGGGTTTGATCCTTGGTACCACACACACACACACACACAGAGAGAGTGAGAGAGAGAGAGAGAGAGAGAGAGAGAGAGAGAGAGAGAGCGAGCATTGTTAATTAATCTAGTTGCCATTTTAAATTGTACAAGTTTTCTAATAGAAAAATTAAGTATTCTCTAAGTGTTTTTATTATAACCTGTAAGAATGCTCAAAATCCTACAATATTGGTACAGCATAAAGTTTTAAATAATACACAATAAATCATCAAATACCCAAAGTAACAAATATGTTCTAAGCAATAGCTTAATAATTACAAAAATACTACTAATAATTTTATTTATGTAGATGCTCACAAGATTCATAAAAAGAGACTTTAGTGATTTGTTTTAATTGCTAGTTACACATGTAGGTAAGAAGATGTTATATTGTCAGCATAACTTGAAGCTGACTGCCAATGCCTGATCTTTTTCTTTCCAACTAATTTTATCTAAAGCTTCAGATTCTCATCTACTATGAAAAAAAAACATTAACCAAAAGGCAGTAACATTTTTTAAGTCTTAAGCATTGGAGTAACGCTATCCTGATAATTCCATATTTATTTTTATTTTTTGTTACTGGGGATTGATCCCAGAAACCCTTAACCACTGAGCCACATCCCCAGACTTATTTTTTACATTTTATTTAGAGACAGGGTTTCACCAAGTTGCTGAGAGTGGCTTTGAACTTGCTATCTGTTGGGATTAGAGGCATGCGCCACAGTGCCTGATTCCAGATTTATTTTTAAGAAGCTATTCAGAAGTCTATTTGTAGCATAGTTCAGATAGTACTTCAAACTTTTATATGAAGGTAAACAAGGATTTAAGACAATATTTTTGATAAGAAATGCAATGATGCAAAAACTATAAAACAGAATTCTTATCTTTGAAGTGAAGGAGGTGGGGGAGAAGACATTACAAAAGTCGCCAATTAGCACAAAATCATTAGAGAACAGGTTATGTAATAAAGGACTTAGTAAGTGCCATAGGAACATAGAAGAATCACTGTGGGCTCCGTCAGTGTGGGGGCAAATTGGTGTGTAGATGCTAGCTTTGACGTAGCAGTAAAGTTTGCTTCTGTACAGAGAAAGGGCTCAAAAAAAGAAAAGAAAAAGAGGAAAGAAAACACTAAAAGTAGGATTATAAACTATTTGTAAGATCAATGAAAGGCTCCTCTCAATAGAGCAGTGAAAACATACAATGTGTAAAACTGGGCCACATGGGAATGGCCAGCGTGCAGCAAGCTGGCCATTCTTGCTTGAAAATCGTGGAGTTAGACCTCTGCTTCCAGAAAGATGGAGTAGACATATTTTTCATTCCTCCCATAAACCCTCCAAATATATAAGATAGAACATAAGACTGAAAGAGAGAAAGAGGCCTACAAACTAGGGGCCTGTGGATCCAAGGAACAACCTAGCTTTGAGTTTCCTGGGTTTTCTTTTTCTCTTATGTATCTCAGACTTGGCACTGAAGAAACTGCCAATAGAGAAATAAGAACTGCAAAATCTAAATAAATCTCCAATAGATGTTAGTTCTTCCTAGCCAAAGGACCACGAGAGAAGAAGTTGTGCAAGACAAAAAAAAAAAAAAAAAAAAAACTTTTAAGCAATAACAGGTCTACAAAAAACTGTGCCCCCCCCACTCCGCCCCATGCCTGCAAAGGCAGTGGGGAGCTGAACCCTCCCCCAGTTCCAGACTGTGACAAAGCACCCACCCTCCTTCCTGGGGGAATGACAGAGAGAGCTGAGTAAGGAGGGGGTACTTCCACCCTTAGCAGGGGCCACACGGTGTTAGTAGTGTTGGTAAGTACAGCATTAGTGGAGTTATTGGTAGAGGCCATGTAGGGAGCATGAAGTCACTTCCTTGTCCCAGCCAGTGTGTCATCAGTGGAAACTCAGTGGGGAGCTGGAACTCCTGAATGTTAACAGAAGCTGAGTTAAGGAACCTGGACTCCTGGGCATTTATAAAAATTTATATTCACTTCCAAAACCATACAACACTATTCATAGTAACTTTATTTTATTTGTAATAACTAACGATCAGAACAATTCCAGATGCCCTTTAGCAGGTGAGTGGCTGAAATGTGGTTTATTTGTATCTTGGAAAACTGTTCAGTAATGAAAACGAAAGAACAATTGATACCAGGAACAATCTAGATGAATCATGCAGAGTTATGCTGAGTGAAAAAATCCAACCTCAAAAGACTATAGCCTGTAATTCCATTAATTTATCAGTCTTGAAATAACAGAACTGTAGAAGTAGAGAAGAATTCAGTGATTAGAGGTGTAAAGGAGAGGGTGAGAAAAAGAAGAAAGTGTGTGTGTTGTTAACATGCAATTTTAAGGATCCTTGTAATGAAGGACCTGTTTAGTATCTTGATTATATCACTACCAATACTCTCCTTGTAGTACTGTGTTGTTTTATTTATTATTTCACATTCTATAGTGTTCCCATTGGGGAATATCCATTGGGTGAATGGCTCATGGGATCTCTTTGTATTGTTCCTTTCAATTTCAGGTAAATCTACAATTATCCTGAAGTTATAATTTTAATTTGAAAATATGATGTTAATTGGGAACTTATTCTATTTTCCAAAAAGCATCAATTTAAGGATACATTAGAAGTACAAACCTGGAGGAGGACCAAATAACCCCAAATTAAATTATCAGCCATTAGTCCCTTTCCTCTGAGGAAAACCAGCTCATTATAGGTATTTAAATATTTATTCCATTAATCATAATATTTTATAAGAATAATTTACTAGTATAAGTGACATAGATTTTGCAGAGCTACCACACCAAATCATTTATCAAAAGGAGCTCAAAATTCCCATCAACCAGACTTCTCAGGAAGTACTCAAAGACCAGAGAAATGGGAACACTTTATTGTAACACTGAAATCATGGTGGTCTCTTTTACTTCTGGCAGCAGTAGCAGAAACAGAAAACCAATCCATTAGCATGATTTTACAGAAACATTATTTTTTCACCAACAAGTAGTACATATGAAACACTTAAGTTCAAATGCCACAATTGTAGTGTTGATTCGGTCTTAGAATAAATATTCCATGATGGTTACCATTTGGCTAATTGTATGTGGATTAAAGGAAAGGAAATAAAAGCTGTGAGAAGTCTTGTGACATTTCAGGTAGATAGTATTCTTAGGTATACGTTTCTACGTTAACATACTTTAAACAGCAAGTTGGTTTCCTGATTGCCTCAATTATTAACATTGATGATAGCATTATGTGGACAAAATTGTGTGCAAAAAGTCATATGATATTTTAATAACATCAGGATAAATATATGTTTGATTGATAACAAATATATGTAAGAACAATGACATATAGAGTTAAAAAATACTTGATAATAATAGTGGATTTTTTAAAAAATTTTTTTGGTGCTGGGAATTAAATTCGTGGCCTTGGGAAGGTTACTCTAAGCCTATGCTCTACCACTAAGCTACACTTACAGTCCCAAAGTGAAAAATTTATCTGAAGAGGTACAGCATTTTATCAGAAGGGTTCCTTAAGGAGACCAAAGTTGACAACATAGGGAAAAAAAATCGAAATGAATTATGCATAGCCCTAAATACTAAGAAAAACAATATTAAACTTTGGCATACTTCCTTCTTCAGTCAGTTTTGAAATGCAAATATTTTTGTTTTGCTTTTTAAATATATTTATGACCATATGTTTCAGATAATGTTGCATCTTTGTTTTCCTCCATATAACATTTTGGCAGACCCACTTCCACCATCTTTTGCCTGTCCTCACGTTGGTTCTGCCAGGTAAGGGCTGACCTTGTTGCCCAGTTCTGTTTATTGAGACCTGAAGGAGAAGGCTGCAGGAGGTTATGGAAAGTACATATATACCATCCTCTTTTCTATAGAGGTAGTAAGGACAGTTACAAAAAATAAAACAATGCCCTTCTCAGATTTTTTGGTTTGAAAAAATACTTATTTTTAATATAATTATTATTTTTTATGTTAATTCTATAATTATAATCATATACATTATTTATGTCAATCTAACAAGTTTTAAATTCTTTAAAATATTCTCTTTTTAAATATTGAACAGTGTATATGCTATTCAAGAAAAATTAAAATGGGTGCCACAGTGTAGATTTATTCTGTGTTAGCTCTTTGTTGTTGGGACAAACTACATGAAAAAGTCAATTTATAGGAAGGAAAGGTTTAGTTTGGATCACAGATTCACAATTGTTTCTGGGCCTGTGGCAAGACAGAATATCATGGTGGGCAGCATGTGATGGAGCAAAGATGCTCATTGCATTGTGACCCGGAAGCAAAGAGAAAGAGAGAAAGGGATCTGGGCCTCAATATTCCCTGCAAGGTCAAGCCCCTGATCAAACTTCCTTCTACTATGTCTCTTCAAATTTCTTAAAAGTTTTAAGGTTTCTGTCATCACCAATCATGCCATAGGCTGGCAATCAAGCTTATAGCACATGGGCCTCTGGGGGTCATTTAAGATCCAAACCATAACATACTCCAAGGCCAATGACTAAGAGCTGCGAATCCAAAACTTAAAAGTCATCGTAATTTCCCTGAAACAGTAGTTGTAATTATAAACAAAACACAGAACATAAGATTTATGTCCTTGTCAGAATGATTCAGTGAAATTAATTGGCTAAATATACTCAGCTAAACAAACTCCAATTGCCTTAAAAAGAATGATAGTGTATATAACAGCTGATCATGAAAAAAGTCAAAATACTTTTCCTCTTTCATGCTTTATAAACCGTGCTGTAACTGCTGTGCTGGCTTCTTACCACCTTGAGTATGAGGTCTCCTGCTTCCTGAATTGTTCTTTAGCATTAAAATGCACTTTTACAGTTTTTCTGACTTGATCTCATTTTACATTCGATACTTTGTATATATCCTATATGAAAAAAATTCTTTGCAGTGATCAGTGATACTTTTTAATTGACTATTTTTTTAGTGTAGTTTTTGGTTCACAGCAAAATTGAGTGGAAATTATAGTCTGACTCCATGTACTTTACCCTCTGTTCTCACAAATGCAGTCTCCCCCATTATTAGCAGTCTCCACCAGGGTGGTACATTTGTTACAACTGATGAACCTACACAGCATTCTCAGCCAAAGTCCATCATGAATACTGGGTTCACTGCTCATGGTGTACATTCTATAGTGTTGGAAAATATATAATAACCCATATCCATAGTACCATACAGAGTAGTCCCACAACCCTAAAAGTCCTCCCTCCGTGCTTTGCCTCTTCATCTTCCCTTCCCCACAACTGATCTTGGTGTTGGCTCCACAATTTCCCCCTTTTCAGAATATCATTGTGCAACGTGTATCTTTTCAGATCCTCTGCTCAATGCAATTTGCATTTAAGCCTGTTCCGCGCATTCCCCTGGCTTCACAGCTCATTTCTTTTTAGCTCTGAATAGTATTCTGTTGTCTGGGTGTACAAGAGAGTATCCATTCACTTATGGAAGGACATCCTGGTTGGGTCCAAGTTTTGTCAGTTAAGAATACATCTGCCAGAGACATCCATGTGCAAGTTTTGTGTGGACAGTTGGTGATTCTTAAATGAAAAATTGTAGAAATTATCAAAAAAAATGATCAAAATCTGTAAAAAAACATATTGATTAGTACGTTTATTTTCCCAGGCAATATTTCTATTTTTACAGCCTCCTTTACTCTTTTAAAACAAAGTAGGGAATATGAGGGAACAATTTTACATTAAAGAATATGTCATCTTTTTCCCAAGCAGCTTTTTCTGCAGAAGCATAATATGATTCTTTGTGGCAGGAAACTCCGTCCCCTTGAATCCTCAGCTGAGTCAAATATCTGTGATAAACACTCAACTTGCCTGTCCCTCTTCCAAAAAGAGGATACACAATGTGGAACCAGAAAGAGTCTTAGCAGATGCATCATCTTTCTCATTTGGCTTGTCAATATGGAAACCAAGGCTCAGCAATGCTGGGTGACTAAAGTCACACACAAGGCTAACATATTCCAAACCGAATCACACTTTCCCTGGTCCCTCATCTCAAACACTATAGCTTGAAATAGCTTTTGTTTTAAAATTCCATCACTGTTTTCTGAAATTATGATAACGTTGACCTTAATTTCATTTCAATTTGATAACTTTTCAATGATTCCTTCTGGGTAGAACTGCACACAATTACTGGTCGTTTGACATAAATTCCAGAGCTATCATTAACTTGAAATGATGAATAAATACAGGATGATCAATTCTAGAAACAGAAGATGTGATGGACAAATTACATTTTATACTATGTGCATGTACGAATGTATAACAACAAATCACATCAATACATGCAAGTATAGTGCACCAATAAGAATGTGGGGAAAAAAAGGAAACAGATCATGATGTGTGGATTTCGAAAGGTGTCAATATCCATGCGTATCTATGTGTGTGCAGCTCTGCTGCTGCCTGTGAATTTTACAAGCTTGGAAGTCACTGTGAATTCCCAGGGATGGTTACCTCGTGCCACCATTTCCTGGACTAGTAGGGTTTCCATCTGTCTTGGTTTTCTTCCATGGCATGATCGAGACTGAAATTACTTCCTCTGCAGAAACTGTGTTATATAAAGAAATCACATGCAGTAGTCTTTCAAAAATCATGCAATCTTTATCATTGAAAATAGATAGTGTGTTGAAAATAAACTTATTTAATTAAAATAGGGATAATAATTCCAGAAGAAGATTCCTTCCTATATGAATCAATTTTATCTTTGTTGTCATGTGTTCATATATTGGATTCCTAACGTGGAACAAATTCTCACAGAGACATGTAATTGATAATGAAGCCAATAAAATAAGAAAGTGTGAAAAAAATAGAATGCATTTATTTCTATAAATGGAGAACAAAAACCTCAGAAATATATCTCTTAGTGTTTATGTGGCTATGGCAACAACTTTATACACATGTGGCTGAGCGCAACCACTAGGGAAATGTTGACTATGCCACACTTATAAGATATGCACTTTGACAATCAGACTTTCAATTTTCTTGGTGTTGACTCAAATAGTTTAATTCAGAAGACAGTTTTATTTGAAATTTTAAAATTTCAGTGTGTGTGTGTGTGTGTGTGTGTGTGTGTGTGTGTCTTGGATAAAGGGGAAAAAATTCTAGCATGACATCATATGTTCACTAAAATCAGTTATTTTGAAGAGTTGGAAAAAAAATCCTGGAAACTTTATTTAGCCAGCTGATCTTCTTATACTGCATCTGATAAATTACTTGGTGCTATTGTGGGCACAAGTATATAAAAATAACTGGCACCCCTTCCACCTCCCCTTGCCAACACACAAATACTCAGAGAAACTCAATATTATCCTGGGATGAAGACCAACACATTTTCTCTGAGATTATTTGTACTATTTATATGACCAAAATTTATTTTTTGATAAATATTCTTGGTTATTTTTAGTAATAAACAAGCTCATTCTGTTCTCTACAGAAAATCTCTCTTCAGAGCTCTGATAAGTCTGTTTGGTAGGTTCCTCATATGCTGAAATGGAGCAGCAACAATTTCCCCCCAAAGTTAGATCTAATATAAGGTTATTACATTGGGACCCAATGTAAAAAGATCAATTGTCCAAAGAACAAATAAGACTTTTTCTAAGGCAGTCTCCTCCATAGTTAGGATAGAATTATAGACATGCACTGAGTATACTTTATTAATGTCTTTCTATCTTTCATTATCAACAATTATGTATGTCTTTATTTAATATGAATGTGAAGGTGTGTAATTTTTTCTAGAAGCAGAAACTGATGTTGCTGGTCCACTGGGTGATAGTTTCCAAGACAACTGAGGATCTAAAGCTTGAGTCAATTTAGTAAGATTCTGTCTCAAAATAAAATTATAAAAAGGGTTATGGATGTAGCTCAGTGGTAGAGCACACCCCAGCATACAGGGGCTCTGAGTGTAATCTCCAGTACCAAAAAACAAAACACCAAACAACAAAAAATAGTGTTATTTAACATTTTAAAAATTCTAGAACACTAATAAAATTAAGGCCAAAACAATGTTAAAATAAAATATAAAATTTTTGTTCTTTTTCATTCATTCATTCATTCATTCATTCATTCATCTGAGTCTTTATTGTCCAATTACTTTGAGAAAATTACTCTTTTAGGTATTGCAGATCAAATGTAGATACAAAAAAATAAAGAGAGAAAGAAAAGAAAAGAAAGAAAAAGACAGTCTTTGCCATCTCAGGAACTGACATTCTAATAAAATCCAGAATAAAAAAGGGGATCTCCTGAAATTAGAAGGCAGAGCAATGGAGTAGAAGAAAGGGATCCAGAGGGAGTTAGGAGGGGAGGGCATGGGGAGAACTAGGGGTGAAATCTACGCCGTTGTGCTTTGTTCATGTGTGACTATATGACAATGAATCCTGACTTTATATATGTATATGTATATAATGCATTAATTAAAATAATAATGACAGAAGAGGGACCAGTAAAGTAGAGCAAGTAGATTGGAGGAGGAAGTAGATGAGGGAAAGGAAAGATACTGGGAAATGAGGTTGATTAAATAATGTTATCTGCATGTTTGAAAAAGGCATAATGAACTTCATTATTATTGATAATTATAATGCACCAATAAAAAAAATCCAGAGATAATCATGGGTAGGGCATTAGCTTGTCAGTCTGCTTTGGTATCTTCTGAGTTTGTGTTCCTGGGAATCATACTATGAAAATGTGAAAGCTTAGAAATAACTTGGAGCTCAAAGAGTAAAGAGCACCAGTTGAAACATATTTATTTTATAATTTACCAAGGACTGAAGGACTGGACCTAGCAATATTCATCCTTAAAACAAATTTTTTGTCATCAAAGCAAGATAACAAACCCATTAAAGGGTTTTGATGTGAGAAAACTTTAAGTCTTCAGAGCTAAATTTGGTAAACTGATTTTTTTCTTTTTTTTTTACTGTTCGGATGCCACTATGTCAGTTCCAAACAGGTCCCCAAAGTGGGGAAAACAAGGACTTGAGTATGACTATTAGTAAGGCAGTGGAGAAATGTGTAGATTCCATTCACAGAACATGGTCTTGAGCCCTCTGGTACCTAGCAGTCTGAAGAACCAGTGTGTGTGTGTGTGTGTGTGTGTGTGTGTGTGTGTGTATTTCTTATCTCTCTACACCAGCCCTTGTCTACCTCTAACTTGTATCTGTGAGTCTTTAATGTAACTGTGTAGGTTAAATGAGCTGTTTGTTCTTATTTACACATCTTTCTGGTCAGAAATATGCAGAGAATTCTGGCTATAATGTCTTTAAGTATCTGAGAATTTAAAGAATAGACAACTGAGAATAAATCAGTCATGCATATGTGCTGAAATCATGCTACAGTGACATCACCAGGCAAGAAATGAATGAACACCAAGACACTATTATCCTGCTAGCCTTTGTTTAAAATGCAGGTGGGGTAGAGATGGTGATGATAGCAATGACCAATAAGAAAGGAAGCAGAAAAGATGGGGCAATATTTAAAGAAAGGAGATAGATTAATAAAAAAGATTTATTAATTAATGCATTATATACATATACATATATAAAGTCAGGATTTCAGTTCCCCAGGGGGAAAGTTCTCTTCCCTCTAAAGATTTTGGAATAATCCTAAATACCTTCATTCTCTACAGTTATCACATTGCAGAAATCATGTTCTTAGGGACCTAGGGAGCTTATAACTGGGGATATCCAATTATCTGGCTTCAGGAAATACAGGCCCCCTTGAATGTATTGCCAAACCATATGTGGGTAAATGTGTGTTTTAGGTCTCTTTAAAGTTAGTTTTATGTCTTTCATTAATTTCACTCGGGACACACCAACAACCAGAGTTCAAAACTTATGCTGCTGATAAAACACTATTTTCAGAGAACACAAATATAAACAAAAAGTCCAGATGCCCTTCAGTAGATGAATGGATAGGGAAACTTTGGTATATGTACACAATGGAATATTACTCAGCATTAAAATAGAATAAAATCATGGCATTTGCAGGTAAATAAATGGAGTTAGAGAATATAATGCTAAGTGAAGTAAGCCAATTCCCCCAAACCAAAGGCTGAATGTTTTTTCTTTGATATGAGGATACTGACTCATAATGGCGATGGGTGGGGGGCGCATGGGAGGAAGGGAGGAACTTCAGATAGGACAAAGGGGAGGGAGGGAAAGGGAGGGGGCATGGGGGTAAGAAAGACTGTGGAATGAGGTAGACATCATCACCCTAAGTACATGCATGAAGACACAAATGGTGTGAAAATACTTTGTGTACAACCAGTGACTTGAAAAATTGTGCTCTATATGTGTAATATGAAATGAATTGCATTCTGCGGTCATATATAACAAATTAGAATTTAAAAAATTAAGAAAAAAATGCAAAAAAATCCAATATAGATGGAAAGTGGTACAATATTACTCATCCAGATATTTTCAGAATATAACTTTTAGAGGAATCATTGGATAAAAAAAAAATTGCCTAGAGACTGCCCTTTGTACAAAACATAAACCACTCCTTAGATGCCCTGTTAAGAGCTCTCAGAGTAAATGCAGTACCTCAGAGCAGTGGGTAGGAGATTACAGCCACTTGACACCTAGAAAATTAGATAAAGGATGATCACATCCAGTCCTTTAGTCACTCTGTGTTTTTGTGCTGTAAGTTACCAGTTGCTGGGCACCCATGATGGGTGTGCCAGTTACTAAACTACACACTATGTGTACTTTAACTTACACATTTAATTTTTACATGTGACAACACGATCAGAAAAGCTTCTTCCTGCTATTTGTGTGTTTATCAGAGGCCTTAAAATTTGAGGACAAGTAACAGTCACTGGCAAACATTTCCACAGCCCAAAGCAAAGTAATGGATCACTTATACTACACAGACCATGCAACAGCAAAACCAAATCTGCATTAACCAGTCACACACCTGTGGAAGAGAGGTAGAGAGGCCAGTGATTTTAGTGGGAATCATTTTGGAGCAAGTTCATGTTGTGACATTTTTCCTTCTCCAGTCTCACCTCCGGTGGTTCTCCACAGAAGACAGTACTGGAGTTCTTTGCTTTCCCTTGCATCAAGTGACAAAGACAGGTTTCAAGAGCTTCCTCAGAGCTACCTAAGCCTAGGGCGATCCAAGATAAAGCTTCTCTAGCGAGGAGAAATGCAAGATAGAAGGTTATGTGGTACAAGAAGATAAGATGATGTAGAGAGAGCAAGTCACACTCTCAACTAGGGCAGAAAAACATGGGCTTCTGCCATATAAAAGAGCCTGGGGTTGTATTGACAGGGCCTCTGGGCAAGAAGACTGTGTGTGGAGTCCCATGAAGGGAAGAATCATGAGAAACTCAACTAATGAGTGGAAACCCACACATGCCATGACAGAGAAGCATGGCCTGCTACACCAGAACCACAGTCTTAAGTCTCCAATGTCGAATTAATGAGTCTATTCCAGACTTCAGCTCCCACAGTTGGCATCCAATACCATATTACAATTCTATCAATCAGATGAGACTTATGTGTTTTTTCTCTCTCTTTGCTGTCACACCTTACAATCTACTGAACAGGAAAGGGGGTGAATTGAGCAGGAGGGAAAGCAGGATTCCACCATGTCCCTTTCTCTTCTGCAAGCTTCTACTCCTGAGGGAGGGTTGATAGGGTAGAAAGTCAAAGAGTAATTGGACAAGGGGTGAAGCTTTGTTATAATACAATTACATTGGACTCTCATGATTACCTAAAAGTAATGTGATTATATATCTTAATTGGCATAGGATAGTCCCGGATTTTACCTGATGCCATCATCTAGATAATAGCAGCCACTTTCAAGCGTCAGATGATTTGAACGACGTGATTACACAATCCATGAAGCATTCAAAAATCTATTGCACGTGGTTGGACATTTCATTCACAGATGGAGGAGCAAGTGAATTTTTCGAGTACAAAAGGGTGGTAGTGAAAAAGATTGTTTGCTTCTTCTCTGTAAAGTCAATGAATATATTTTTACAGACACCTAGTGAGAAAGGAAAGGAAATATATTCATGGTCTACTGTGGGGAAGTCTTTATGGTGAACTTTATGACTATCTTTCTAGATCATCCATGCAGTCAATGGTCAAGAGATCATTTTTATAGTCTTGCTAGGTAAATGTTACCTTGTTTACTGTTACATAGATACCAAGATCCACTGGAATGTAGTTGTTTACATGACCTTCTAGTGAACACAACAGGCAAAACCATGTAAGCAGAATAAGTTGCACAATTTTTGTCTAAGAAAGTTATTTATATCTGGATACATTCCTCATTATATAAGAAGACAAGAAAAACTAGGGAAAATGTTACAAAATAAATTCTTACCCAGATAAATTATATTTAGAAAATATTCAATTCAACTAAAATATGGTTTGTATGTATGGCTACTTTGCTGAAGATGACATCCTAATAACTGGTTTTGAAATTAAACTATTTATATGGTACATTAATGGAAAATATACAAATATTTTAGTTGCATATTGCATAGTAAAAGTACAACCTATCCTAGATACTAGTAATTCATATCAAAATAGCCTAAGGAAACAGGTGTGGAATAGATTATATTCCATTTAAAACATTGCTTGCTTTATTGTTTTTAAATAGGCTTGTGTGAAACTGCACCCACTGGGAAAAAAATGAAATCAGAATGAATCATATACCCAAAGGTCATTGATCTAAAAATACAGGTCCTGTGAAATGGATAAACATATTCTGCTTAGTGGAAGCCATCTAGTGAGAGGATTTAGAATCCTTCCAAACCATTTAAGCTCCCCATGTTGTTAATTAATTTATCAGTCACAGGGAAAGTAGTCACTCTCTGGTGCTCTGTCTTCCTGGGGATGCAGAGCAGATAAAAGGTGATCCAGCTGTGGAGGGACAGAGATCAAGGGGCTTAACCTCTCCACAGGAGGGAGAGAGGAGCATATGTGCAATACTGACAGAAAAGCTGAGCCCTTGGTTTCTTACATTGAAAGAAAGATTTAGCAAGCCCTTAGGAAGTGCTGCTTATTAAGGTGGTGAGCTGGTAACACCCCTGGCCCAGAGCAGAACACTGGTGAAAGCAGAACAGGTTTCTGTAGTCACTAAGGCATCATATATAGTTCTGGAAAAGAATGGAGAGCCACCAGGCATTTCTTGTATAGATATCTCTACAATTATGGTGCAGAAGGAGAATGATATCAAGAGAAGCAGGGTTCTCTGTTGCTGGAGTAAGTTAACAGAATGTACTTGTCAAGTATTTTTAATTTAATTTTGCTTTTTTACTGAGCCCTTACCAACTGATATAGATGATATTACAGAATTTTGGAGAGCTTGACATCAAGCTCACTGAGGGGCTGCTGGTACGGTTTTCATGGTGGTGCTGTTGTGTGAGAACAAAAAGGGAAAAAAAATGTATTTTAATTATATTTTGGCAACACTGCTCATTGATAAATAAATATATGTATATAACCAATGTTGGGAGCAATGAGATCTGGATACAGCCTGTTTATGGACATGCTGTCATGAGAATTAAAAACAATAAACAAACCAAAGTCAGGCTGACCTTTATTTCCACTATGTGCTGACAATTACAAACATCGACAGTAATCAAACATATTTCTCTGCCAGAACAAACCCTTCCTCCACTTACTTCTTTCATGCTGGATATGTGTGTACATGCATGCATGAAATACGTGAAAATATGCAAACACACTGAAATATATAGTCCCGTGTACACATTTCACTTAATTGAAAGGGGGCATTTATGTAAAAATTGGTAGAATACCCATCTCAGGTTGATGTATAATCTGGTGTAAGTCTCAGACTAGTCAGCCACAGAATCCTAATTGCATGTCATTGAGAGGATAACCTTTTTTAAACGTCACTTAAAAAAAAAAATACTCTTTCTGTAGGGTTGATTTCTCATTTAGGAGAAGTAATCTCCATGTAATAGATGAGAATATCAAGGAACGTGGATTTTCCCACTGTCACAGAGTAAGTCAGTGAAACTGAATTCAGGTTCTCTGAATGTAATATTTTCCTGTGATCATAGTAAAATATTATTACTTCAGTAAAATATATTTTTACAGATTCAGTAAATGATGTCTTTTTATTTAAATTTTATTGCTGTTTAACTTAACAAAAGCAAGTTAAAATTCACCTAGTTTTCTTTAACATATACAATTAAGGGAAAATTCTTTTAAATTAATTTTCTTCAAATTCAAATTGAAGTTTTCTTTGTACAGAGATGTGAGATTTATCAAATTGTAAATAGCCAAAATAATTTGTGATTTGTCTAATTTGTATCTTTAGACATAAATACAATATTATCATAGTCACAAATATATGCATTCTTGCATGTGTCTATGTGTATATTTGTGCTGCCGAAGATGCACTTATTCAGCCAATAACACATGGTTTCTGCATTGTTAATTTTCATAGAATTGGGAATCAGAAAAATCTCATAAACATGTTTTCACTGAGACTGTCAAAAGATGATTTCTGAAATACCTAGTTAACAAATACAAATATCAGAAATTTACAGGAAGAGCAAATTCATCTTTAATATTGAGGTTTTTTTTTTTTCACTTAAAATATGGTCTGTTTAGTTTTAGGAAAATCATGGGAATCATTTTATATTTAAAGAATCAGGATCTTGCATAATATCCTCAATGAATATGCTCCATCAAAGAATATAGTCAATGAGGAAAATGGATACATCAACGAAGTCTGTACATCTTTTGCTCAGTGCACTGTCTCCTATGTGGGAACATGGGAGAAAGCCACCATAACCAATGGGGTGTTATAGATAGTGTACTGAATGAGGGTATGAAGGTGAGAATTCAGCTAAAGAAAGAAAAGGGTAAAAAGAAAATGGTGACTCAGAGAGAGGGAAGCCTAGTGGATGATGTCATGAGGCACCATGTGCATGGTAAGGGTGAGGACAACAAGTTGCTTACGACTTAAATAGGGATTGTAGAGGAGTTGACACTCAGAAACAGAAAGTAAACAGAAAAGGCATTTGAAATTATTTTGAATCTCAGGGGAGGGGGAGTGGGGGGAGATAACACAAAGGTTGATAGTTCTCCATTGTGTATACACACCACGTTTTCTTTACCCCTTCATTTGTTGAAGGGCACCTAGTGGAGTATTGCTCAACCATTAAGATGAATGACTTTATGACATTTGCCAGCAAATGGATGAATAGATCTGGAGACTATCATGTAAGTGAAATAAACCAGTCTCCAAAAGCCAAAGGTCAAATATTGTCATTGATATGTGGAAGCTAACGCAAAATAAGAGGGGAAAGGGGAAGAATAGTTATTTAGTAGATAAGACAAAGTAGGATAAAGGGAAGGGAAGGGGATAGGAAAAGAAAAGACAGTGGAATGAATCTGAAATAATTTTCTTAGGTACATATATGAATACACCAAAGTGAAACCCACCATCATGTATATCCACAAGAATGAGGTTCTAATTAGAACAAGATATAACCCATGCTTTTATAATTATATCAAAATAAGTTCCAATATCCTATATAACTAAAAAGAACCGATGATAAAAGGTTGACTGTTCTCAAACAAAATCTCTTTTTTTCTAGGGTCAAGCTTACCTATATTTCAACCTTGCTCAGCAAAGGGTGCAGCAGTATCACTGAGTTTCAGAGAATGGAGTCTGCCAAACGACCAGCGCTGGCTTCATTAGAGAAGATTCATGAGTAAATGCTAGGAAGTTTTAAATTAAAGAGACAAGATTCTAATAACCTTTAAAACCAGCTTAAGGACAGCTTGTCCTAGCTCCCGCCTCCAGCCACCTAATGTAGCCAGGTTTACTGAAGAGGCTAGCAAGAGAAGGAGAACATGCCAGCGAATGGACTTTTATTGGGGAACAAAAAATTCCAAGGAAAATCCCATCCAATGAAGGTTAAGGGGGACAGCATCCCAAGGTTAGGGGCAAAGATTGGGTCTTCGGGGCAGTGGCCAGACACACCTCTGCACCGACAAGCCCTCGGACCTGGAGAAGGGTGGGGAAAGATCTGACACAGCTGTTGTCTAAGTGCCTCTCACCAAGCCAGGGAGGTAACTCAAATCACGTGGGAGGATGGCCTCCCACAATGGAGCATAAGCAGGGTTAGGTGCCTTGTCTATGGATGACCCCCTAGGAGGACGATACTCTGACTGATATTCTGTTCCAAATTGTTGAAGATGGCAAAGCCTCTATGGACATGCTTGCTGCTAGCATTACACTTGGTCTATATTGCCAATTATCGGGTTATTACTTCTAGATCTAGTTGTTAAAGAATTCTGGACAATTCTAACTAAATGGAAATAAACTGAAGTATTTTAATCTGAATTATATTAAAAAAATAAAGAGACTTTATTTTTGGCAATAATGATAAGGTTGGGAAGGAGTCTGTTAGGATATTACTGTAGTGATCCAGATTTGAGATGATGAAGACTTGAACTAAGGAAGATAGAGGTTTATATCTAGCCTTTTCTTGCTTATTATTATTATTTTTTTGGTTTTGTTTTGTTTCTCATTTTCTCTTTCCCACCCTCCACCCCCTCCTTCTTTCCTTCATTCTTTCTCTTCTTTTTAAATCTGCAATGTATGATGACATATTTATTCTAAATAAAAAGGCAATAACCATCAGTATAAATGGGAAATTTACAAATCCAAATTCTTTTGTAGGTAAATCTCTAAGAACTGGTGATTGATGGATGTGATGGAGAATGACAAAAACAACAACAACAACAAAAAAAAGCCTCCAATGACTCATCAAACTATGACGTGGGTGATTGGTTAGATACTGTGTAGGGAATTTAGAGAAGGAGCAAGGTTAGGAGGAACAAAAGTTCAATATTAAGCATGGTAACTTTGATTTATCATAAATCATGAGGAACCCAGGAGGATATGTTTAAAAGCGAATTCCATCTGGAGTTCAGACAAGAAGTCTAAGATGTCAGATTCACACTGTCATTTTTTTGTGTGTGTGTGAAGAAATAAAAATTTCTAATACGCTCCATCAAAGTATATAGTCAATGGGGAAAATAAACACATCGACGAATTCTGTATATCTTTTGCTCAGAGCACTGTCCAGGTATACTGATGGATGGCACAGGTCTTCCCACTGGTGATAGGAAATACCAATTAATGGAAAAATGGAAGAAAAAGTGATAACATTACAGGATGAGGAATGGCCAGAGAGATGGGAGGCAAAAAAAATAGCACAGTAGAAACCACCAAAGCTGTAGAAGGAGGAAAGTTTGAGGTTTAAAATTCTACAAAAAAGATTAAGATAAGGATTAAAAATAGTTCATTGGGTCATACATCAGGGAGATGATTGTTGACTTTATAGAGAGCAATCGAAAAGAAATAGTGGTGACACAAGTCTTAATGCAGTAGATTGAGCAACACATGGATGGAATGGACACCACAAGTACACAAGTACAGATAACCCTTCCAAGCTGCAAATGATTGGGCAGTAACTACAGATAGATGTATCAAGAAAGAGATGATGGGGGGGGGACTGAGAATTCTTTATCATATTTATACTATGAAAGATGAGAAAAAATTTAAGGATATGGAGGGAGAGGTGTTATACAGTGCAGTGAAGTCTAAAGTTGTCAGAAGAAAGGGTGGGTAGACCAAATTTGGGAAGGAAGCCATGTCTCTTCCTCTGTAAACTGTGGAACAAAGCATTCAAGGTTTCCTTTTGGTGATTTCTCTTTTCTGTGACAGAAAATGAAATGACTTCTAGTAAATGAGAGTGAAAGGTGATGGGGTAGTGGATTTGGATATTAAGGTCAAAGTTTGCCCTCTAAAGGAAAGGGGGCATAAGGATTAGAACATAATAGGATTATTGGGATGCATAAAGATCCGGGTGGATATGGATTTGAGGCCTTTGCAGAGGTACCAGTCTCCTCTCATGTGATTTTCTCTAGTCTTCCAGGACAGTTAAGATACACTGTGCAGAAAAAGTGCATAGGTTCAGTCCAAGTGAGAGACACACAGAACCAATTAGATTAACGGACAAGCTCACACAAGGGGTACCACATGATGAAATCTCTACTAAGATGTAGTACACAACCATAATGGTAGCCTCCAGATTGCTTTAGATGATGTTATATACAGTATGGAAAAAATGAGTTGGCACATTGTGTGTACCTTCAGTAACAGCGAAAATAAAAGCTTGCTACTATAATTGGGATCCGGTAACTTGTCCCCTAAAAGGCCTATATATTAAAGGCTTGGACCCAACCTGTGGCACTATTGGAAGGAAGAATAACCTTTAAGGATGGAACCTAGTGGAAGTTAGGTCATTGGTGGCATGCCTTTAAAGAGGCTTTTGGGACCTTGAACTCTTCCCCTCCACCATGCACTTCCTATTTGACTTACAACCTCATCACAGGCCCAAAGACTATGGAGACAAGTAACTGTGGACTGAGATATCTGAAAACACGTGACAAAGCAGACCCTTCCCCCTTACAAGTTGGTTGTTTCATGGTGATAGAAAACAATCAACACTCCTGCCTTTTCAATTGACATTTAGTCCAGGCAACTTTATTTTAAATATGAAGGTATTGCCTACATATTTTAAGTTTAAGTGGTCTTTAACTATTGCCGTAAACTAAGTTTCTCTAACAGGTCTCAAAAAAAAAATAGTATTTAATTCCATCTGAATGTGTTGGTTTGGCTTCTTATGAAAACAACTAAGCTGTTGAACTTGAAATAGTGACAACATAGTTTCACTTTTCACCAGTGATGGGTTTTATTTAGGTTCACTTTGCCCTTAGGAAAGGAAAAAAAGTACCATGGGAATGCATATCTATTCAAATTCTTTTTCTTGGTTTTCTTAGTTAATCTACTGCTCATGATACAAAATTGTTTTATCTGATGAATAATTATTAGAATGCACAACTTCATAATCAGAGGGAGCATGGTGCTAAATTTAAACTTGGAAAGTGCTTTACTATCAGAGAGAGATTCTATTTTGTTCCCTTACTAATAACAGAGAGTGACATGTCTTTGCCACTAGCTGACGTTTCCATGTTGCTTCTCTTGCCAATAGCCACAGGGTTGTGTGCTGATCCTAATAAAGGGTGACACACATTGTTAATTATGTTGATGTGAATTCTCTGACTCCCACTCTGTGGGCAGGAGCTGGGGTATGGGTATTTCTTGGAGCTTTAGTTAGCTATTTACCTAACTGAATATTATGTACTTGCTAATTTGTGTGAGTCTATTCACATTTACTTTTTATTCAGTTAGTGTTCTCTGTATGATAACTGTAATTATGAATATATGTGCATATATGTATATAGGTATGCTTGTTTTGTGGTTAATGAAATAAAATTAATACAGGTAATTGAAATTAGTTACTGAGCATTTCTTTGACAGTTGCAGTGCTAACTAAATTACCTATTATAGAATCTAGTCTTCAAAATAAGTCTATGTTTCAAATATATTGATGTGGAAGCTAAAAAATTGGAGCCAGTCAAGGCAAGTGGTAGAGCCAGAGATGATCCTAAAGTTCATTTTTCTTCTTCCACATTTTTATCGGTATATTATAGTTGTACATAATGATGGAATTGTCATTAAATATTAATACATGAACTCAATGTAATAATATAATTTAGCCAATATCCTCCCCAGTATTTCTCTCCTCCCTCCTGCCTCCCACACTTGGTTCCCTTTCCTTTACTGATCTCCCCTTGATTTTCGTGGGATCCACTCACCTCCTTTCTTTTCTCTTTTTCTCTCTAGCTTCCTCATATGAGAAAGCATCATTGACTTTAGTTTGCTTTAGTTCACTTAACATAATGATTGATAGTTTCATCCATTTTCTTGCAAATGACATAATTTCACTTTTCTTTATGGCTGAGTAAAACTTCCGTTGTGTATATTTACCACATTTTCTTTATTCATTCATCCACTGATGGACACGTAGGCTGATTCCATAGTTTAGGTATTGTGAATTGTGCTGTTAAAGCCCATGTTTTAAACACACAGCCAACTACCCGCTTTCCCGCTCTCCCTCTGTCTCTCTCTTTCCCCACTTCCCCCCTTTCTTCATTTCTTTTCTTTCTTCCTGAATGCTGGGAATGGAACCCAGGGCCTAACTCTTGCAAGCCCCTTTCAGTGAACTACACCCCTAATCTTTATTTTTCTTAAATTGTTTTCAAAAAAGCTTGTAAGATCAACTGCAGTTAATTCAACGAAGAAAATGTATTTTCATTTCCCAAGATGTATATATTTGAATTTCATATTACGTGGTAACAGATTGCAAAGCTTTGCTGATACGTTTACACTGAGTTATGCCATTAACCTTTCCCTAAGAAAACAGCTTAAATATAAGCATATTTTAAAGCCCTAGTCTTTGCTTCTATATTATTTTATAGAGTAATTTATATCTAGTTCATATGTATCACTTATGTTTTTCTTTTATTTACAAGACACACACACACACACCAACACACACACACACACAAAGTTTAGGAAATTGTATAGAATCAAAGATCAACAATAGTGGAATATTATGTAGTGCATTTCACTGTTGGATTGAAGGTGATCACACAGAGTTCTATGACCTTCAAGAGGAAGTTGCTATCTAAATATGAAGCTAGTAAACAGTAGTACTTAATATATGAGATTAATCAAATAGAGGCATATCTCATAGTAAACCCTGATTTTTAACTCTATTGTTGATTATGATTTGGAAATACAGGAAAAAATAAGAAAACATGGTTTCTACTTTTCTGAGTAGAAAGTATACAACATTACTGTCAGAAACAATGTTCTGCAAAAAGTGGGGAAAAGTGTTTATGATATTAGGTACCAAACTAAACATTTTTTATTTTGTTAAACTTAATCTTCTCACAGCTATGTGAAGAAGGTATCATTGCTCCCATTGTAGGTGAGTAAATTTAGATTAAGATTAGAAGACATTTCAATCATGATCACATAGCAGTAGTAGAAGCTGATTCTACCTTCTATGCTCATGTCTCTACCTCATACCACCTTCCACAGGTTATATCAAAAGGAGCTTTTGTCATTAATAATTTGTCGTACTATCTTTAGCACTTCCCATTAGAAATATTCCAGTTTTCTTAACCATTCCTTCCACATTAAATATTCATGCACTAATTTTTATCAGCTTGATATAATTGTGCTCCCATATCCCCAATTCCAGGTTCACAAAAAATCTTTAAATGGAAATTTTATTTTCACTATGTAGTTTGCTTATTAGGTGAAGAATGCATGAATCCTCATGAGTAAAAAATGGGATTTCCTGATATTAGAAAGAAAACAGGAAGAAACATAATTGAGTTGCACATCTAGCTCATTGTTATTTTAGTTCATCTAATAGATAAAAGGAACATTAAATTGAAAGTAGAATAAGAGTCATTAGAATACATCCTTAAAACAAATAGATAATTTTTGTCCTAATCCTCATTATCACCTTCAAATTATTAAAACCAAGATGAGTTACTTAACAAAGAAAGACAATGATACATGGTACTGAAGAAACTGCAAGCTTGGGCTGGGGATGTGCCTCAAGCGGTAGCGCGTTGGCCTAGCATGCGTGCAGCCCGGTTCGATCCTCAGCACTGCATACCAACAAAGATATTGTATCCGCCGAGAACTAAAAAATAAATATTAAAAAAATTCTCTCTCTCTCTCTTAAAAAAAAAAAGAAACTGCAAGCTGTCTCATGTATTAACTATGTCACCTTGGTCAAGTTTGTCTTAACATCTCTATGCCTCAGTTTTCTTATCAGTTAGTATAGATAAGACAAGGGATGCTGCAATTTGTGTTACCCTTTTCTCACTATAACAAACACCTGAGATAATCAACTTATCAAAAGAGAAGATTCATTTGGGCTCAAGGTTTCAGAGGTGATAGTACATAATTGATTGACACCTTTACTCCTGGGCCTATGGCAAAGTAGCACATTATGGGAAGGAGTACACAGTACAGCAAAACTGCTGACCTCATATCTAGGAAGCAAAATAGAGAGATAACAGTCTCACTATCATCTTCAAGAACACGCCTCAGTAACCTGAAGACATTCTTCTAGGCTCTACCTCTTAAAGTTTCCATTACTTTCTAATACTGTCATATGAGGGGTAAAGCCTTTATCATGTGAACCCTAAGGGGCACTTAAGATCCAAACTACAGCATAACTTTTCTATGAATTAGTACTTACAATGTGTTTAAAATAGTGCTTGGCACTGTAAGGGATGGTTAAACTTATTTTCTAAATCATTTCTAAGTTCATGGCTAAGGTCCCTATAACACAGGCACAATAACGGGAGAAAAACATACCAATCTGCATAAGTTTTGTGGATATGGAGGTTTCCTAAGAAATGAAAGCCCAAAGTTAACTCTAAGAGTGGCTTTTATAGTAGGTTTTATGAAGAATTATGGGAAAATATGATAGGGCAAGGGAGTGTGAGCTGAATGTAATAAACTGGGGAACATTTAGTAAGATCTGTTCATTCAAACACCATGTTCAGAGAGAAAGACGTTCTTTTCCTCCAGGATGAGGAAGATCACTACTTACATACAAGTGTTTTCACATCTTTTAGGGGAAACTTTAGGAAAGTTTTGGCAAAGGACAGAGAGAACTTGTTTCTGCTATTTTTTTTTTTAAAGTTCCTTCTGCTCAAAATATCCAGTATGTCATGGTAGTTTATTTTGGTTTTATCATGTCTTAAACTCCATCAGCATGCAGGAAGTGTGCCACTAAATGTGAGATTTGCAGCTCAGTAGCTTCCCATCACTAATTGAAAAGAATCTGTCTTTAGCTTCAACTTCTCCATCAACTCCATTTTTTTAGAATTAAGAGTGAGGACATGGGGTTTCACTGTGGCTCAGCTTTGTTCACAGTATTGACTCTGTCTGCAACACTCTTCCCGCAGCCTCCTGCTCCATACAAAGATACTATATTACTCTTTCAAACATTACTTCCAGTGTGTCTCTTCTGTAGATTTTCACTGTTTCCCTCATTTGCTTGCTAAAAGGTTCCGGTGGCTGCAGTACAAGGTTATCATAAACACGGTGGCTTTGACAATGGAAATTGATTCTCTCAACGTTCTGGAAACCAGAGCCATGAAATTGAGGTGTAATTGGGAACAATGTCCTGTGGAGGATCTAGAGGAGAAGAATTTCCTTGCTTTTTCCAGATTCTGATGGCTCTAAGTACCTCTTGGTTTGTGCAGGCAGCATCTTCAAAGCCAGAATCCTCAAATATCTCGCTACTGGACTTCACCTGTATAACCTCCCTCAGAGGATTTGTGACTAGATTGAGAACCTACTCCCTTAGTCCATGATAATCTACTCACACCAATATCCTTAATTTAATCATATTTGCAAACCCTTTTTATCCTTAGAAGGCAAGATCCATAGCCTATAGTTAATACTTGATATTTCTGGGTGACCATTATTCAAACTACTGTATAAGTGATCCCACTTTGAATCCACAAATTTGTTGACATTTTTCTAATGACACCAATCTCAGTTTAGATTTTGTAAATATATATGTTACATTTGCAATCACCTCGTAGCTGAAAAGAAGGCAACTATTTATTTATTCGCATTTAAAACATCCTTTGTAGTAACCAATTCATAGATTGCACATAGCTTATCTGCCATCAACATTTAAAAATAAAATATAATTTTCTTACAATTATAAGCATTACTTATAGTGACTGATATTGAAAATATCGAAACTTCTCATTTGTCAGTGTATACTAAATTTGTGCTTCTGTTATATTTTGGTGCCAATCCTTGTGATTACCAAAACAAGAAAAACTCATTATTATTTGCAAGATACCAAACCTCTTACATATATACAAATAACTATAAACAAATGCAAGAATACTAAATATTCAAGTGAGAAGTTCTAGATAAGGGCTTCTTTGAGGGTCAGATAGTAATTCAGAGCCCAGTTGTGCCTAAAGTTGCTTCTATGATAGAACTCATATCCAATTTGCATATTTCTCATCAATAACTACTGTAAACTTGATTGAGATTCTTTGAATATTATTAATCTGAAATGCATGTGATATATAATTAACATAAAAATTGTAGTGACTGTGATCTTAGCTACTTGAGATATTATGCTGGATAAGTCTCTCCATCTTTTAACAATAAAATATAATTATGTTTGTCTACACTTTATTGTTCTTTGCAGAGATGGTAGGCAAGCATCTTACATCTTGGTTTGTTGATTTACTTATCCTGCTCTTAAAATAATTATGCTCTCAAAGGAGAGTAGGATTGTCTTACAATTTCTGCTCTACCTCCTGTACCCACCCTCAAGTACAGACCCAACTGGCATGAAATAGCTTTGATCTTTTAAAATATTATATGCTAGCAATAATACCTCTGATGTGGGGAAATAACCAAGGCCACTTCCCTCATGCTGAATCCTTTATAATTCTTTTTATCCCAAAGTCTGAAAGGTATGTTAGTTCTGCTTGATAAAGGTGTGTACTTACAAGAATTCCAGTCTAGTTACCTCTATATTTCCATATGTGATACCAGTGTGTCCCCATAACTTCTTTCCAAATGCATAAACCACAAGGATACCTTTTCACCACTATATAATCATATGTCTTGACTATTACTGAACATTATTATGTTTCTCCCTTCTTTAAAAAAATCTTGCTTTCCTTGTCTCTCAAGAAAATAAAGCTCTCACATGGGTGTAGATAATAATAAAACAATCCTTCTCTCTTTTTTTAGAATATTTTTGAACATTCATGAAAACCCTTGAAATATATGGTTAAAAAAAATTGATCACTCCATCTCTGAAAGTAATTTGTATTTATTGGCACATAAGAATTGGTACATGATGCGCTAAATATTTTAGGTGCCATACTAGGGGTAACTGTTGTTCTATTTATGTTAAAGATGAGAATACTGAGCCTTAGATTGTTAAGTAAATTCTTAAAAGCTAGGAAATGGCAAAATGAAATTAGAAATAATTTTCCCACACATCATTTCCTTTGGCACTTTTTTATACCATAAAGATACAGGCTTATACAAATAGCATCCCTTTTCAGAAGTTACAACACAGTAGCAAGTGTAACATCAGTCTCATTATAAGAGAGAAAAATGACAATTTGTGTTCTGGGAAGCAACTACTGGAAACTATGAAAGGAATTTTTCTGTAAATAAAAAGTGGGAAATGAGGAGCTAGAAGAATGGGTTAGTGGGTTCAAAATAAGCAAGGGAGAACTTGCTGCATATTTGCATATTCATGGGAATGATTCAGTACCACAGGAAAGCAATGCTATTTAAGAGAAGGGGAGAATAAAGTAAGAAAGAAGAAAGGGTTTTAGTAGGTGAGTGGAGGGGTTAGCTAGATAATACTTCCATAGGAACAGGAAAGAAGATAGAAAATGTGGCCAGATAAACATGGGCATAAGAGCTCTTCTTAATGCTACAAATATCTTGGTGAAACAAGAAACAAGACCATAAGCTGAGAATGAGCATTGAAAGTGATATTCAGACAGCTTGAGAAGGAAGGGGCAGTATGAACTGGACCTAAAAGGATGAGAGAGTGAAGAACCAGGGAAATATACTGTGACCAGTGCCTCCATTAAGAATGTGGTTTTGGTTATCATGAATCTATATGATCATGAGTTTAGCAGGTATGTGTGCTTCCTGGCTGTTATAGCCACCTGTGTGAATTCTGGCAGGGAATAGAAAGAAAAATGATTTAACCGGGGTTGCATTTTCACCAAGCCAGTATAACTCAGCTATGGTGGGACAAAAGGGTGGAAGATAAAAGCAAGGCAGTGATAAATCAGCCAAACAAGGGGAAATGAGGACATAAAGGATTGATTATTCAGATTGGGAAATTGAGGAAGTTTGATCAAAAGACTATTTAAAGATGTCAGTCAGATTTTAGGAATCACAGTAGCATAGTATCCTGGGATTACCAATGGGGTATGACTCCAAGGATGAAGGAGAAAGAGGAGGAAGGTAAAAGCTAAAGATATAGCTATAATAAGCAGGTCATTTGACAGGATTCCAGGACTTCCCACTGGTCAGGAGGGGAATCAGGAACACAATAAAATGACTGTGCTCTCGTCCTGCTCTCCATTCCCTCCATTTTTTTGAAATTACTTCTGTTAGCCAAGTCCATCAGGAGGACGGTTTTATGTTATTTTTCTTTTTGTTTGTTTGTTTTGTATACTCTATCTAGGAAACAGCAAGATCAATAGTGGGAAGTGGGTCAGAGTGGGGAAGAGGGAACAGGTTATTCAATACAGGGACGATAGTTTGGATAGTTTTTGTTGAGGATTAAATTGTGTTCCTTCCAGCATTAATGTATTGAAGCACTAACTTCCAACACCTCAGAATGTGACAATATTTGGAGACAGGATGTTTACAGAAGTAAATAAGTTAAAACTAGGTCATTAGGATAAACCCAATTCAGTATTACTGGTATTATTAGAGCAAGTTTTGACACAGATATGAAGAGAGAAGACAATGTGAAGACACAGGATGAAGCTTGAGAAGGAAGGGGCAGTATGAACTGGACCTAAAAGGATGAGAGAGTGAAGAACCAGGGAAATATACTGTGACCAGTGCCTCCATTAAGAATGTGGTTTTGGTTATCATGAATCTATATGATCATGAGTTTAGCAGGTCTGTGTGCTTCCTGGCTGTTATAGCCACCTGTGTGATTCAAGAAAGCAGTCTGAAACAGATTTCCCTCATTGACCTAAGATGAAAGCCATTCTGCTGACACCTTGATCTGGGACTTTCAGCCTCCAGAACCATGATAAAGTAAAGTTCTGTTGTTTAAGCCACCCAGTCTGTGGTACTTCTTTGCAGCATCCCTAGCAAATAATAGAGTTGGAAGGAGAAATTGTTTGATTATTTGTTGTTAGTAATGCATTGGTTATTGATAATAAGGTTAAGTGTATGACCAAGAAAATGATTGATTTATCATTTAAGGCAGGTTAGACACAAGATAGTAGGAAACTGACATTCAGGAACTGAGAAGATCCTTTGAAGAATGTTCCAATAATCCTAAACATGTATTATGAAATTACCAACAATAATAAAATTAGGGATTAGGGAGACTGACAGGAAACCAGGAACCTAAACCAAAGACAGATTTACCAAAGGAAAAATGGGGGTGGAGCCTGGAGCTCTTTGGAGGTCCTGGGGGTGGGGGAGAAAAATAACAGTAATAAGAAAGTATAGCAGTACTACAGTTTGATTACATCCACTTCAACACTGGTGGCTTGGTAGTAGAAAGAGGAGAGGGTCTGAAAAAGACAATAATGAATCTGGAGGTCCTGGTTTAAGAAAGAAAACAAGCTCTATTAGAAATGGCTGCAGAGAAAGAATTCACTTATTCTTTAACAAAACAAAGATTTATTGAGAACCTGATTAGTGTTCAGCACTATTCTGAATACTTGGACTGTATATATGAAGAAAAAGCAGATTAAATTTCTGTTTGTGTGTGTGTGTCTGTGTGTGTGTGTGTGTGTGTGTGTGTGTGAGTGGAGACACATCTTTTAATAAAAGAGATGTAAATAATAACTATGTAGGATTTTAACACATTGCAAGTTTCATTGGAAAAAGTAGCACAGGGCAAAGAGAGTAGCATTAGGGGAGGTTGAGAAACAAAAATTAGAAAATTAAGTTTAAGAGTGAAATTATAAACAATAACTAGGAATATTAAGTTGAACAAAGAAGGACTCTGTTGGATAAAGTAAGCTGAATCTATCTGATCATGAATTTAGCAAGTATGTAGTAAGCTGTTGAGTGAGATCACCTGGAGTTGGGAAAAGGGAAGCTGGCAGATGTCTGTAAAGATGAGGTCCATAAGGAGAGAAAAGAATTGAGGGCCATCCAGAAGTCTTGACTGACAGTGGAGAGGAGCCCTACAGACCTAACTCCAAACAACATTGAAAGACCTTCTCTCAAAAACCTATTATTCTGTGTCACAGATTCTGCTAGCTCTCTAGTCTTTATTAAAATCAGGGATTAGGGAGACTGACAGGAAACCAGGAACTGAAACCAAAGACAGATTTACCAAAGGAAAAACCTTTCTTTTTTTTCTGTTTTTTTCCCACAATTTGTAGACACCTAGATTCTCTCTTTAGCCTGACTCCCCTCCATCATTACAACCATTTACACCTGGCCTCATTTATCTACTCTGTTCTGATGAGATGCCAGAATTTATATTTCATCTCTTAAAAAAGATCTGTGTTGACCTATATTTTAGGTACTTCAGGTAAAACAAGGTGAATTCACTGCTTTTCCTCAAAACCAGTTTCTTCTTCTTTACTGAAACACCAATGGTTTTTCCACTGAAACTGGCCGAGGCCTGGATATACCAGGACATACATTCCTTAAATGACAAAGTGCTTAAATTATTTTTCAGGAAGTTCATCCTGAATCCACTCAGGGAGATTGAGTGAAACTAGTTTTTCCAGAATGGATATGAGCAGAAGCAGCCAGATTACCTCAGAAGCTCAACATCTTCCAGGAAAGAATGAAATAACTCCCCTTAAAAAGAACATGGAATCTGTGAAGAGGCATGGTAACTGTGCAAGAGAGTCCTAAGACTTCCTCTTGTCACTCTCTAATAAATGAGTAGCTTCTCTCCTTTCTCTTCCTATTAATTCTCAGCTATTGACCAACTGGGAGACGGGTTTGAATCTTACCGCCTGTCTCCTTGACCATGGGCCCTTCTCAATAAATGCTTTGCTTTTTCTGGAAAAACTTGGAACTTTGGTATGTATGGGTTCCAGTAATGACCCTTGCTTGAAATCACTTTCTATCCAATCACCCAAGCTAGAAGTTATACTGCCATCTTGAATTCTTCCATATTCTCTTACCAATAGCCCCATTTTAGTTCATCTATCCCTTCCTATGATTAATTCATTTAAAAATCATCCCTTTTATTGCCCTGCTACACTCTTCTCTCCTTATTGAAATTCTTTAGAAAAAGCTCTGATCAGCTTTCATATGTCCATAGTACAGATAAAGACAACTTTTTAAAGAGCAGGTGCTAGTATTCAAATATGGTACTATAATTACTGTCTTCTTCCACCATGAACTGGACACCCAAGAATAGAACTATAGTGTCTTAAACACTAAACAATTCAAAGCAATATATTAAATATTTTAAATATAGAAACACTAAAGATAATGTGTTGGTTTTCTTGGCAAATTCTTTGTTTGATAAATATAAGGATATAGGATTATATAATTTTGAGATCTGACACCAAGCATTTAATTCTGTTTATTTAAACTCACTTCTTTAGGAATTTATCTTTCCGTGAAATCAACAAGTTCCAGATTTAGAGTAAAAGGATGTAAATTGAGATAGGTATTATGACTGGAAGCTAGGTGGTTTATAGTTGGACCAACTGTTTAGAATATTATCTTTTCTAAATGTACTTTTTTAATCTAATGATTTATGTAATTAAATAAAAGAAGCACTTAGGCTGATAAGCACCCAAGGAGAACTGTGCAAACATCTCCCCAAGGTTGGCATTGTGAGCACAAATTACATTTTTCAAAGCACTCAAGTTTGGCGGCACCAGGCATTATTGGAAAGTTTGCAAAATATGGCTTCAGATTTCACTTCTCATTTACCTTGAAACAACATCAAACATTGCTGGAAATGGTCTCACAAATAGACCTTTTACCATCATGAGTAAAAGCATACAACCTGAGGTTGCAGTCTGGTTCTGAAATTTCTCAGGGGAAAAGAGTTTACATATTCTAGTACAGTTGGATCACTTTAAAATGGAAAGAATTTACACTTCATTACAAGAGTAAGATTTTTCAATGGCATTAGCTGCTAATTTTTACTGCTATATTTGTAAAAATGTGTCTCCATAAGATTTCTATCCTTTTTTTCTAATAGATGTTGAGAGACCTGATGAGATATAGACCTATATAAGGCAAAAACAAAAACTAAAATGAATACATTTATCTTTCAATGCATAAGGACCTCAGTCTTTCTCAGTCCAACTTGTACTGTCATTGTCATTTACAATATCATAAGGAAACACGGGGTCACAGCTTTTCATATCTTTCTATAGCAATCCAGGTATTTTTGTACTTCAGGAATTACTATCAATGTTCCAATCAGTTTTTCAACATTTACTTCCCATATGCTTTTGAATTATACATAAGTGGTCTGAAACCACTTAAAAACTATATCTCTTTTTTTAATTAAAAAAAAGAAAAATTGAGAAGAGAAACTGGAGTCATTGAATATGTATGATCTTTTGAGAAATTTTGGCAGTGAGGAGGATATAAAAACAAGTGGTTGGTTGAGAAATAAGATTTTCCTCATTTTTTAAGATGAGAGAAAGAACTGCATGCTTATACACTATTGGAAATTTCCCAATACACAGAGAAAATTTAGAGAAATTGAAGAATTGCTGGTGAGTAGGGTCTCATGAACAGATAGTAGAATTTGCTTCAGATGAAAACACAGATGGTTCACTAAAGGCAGAGCCATGGGTACACATGCTGGTAAGTTGGAGATACAGAAGGAAATCTGGAGATTCTTCTCTGATTACTTTTTTTTTCAGTTCTAGAGGAAAAAAAGTTCTTAACTGAGACTGAGGATATTGAAGGACGCTTTGGAAGTTTGAAGAGAAGGCATTGGGAGAGACATGGAGGAGAGTGTGAAAAGGCACAGATGGGAAAATCAGTGACCTCAGGCAGTTTCATGGTTCCTTTCAGGATTATGAGCAGCAAATATGGTTTCCTGCTTTTCACCAACTGTGGCCTACTGTTCAGGTGCAGGTGAAGAATACTTGGAGAGTTGAACTAATTATTTGCCAAGTGAGAGAAAAACAAGAGTTGCAAACAATTGCATAGGAGAGATTATAATGATAGTGGAATTTAAGCTAGATAAGGAGCAAATGGAAAAATATAAAAATGAGCCCCCAAATAGTAGGATAGACATTTCAGTAGGTTTGTGCTGGGTTTCTGTTCTTGTGACTAAAAGGCTCAGGGGTCACTCTAGGTAAACTGGGCTAACTGGGCTGCAAAAAAATAACCACACAAGAGACACAAATACCTTTTTCTTTGGGGTTGCTGTGACGGCTCCTCTGACCTTAAGGGTCTGCAGAGAGAGAGAGAGAGAGAGAGAGAGAGAGAGAGAGAGAGAGAGAGAAAGAGAGAGTCTACACATGCTCTGACCCCTTTTATTTATTGAGGAGAAGCTATTCAAATGAGGCAAGGGGTCAGGTTTCAGGGGGCTGAGTCTATCTTCATGATGTCCACTGTCAGCAGGTTGACTGACACCTGGGTAGGCCACACCCAAGGGCACAGTAAGAGGAGGGGACACACACAAGGCACTTCAATGGAAGATTCTATCCTAAACAAGGATAGGGGTTATATTACAAAGAAACAGGTGAGCATAGCTCCACCCATGGGGCTGTAGCAAGACACACCCAAGCACAAGACACCGTCCCTCGAATCCAATAAGGGTGGGGAAAGCCTAGCTAGCAGATTGCTGCCTGACTCCTCAGCACCCAGCCAGGGAGTGTGACTCAGTCACGTGCAAGGTTGGTCTCCCACAGGTTTGAGATGATCGCTAAAGTCAGAGAAGTGAAGAGGATGTTGAGGGAAAAAAAGATGGTGATGGTAAAAGAGGTCGAGAGTGTTGAAATTATAGACAGATTGCATGTGTTAGTCGTGGCAAGCTTAGAGACAGGAAGAAGACACAAGTTTAGAGGAGAGGAGCTTTAGAAACTGATAATACAGGGGATTGGAAAAAAAGTATCTATGCATAAATCAACAGTGAAGAATTCAAACAGGATGAGGGAGCCAGGAACACACATTTGAAGTACTGGAATTGGGATATAGTTTTCTTATATAACACAACTGTAAGGGACAAGATTAAAAATTGGAGAATTGTTAGAGAAGATAGCTGGGATGGTCTGAAAGCCATCATGAGGAGCAAGTAGAACACCTACCTAACTCTAAGCTTGTTGGTAGAGGGGCACCAGGGGAAGAACAATACTGCAGTCAGTTCAGGCCCTGGGAAGAGCACAAGGAGAGCAGTTTCCCCAGGAGAGAGTCCTCACAGAGAAAATTTTACTACTATCTTCAATAAAATCATTAACCCTTTAAAGCTGAAACAGCAGTTTTAATTGTTTTCTTCTTCCATAGCATCTACAACAATGATTGCACTTAACAGGAAATCTTCACTGAATGGGCTTCATTTTAATGCATTATTATTTTTTGAAAAATGTTTTATTAGTTATTGATGGACTTTTATTTATTTGTTTACATGTGGCGCTGAGAATCGAACCCAGTGCCTCACACATTCCAGGCAAGCGCTACCACTGAGCCACAACCCAGCCCTTAATGCATTATCAATTTTCTTATTACACTGTTTCAGCAATAGCTTGTTATATTGGAATCAAATACAAAATAATGTGAAAGTATAAAAGACTTGGGCATTTATTCACTGTTAGAAATATTTGGAAAGCACCGAAACTGCAAAAGGAAATAGAATATATGGTTTTAGGGAATTTATGATGAACCATGTTGCTGGAATGATTACAATGACAAGGCAAAACTAAATACTTTGTAAAGTAGGACATGGGGTTAGTCAAGCTTTCCATTACAATAAAAAATACCAGAGATAATCAAATTATAAAGAGAAAAGTTTGAAGTTTTCAGTCCATAACCAATTGGCCCCATTGCTTAGGGCCAGGGAAAAGGGTGGAGCCGAGTCAAACGACTCACCCCATGGCCAGGAAACAAATGAGAGAAAAGGCATAGGCTTCCAAAATCATCTTCAAGGGCACACCCCCAATTACTGAATTTTCTTTCAGTAGACCCCACCTCTTAAAAAGTCCACCACTTCCCAATGGCATCAAACTGAGGACCACGTCTTGAACACATGGCCCTCTGGTCCATGTGGACACTGTAGCAGATATCTTAAAATTTTTGTAGATGGTAAATGGGAGGTTGACATAAGATTGGTAGAGAATAAATTCTTTTATAATATGTAAAATAATTTAAGAAATGAGCTACAATTTTACAAATTCTAAGGATATCCCATATAAGTGATAACTTTAGGGTATAAAATTCAAGCAGTAACTTTTTTTTTCTTTTTCTTTCTCTATTTTGGTACGGGGGAATGGAATCCAAGGCCACACAGCTGCTACTCACAGTCATTCTACAACTGACCTACATCCCTAGCCCAAGCAGTGATTTTAGTGAATATTCACAGGGAAGTGGAACCAAGGGTAACCTTTCTAAAATTTTTTCCATGGTCCTTCTTAAATATTTTAGGTGAATTGAATAAGTCTATATTTTTTGTAGTATGTCAGTGAGAAATATTTAAATTCATATAATTGCATTTTTCTTTCATTGAAATCCTAGAAAAACTGAATTCAGTTTATACCTACTATAATACTTTAGGTGGTACCTTTGTTCACTTGGTTGTTATCACAAAGTGTAATATATATGTGGTTTATAAACAACACAAATTTATTTGTTAAAGTCCTGGGAAGTCACAGCAGCAGAGCTAGTGAGTAACAAGAGCCTGTTTCCATAGTTATAGTTTCTTTGTATCCTCAAATGGTAAAGGTGACCATAGAGCTCCCTAGGACCAAACTGTAAGGTCGATAATCCTCAATATCCCTTTATCTCCAAAGCTTCTCATCATCCAATACCATCACGGTGGGCATTATGATTTCACACTTGAATTTTGAGAGGACATAAACATTTAGATAAAGCAGATTATATCTTCAACAATAGCCTTTAGTGAATGATAGGATGAAAGAGATATAAATATAGAGACATAATTCAAAGACCTTCATGTGTAGATTTGGGAAGAGATAAGAAAACAAAGAATAAAACAATTTTAGTTCATTTTGTCTGCCTCTTTTTTCTCTTTTTTTTTAAAAAATAGGATCCATTAATCATTTCAGAAATGTAATATAGTTTATCTATAGTTTTTGCATATTCAAGATACTCTATCTAAAGTTCTGTTGTTTTGTAAATATGGTTTTGTAAATATGGTTGAATGATGGTCTCTCCCACATCCTAACTCCCTATGGCAAACTGTCTTAAAATGGGAAGATTATCCTGGACTATCTGGCTGGGTCTGATTTAATCTATACAAGAGGGAGCTGGAGATTCAGTTGGGAGGGAAGGTGGTATGAGAACAACCGCAGAGAATGGAGTGAGGTAACTAGGAGCAGAGAATATGAAGCCTCCAGTAGCTGGAAGAGGCAAAGTACAGATTCTCTCCTGTTTTAATCCCTCAAAAGGTGCCAGTTTGCTGTAATCTTGTCACCTTGCTTTTAGTCTCAAAACAGTCACTTCTGCCCCCCACTGCCGAGCTATAAGGAAATAAATGTATGTTATTATAGGCCACTAAATTTGTGACAGTTTGTTATAGGAAACTAAATATTGCATGTATTTTTCTTAAATCAGAAAGACATTGTTTTATTAAAAATAAGAAATGAAAATAAGAAAAATTCTGTTTTTTTTAAATACTTCATATTAAAGTTAAAAATCCATGGTAAATTTCTCTACACATGCCTGTCTGTGTCTGATGCCAATTTGACCTACAACTGAATATGTACTGAATAAAAGGATCAAAGTTGTCCATGTTATTATTACTGTTATACTATTTAAAAATCTTTCAAAAATAATTTCAGTAAAGGCAAATTACAGTGATTTAAAAAAAATCTTGTAATTAAGTTGGTGACTTTCATCATTTGTTTTCTAAATTAGATTTGCACACAACCATAACACCAAGGAAAATCTAAAAAATAGCATAACTAATGACTTGTCATGTCTTTGAGGAGGTGATACCTGTATAAGCCTAGAAATGATTTGTGATCATAAAATGGACAAGTTTGACTCCTTTAAAATTTAAAAATTATGTATACCAAAAATCCAATCATCAAATCCCAAAACAAGGAAGAGAAAACCAAAGAATAGGAAAATATACAACAAAGAGAAAATGTACTTCAAGTGTCAAAATGGAGAACAAAATGTTTGGGGTAAGGGATCTTGCTGGGGATTGAACCTTGTGCATGCTAAGCATGTGTTTACCACCAAGCTACATCCCTAGCTCCAAGAAGAAAAACTGTGAGCATGAATGGATAGCCATGTTCATGTATTCACTGAGGACATACAAAACTGGCAAAAAAAAAAAAAAAAAACATTATTCATGGGTATCATGGCAAATTAAATGTGGTTTCACCTTTGCCAACTACAGTAAACAAATACAGGAAACAGAGTAGCTAATGTAACTTATTAGTAACAATATATATATATATGTTTAAGTTTAATGGCAAGTAGTTAGTATAACGACCTTTTTAGAATTCAATATTGCAATAAGTATTAAGAACAATAAAAAAGAAAATACTTGACATAGTAATAACACTTCTGGAAACCTACTCTATGAATATAATTATAACCAAGGAAAATTATATGTATAATAATGTTCCTTTTTCAATTTAAACTTATTGTGAAGGATATGTATGTATGTATTTGTGTCTGAGAATGCATATTCATAGGTGTGCAAAGGAAAGGATACTAAGACAAGGTAAAAAGAAATAACTGAAAAGTATTAAAAAATAGATTGGCTCTTTTTCATCAGTGGAATAAATTGAACAAAATAATAATATATGCATTGTATGAACTATCAATATATATTTTTAATTAGCTCATATGCAAGTTAGGAAATATAATTGACTTACATTGTTTTGTCACAAATACAAAGAATCATATTAAAATAGAAAACTCAAAACATCAAATTCTGTATTCACATAATTCTATAAACTGACAAAGCACAGAACAAAAACATAATTGTTGTACATTGTATAATAAACATTTAAGAGACAAACAAATAAATTTGATAAAAAGACATAAAAGTAGTACCACACGTTTATGTATTTTGTACTTTGTAATCTAGAGCCAACTGGACCAAGGGAAATAATCAAATTTTAATGTAACACAAGAAGGTAGAAGACCATTGAGTTTTAAAAAATACTTGTATTATAAGGACTTAAAAATTCAACATCTAATTAAAAAACAAATTAGAATAAAAGATATATAACTGAGAGTGTTGTAGGGAGGTAGTAAAACTAAAACTATATTCTATTTCTGAAACTACAACTTTGGAGAGCAATCTGACACAATCATCTTAAAATGTACATGCATTTTTAGTAATTTATTCTAACACTACATATCAACCAGAGTTGAGAATTTTCACATAAAGATGCTGTTCATCATCATATTCTGAAGTTTAATTCTATAATCAGATGCATATATTAACTGAACAATTATTTTAAATTTTAAAAAACTCATAGAATCATTAAAAATTAGTGTATGTATATATGTTTATATAAAGATTGCAGAATACATACACTTAGAAAATAGGACATACTTTAAGTTAATACTGGAAACAAATTGCCGAATGTATTTGTTTTGGGAGATATACATTTCAAATTTAGGTATCCTTGGCTTATTTTGCTTTCAATTTTGCCATAATTTTTGCTCACTTATATGTAAAAGGACATCAAGCAAAAATAATATGTCAAAATCATTATTCAAGTGTGAATGAAAAGATATTTGATATTTAATCCATCTGTTGCAACCTCAAACCCCTACATTCTATTTCTATACAAGATAGCTTATTCTATTTTAGCAATATAATTCTTTCTTCGTTTTAAAAATTTGTCAGTTTCTATATATGATTTGTTTTATAATAATATAATTAGTTGACAAATGGACATTTTAGTCAACTTTTAACTGTCTATAATGAAATTCATATCACAATCTATTTTTTTGTTGAGTTAAAAAATAATAAATGACAAGGTATATTTCAGAGTTGTAACTAGAACCTTAAAGATGACCAGGATAATATTGTGCAAAGTGAAATATGCAATGTATGAGAAACATTAGTGAGAAGGCCATAGTTCTTTCCCATAGTCTCAGAGAACATTATTTCTCACAGATCAAGAGAAAGGGCTGAGGTTACAGCTGAGTGGTAGAATGTTTGTCTAGCACACACACATGCACAGAGCCTTGGGTTCCATCCCCAGTGTGATGAAAGAAAAAGAAAAAGGAAAAGAAATCCAGTGGGTGAAAACCTCTGCAGTTCAACATCTTAGACTTACAAGAGAAACACCCTGAAATGTCATTAAAATCAGACATGCCAGACATTCCATGTGAACATTAAACAAGTTATTGAACTATCTAATTCACAAGCATTTAGTACAGTAGTTACAAACAATATCTACTTCATAAGGTTGCCTTACTTACAGCAGAGAACCAAAGAAAAGTGTGTGTGTGTGTGTGTGTGTGAACACTTATGAAAATGAGTGTGCATCTCCTCAGTGCCCATGTCAGCAGTGCCCAAATAGAACTTACCTCCTAGTCTCTATCACTTTGGGTCTTCAATGGTAGAAACTACACTGTCATTTATCAAAGAATTACTATCTGTCTTGTCCTGGGCTGATTCCACTGGAATAACAACAACCAACTCTATGATTTTTGTCCCAATTCCATTAGATGTCCTTTATAATGGTTGCTCTAGTAAAATGTTTGTTATTGTATAATGAAAAGTTATGAAGAGCTTCTTTTCTTCTCTCTCATCAAAGTTATTTACTAATCCTACATAACTGTGTGGGGATCTACAACCTAATTAAACATTTTCTTAATTAATACAGGTTTTTGGAAAGCAAGATTCTGAAGTAAATAAAATATTTAGCACATCGGCTGATTTTATACAACAGCCACATTTTAGCTTTGGGCTAACACATTTGTTTCACAGTTAATCATAAAAATGAAATAAATATCCAAGTTATTAGAAATCTCACTGTAATATATTGAATTTTCATTTCAGTAGAATGGTTTCTCTATGTTTTAAATTATTATTATCAACAACTCAGTTGTAGAGCAACATTCTTGATGAACATCTCATATCAATGACTTCTTAAATGGCTATTGAAATTCTAATACTCATTCTGGAAAACTCGAGTTATAATATTGAATCATAATGTCAGAATCTGAAACTTGCATCATATTTATTCTGTTGTATATGCATTTCTTCATAATATAATTGCTTTTCTCTTCTGCCAAATATTTTGTCATGTGATTTTAATGATTAAATATATTTATGATTATTTAACTGTTTCTTGTTAATGAACATTAAATTTGTTTCCAGTAATACATAGATAGCTATGATTTTTCTCTTTCTTTTTCCTTTTCACAGTTCTAGGGATTGAACCCTGGAAATGATATTTCCTCACACATGCTAGGAAAGTGCTCTACAACTGAGGTGAATTCCCAGCTCTAGAAGTATATGCCTTTAGATAGCTGTTTCCAAATTACACAGAAAAATTTTTAAGAATATTAAAATGTGAAAGAAATTATCATTTTTATCTTAAAAGTACATATCCTCCCACCTTGGGTGAACAAAAGCAAAGAGAAGAGTAAATCTGCTCTTCAATTCATTGCACGTTATTATCATTATTATGAACATCAGGAAGAAGCTAATCTGGTTTTGGTTTGGTTTGATGCATTCTTCATACAAAATTTCAATCTCATTTTCTGCCTCCATAGAAATCTATTCTTCTGATTTGATATTTGTCTTTGAAAATAGGCATATTTTTTATTTTGGAAGATGATTTTTAAAATTTATATATGACAATAAATAAATTATAAATTATATATGTGTAATAAGAATTGTAAATGCATTACAATTCTTATTACACATATAGAGCACAGTTTTTCATATCTCCGGTTGTATAACAAGTATATTCACACCAGGTTTTGTCTTCATATGTGATAATCATATTCCACCATCATTTCCAACCCCATGCCCCCTCTCTTCCCCTCCAACCCCTCTACCCTATCTAGAGTTCATCTGTTCCTCCCATGCTCCCTCTCCCTACCCTACTATGAATCAGCCTCCTGATATCAGAGAAAACATTTGGCATTTGGATTTTTGGGGTTGGCTAACTTCACTTAGTATTATCTTCTCTAACTCCATCCATTTACGTGCAAATGCCAGATTTTATTCTCTTTTATTGCTGAGTAATATTCCATTGTGTATATATGCCACATTTTTTTATCCATTCATCTATTAAAGGACATCTAGGTTGGTTCCACAATTTAGCGATTGTGAATTGTGCTGCTATAAACATTGATATAGCTGTGTCTCTGTAGAATGTTGTTTTTAAGTCCTTTGGGTATAGACTGAGAAGAGGAATAGCTGGGTCACATGGTGGTTCCATTCCTAATTTTCCAAGAAACCTCTTTATACTGCTTTCTGTATTGGCTGCACCAATTTATAGTCCCACCAGCAGCGTATGATTGTACTTTTTCCCCCATATCCTCACCAACACTTATTGTTGTTTGTCTTCATAATAGCTGACATTCTGACTGGAGTGAAATGAAATCTTAGAGTGGTTTCGATTTGCATTTTTCTAATTGCTTAGCAATGATGAAGATATTTTTATATATTTGTTTGTTGATTATATATCATCTTCTGAGAAGTGTCTCTTCAGGTCCTTGGCCCATTTATTGATTGGGTTATTATTATTATATATTTTTTGGTGCTTAGCTTTTTGAGTTCTTCATATACCCTAGAGATTAGTGCTTTTTCTGATGTGTGAGAGGTAAAGATTTGCTCCCAAGATGTAGGCTTTTGCTCACAGATTGTTTCTTTTGCTGAGAAGAAACTTTTTAGTCTGAGTCCATTCCATTTATTGATTCTTGAGTTTAATTCTTGAGCCAATATTTTTTAAAGACTGTTTATGTTTCATGTTGGATGATTGATTTATTAACTAAATTTATTTATTTATATTGTATTTTATTTATTTAATATAAATATTTTCTGCCCCAAACATTTCATGTTTATTTTTTGGTCACTCAACTCTATGTTTATAATAACCACCCATTTTATGTATATACATTAGATTTATTGGGTATGTACATCAGATTTATTGGTTCTAACTGCTATCTGGAATTCATAATATCAGCCCTCTGTATCTGCAGGTTTGGTAACCATAGATGCAACCAACTATAGATCAAACACATTTGGAAAAAATGGCATCTCTACTGAACACATCCAGATATTTTTTCTTGTTATTCCTTAATCCATATAAAAACTACTTATATAGCATTCACATTGTATTATTTATAAATAATCTAAAGATGTTTTAAAGAATATGAGGATTTATGTAGATTATATGTGAACATACACATTTAATACAAAGGACTTGAATTGCCCTGGATTTTGGCATTCACTGGGAATTCTCAAACCAATTCCCTGAAGATTTGAAGGATGATTGTATCCACCACTGCTTTAGTCAGCTTTGCATTGTTATGGGCAAAAGAACTGAAGAGAACAACTTACAGGGGAAAACGTTTATTTCATTTCAGAAGTTTAGTTCATAAATGGCTAGCTCCTTAGCTCTGGGTCCAAGGTGAGGCGAACATCATGGTGAAAATCATGGGAAGGAAAGCAGCTCAGAATATAGCAACCAGGAAGCAGAGAGCTCTGCTCACCAGGAACAAACAATTGTAAACCCCAAAGTCACAACCCTAGTGACTTACTTCCTCCAGACACACCCTACCTGGTGACAGTTAGGGCCCAGTAAACACACCAGTGTATTAATCCACTGATTAGGTTACACTAATCGTAATGAATCATTTCTCCTCTGAAAATTCTTGCATTGTCTCATACATAAGCTTTTTAGGTATCTCATATCCAAACCACAATAATTAGATTTTATTTTTCTTGATTTATTTCATAATGAGCACTTTCATTATCTCCAGCCTCCCACTACCATAAACAATGTTCATGTATTTTAAATCTTACAACTATATCAACAACCACAAGGATCTTGAACCACATCAAGAATTTCTTATGGGACCTATATTTCTTATTTATTTGCTAATTATAAAATATTTTATATCATTTTTTTCTCATGCATTCTTTTGTGTGTGTGTGTGTGTGTGTGTGTGTGTGCGTGTGATGCTGGGGATTGAACCCATGACCTTGTGCATGTAAGACAAGCACTCTACCAACTGAGTTATATCTCTAGTCCCCTATCATGCATTCTTGATACCAATATCTCCATTTTTTAAAAAGTCACTTTGAGATATTTAACATAGTCTTCCAGAGTTACTGTCTTTTCTTCTGATTGAATACTTCAGCCTATGAGTGATATATTAATCAATATACATTTCATTTCAGGAAACCATTTGTCCCTAAAATTGTATAATTGTGATCTCTACAATAAAACCTTGTTTTACAAATTTGTGACCTCCAATTTTTGCAATTATAATGTCATTTACTGGGAATGAATGTATCCTGGCCTCTGTAATAGAGACCTCTAGAGGCATTCAATACCAATGTGATCAAAATACTACCAAGCAGGCTCTTCAAAATAAATTGAGAAGGACATCAGATTATGAAGGATCTTATAAGGAGTTAAGTATAAGATGCTTCCCTCTTTTCTGAAGGGTGTTTTGGGGGAAAGACAAATTTTATCTTATATTCAATCTTTTTCAAAACAAGGGACCTAATTTTCTGAATGGGTAGAGTGGGCCACTGAGCACCAGCATGATTCCTTGACTGGAATTTTAGTTGAAATAACCTGGCAAAACTATCATTTTTATATTACTGTATTGGTTTTTATACTTCCCTCCCATGGGAAAGCATTATGGGATGAACTGCATCTTACCTCAGACTCATGTATTGAAGTCCTAACTCCCAATGCTTCAGAATGTGACCTTGTTTGGAAACTGTCTTCTCAAATGTAATCAATAAAATTAGCATGAGGATATTGTGGAGTAGAATGGGACCCTAATCTGATCTCCTTTAGAAATGAGAAATTTGCACAGACATGAACACAGGGAGAATATCATGTCAAGATGAAGTCAGAGTGATATTTGTGGGAGCAAGGAAATGCCAGATGTTGTCAGCAAACCATCAGAAGTAAAGGGAGAGTAATAGAACTCAATTTCCCTCCTCTCTACCCAGCTGACATCTTGACCTCAGACTTCTGGCTTCCAGAATTAATAAGACACCAAATTTCTATTAGTGAAGCCACTCAGTTCGTGACTCTTTGTTATAGCAGCTCTAGCATACTAATATAAAAAGTAAGGGAGATTCCAGGTTTTTGACCATGTTCATGGTTGTTAGTGTCTATTAGAATTCTGTATACTAAACTGGAAAATGTCAAGTACTGTTTTAGATTTTTTTTCTTACCTATTTTACATGCAGCTGTTCTGTCTTTGCACCTTCTTTTGTATCATCAATTTGAACAGCTGAATCTCAGATAATTTCACAGAAACTAAAGGATTTAGTCTTAAAATAGATTATTTAGCTATAAAATTACAGAATACAAATGAAAATTTTCCTGAGATTTTCTGTTCTAGGCAAAAAAAAAATAGAGTTAATTTTCTCTGTGCTACTTTTTTTTTTTTGTCAAAGGGAGATGAGGGGATTTTATTTTTATAAATCAAATCAAACTTTTCTTATGAAAGTTTTTAATAGACATTGTTATTTAAGTTGATTTTCAGGTTATATTTTTTTCTGTTCTTTAGAATTCTTGTTTGTGTACTTTTTCTGTCATTGTTTATTTTGCTTTCAGATTTTTAGATTAGAAGGATAGATGTTCTAGAATGGTTTGCAGGATTTTAGTTTATAATGGGAGACAATAACAGATGGTTCTCTACTTATTTAAACAAAGATGATTCTCATCTATAATGCTCACATGTGAAAATGATATATTTTGGGCAAATGCTTTGCAGTAAACAAATCCCAGAATTCTCTAGGGACCTGAGCTTTTATGAAAGCTGATAATGATAATTTGCCATGTCTGGGTAGAAAAAGAGAGAAACACATTGATAACAAGAAAAGGAAGAAATGATTTTCCCTAAAGTTTCTTTGAAATCCCCATAATTTGGATCTGAAACTTTTTTGTGATAGGAATTTATATTTTCAGGAAACTATAGGTCTTCTCTTGTGTCCATCATCTCTTTAAGTTAACAAAGGAAAACAATAACATAAATGACGTTTCCAAACAATCCCTAGGCTTCTTGGCACATATTTAATTTTTTTCACGGTCACTAAGCTTTTCTGTCCTACACTTTGTGAAAAATACTTTTCATAAACAGTGTTAAAATCAAATTACAGCAGAACTACTACGCAAAATGTAACCTGAGGGGCTGGGGTTGTAGCTCAGTGGTAGATCGTTCACCTAGCACGTGCAAGACCCTGGGCTCGATCCTCTGCACCACATAAAGATAAATAAAATAAAAGGTATTGTGTCCAACTACAACTAAAATTTTTTTAAAAAAATTTAACTTGAATGAGTACATTTCAGTCAATGTGTAATTAAATATTCTTCCTTACAAGTTCTTCCTATTAATGTAGGGAGAAATGTAGATTTAATGAGATTTTTGTGTGATCCACTAAAAATCTTTAGAGTGTAACATGCTACTGACCTAACTAATTTTTAGTTGGGAACAATATACTGCACTGAGTTTGGATGTAAGCAGTAGTGGTATCTCATTTGAAAAGTCTTCCATAACTGTATTACTGGAATTTGATTTGTAAGTAGTACCTCATTTAGAAAGTCTCCCATAATTGTTTTACTGGAATAATTTTTCAGTGGGAAAACATAATAGCGATATCAATAAACAAAAATCATTTTACAAATTGACATGTGATTAGACCACCTGTGCATTTTAAGATTAGTAAATAAGATAAAGGAGAAAAAATAGTTTTTGAAACATAAGGGAAGCAATATGGTCTAATGATTTTTAATCAAAAGTGGCTTTCATAGAAACACAGGACACAAACTTTTTATATTTTAACTACATCAACAATTGTGAAATTACCAGTCATGGGCCATGTTTTAAACCTGCTGAGGACTTGTCAGTTCTCCAAGACTATGTTTAATGTTGTAGAACTTACATTTTATGGCACATTCTTCTTCTGTTGTGTGTTTCTCTCATCCTATGATGAATGTTGGTTACATTCAGATGTACCTTTGCATGGTCCACCAAAATCAGCAGATGGCCATGCAGGCCACAGGCTTTCAATTGGTGTTCACAGAATAGAAGGTTGGGTGAAACAAACTGAATGCATCCTCAAGAGATCAGAGCTTGCATTTTAGTTCTTCCCTGTGGGAACATATCTTAAAAACGTAAGAGTGGACTCAATAGTTTTAAGATACCTTCAAGTTTTGTGTGGTCCATTTCAGAGTGTATCATGTTACTGACTTAACTAATTTTTAGTTGGGAATAATGTACTGCACTGTGCTTGGATTTAAGTAGTAGTAACTCATTTGGAGAGTCTTCCATAATTGTTTTACTGGAATTTGATTTGTAAGTAGCCCTCATCAGCACTGCTTACATTCTTCTGAAAGTCTTCGTGGAAAGAGTCCTGGTAGCTTCTCCTATGCTTTAAATATACATAGATTTAAACAGAAGAATGGATTCTGTGTATAAATATTTTTATAATTTGTGCTTGTCTGTGTTTAGTCTCTCCTGAGGAGAGCTGGTACCAAAATTAAAGGCTTTTATTCTGAACCTAGCATTTGTGCAACCTAGGTTTAAGTGTCAGTTTCCTTGAAAAATTAATTTGTTAGATCCCTTAAAAACGGGAGGGGGGATTGAAGATTTCTCTAACGAGTTTGCAGAAGAATTTAGTATTTCAGATGGCAGCTTGTCTGAAGGCAGTGCTCTCCTCTGCGGTGGACTTCATTTTAGAAAATCAGTGTCTCAGAGGTTGTTTCAATACTCAAGTTCACAGGGAGAAGGATGTGGTCCAGAGGCCATGGCCTGCAGCTGTTGTCCCATGTGTATCTGAAATGTGGTAAGCAGGGCAGCAGACCTCTATAGCTGACAACACAATCACCCAGCTTGCCTTTCACTGATGAAAAACGAAACAACACTTTCTAGCTTAGTGAAAGCAGATATAGTACTCCCCGACTCATTTCCACTTCAGTTTTAGTTATAAAATGTGAGTGAGATATATTAACATCTTCTCCAAGACCACTAAATATCACTTGTTTTCTAAACATTAATGGGTCTAATTCTGCCATTTTCTACACAGTTCATCTACAGAGAAGGCAAGGACATCCTTCACCTGGGATAAACAAAGAATAGAGATAGAGATAGACAGATAGATAGATAGAGGTGGGGGATGCTAGCTAGGCAAGAGAGCACATGCCTGAACTCCGTGACTTGGGAGGTTGGGGCAGAAGGATTGCATGTTGGAAGTCAACTTGGGCAACTTAATGAGACTCGGTCTCAAAAAAATGCTGAGGGTGTAGGTTGATGGTAGATCTCTGCTAAGTTTAATTCTCAGTACAGGAAAAAAATTGAGGAAGAGGAGGAGTGGAAGGAAGAACAAAGAGGAGGTACAGGAAGGGGAAGGACAATAACAACAACATGGTAAAAGTGATACATGGAGGAAGTAAATGGAAGTCTCACTAATCTGCCTATGTCTGTCTGTTTCTCTCTCTCTCTCTCTCTCTCTCTCTCTCTCTCTCTCTCTCTCTCTCAGCTTCTTTAGCCTAGAAAAAATTTCCTGTATCCTTAAATACAAATGTATTATAACATTTCTAGGTAAATTTTTTTTCAACTAGATATTTACAATTGTGTTTTTTCCCCAAATGCGCTTACAGCTCAGTTTTAGTAATGCTGAGGGTGCTCAAAATAACAATATTTTATTGTTTCAACAAAAAAAGTTGATACCCATAGATTTTTAGCAATCCTAGACTGCATGATTTACTCTATAACTACATTTAACTCTACTCCTCAAAAACACATTTTGATCCTACTGTATATCACATAGCCTTTTAGAAGCAAGGAAAGGATACCCTTAATTTCTAGCCCTAGAAAGTTAGTTCCCTGAGCTAGAATCACTGGGATTTGAGAAGGCTGAAATGTGGACATGCTATGAACCTGGACAGAGATAAGTGCCCTTGGGGAAATTTTGTTAAAGAACTGGGCACCATTGTGTGTGTTTTAAGAAGGATTATGGCTGAGTGTCATGATTAAGGATTGGTTTAATGAACCCTAATCAAGGCAAAGAAAAGAATGAATAGAAACTTGGTTTGTTGTCTCTTTAAAAAGTACATAAAAATTCTTATATGAATACACGATCAGTGCAACTCCACATCATATGCAACCACAAGAATGGGGAGTTATACTCCATGTATATATGATATGTCAAAATACATTCTACTGTCATGTGTAACTAAAAAGAACAAATAAGAAAAAAAGAATTAGGAAAAAAAGAAAGACCGAGTCTCATTAAGTTGCCAAAGTTGACTTAAGCAAAATTCTTTAAACAACTTCCAAAAATCAGAACAAGAAACAACTTTCAATATACCCACAAGAGATATATCCTAAGGTATTGATATTAGGACTGAGGACTTATTCCCATACTGATTTCTATGTTATATTTGTAAACAGGCATCATCTTTTCTTACTAGATCATTCTTATAAAGATGATTAGCTCAGCCCTCTAGACAGTGTTCAAGCACCATGATGATTTGAAAGGTAACTCCCCACTGGCATAAACATCCTTCCTTAACGTCTTTTCTCTTTCAGCATCTCATCTTTCAGCATCAGATGATACTTTGGGTGTAATATGGATACATGTATGACTAACATTAGAAATTCTTCTAATTTTTAAGTTAATATGAACATGGCTATATGTTCATCAGCTTTCTATCACTAAGAAAAATATGTGAAATAAAAAAACTTATAAATAGAAAAGATTCCTACAGTTTTAGGGGTTTCAGCACACTGTCAATGATGGAATTGTTATGGTGGAGCAAAGATACTTATCTAATGACGAGAGAGAGAGAGAGAGAGAGAGAGAGAGAGAGAGAGAGAGAGAGAGAGAGAGAGAGAGAGAGAGAGACTTGAGTCCCATAGTCTCCTTGAAGGCTGAAGGCAAACCCCCAGGGACCTATTGGCCCCCTCTCTTAAAGTTTCCATCGCCTCCCAATGGGGTCAACCTAGGGATAAAGACTTTAAGACATGTGTCTCCAGTGGACATTCCAGATCCAAAATTTAGCAGGCAATCATTCTCTCTCTCAGACCCTTTCATTGCTTGCTAAAGCCACTGAAAATAACTAAAATTCCTTTTCTCAATGACTATACTGCAAATATTTGAGGGCAGTGCTCCTTTATTTTCTTATTAAATCCACTCATACAGATTAAATATCTTCATTACAGTAATTTATCTTAAACATACAATAAAACATCTCAGCTTCTTTGTCACAAGTTCCACTCTTAGACCATTTTCCCCACTGTGAAGTTTTTGTGGCCTGAATTTAGGGCAATATATTCAGTCATGGATTTTTCTTTAATTTCATTTCTTTTGTTTCAGTCTATTATTTTAAGCTGTTTGCTCGGTGATGGAAAATCTACAATTTACTTCCTATAATATATTACAGTAAAAATCGCAAAACTTCCTGTGGATTAGCAGTAGGAGATCATTATACTTGATTTCCTTGGCCCTCTACGGAGACAAGTGCACTGTTGGTGACAGCATGTGTCATGCAACATGGAAAAAAATATGATTTAATTATTGAAAATGGGTAAATAATCAAAGTTCCTTGTGTGATGTCATGATTGAATCCACTGATGCCCATAAATGTAGGAAGAATTTTGGAGTTTTGAAGCCTTTCCTTTTCTATTTTTATGAAATTTTAGAAGAATTATGATTTCTCATTATTTTAAGTGTTTGTCTTGCTGGTCTGACTCCCAAAATTGAATTGTGTACTGTAGAATCATGGGATGGCTCTACTGGGTTCTGACTCACGTCCTAAATTAGGAAACGGCTCTGAATGTTGTCTCAAGGGTAAGCTCTGCTTCTGTATTTGAGCTACAAATTAAGAGAGAGACTTTGAAAAAGATGCTGGGGCTTGAAGAACATTTTCAAGGACAGAAGTGTAAAAAGGTAGAGCTGTTGTTGATAGATCCAAAATGAGATGTAAATACTCACCTACTGGCAATTTCTCCTTCACAGGAAAAATGTTTGTCAAAAAAAAAAAAAAAGAAAAGAAAAAGAAAAGACAGGAAGAAGGGAAGAAGGAGATCTGCAAAATAACCTCTTGGATTCAGGCAGACCCCAGGGAAAAGCTTTCATTTTTCCTCATATCTCACTTTCAGCAATAAAAAAAGTTTTGCTGTCCAAATGTTAGTCATATTAATGAAAACATCTTGCAAATAGTCATAGTAGAGTTTCTCCTGCTTTTGCTGAGAATTGGAATGCTGTTTTATAAGAACAAAGGTGTTTTTGTATCCAAGCATCTTAGTGTTTAATCCTTTCCTCAAAATCAAGCAATGACCATTTTGAGCTAGTGGTTTAGGTTCTCAGAACTTCAGATTTTCTCTCTGTAATATGGACTTTTATGTAAGCATAAGAGAAAATAACATACACAAAACACGTGACAAAGCATTTTACAGGGCAAGTATTTGTAGACCTTTGTCCTTCATTTTTAAGTTCAAACCTTCTTGCATCACTATCTCCTGACATTTTACCTCTAAATTGAAGAATCCAAGAGATTTGTCTAAAAGGGATTGTAAAAACTGTTGACATCCCAGATACAAAATGTAGCAGGTGATCATTCTTTCCCTCAGAGTGGATTTATTAAAAAAAAAAAGGTTTGTCTAAAAGTGTTATCAGTCTTGCTATAATATTTGATGAAGACAAGGCTTAAAGACCCAATTGCATTCTGCTTGATTCTTGTTAGCAACTTTGGTTTGTTTAGTTATCATTTATTTCATTTTGTTTCTTAGCGATCTAAAGGAAATGCCCTTAAAAATTAAAAAATTGTTTTGGTTGACCTGCAGATTTAGTATTATTGAATTTAGATGTTATTTAAAAGATGGAAAAGACTGTCACTCCACAGGCAGGAAAATGATACAGTCAAGAAAAGGGCATGATGATGATGATGGTAGCTGTATGTGAAGAAGGTGACTGACCAGTCATTGAGCTGAGTCTCTATGGGAAATAGATCTGACAGTGACTTAATGACATCACTTAGTGCAATAAAGAGGAAAAATGGCTGCCTAAAAGCCTCTTTATACTGTTGGGTTTAAGTTCATAGAAAACTAAGCCAGTGATTGCCTTCTGAATGATGCTCCTCACAAATGTATAAGTAAGTACCAGGTGTGGTGGTGCATGCCTATAATCCCGGTGATTCAAGAGGCTGATGTAAGTAGGAAAAACAGAAGTTTGAGACAAGCCTGGGTAATTTAGCAAGACTCTGTGTCATACTAAAATAAAAAAAGGCTGGGGGATATAACTCAGTTGTAAAGCATCTCTAGGTTCAATACCCTGTGCCAAAAAAAAAAAAAAAAAAAAAAAGAAAAAAAAAAGAAAGAAAGAAAGAAAGAAAAAAGGGAAAAAAAGGTCAAATAAACCAGAAGTTCCTTTATTCTGCATCTTGAGAGAGATAAAGATGAAATTAGATACTGATGGGTAACAAGTGATATTTTATAAAAGTAATTCAGTTGTAATTGCATAAGTGCTAAAGGCAATTTCAAGGCATCTCACTCCTTCTACCATTTTCATCTCCAAAATATGCTTGACTGTATTTTCTCTGCTCTGCATACTCCCAAAAGCAGCACCTGCCAGCCGTGAGGTGAGTGTGCTCTCATCTCACTTCACTCCAGGTTCCCAGAGACAATATCTGTCCTTGACAAAGAAGCCAATAAAGTCCTGTTTAGAATCCCAGCTTTTTAAACCTGTAGAGACATGACTAATTCAAGACACAGAAGGACTGTGGCTGCACATGGTCACGGTGCGGTGCATATGTTCCCAAGCATTGCTGAGCCTCCCCGTGGAGAACAGAATGATGTCAGCTACCTTGTAGGTGGATTTGAGTCCTGCCTGAATCTTCTCTTATCACAGTCCTCTGTGTCTTCCTCTTCAGGTCATTCTTTCCCAATACATATCTCTCAGGGACCAATTTAGTAAATTTATCATCACTGACTAATAAAGCTTTGGGATCAGAAGCTAAGATTGTGTTTATGAATCATCAGTTTCTTAAATTGTGAAACACGAATAGGCTAGGGATATTTTTAAGACTAATGGATCTCCCAACTACAAATGACACTTTTTCGAGGGCGGATCTATAGAAATCAAGTCCTACAAATTCATATAAGTAAAGGCTACTCCCTTTGGTCTTTCAAATGCTCTTACCTTACATCCATGTTATAACCTGTAATGGAATTTAAAAATGCTCTGTTGGGGAGTCCACTCTGCACATCAGCATTTTAATGTACTGATTCATTTATCAATTTCACCCAAATAAGTAATATTCTTTAACTTTTCTGAGTTATAGACTTTTTTTTTGGTAGGATTTGGTAGAAATCACAGACGTTTTCTTCTGAAAAATGCACATACGTACATAAATAATTTTGTACTGAGTTTCATACCATCTATGGATTACTCAGAACGTCTACATGAGATCCAAAAGAAATGCAACCTCAGCTATTTCAAAAGCATGGATAACTTGTGTCAAGGACAAGCATTTCCTAATGTTTCTGTCATCGGAAATTAATGCTAATGTCACCCAGATAACAGTTTTGGCTGTTCACTGTCAGCTCCTGTTTTGACTGCTGGGTACCCATTCTGATAAGTGTAACTATGCCTTTTCATTGTATGATATGCTTAATTTTGAGCTTGTACTATGGTTTGGATAAGTGTTCCCCCATGACCCATGTGCTAAATTCTTGGTCCCCAGGGTAGTGCAACTGGGAATTATTGGGACCTTTTAAGAATTGGGGCCTGGTGGGAGGTGATTGCTAGCATGCCCACTGAGAGGATCCTGAGATCCCAGGTCCTTCCCTTTCTCTTTCTCTTATGATTTCTGGCTATAAGGTGAACAGTGTTGCTTTGCAACAGACTCCTACCAGGATGCGCTGCCTCATCACAATCCTAAAAGCAACAATAATACATTTTATAAGTTTATTATCTCAGTTATTTGTTATGGTAATAGAAGGCTGACTAAAACACCTTGTATAGAGGAGATGTTAAAAGAATGTGGCCTTTCTTGAACAAGGATGGCAGAATGTGGTGGGCATCATGGAACATATAGAAGAATTAAAAAGTATAACACTGCTTTCAAAATAAGTCAGCTTTAGCAAAGAGCACCTAGATCCTCTGTTAGAGTATGTAAACAAGTCAAGATGGCGCCTGGCATTTTGCAGAGGGAGTGGTTTGTGAAGTAACCCAGCCATTAAGTGTGGAGATTCTTTATTGGTTGACTGCTGTATCTAGTTTATGTTAATTAAGATAAGCTGTGTGGAATGTATATATACCCCTCCTCTCCTACAATAAACGGCTCCCTCTCCTGCTGTGTCAATCTACACAAGTTGCTCGTCACCCCCGGTTATTTTGCTGCAGCCGAACTGCTATGTGTCTATGACTCACTCTCAGAAGGAACATGTATCAGGGATTGCACTTCAAGTTCCCATTGACTGAAAAATTGGTCACCTATTCCCCTACCCCCACTGTCTTCATATTTTTTGTAAGTTATTTCTGCTCCTCTTGAATCTGGTCTGAATTTACAACTTACTCTGAATACACAATAGGAGAAATAATGTGCTGGTTTTGAGCCACCTCAAGATCTTGATTAATCTTTTTTTTCCCTCTGTCTCAGTCAAGTAAATATCTCAGATAAGGTTGCTGGAGGAGGAGGCCTGGCAGAGATAAGCCAGACAGACCCTCAATATGTAAGAACATCCAGCAGATCAGAAATGATACCCAGCTAATCTGCAGCTGACCACAGATACATGAATGAGCTTTGTCATACTTAATTTATATGCATAGAACCACCCAGACAACCTACAGACACACAGCCAAAAATAATGCTAAGTTGTGTATGCCCTGAGGTTACTGACTTGCTGAATTAAAGAACTCATATACTTAGCTAATTGGATGTGGATTCATACCCTCAAGGGAATCTTAAAATGGACTAATTTCCCCTATACATTTTTATATCATAATGATTGGATATGGAAATAAGGAATTTCAACCCGAGAACTGCAGTGTCAGGTTTGGCATATTCCAGTAAAATATTCAATCACAATTATCTACTCCAATTATCCTGCATGCCAGGAATCACATCAGGCCTTGAGAATGTAGATAGAATCATGATTAGTCCTTGTTATAAAGAAGGGCATCTTCTGGAGGAGGTGGGCCTTGAATTTATTTCTATCCAATGGTGACAGTTTATTGAAACCAAACTGTCATACACATTTGTGTATTTTTCATTTCTGGCTGGAACTTGATTGACTGGCATTTATTTTCTTCCTTCCTTCCTTCCTTCCTTCCTTCCTTCCTTCCTTCCTTCCTTCCTTCCTTCCTTCCTTCCTTCCTTCTTCTTTCTTTCTTTCTTTCTTTCTTTCTTTCTTTCTTTCTTTCTTTCTTTCTTTCTTTCTTTCCAACCGGGGATTGAACTCAGGGACACTCAAGCACCAAGCCACATCCCCAGCCCTATTTTGTATTTCATTTAGAGACAGGGTCTCACTGAGTTGCTTACTGCCTCACCATTGCTGAGGCTGGCTTTGAACTCACCACCCTCCTGCCTCAGCCTCCTCAGCTGCTGGGATTACAGAAGTGCACCCCGCCCCCGCCACTTGACTGGCATTTTAATAATGATTCTGTTGGCAGTAGTTCTTCTGAGCAAGAACAACATTGTCTAACCTCTTTCAAATCTTTCCTTTAACCAGAAAGTGAATTGCAGGAAAAAAAAAAAAACCTAAAAGGAAAGAAAGAACTCCCAAATATTTGATGATTTGAGAAACTTGTGGTTATTTTCCTGGGCTATGGTTTATTTAAATTTTGCAAGCTCTTATCTTCTTCCAGGTTTTAGGCATTTTGGTTGGTGAATCATATAAGGTCAAATGTTGCTGCTTCCCAAACATAAGACTCTTTCATAGAAGATATGGGAAGATTTAAAGCTGGGTTTTCCATCTTTGGTCCAATGCTCTGCCTCAGAATGATGTGTGTAATTCAGGGAAAATTATTTTAACTCTTTGATCTGGTTTCATTATTGGAGAAATTCTATTGATGATAATTTGCTTGCCTCATACAAGAACTCACAGAAAAATACAATGCTTTTAAAAACTGAAAGTTCTGCTTCATTATAAACAATAATGATAATTTCTCTAAAATTAGCTTGGGGTAATTTTCTATCTGCAGAAATAAGTGGTACAGGGTTAACTGCATTGAATGCTCAGCTGGCACATTATGTAGAGATGTCACACACACACACACCAAAAAAAAAAATCAATTCTGCTTACCACTGAGCAGAGACACATACATGTTGAAATAACTCTTATATTTACTATATATTTTTCTGTGACTGTAAGATATAAGAATGTGAGAAGAGAGGTTGAGAGTGAGTTTCCCTGTGTTTTTCAGTAATAAAACATACACCAGAACCAGACTGCTGTATAAGTACTGTGCACTAACCAATTGGGTTAGAAATGATGGTCGAATGTAATGGACATTATTATCCAAAGTGCATGCATGAAGACACAAATTGGTGTGAATATATTTTGTATACAACCAGAGATATGAAAAATCAGGCTCTATATGTGTAATAAGAATTAAAATGCATTTTGATGTCATATATAAATTAAAAAAATATTTATAAAGGCCAACCAGACTGCTAATACCTAAAAAAAATTAAAAAAAAAATTTAAAAAAAAAGGAAGAAAGAGAAAAGAAAATGGCTTGGATCACTACTGTGATCTTCTTAACTAAATACTAAAGTTCATCTATAAGCTTTAAAATGAAATGATGGACAATAAATATGCTAAAATATTTACCTAATATGAAAGCAATGAAAATAATAGATCTGGTTCATTGCTTTGTTTTGGTCACTGGAAAATTATAAGCTGTTCTTGGCCCAGATCTCTCATCTACAGTATGGACTTGGGGCAGTGCATTTTTATTTTTATTTTTATTATATGCTTGGGTTTGTTTGCTTTTTTCTGAGATAAATGCCTATGCACTGCTAGAAAATGTTAGGACTTTGAGTCTCTATGGGATAATATTTTATGTACATATTTTAATTGAAATGAAAGAATATCACTTGAAGTTGTCCCCCCCATTTTACTACTTATTTATGTATTTATTGGTAACAGAGGTTGAACCCATGGGCTGTCAACCAGTAAGCCACATCCCCAGTCTTTTTTTTTTTTTTTTTTTTTTTTTTTTTTTTTTGAGACAGAGTCTCCATAAGTTGCTTAGGGCTTGGCTAAGTTACTGAGGCTGGCTTTGAACTTGGAATACTCCTGCTTAAACCTCCAGAGCCACTGCCCATTTTACTAATATAAACCATTAAAGAACACAGGAAAGAAAAAGTAAAATGCAAAAGTCCTCACATAATCTAAATAAACTCAGTATCATGGCAAATGTCATTTTAATTTGGTATTTCTTAGAGAACCGATAAATCAAATAAAAATTTTACCAGAAACATGTACATGTACATTTGATTTTACTTTGCTGGGAGTCATTGATTTGGAGGCATTACTTTCTTAAACATTTAGGCTTTCCACTGTTTTTATGTCCATGGGTTAATGGAATTATATATCTCATCATGGTTAAGTATCAGAATCTGAACCAGGTGTGGTGGTGCACATCTCTAGTACTGGTTACTCAGTAGGCTGAGGTGGGAGAATTGCTGGAGCCCTGAAGTTTATCATCATCTTTGGCAACATAAGGAGATACTTTCTCAAAAAATTAAAAAAAAAATGAAAGCCAAGAACAAAACAAAGCAAATAAACAAAACACCCAGAATCTGTGCTGTCTGCATTGAACAAAATTGGACAAAATCCTAGAGTTCTTCATGTTGGTAAAACTTGCCAATGTATAGTCTTTCAACTCAACTGAGCAGTTAGTACTTACAAATTATGGAAAGTTGGGCTGAATATTTGAAATCTGGATTATCCCAGAATACCTGGGGAAAAGGTGAAGGTTCAAGGTAGATTGTAAGAAAGAGACAGCTCTCTGGAATTCTAGCCTGGATCAGTGAAACAGAAGATGCCAGAAGATGAGGCATTTTCAGAAGAAGAATAATGAATTAATTTTGGGCACATTGATTATGAAGTGCTTGTTGGACATTTACATGGAGATGAGTAATTGAGAGTTAAATATCTAAGTGTGAAATTGAGAGGAATGGTCCAGGGAGCCCTCAGAAAAAAGTAATCTTGAGGAAGAAATGACCTTTAGCTCCACTGCTACATTAAGCAAGATTCCTCTTGGGGGGACAAAGTTGGAATCAAAATCACAAGTAATTATTTCCATATCCTAGCCTTTTGTTAAGGCTGCTTTGGAGTGTGTCCTCTTGTTCTCTTGGATTCTGAGTTGAAGGTGGAACTCTGGAGGGGAGAAATCTCTCATTTGCCTTTCAGGGTGCAAAGCATAAAGTTAGCAACATCCTGAACCAAATGGTAGTTTCCTTATCCTAAGGAAAGTTCTTGAAAAATATTATTAAATGGCTGTTTATGTAAGAAAAGCTTTAAGTGGTATGAAAATATAATAAAAATGATTTGCCTTAAAGAATTAGTAAAATCTTCAAAAATTAGACAGTTATTTTACATACAGTTTGAGAAGATTAATGAGAAAAGCCATAGCACAGACAGGAATAACTGACCTTGATCATTCAGGTTTAGGCACAATTCTAAGTGCTTTACATCAATGACTCATTTAATCTTTATTAAAATCTCATGTAATATATATAACCATCATTATTTTACAGACGATAAAACTGTCATGCAGAGACTTTTAAGTATTTTACTTAGGGCTAAACTGCTAGTAAGTAGCAGATCAAAGTCCAGAGTTTAGGTAACCTGGATATACAGATTATGCATTTCTAATACATTTTCTAGGTTTGTACAAAAAGGGGAAGTGTGCCTTCAGCATATCATAAGGAAGGTACATGTAAGTATAATTCATATAGTAAATAGAGCAATTGCTATCCAAAAGCCTGATAGATCAAAGAAAGCTTTAGTGTATTTACTGATTTAACACAGGATTTTACTGTGTTCATTATGGAGAAATTATGCAATGCTAATTAGAGAATGCTCATTAAGCTGTTTTGTGCTGGCTTTTTTTTTTCCCCCAGCTACCTCATCACCAGAACTTTGTGCTTATGATAGAATTAGCAGTAGAGCTCACCATTAAAGCGAGCACACGCACACACACACACACACACACACACACACACACACAGAGCTGTTGGGAATAGCCTGGTGTGGTAGCTACTGATATACTAAAGATAATTGCTACCAAGACAGCTGGACACATGAGAAATCCACTTTCAGCAGGAGGTAGTTGAATAAGAAAGTGCTGTGAGGCAATTATTGCATATGATCAGTCATAGCAAGTATTCTTTTCTGGAAAACAAGAAATTCAGTATAATTGAATGTATTAAAAATTATTGGGTCCTTTTAAATAGTAACAACAATAATAATAGGCAGCATATATTCAACACTCACTGTGAACAATTTATTGCTCTGGGTTCTTTGCATGTGTTAACACACTATTCCCAGTGGCCCTATTAGCTAGGGTTACATTTTTATGCCACTTTATAATTGAGGAAAGAGAGTTTTGACAAATGACCCCAAAACACAAAGTGTTAACTTTAAAGAGGATGTTGATTAAGAGATTTTCCAGATCATATTTCTATTTCATTACTTTATTCTATCATTTTATTGCTAAGCATATCATTTATTGATGGTAGATAAAATTTGTCCTTAGATTTTACTATGAGGGATACAGGTTTACTCTGGTATTTTGGTGACTCTTTCATGATTAAAGCAAAATTCTTGACATTACAAGCACAACATTTATTTTCAAATGACACCCTGGTATATGATTATGCTGGTTATGTTATTTTTCCCCTGGAAATTTTACTAATTCTATTTACTTGCCAGTCAACATATTGTAACATTTTTTTATTTACATTGGCATTAAAAATCCACTGAAAGCACAAATTCAACACACAGTTCAAAATCCTGGGACTTCATTTAACTTTGTTTTGGTACAGAGAGTCTTAAAATCTGAATCACATGCAAAGCAGAAATAGAAAACTAGATCCAGGACAAGATAACAAAAATCTCAGAAAAGGTATCCCTTAAAACTGTATAGTCTGTGCAGCCATTAACAATTAGCATTATTTTCTTGATCAGAAAGTATACCTAAACTATAATGTAAAATTGTCTTATTTTGCCTGATTTTTGATAGCCCTAGAGAAAATATTGATATTCTTTTCTCATTGTTCTAATGTCTTTCTTTGATATTTTCTATTAAGTTATGATGACCACATATTTAGAAGCAGATGTTTGAAGATGTGACTCTGAAGGTGTCTAAATTCAGAGCACTTGAACTTCTCATATTTACTGGCAATTGCTTCTTTGAAAGAAATACATGTGAAATAAGTTCTGATTCAAATACTAAGGTATACATTTTAATATCTTCTAGTTTTATGACTGTAGTAATAACAAATGCCATGAGATTTAGCCTCTTATCAAATCTTCACGCATGTAATCCAATGTGATTAACTATAGGTACAATATTGTGCAGCAGCTCTCTAAAATTTATCTATTTAGCATAATGAAACTTATGCCCACTGTATTCGTCACCTCTGTTACTTTAGCAAAATGCCTGAGATAATCAACTGAAAAAGAAAAAAAAATGTTTATTTGACTCACAGTTTTGTAGGTTTCAGTCCATAGTCCATTTGTCCCATTGCTTTGGGGCCTCTGGTAAGGTAGCACATCATAGAAGGAGCAGATGGCTAAGCAAACTGTTCCCCATGTGGATAGCACAGAGCAAATGAAAAGGGCCAGATCCCATAATCACCTTGGAGGAAAGGCCCTCCATAGCTTAAAACCTCCCAGTAGAGCCCACCTTTTAAAATTTCTACCACCTCACAATAGCACCAAGCTGAAGACCAAGGATTTAACACATGGCCTTTGGGGTTATTTCAGATCCAAACTATATACCCACTGAACAGCAACTCCTCATTTCTACTCCTATGCCCCTGGCAACTACCATTCTACTTTCTTTTATTACACATTTGACTATGTTAAGCATCCTATGTAAGGAGAATCACACAGTATTTGTCCTTTGGTGTCTGGCATATTTCAGCTCATAAAACTTCCTCAAGATTCACCCATGCAGTTTCACATCACAGAATTTACTTCTTTATTATAGTGGAATAATATTCCATTGCATGGATACTCCACTTTTCTTTATCCATTTATCCATCGTAGCTACTGTGAATAGTAATGCAAAGAAACAGAATAGAGAGCCAAAAAAATAAACTCGTGTGTATGTTCAACTGGCCTTTGTGAAGGTCCAATACTCAGTGGAAAAATGAAATTCTCTTCAACAAACGGTGCTGGGGAAACTGAATATCCATATACAAAAGAATGAAACTGAACCCTTATCTTACATGATATACAAAAATAAACTTAAGATGGACTGTAGATTTAAACATAAGATCTAAAACTGTAAGACCCCTAGAATTAAACAGAGGAGAAAAGTGCCATAACATTGTTCTTGGCAACGATTTCGTGAGTATTACACCAAAAGCACAGACTACAAAAAATATATACAACTGTGATGATATCAAACTGAAAAGCTTCAGTAAAGCAAATGAAATATCAGTATGAGGATAAACCTATGAACTGGGAGATTATAATGACATCTGTAAGGGGTTGATTTCCAAAATACATAATGTAGTACAACTCAATGACAAAAAAGTAATAACCCTATTTAAAATTGGGTAAAGGCTTGAATAGACATACATATGATCCACAGATGTATGAAGAGATCAATACTGTATTATGAAAATATATCATTCTGCATCATTAATCATTGAGGAAATTAAAATCAAGCCCACAAAGAGATATTATCTCATATATATTAGAATGTTATTTAAAAAAACGAAAAGAGAGAATAGGTATCAGAGACAACATAGAGGAACTGGAACTGTTGTGCACTGTTGGTGGAAAGTTAAGTGCTACAGCCACTGTGGATAACATCATGAAGGATCCACGAAAAATTAAAAACAGCTATGATCTAGCAATACCGTGTTTGGGTATTGGTACAAAAGAATTAAAATCAGGACCTTGCACTCCCATGTTTCTTGCAACTTTATTCACAATATCTAACATGTATTTTTTTGTTTTGTTTTGGTACTGGGGATTTAACCCAGAGTGCTTTACCATTGAACAACATCCCCAGCCCCTTTTATTTTTTATTTCGAAGCAGAGTCTTATTATATTGCTGAGGCTGGACTGGAACTTGCAATCCTCCTATCTAGCAGCCTCCCCAGTCTCTGGGGTTATAGGCATGCACCACTTGCCCAACTAAGATGTACATTTTTTTTTAAAAGTTCTTATTGTTAGGCAAATTCTCCAAAGAAGATTTGCTAGGTGAAAACACAAAAGAAGAGGGCTTTTGTGTTTCCTAAGTTACTTTAACCAGTTCTCACTGGTATAAGGTTTTGAAATTTCTTCAGCATAAACATATTTTAAACATATATTAAGAGAAGCTAATGAGTTTGACCAGAATTTACCATCTTAGAGCATCATTTTCAAATGCTCTCTATAAAGTCATTCCAATGAGATATATGTTTGATTATTCAAAGAGGTCCTTCAGTAATGAATCTTAAAATAAATTACTAGTAATTTATTTAATTATCTATTATTCATTGAACAATCAGGGGTTGAATTGGATAATATTGCAAAGTAAACGTGAATGTCTGTTAGTTAGCTTTCATTATTGTAATAAATACCTGAGGTAATCACCTTAAAAAGGGAAATGTTTTATTTCAGCTCAATTTCTGAGAGGTCAGTCCATGATTGTTTGACTCATTGCTTTGGGCCTATGACACCACATCATGGCAGGATCATATGGTGAAGCAAAACCACTCATCTTATAGCCTGAAAGTGACAGAAAGAAGAGGCTGGGGTCCCATACTTCCCTTCAAGGGAATTTCCCCAGTCACCCAAGGAGCTCCTAGTGTCCTACCTCCAAAGAGTTCCACCTTACATGGCTTTAACACATGGGCTTTTAGGAGACATTCAAGATCCAAACTGTAAGAATGTTTCAAATTACACTCAGGGTTTGTCCAAATATGAGAGAAACTACAATGTGATGAACAGAATTTTTGATCCTGTCTAAATGACCTTGGAAACTAGAGATGGAGGGTACCATATCAGCCAGATCTTAAGGAAATCAAATTAAACTTGGTAGACATTTCTATTTGCTTTCCCAATCTTAGTGGCTTTATACCATCCTCCATAATGAGAGAATTGGTTTCTTAATGGACCACTCATCAGTTTCTGGTCATATGAGTAAGTTTCTGGTCAAAAAGATATAATGGATATATATGAGATTCTGGAAAACCTGCTTTTAGAGAATCTACTTCTAGAAGGAGCACCTTTTTAGGTTTCTTAGTTTTCCTCTTGTAACTGATCTGGTGACTCAGACATGGTAGCTTAAGTTCCAGCAGCCATTCTGGGCCATGAGGAGTTTTTGAGGGTAAGAACTGTGCCCTAGGATGAAAGGGGAGAATGCTGAGGTACTAACACATCAGCTCTGAGCATCTTATTTCCATATTTGTTGTGCTATTATTATGTGCCACCTTTGCCTCTATGACATTGTTTGTGACATTATTTAAGCATTTTATTGATTTTGATCCACCTTACCTTAAAAAAGATTAAAACATGGATGAATGAAAATGGGATGCAAATGATATAATTTAATACAACTGAGACAATTCTAGAAAGAAGCAAATCCTTAGTTTTGTCTACCCACTATTTTTATCATTCAGCTGTCTGCTTAATTATCAAATTAAAAAAACACATAATATTATGAACACAAATATATATACAGTGCCTCAATAGATTTTGTTACTATTTTCAAAAGAGTTTATAAAAAATAATTTATTGTTTGACTTTTGTATGCCAGAACTTTTGTATGTAAGAACTTTTAAGAACTCATTATGTATGAATGCAGAAAAGTCCTATAATTACTTTGGAAATCTATACTTTATAATGAGTATCAAACAATTTTTGAAAATGCCTTAAAAATTAAAGTAATATTTATTGAAAAATCCTAGGTAGTTGCTGAAAATTCATTTTTATTTTTGAGCAGATATGACTTGAGAATGAGCCTTGGGCCATAGACCAAAGAAAAATAAATGTTACTGAAGAACTCTCGCAGTATGTTCACATAGGTGTGTGCATTTAAGGTCTTGTAAAAGAGCTCTGAAACTGCCACGAGGAGGGATAACATTTTTATAATTAGCATCTGGCTTTCAAGATGACTCTTAGAAGAAATATTCATTTGATTGTATAAGTTAGAAGTACGGTGGTTTAGTAAGTTTCATTTTCTTAGTGCAGCATTTTGGTTCTCCATTGCAATGCCCCTGTTTTTAAGTTTGTAAGCTTCCATGGCTTTTGAACATGCAGCCTTCATTCTATCCCAGCCACTGGCCAAGGTCAGCAGCTATAAAAGTATCACATCAGCATCACAAAACTATCAGGACTCCAAAATGCTTTGGCTCTATTGACCCTCCTCTCTTCACCCCTTTCTTTTAGAGAAACAACCTAACCCAGGATTTGGAATTCCAGAGATAGCCACATAGGAACCCTTGTACTTGGATCCATGGTCCTTTCTGTCCTCTCTCAAATTGATATTTCCTGGGATTAGATAGCATCTTTGGTTCCTATCAACTTGATGACTTTATACTCCCTTCCCTGGATCTGTACCGCGTCCCTGTGAAGAAAGGTTCCATTGTCCCATTGCATGCACTGGGTGCCCTCGTGAAGCCTGAGTTGTTCCCACACCCCGTGTGTACACTTACATGTGCTAACATGACACAATATCAACCCTGATGATTTTTGTTCCCCTTATACGATTAGGTCCTGTTTCAACTCTTCCTGTCTCTGTTCCGTGATGGGTGAGGTAGAGTGCATGTCTCATGCCATCTATTTTCTTTCCCCCTCCATACTCAGGTCCCTGTCTGTGGCTTCCTTCAGAAGAAAAATAAAATCCAAACTCCTTAATGAACTATATGAAACCCAGCATGGCATGGTCTCTAGCTGTATTTCTCAATCTCGCCTCGCTCTAACCTCACCTTTACTAGTTGCTCAGCAGCTACTCGGGTAGACTTTTCTGGCGCTGGAACACACCTAGCTTCCTCTCATTTTAGAATTCTGCAAATTCACCCTGCCTCACTTGCAAGCACTGGATCTTCACACGGCTGCCTCTTCTTAACGTTCAGATTCCAACTCGTACCTTCTCAAAGCTCTGTAAGTAGAGTGATCATCAATCCTGCCTTCTCATTTTTCTTCTTCCTTCCTCATATAAACTAGAGCCAGTTGGACACTTAAAAGTTATTTTCTTTCATTTATCTCCTGGAAGTTGTCTGCAAATGATAAACCCAGCCTTTTTTTTCTTCTTCCTATCTTTGGATTTGTCTTGGATTTTTAACATTTTTCTTGGCTTAGTAAACAAAGCTCCTGAGCTTGACTGTCTGGTTCACAAAATGTGGACAGTTTTCTGGAGTTCTGAGCTATGCAGTTTATAAACATTGTGTGGGTTTGTTTATTTGGTTGGTGTGAGTAATCAGTCTATATATACCCCAGCTTCTAGTATGAACTAGGACTCTTTCCCTTTACCCTTCTCTGGGCCTCACCAGCTAACTCCTGGCTTAGGCACTAAGATGAGACAAAGCCTTCCAGATCCTCTAACAACCTTCTTACTCAATGAGAGAAATGTCTTTGTGGCTTCCTGCTGACTAGTCATCCAGCTTCTTTACAAATAACTCTGGTAACATGAAATTCACTGTTTCACCAGCCAGGCCATTTCAACTTCATAAAACACTGAGACATCTTAAAGATCTCTTCCTTTTATTTATTTTACATTGTTTCCAGGAAACCTCTACAGCATGGTTCTAATTATGTCTTCTAGATGTTTCCACATGCTTGCCATCTGGTTAACTATGAAGGTCAGGGTTGAGGCATGGATTTCAAGAAGTGAGGGATATAAACCTAGATAATCAAGGACAGGGACTACTCAGAGTCACTGAGTCACGTTGTGCTCAAGAAGTCAAGTTCATCTTTCTCCACCACGTCTGCACGTGTCATCTGTGTACCACTGAGAATCCAGGAATCAAAAAAGACATGACTTCAGGAAGGAGACAATTTTCCAGATGATTAAAAGATGAGTAGGAAACATGAAATTTAAAATCTTCTTGGGGCTGGGGATGTGGCTCAGGCGTTAGCGCGCTCGCCTGGCATGTGTGCGGCCCGGGTTCGATCCTCAGCACCACATACCAACAAAGATGTTGTGTCCGCCGAGAACTAAAAAATAAATATTAAAAAATTCTCTCTCACTCCTTCTCTCTCTCTCTCTCACTCTCTCTTTAAAAAAAATAAAAAATAAATATAAAAAAATAAAATCTTCTTGAGGGTAACTACCGATAGCTTCAAAATCTGCTCTGTTGTGCTGTAACAAATTATTTAGCTCAAGTGTTCTGTTTCCTAGGTTTTGAAGCCTTACAAACTTGGGCCTCATTCCTCTAATTAATGTTCGCCAGCAAGTTCCCAAACCCATTTCCCCTGGCTGAATTCTCATGGCATAGCTTTTGAATGTCCTTGCCTTGGAAATATCAGACATCTGTACCTCAGCTCTCTCATTCCATTACTGTGACATTTATTGAGTGCTGAAATGTACAAGCTTATATTGGTCCCTGGTGGTGTTAGGACCCAGATGTTAGTTAGTCTGTCTCCTTACTCTTCTTTAAAGGTACCACTTTCACACTGAGCTCACTGAAATGCAGCAGAGGTCCAGTCTGTTCAGTGCAGGACTATTTTTATCTCAGGGGGAGGGAATGTAGGATGCAAGTTATACACAAGAGATAAATTATAGGCACACAGTTTCTGGTTGCTCACTTAACTTGAACAGGTTTATATATGTGAAAGAATATCTTGGAGACTTGTTGTCCCTCTACCTCAGATTGTTGATTCCTTGACTTTATTTTTTTGCTTGTTGGCTTTTTTGCTAGTTCACTGGTACATTTCATTCCATCGAACAAGGCTCAACTTTACTTTTTATTCTCTTTAAATCCTGGAACAAGAAACAATCCTGTTCCAGGATTTAAAGGGCTAGGAATACAGACCAGCTCTTTAATTAGAGAACCAAACTCTCCAGTCACCTGAAGAGTAGGCCAAGATTAGCCTTGTGATCTTTCCATTTATAATTTTACTATTGCATTTCTCTCTGTTTTAAGAACATTGCATTCTGATCATCATTCTCTGTAAACTATTTCTAGACACAGTCACCACATTCTGACAATCATGTGCTTTATTTCTTCCTTACACCTTTCTAAACCATGAAACTATCAGCTCCTGGAGACAGTGATTTTTGCTTTGACATCTTGAAATTCCCAATGCAAAGTCCAGGGTGAACATGAGTGAATTACACAGTTTTCAATTGTTTATACTTCTGTGTCTGTGGTTTCCCTCATTAGCATCTTCCTCCAACATTACGTTGGAGATGTTTTGGCCTCATCTACCTACCTTATTTTTTCTCTCCTTCCTTCCTTCTTGTTTTTGCTTTTTGTAATGGGGATTGAACACGGGGCACTTTACCACTGACCTACATCCCTCACCATATTCATTTTTTAATTTCGAGATACAATCTTGTTATGATGCTGAGGCTGGCTACATATTTGCTATCCTCCTATTTTAGCCTCCAGAGTTCCTTGTATTACAGGCATACACCACTACATCTGGTGTTGACTGTGGCCTCACCTTTCTGGGAAGCATTTTCAGCTCTGTCAAGGTACATACATTATATCCATAGTCAACAGGCTACAGTTTTGTCTGGTTTGATGTGATTCACTACTGCCAAAATCTCTCTGCCTTATGACTTAAATCATTTGGATCTATCTAGCTAGAGGGAACATGCTCCTCTGCCTTCTCTTTCTTGTATGCTACCTCTATTCTTCCACCCCCCACCCAACTCCCCACACTGGGGATGGAACCCAGGGCCTTGAGCATGCTACCCAAATGTTCCGCCACTGAGCTTAAAACCCAGCCCCACCTGTATTCTTTGACATGCATACAATTCCAAAGTAAAAAAAAAAAAAAAAAATTGAAACAGGCTAGGTAAAAAGTCACATGAGAAATGTTTCTCAGCAAAAGCCCAAAGTTCTGGAGCAGTTTGCTGGGAAACCAGCAATATCTTCAGGATGTCCCAACAAAAATCGTTATACTACAGGAATAAAAAATCAATAGTGGATTTATTTGGTTCCCAGTGCCTTGTCTTCATCGGGCCCCACGAGATGACTCTCCAGAAGCATATTGCACCAGGTGCCAGCACATTTCCCCATTCTCTCAATAAGCCAGCTCCGGGTTTCCTTATTCGTGTCTGCTCCATCTCCTCACGCACCCTTTCTTCCCATACCAAGACAAAGACTCCACATTGTTGCTAAAGCAGCTTTTATTTTGGCAGCTTTAGGATTTCACCATTATGCTTTTGTTTCCACGGAAAGAACGTCCTCCCACGCCCTAAACTGAAAATGACTTTCGCATTAAGCCAAAGTTTGTGCTTCTTCTTACATAACAAATGTGTACACCACCCACCTGCTTCTGGGTTACTTTCCATCTGTTCTTCAAGACAAATTCTACTACATGCATATTTTTTTAATTATCTTTTTTCATATTATGGACATTGTGTCTTCATGTAAATGGGATTTTTTTTCACCAACTTGGGCCACCTTTTGAGACAACTACGTTGTGTCAATTGATGGATAGAACATCCTGATTATGAAAGGCCAATTGTTCTATTTGTCTTATTTATATGGAATATTTCTGATAAGCAGCAGGTAATGTAGATTTTTAAATAATCACTGGGATTGTAAGTTTTTTTGGAAAAAAAGGCAAAATGTTCCTCCATGAGACCCAGTTGGACCAGAAAGTGAAGGGTCATGAAAAATAATATTCCTACAAGACAGCTCCCCAGGAAAAATGGAGGGATAGTGTGACTTGGGAGGAGGGACATAGCAATTAGCCAAACATTAACCGTCTCCCAGTATATCCTTTCCCAGTAACAGTGGGCCCCGAGGGAAAAAGCAAACTTTCATCCCTTCCTGGGTTCATCCCCAGAATCTCCACCAGAGCCAACATTTATCCCTTCCCAACTACAATGGGTCCTGAAGGGAAGAGGTGAATGCTGAAATGTTGGGCCCTGGACTTTTACCCTTTCCAGTTGCAGAGGAATCCAGGTAGGAGAAAAGCAGGTAGTGAAGCTCTAGGTAACAGTGGGTCCCAGAGGAAGGGAAATAACCTGTGGACACCAAGTTGTGACAATGAGTTTCACACTTTTTACAACTTCCTTCCTGACTTACAATTTTAACCTGCACAACTACGCCTCTGACCATCCAAAGGGCATGTCCACAGACTCCAGTGATTCATTCACCCTCATGGTAAACTATAAAACCCAGACTCCTTGTGTAACCCGGGGGACATCTCCATACCCTGAAAATGAGCCTTCCCATGCCTGATGGATTGACTTTGCTACAGGATAAAGGGAAGCTTGCCAATCTGAGGTTTGCGTCCTGTCTCCTGACTGTCATTTGTAGGCCATGTGCTTACAGAAAGTATGACAAACCTTAGGATGTCAGAGCAGTTGGGGCATCCGAGTCATCTCACGTGTTCCTAGGTTCGGATCTCTTTAACAAGAAAGGTACAGGCACTCTTCCTGGAGAGTGTACGTGCATTTAAAATTTTTCATTTTTCGTCAAGTTTTCTTTGTTCCTCTGAGGCAAAAATAAATAAAAAATAAAAATAATAACCCAAGTAAGAAGTATTTGATGTATTTTTAAATTTTGTTCATTTATTTTTTGTGCTAGGAATGGAACCCAAGGCTTTGCACATGCTAGTGAACTGAGTCCCACTGAGTGACATCCTCAGCCCAGGAACACATTATTTAGTTCTATTCTTTTTTTTTTTAAGAGAGAGAGAGAGAGAGAGAGAGAGAGAGAGAGAGAGAGAGAGAGAGAGAATTTTTAATATTTATTTTCTTTTAGTTTTCGGCGGACACAACATCTTTGTTGGTATGTGGTGCTGAGGATGGAACCAGGGCCGCACGCATGCCAGGCGAGCGCGCTACCACCTAAGCCACATCCCCAGCCCAAGTCCTATTCTTTTCATTTTAATTACATGGAATCTAAAAAGCCTTACAGGCAAACTGATTTACTTCATATCCTAGTTATTTAGGCCTAGAAATCATTTTATTTATTCACTGACTTAGAGTAGCCAGACTCATGTTGAGTGACAAAAGATCACTCCACCCCAGGTGACAAACCCTCTGCCCACAAACTCAACTCCTTCACTGCCAGATATTACCTTCTTAAACTAGAACTGGTATCGCCAGCTTAAGAGATTTTCCAACTTCAAAACATGCACAGAGCTCTGAGGTACTGTTGTCTGGGGACCCCGGTTTTTTTGGAATTGACATTAGGATTTTAATTGACATCACAACTTTCAAACTCCATAGGTTTTGGTCAGATGTTAATGTGGACTTTCCAACATGGAGAAACCAGCATAGGCGTACCAAGTCCTGTGAGCTCAGTAACCATTCTGAATTCATAACACTGAGGAGGGATGTTCTCAGACCAAATATAAAAATTCCCCAACTCTGGGCGGTCTCCTCTCTTGAAGTAGTCAGGTCTGTCTTGGGGCATATTTCCATCTCACTAAATAAACCCTATATGCTTTCCTTGTGTCTCCCTACTGAGTTCTTTCTACCAGGAAGATGAGAACCAAAGAAACCTTATCTGGTAACAACTGACATATATTTCTTTACTATAATAGATTGTCACTATTTTTAAAGTATGTTTGAATATTTCCACTTCTTTTTTATTGTATGTTTGAATATTTCTAACTTTTTTTTTTTTTTGTACCAGGGACTGAACCCAGGAATGCTTAATCACTAAGCCACATCCCCAGCCCTTTTTTGTAAATATTTTGAGACAAGTTCTCTTTAAGTTGCTTAGGCTGTTGCTAAGTTGCTGAGGCTAGTTTTGAATTCACAATCCTTATGCCTCAACCTCCCGAGCAGCTGGGATTATAGGTGCGTTCTATTGTACTTGGCTGAATATTTCCACTTCTTTATTGATCAATACATATATGATAGCATTACATTTAATTGCTTACATTTATCAGTAAGTAAACTATATTCCTAGGGGTTAACTGGTCTCTAAGTTAGTTCCCAAGGGAGGAATATTCAGAATACTTTTTAAGTTTCTTTAATCATCTAGCCCCTTGTGAGTCAATGATTTTAGAATTTTGTTAGTTATTTACTATTGTTCTTGTTGTTACATTTACAATTATTATGATTAAGAATTTAAAGAGATAAGCCTTCAAATTGATTTATTAGAAGGCAGCATTGATTTTTCTTTTCTCTGAAACTGTCCACTCTATTTTTTACTATTGAAGCATATAAAATATTACAGGAAAAAAGTATCTAGATAAATACTACAAGAAAGATGAGGTGAAATTAGAATTTTCACAGCTTTTCTCTGTTCCCTTTTGTACATGGTGTAATTCCTGACTTTCTAGCACAAAGTTGGGAATGATTTAAAATCATGTTAATCATTTTAATGTTTTCTGTTGTAGAGGAAAATGAAATCGTTGAATTTATACTAAAAATAAATCTAACAGATTTGCTGGATTGCAGGAGGTTTGAGTATAAACAACAATCCTCTTGGAACGCTAATCCTGCCTGGCTTTTGACTTTCCTCAGAGATTGTTCTAATAGGTTTTTTAAGCTGCATGTTGGATAATTGTTTCCACAACTAGCACAGATTGGTTTTCTCAAAAGAAAAAATGAAAATGAAAGTTCTATCCAATTAAAATAGAACTATTAATAGTACTCTGTGTGGGAAAGGAAAAGGCTTATACTTTAAGGGCCTGAACAATTTATAATAGAGACACAATTTTTGCAGCAACTGAAAGAGTTGGGTGAAAAATTTAAGGTTTTATGAGAAAATGAAAAAGTACATCATTCAGCTATGGTGAGAACATTAAAGCCCAGGCAGAGAGGGACAGGTGCCTTCTGTGTAGGTTCTAAATTTGTAATGCAGGAAAGATGCTTCAGTAGGCAAAGCCCTGAGTTCACTTCTGCATTTTGGTTATGGCAAAGAGGAAAATATCCCATTCCCAATATATATATATATACACACATACATAGAGTTATGTGTTCATGCAAAAGTTACATTTAATTGCTTACATTTAATATATTATATAGAGATATATTTATATAAAATGGCTATATATATATATATATATATATATATATGCCCCCATATATGTGTATAGGCATATTTTTAATTTTATGTCTATATATGTGTACAGGCATATTTTATATATATTATATAAATGCATTTACTATATATTAATATATATTTATATAAAATACCTATATATAAAGTATGCTTATACATATGTATATGTATGTAGGCATATTTTGGGTGGTTATTCAGAGAAACTGCAGACTTTTGTAGATACAGAAAAGGCCTTGAAAAGCTGCCTTTTTGTGCAAAGAAGTCTACATCTACTTACATTAGTAAAGTAGAGAGCAAATGCATATAGGGGCATTTCTATCTGAAAAATTCTACCTCCACTCCCTCCTATACTTAACCATTGTTTATCTCAGGAGGGAACTTTTCACAAAAAGAGGTTGGGGGTCTGGCAGTTGGCCCTAACAGGGATGATCACATGACCACAGATGACTGTTACCTGGAAGACTTGGTCTGCATAGAAGGTAATCTGTCTTACTGTGCACATCCTCGCATCTGCCTTCTGTAGCCTGTGCCACTTCTCTTCACCCCGGAAGTCCAAGCCCCTGTCCCTTTAAGCTTGCTATAAGGCCTGACTCTCTCACCCCTCTTTGAGACTGATATTCTTATGGTTGGCATGCAATATATTTTATATTATTTCCCTGTTATATATTATTGTTTTATTTCATAATCTACAATTATTAAAGCTTCAGAGGGAAAAGAATAAATTTGAAACTTCCCTATATTTATTTATACCCTATAGGCAAGAGAAAAAAAGATGAACACTATATGATTAGGCGTTCAGCTTTACGATGCTCTTAACTCTTCCTTGCTCTTGTGTACATCTTCCTTTCACTAAATGATTCATTGCTGTGTGAGCAATGTGCTTTGCAATTTCTGACTGTTAAACAATCTATCCATTTATTATATTTTGGCTCAAGTCAAGGCAAATATCTATGTGCATTTAATTTCAAACTTTACAGTTTAGGATTTCAATAAAGTAGGTGTAGGTGCTATCATGAGTCAATGTACTTCTATTATAGCAACCCACTATTATATCTTTGTGCAAACAGGCTTGAGGTCCAAGAAGGACAGACACACCAGTATTAGTTTAGACATCATTATGTAGGTGGTTTCTAATGTGATTCCCAACCACCCACATCAGAATTTTCTGAAGTTTTGTTTGTTGGACTCTTTTTAGGGCAAATTCCCAGTCGTATCAAAAAAGCCCCCAAAATCAGAATGTACGAAAGCAGCTGCCATGAATATATAATTTTAAGGACATACTCTGGGAGTTTTATTTTTAAAAAGTAAGAATATTGCTTTACGGTAAATAGTCAGACAGACAGATGAGGATAAAGTCAATAATGTGGATGAGCTTTTATGTCCTCCATAAAAACCATTGACATTTCTGGTGATTTGTAAGGGTCAACATAAGACCAGCAGGCTTTGTGTAGTAGTTTTGTCATCAGCATGGATATCAAAGTGTCAGAAAATAAAAGTATTTACCCACCAAGACCCACTTTAAAATGTATTGAAAGGAACAAAGCGTATCCCTGATAACTAATTTTAGTGACACATCATTCAAGGAGTCTAAATTGCCTATCAAAGTTGACTTTCCTTAAAATTTAGAAATTATTAATGAAGTCTCTGAAATAATGACATCATTGAAGTACAATATATAAAGTTCAAATGCACATTGAGTGTTTGCCAAGATAAAACATGAACGTGTATTGAGCTGTGAAACAATCATAGTATGTTTCAAATGACCAAAGTCTCCAGAATATGATCTCTGACCCCAAAAGGAAATATGTGCACTTTATAGGAAAAATGCCTACTATATAGGTACATATAGAACATATAGAAGGATAATGTAATTAGAATACCATCAGGGAATGCTAAAACCAGTGGGTAAAAGGTTGATGAGGACCAGAATATTGACATAGCTTCAAAATATCTCTCCTGGATTACTTGCTACTATTAAGGGGAAACTATTAAATTTAAAGTGGTGAATCTTGGCAGATAGTATAACAGAACAATCTGGAAAAGCATTATTTTTAAACAAAACTATTTACACCAGTTCCCTTTGGAAGAAGTTTTTCTGAAAGTCACTTGCTCCTCCTGCCCTCCTAAACTTTTCCCTAATCCACCCCTCCACCATCGTTCAAGTCTCTTTCTAAATTATTTTTTAAATTATTTAAAAATAGTTTTTGTTGTTGTTGTTGTTGTAGATGAACACAATACCTTTACTTATTTTTATGTAGTGCTGAGGCTTGAACCCAGTGCCAAGGTGGGCACTCTACACTGAGCTGCAGTTCCAGCCCTGGTATTCTAAATTTTAAAGAAAGCCCTCTGCAAATGATTCTTCTCTCATCAGCTCAAAAGGCAGCATGGTGGTGCACACCTGTAATCACAGCTATCTGGGCTGAGGCAGGAGGATTACAAGTTCTAGGCCAGCCTGAGCAGCTTAATGAGTCCCTGTCTCAAAATAAAAAATAAAAATCCAAAGAAATGGGGATGTAGCTCAATGGTAGAGACTTTAGTTTCAACATCCAGTACCACAAAAATAAATAAATAAATGTAACTCATTAATCTGAAAAGAAAATGCAGATGCTGACCCCAGGAAGTCAAGGTTCCCTATAATGTAAGGGTGCAACAGAGACTTGGACACAGAGGAGATGTTGCTTTTGAAAGGGGGCATAAGAGGGTGATTCCATGAATTTCTTGTCTTTTGTCCCTGTGTTCCCCTTTCCCTCTCATAAAAGTTGTTTGCACCCCTGAGCCCCCAAACATTATGGAACCTGGGCGATGGGCGACGGTTGGTGTGTGGGCAGTCAGACGAATTCATCAAGACAGAGATAAGCTGTTAAGAGAGTTCACTGGAGGACATACACTGTGAGGGATAGCAGTACACATCAAAACAGCTGCACACAGACTCCAAGAGGTTCTGAGCTGGCTTATATGCACTTCTGAGTTCCTTGTTCACCTTTGGTGGAGTTTTTGCTAGGAGTAGTTTATGCTAAGCAGGGGTGATTGACAGATTTCTCTGCCCTGCCCAGAATGCTCATTGTGCATGTGCGGAATGCTTGTTCCTAGGTTTTAAATCAGATGCATAACATGTGAAAGTAAAATGTATGAGGCCTTAAACAGGAACTTTTGCTTCTTATGTTACTTTGTGTCAAACTTGAGGATCTCTGCACATGCTCTTTGCAATGATTGGACAATCATTTAAAAAACAGTGTCTTGCTGTTTACATTTTGGGGGAAGTTAGCTCTTCCAATAATCTCAACTGGAGTGGGATGAAAAGGAAAACCTTAGGGTCACCTCAGCTCTGCTAATTGAGATGGGGTGGGGCCTGAGACAAGGGCACATTATCTGTCCAGTCTCACCAAAATGGAGATTTGAAATAGAGAAGGTCTCATCTATGTTCCTCAAGATCAGCTTTGAATAAACATTTTTTTTTTCTCCTTCACCAATTCACATCCCTAGCTTTAGAGGAAAAATGAGCAGTAGGCCCTTTAGTTTCTGGTAACAATACCACATAAGTCAAGTTAACAAAGTTAACATATCCAAGTAAAGGGCTCAAACACCACCATATTTCTCTTACAATGCATCAAGAAGAACAGACAAAAAGAAAGCCTGGCCATTCTATGAGCTGGTGAGGACACAGAGCAGATGGAATCCTTCACTGCTGGTATGATAGTAAATTGTTAAAATTGCTTTAGAGATCTATATTGCAATATTTAAAGCTGATCATATAAATTATTTTGTCCCAGCAGTTCTTATGTTCACATGTCAGCAAATATCCACCAAAAGATATGAAAAGAATGTACATAACAGCTTTTTTTTTCTTCATAATACCCCTAAACCAGAAATAATACAACTATCCAAATAAATAAATTGAGACAAAATTACATGGTTATACTATGAAACAGTGAACAACTTTTATAAAAATAGCATAGATAAATTTCATGTGATTAAAGAGACAAGAAATTAGGTATTTTATGATTCTATTATTTAAAATTTTTAAATAAAAAATTAATCCAGAATATTAGAAGTCAAAACAACATTGACTTATGGGGAACAAGAGTTTTGGAATGTTGAAAAAGCTTCTAGAGTGATAATAATATTCCTATATTTGATCTAGATCATGACTTACTTGGAAGCAACTGATTTGAGAAAAGTCAGTGAGTATACACATAAGAGATGTACACACCTCTGATATATTACATTACTTAGTAAGCAAATAAGCAAAATCCATGTACAAAATTTTATCAAAAACCAAAAAAAAAGGGGGCTGGAGTTGTTGCTCAACAGTAGAATCCTCTCCTTGCACGTGTGCGGCCTTTGGTGTGATCCTCAGTGCCACATAAAAATAAATAAAATAAAGGTATAAACAACAACAACAACAAAACCCCCAAATAGCAACAAAACAGCTCAATGAATATTCATGATTGGTATCACCTGACATTGTAAAGATGCCATTCTTCTCTAATTAATTTATGATGTCAGGGCATTTCCAGGCAATATTTCAGCAGAATTTTTTGAGGAGCTGAACAAACTCTTGGGAAAATCATATAGAAAAACAAGGGCTTAGGAATAACAAAGATTCTGTATAAGAAGAACAAAGAGAGAAACTCTATCCACAACACATTCTACAACACTGTTGGAATAAAACAGAATAAAAGAAAACAGTGCAAAATAAATGAATAGTACAAAATAAATAAAATAATACAAAATATAACCAAATATAATAAAATAGTACAAAATAAAGTAGTGCATGGGAACAAAAGACCAATGTAATGCCATACTGAGGCCCAAATAAAGGATAGTTTGTATGGAAAGTTAATTCACACTAGAGAGGAAACAAAAACAAATAACTTTATGAGATTTTGTTTATGGAAAAATTTGCATTGCAGAAAATATAAACAAAGATAAACTATAAGAATCAAAACTCAGATGTGGCAGTCAAAATTAAAAGGCTACTAACATAAAATACAGAAAGTTGTATTTATGATACAGTTGGGAAATACATCATTGAGAAAAATAGGATATTGAATAGAAAAATTAGTAAATTCTCTCTATATAGATCCAAAGGGGAAGTTTGAGTGGGTTAACAAGTGTATAAAAATATCAGTACCCCCACAAGTAATTAAAGCCATGAAATACTTCTTTTTGAGTCATCAGATTAGGCAAATATGGAAAGTTAAATACTAGTAAAATCTGGCAAGAACAGAAGAACATGGAAATCCTCATGCATGCTCTGGCAAGAAATCAGACTGATTCAAACATCAATCCAACATCACTTAATGAAAAGAGTCTACCCAGTGACAAATATGTATAGAAAACTATTCTGCACACATCTTCAGGATATGTCTATACCCTAAAGCATTCATTAAATGCTTCTGAAATACAGTGGGAGTGGTGATGGGGTAGAAGATAAAAATAGAGTTCCCCTACAAAGAGCAGTGACCCTAGTGAGAATGGAGTTTGAGATGAAACTAGATTCTCTGCTTCTGCTGGCAGGTGGGGTCTGCATGAGCTGCAGGCCTCCTCGGCAGTTGTGTTGTTGCTCTTAATAGAGAGCTTTACCCTCCAATATTGCAGCAGAGTCCAACAGCTCACTGACAATTTCTCCTTTCTGGATTCTTATCTCAGGAATTCAAAGCATGAAATCCATAGATGAGGATAAGTGAGTGTAAGAGGAGAGAATGCAAATGTGAATAGAAACAGAACTCCCACAGGGCAAGAAGGGACCCAAGAGGGGATGCTGTTCAACTGTGCTATCCTAGGGGTTTATATAATACTTGGGTCACTACTATTGGTCCAGATTCACACTAATCGGGTATGGAAAAGTACTAATGCTATTGGTTAAAATTTATAATAATTAGGGTTTTGGAAAAGTAACAATGCTATGGGTTAACTATCTTGTCTGAACTTCCATTCAGGTCTAACCCAAATATGTTCAGAAAACTATTCTGCACACATCTTCAGGATATGTCCACTTTCTTGCTGCTCTCTGGCAATCCCAGCTTTCCTGAAAGTTGAAGTCAATGGATCATGGATGCTCAGGAATTCAGAACTGCAGTACTGGTGCTGGGTGGAGTGGCACACTCACTGGTCCTGGGCCTGCCGGCCAGGGGGTAATAGGTCTGCCCTCCATGGCTTGCCTGAGTGCTGTCTTGGAGCAGGCATGGTGCACCTCATGCTGTGACCAGGGCTCACACCCCATCCTTAGCCTGCCAGCCAGTCAGATGCTCCAAGACAAAGGCTTGGCTTCACTAGTTTGTCATGAACTAATTTTTTTTTTCCTTTAAATGCAGCTGAGAAAAAAAAATGAAATTATTTTTATAAACTTTCTTAATTCATCTTCTTACAGAGACAACTTACCTGAAGAGAAAAATCAAAGTGATGATGATTTATTGAATTTTATTACCTTTGTGTTTTTCCAAGGGGGAAAAAACTTATTAATACATGTATAAACCCATAATTTCCCCCATACACCTCAAATTGTGGAGACTTTAAACAGTTTTATAGGTCTAAGAATCTTGCACTGGGTGTCTTTGTGCTAGCTGGCAACATTGCACAGTGGTCATGCTGGTGGGTGGTAGAGCTTTGGTTTTCTGAGCTGTTGGTAGTTCAAGAAATTTATTCTATTCATCAGTTTTTTAAAAATATATTTTTAGTTGTAGATGGACATAGTACCTTTATTTTGTTTACTTAGTTGTTTTTTTGTTTGTTTGTTTTTATGTGGTACTGGGATCAAACCCAGTGCCTCACACATGCCAGGCAAGATCTCTATCTACAACCTGAGCCACAACCCCTGCCCCATTCATCAGTTTTGTAGCTATGAAATATACGTAATGATTGCCCTCCTATTATTTAATATACATAAATTTAAATCAAGTGATTTAAGTACAGGATTTGGCATATTGCAACCTTTCAAGGAATATCAGGTAGTACTTTCAGATTCTGCTAAAAATGCCCTTATTCCTAGATTTTTCTTAGTATTTTGGTCTCCAACGAAGCAGATTTATCATAACCTTCAGGAGTCATTCACATGTCCAAGCTTCTCTCATCTATAACAATTTTTCTTACTTTACTCTCCTGAGTTCTGTGTTCTCATTTTTCTCTCATAGTAAAGTTTATCTTTTCCAGGAAGACTATTAGAAAACTCTGTGAAGGGAAGCATTACCATATCTGCTTAGTTTAAGGATTTTTTTCTGTTAATAGCAAATATTTTCCATTTTAATCTTTTTAAAATTTTAATTTGTTATATATGACAGCAGAATGCATTGCAATTCATATTACACATCAGAGCACAATTGTTCATATCTCTGGTTGTATATAAAGTAGGTCACACCATTCCTGTATTCATATATGTGCTTAGGGTAAAGATGTCCATCTCATTCCACCATCTTTCCTACCTCCATACCCCTTCCCATTCCCACCCTCCCCTTTGCCGTATGTAGAGTTCACCTAATCCTCCCATGCCGCCCCCCACCAACCTGCCACCACATTATTAATCATCATCCTTAAATCAGAGAAAAATTCAGCAGTTGGTTTTGGGGATTGGCTAAGTTCACTTAGCATTATATTCTCCAACTCCATCCATTTACCTGCAAAGGCCATAATTTTATTCTCTTTTAATGCTGAATAGTATTCCATTGTGTATATATACCAAATTTTCATTATCCATTCATCTACTGAAGGGCATCTAGGTTGATTCCACAGTTTAGTTATTGTAAATAGTGCCAATACAAACATTGATTTGGTTGTGTCCCTGTAGTATGCTGTTTTTAAGTCCTTTGGTTATAAGCCAAGGAGTGGGATAGCTGAGTCAAATGGTGGTTCCATTCCCAGTTTTCTAAGGATTCTATGTACTGCTTTCTATACTGGCTGCATCAATTTGCAGTCCCACCAGCAATGTATGAGTGTGCCTTTTCTTCTACATCCTCACCAACACTTATTGTTGTTTGTATTCTTTGTAGCTGCCATTCTGACTGGAGTGAGATAAAATCTTAAGATTTGCATGTCTCTAATTGCTAGAGATGTTGAACATTTTTTCATATATTTGTTGATTGATTTGTATATCTTCTTATGAGAAGTGTCTGTTCACTTTCTTGGTCCATTGATTGATTAGGTAATTATTATTATTATTTTGGGGTGTTAAAATTTTTGAGTTCTTTATATATCCTAGAGATTAGTGCTCTATCTGAAGTGTGTGGGGTAAAAATTTGTTCCCGAATTGTAGGCTCTCTATTCACCTCACTGATTACTTCTTTTGCTGAGAAGAAGCTTTTCAGTTTGAATCCATCCCATTTATTGATTCTTGATATTAATTCTTACACTATAGGAGTCTTATTAAGGAAGTTGGAGCCTAATCTGACACGATGGAGATTTGGGCCTACTTTTTATTCTGATAGGCACACTGTCTCTGGTTTAATTCCTAGGTCCTTGATCCACTTTGAGTTGAGTTTTGTGCATGGCGAGAGATAGGGGTTTAATTTCATTTTGTTGCATATGATTTTCCAGTTTTCCCAGCACCATTTGTTGAAGACTATCTTTTCTCCAATGTACATTTTTGGCACCTTTGTCTAATATAAGGCAACTGTAATTATGTGGATTAGTTTCTGTGTCCTCTATTCTGTAACATTGGTCTACAAGTCTATTTTGGTGCCAATACCATGCTGTTTTTGTTACTACTGCTCTGTAGTATAGTTTAATGTCTGTTATAGTGATGCCACCTGCTTCACTCTTCTTGCTAAGGATTGCTTTAGCTATTCTGGGTCTCTTATTTTTCCAGATGAATTTCAAGACTACTTTTTTCTATTTCTATGAAGAATGTCATTGGGATTTTGATTGAAATTGCATTAAATCTGTATAGTACTTTTAGTAGTATGGTTATTTTGACAATATTAATTCTGCCCATCTAAGAACAGGGGAGATCTTTCCATCTTTTAAGGTCTTCTTTGATTTCTTCTGTAGTGTTCTGTAATTTTCCTTGTAGAGGTCTTTCACTTCTTTTGTTCGATTGACTCCCAAGTTGGTTTTTTTTTTTTTTTTTTTTTTTGAGGCTATTGTAAATGGGCTAGTTTTCCTTGTTTCCCTTTCAGAGGATTTGTCACTGATATACAGAAATGCATTTGATTTATGGGTGTTAATTTTATATTCTGCTACTTTGCTGAATTCATTTACTAGTTCTAGAAGATTTCTGGTGGAATTTTCTGGGTCTTCTACATATAGAATCATATCTTCATCAAATGGTGCCAATTTAAGTTCTTCTTTTCCTATTTGTATCTCTTCAATGTCTTTCATCTGTCTAATTGCTTTGGCCAGTGTTTCAAGAACTATGTTAAATAGAAGTGGTGAAAGAGGACATCCCTGTCTTGTTCCAGTTTTAGAAGGAATGCTTTCAATTTTTTTTTTTTTCCATTTAGAATGGTGTTGGCTTGGGGTTTAGCATAGATAGCCTTTACAATGTTGAGATATGCTCCTGTTATCTCTAGTTTTTCTAGTGTTTTGAACATGAAAGGGTGATATATTTTGTCAAATGCTTTTTCTGCATCAATTGAGATGATCGTATGGTTCTTATCTTTGAGTCTATTGATGTAATTAATTACATTTATTGATTTCTGTATGTTGAACCAACATTGAGTCCCTGCGATGAATCCCTTTTGATCTTGTTGCACTATCTTTTTGATACGTTTTTGTATTCAATTTACCAGAATTTTATTGAGAATGTTTGCATTTATGTTCATTAGAGTTATTGGTCTGAAGTTTTCTTTCTTTGAAATATCTTTGCCTGATTTTGGAATCAGGGTGATATTGGTCTCATAGAATGAGTTTGGAAGTGCTCCTGTTTTTTCTATTTCATGAAATAATTTGAAGACTATTGTATTAGTTCTTCTTTAAAGGTCTTGTAAAACTCAGCTGTGTATCCATCCAGTCCTTTGCTTTTCTTGGTTGGTAGGCTTCTGATGGCATCTTCTATTTCATTGCTTGAAATTGTTCTGTTTAAATTGTGTATATCATCCTGATTCAATTTGGGCAAATCATATGACTCTAGAAATTTGTTGATGCCTTCAATATTTTCTATTTTATTGTAGTATAAGTTTTCAAAATAATCTCTAATTGCCTTCTGTGTTTTTGTAGTGTCTGTCATGATATTTTCTTTTTCATCACATATATTAGTAATTTGAATTTTCTCTCTCCTTCTCTTCATTAGAATGGCTAAGAGTTTACCAATTTTATTTACTTTTTCAAAGAACCAACTTTTTGTTCTGTCAATGTTTCCAATTGTTTCTTTGTTTCAATTTCATTGATTTCAGCTCTGGTTTTAATTATTCCCTGTATTCTACTGCTGTATTCTACAAATCTACTGGTGTTGATTTGTTCTTTTTCTGGGTCTTTGAGATGTAATGTTAGCTCATTTGTTTATTGACTTTTTCTTCTTTTAAGAAATGAACTCCATGCAATAAACTTTCCTCTTAGTACTGCCTTCATAGTGTCCCAAAGATTTGGATATGTTAAATCTCTGTTCTCATTTACCTCTAAGAATTTTTTAATCTCCTTCTCATGTCTTTTGTAATCCATTGTTGATTCAGTCTCCAGATGTTGGAATAGCTTTTATTTTTTATTTTATTATTCATTTCAAATTTCATTCCATTATGATCTGATAGAATTCAGGGTGGGGTCTTTATTTTTTTTTTATAATTGCTAAGAGTTGCTTTGTGGCATAACATAGGTCTATTTTAGAGAAGGATCCATGTGCTGCTGAGAAGAAAGTGTATTCACTCATTATAGGATGAAGTAGTCTATATATGTCAGTTAAGTCTATGTTATTGACTGTATTATTGAATTCTATAGTTTCTTTGTTCAGCTTTTGTCTGGAAAAATCTTTCCAGTGGTTAAAGAGGTGTGTTAAAGTCATACAGAATTATTGTGTTGTGGTCTATTTGACTCTTGAACTTGAGAAGAGTTTGTTTGATGAACATAGATGCTCCATTGTTTGGGACATATATATTTATTATTTTTTATGTCTTGTTGATGGATGGTTCCCTTAAGCAGTACGAAATATCCTTATTTTCCCCTTTGATTAATTTTGGCTTGAAGTCTACTTTACTTGATATGAAATGGAAACCACTGCTTGCTTCCATGGTCCATGAGAGAATTATGACTTTTCCCTACCTTTTACCTTCAGACTGTGGATATCTTTTCCTATGAGTCTTCTGGAGGCAACACATTGTTGGGTCTTTTTTTTTTTAAATCCAATCTGCTAGTCTATGTCTTTTGATTGGTGAGTTTAGGCCATTAATACTCAAGGTTATTATTGAGATGTGATTTGTATTCCCAGCCATTTTTGTTTATTTTTGGCATCTAACTTGGTTTCTCCTTTGATTAATTTTTCTTTTAGTGTAATACCTCCCTTTGCTGATTTTCATTGTTGTTTTTCAATTCCTCTTCATGGAATATTTTGCTGAAAATGTTTTGTAGTGCAGGCTTTTTAGTAGTAAATTCTTTTTATTTTTTGCTTATCATGGAAGGTTTTTATTTCATCATCAAATCTAAAACTTAATTTTGCTGGATATAAGATTCTTGGTTGACATCCATTTCCTTTCAGAGCTTGGTATATGTTGTTACATGATCTACTGGCTTTGAGGATCTGAATTGAAAAATCTGCTGAGATACGAATTGGTCTCCCCCTATATGTGATCTGATTTCTGTCTCTTGTGACCTTTAAGATTCTATTCTAATTTTGTATGCTATGCATTTTCATTACAATGTGCCTTGGTGTGGATCTATTGTAATTTTGTATATTTGGTGTCCTGTAAGCCTCTTGTATCTGATTTTCCAAATCATTCTTCATGTTTTGGAAATTTTCTGATATTATCTCATTGAAGAGATTGTGCATTACTTTGGTTTGAAACTCTGTGCCTTTCTCTATCCCAATAACTCTTAGATTTGTTCTTTTGATGATATCCCATAATTCTTGGATGTCCTGCTCATGGTTTCTTACCATTTTCACTGTGTTCAACTTTATTTTCCATATTATATACTTTGCCTTCATTATTTGATGTTCTGTCTTCCAAGTGATCTAGTCTGTTGGTGATGCTTTCTATTGTATTTTTTATTTGGTTTATTGTTTCCTTGATTTCAAATATCCCTGATTATTTTTTTCCATAATCTCTATCTCTTTTTAAAAGTAGTCTTTTGCTACCTGTGTTTGCTCTCTTATCTCTTTATTGGTGTGATCAATGGATGCCTGTATTTGCTCCTTTATCTGCTTATTTGTGTCATCAATTGTTGTCTGTATTTGCTCTCTTATTTCTTTGTTGGAGTGATCAATTTTTGCCTGTATTTGCTCATTTAGGTCACTTATTAATTCATATATCATTTTAATTATTAACATTCTGAATTCCTTCTCTGACATTTCTTCATCTGCACTGTCCATGGGTTCTGTTATTGTAGTATCCTTGTTCGGTTGGGGCAATTTCTTCCCTTGTTTTTTCATGTTGTCTATGTAATTGCCTTTTTTATAGTGTGGATCTAAAGTATTACAATTTCTATCCTATTATCTTGTAGTATCTGTGCAGATTACCTGTATCTCACCTTGGTGTTGGACTTCCAGACCCTGCTTGTGTCCCAGGATGGATCTTACTTCAACTATACATGGTGGCGACAATAGCAGGAGGTAACTTGGGATAGCAATGGAGGTGCCCCAAGATGAATGCAATGTCTTTCAAAGATGGGTCTTAAAGGGTGGGCCTTTCATTGGCTTTGGGATGCCTGCTCCAAGATGCAGTGGCTTCTAGGCCCTGTCTGTTGTCCCAAGATAGAGGAAGGATATGGGGAAGATTATGGTGATAGTTGCAGTGTCTCAAGATGGAAGTGGATTAGACCTGGACTCCCAGTTATTGTTGTTGGTGATGGTGCAGATCCATGCCTACCCTGAGCCCTGACTCCCATGCAGGTTGGCGAGGTGGATTTGGGCCAGACCCGATCTCCAGTGGGTGTCTGCTGATGGGCGGGATGACTTGGGCCTACACTGAGTCTGAGCTCTCTCGCAGGTCAGCAAGGCAGAACTCTGAAAATAACAAACTTTTTAAACCAGTATAAGAATGTGGGAATAGTAGAATAAATGCGACTTTTACTAGGAAATGCAACAATTCCAGAAGAAGATTAACTTTATTGTGAATACTTCCATAGGTATTCTTTAATCTCAAAGAATAATAGAACAGATTCTTTCTGTCATTTTATACAGTCACTTAATATTTCAAAGTTGAAGGGGAGATATATAAAGTTGCTGGATCAAAGAAAGTTAATTATCTTGCACTCAAGAGAATTATTTATCTTGGACATAGACTTGATAGATGTTGGGGGGTATTATTATTCAGAAGCAAAAAGAGTCAAAACATTTCTAGACAGAGGTATTAGGTGTGTTATATGTGTGTGTTGACTGATAAATATACATCTGAGGTAACAATCATGAGCTGCTTAAACAGGCTGTGTGGATAGGCTTTGTAAAGCTATTTTTCTGCCCACTAATATCACAGTGAGTCTTTAGTGATATTGAAATCTCTCTGCAATGTGCCGCTTCTGAGAGCATTATATTTCAATGGGTATTGTATATACTCATGAAAGAGCACCACTGGATATATCTGTTCTTCAACCAGCTATTGGAAGTATTTTTGTATAACCATTTCCTGAAAATATTGTTTAGAAAAATTCTCTACTTAAAACTCAGTAATTTGATACATTCTCAAAATAAACTAACTAGTTATTCTAACATAACATAATTTGATTTAGAGCATTTAAATAGGTGATACATGTTACCACTGCAAATGGGAAAGGTAGAACTGCAGGAATATACTCTCCATACAATTTGATACTGTTGTTTGTATATTTGTTTCATATTCCTTGAAAAGTATAACTTCCTGTGTAACCACACCTTTTATATTGATTCACTTTGATAATATTGATTCCTTGCAACACCTTCAGCTCCAAGTTATTCTGTATTGAATCCACTTCCTGCAGTCCTACCTGTGCTTAGGCTTAGTATATTATAGTAAATGCTCACCATACCATCTGTGTTCTAGTGACTATTCATTGTTATCCTTATAGCAATAATATGTGTTTTCCAAACTCTTGCCCCTTCCTGGTTTACTTGCTCCCTTTCATGCATCTACTCATTGTTGCTGGCACCAAGAAGGAAGGGTCATGCACTGGCTGACCCACACAGCGGGGCAAAGCAGCTGAGCACAGGGGCACTGTCAGAGGAGGAAGGTGAAAAGATTGACACAGAGAGACCTAGGACTAAGCATGGAATCTGGGATTGATGTCCCTTCAGTCTTTTATGGGGAAAGCTGAGCATAGTCACAGCTTGTCTCAACTGAAATTAGGAAATCCTGGTAGCAGAGGGTTGGCAGGGGTTTGAGCAGGTAAACTTCCCAATTTCTGAGATCTGATAGTGGCTCTCAGAAACCAAAGCCCCATTACAATGAAATTCAAAGGCAACAAATCCCATTGATTGTGTTTAGCATGCAGAAATATTTGAGAGTTGGGGAGGAGAGGCTAACCCAAGTTCAAAACAAGTCATTGCCCTTACCTGCTTCAAACAGAAGTCATTTAATTTATTATTGATTTTTGATCTTTATATCTCATTATTTTCGGCGGGTATGTGATTGCTCCACTTTCATAAGTAGCGTATTTCCCTAAGTGCTACATGTTATAGGTAGAGATGTACAACCCACCCCCCTACACACACACACACACACACACACACACACACACACACACACACAAAGATATTCTAAGTCCTAAATGCCAATACTTCAGAAGTTGACCCTATTTAAAACTACAGTCACTGCTGATATAATTAGTTCAAATAAGATCACACTGGACTGAGGAAGACTACTCTTTCTGTATAACCTGTGTCCTTATAAGAAGTCAACCAGAAAATGCTGACGCAGAAGAAAGATGGCTGTGTAAAGACAGATTCAGAGATGGGGAGGTGCTCATATAAGCCGAGGACCAACTAGAGATACCAGAATTTGGTAGGGTCAAGAAAAGATCCTCAACTACATCCTTTAGAAGAAGCATGATCCTTACGCCATCTTGATTTCCAAATTCTGGACTCCAGAACTAAGTGAGAATCATTTTCTGTTATTTAAAGTAGGTATTTTGTGGCACTTTGTTAAGAGCTCTGGGAAACTAGTGCATTCCTGTGGGCAGGGACAGAGCTGTTATATTCGCTATTATATCCACTGCCTGGCTCAATGATTTCCACAAGGTGGGTGCTCAGTACATGTAGGTGGATAAATATCTGCCTTTCTCTCTAGATTGTAAACTCCCCAAGACCAGAGATCATGCCTATCTCATCTCAGTCACCTTTAGATAGAGTGTCCCTCACAGATTGGGCCCTATGGAAACATGAAGGACCTTCAGTTTTATTTTTTTTTTATTATGGTCCATTTTATTCAAACAAAGTTATATTTAGGATCATGAAAAGAATATGACTCAGGAAGTATAAACTGAAATTCTTTATATATCTCTTCTATCTCCAGAGAGTTACCAACGGCATAATTTTTTTTACTGTTAACTAGAATATTTAAAAAACACAACACTTCACACTTGGGCGGCTCCTATCTGTGGGGTTTGTAGAGTGTTCCTATTGTTCTCAGCTGGCTTCTCACAGGTTACTATATAAACTCTGGAAAGAAATGCTCACTTAGTTTATGTTAGCAAACTGAGTTGCTTCCTGAGTTCTTCCCTTGCCCCCATCAACCATTTTTTTCAACAGGAAAGACTACAGACAGCTCTTTTATTGCTACAGCTACTGGCAATATCAGTGGTACAGTAGATGCTTCTCAAAGGGTTTAGGACTTAACAGTAATTGTAACAAAGTAAAATCACCACCGAGGACAATACAGCCAGTATCAGATTATTGTTATTCAGAGAACAGAAGCCAAGGCAGTACGGTACTATAAACATGCCTCTTTTTTTATTGGCAGATGTTTCATTTAAATAAACATAATCAGGATTGGGGAAGATTCACCCTGGCAGCAGCTGAAGTTCATGAATATTCACTAATCTTCTGATGTCCCAGTTGTTCCTCCAGCTGCTCTGGAAAATAAATTGATGAGGGTGCCCTGGAAGCAGGCAGTCACCACAACGATGGGCCACAGTTACTTCTAATTCAGTCATGTATCAGGAGGACATGTATTTCTATTTATATCTTGGACATAACTTAAAACATGCCCAAGTACCTCTTAAATTCATTTCATAGTCCTCCATCATCCCTCCAAGAGTGCTGGTACTTACAGAAAACTAATACTAATTTTATTTTCTAGTCACTTTAAGTTTGAACTCTTGGATTATACACAATGAGTTTGAGGCAATAGTTATCATTTCACTTCTCAAAATGTAGGAAGGGGACTTAATAGGCTGGGAGTGGGGCTGGTAGAATCTCCCTGATCTTGAGGGCAGAGTGTGGGGGTAATCCAAAAAGAGCCAAAGCATTTCCTCTGCCTCTCGGCTCATCCTGTTTTCCTCTGCAGGCCATCTCTTTATGTTTTATCATCACCCGTGGAGGCTCAATTGACCTCATTATTCTTGTATCTCTGTACATTTCTATTTTCAAGGATCACTAAGGCTGAAAGTCTGTGGGTCTTAGTCCAGTTCCTGAGGGAGATACATGAGTAGTTCAGCTATTCAACATAGGCAGGTGTACACGCTAAGTGGGCAAACAGGACAGCTGAGGCCCAGAGCTTCCACTGTCCTGGGGAGAAGGTGCTAATTGAGAACACAGTTTGCCACTGCAGAGAGCTACCAAGAGGCCCTTTAAAGGTGCTGAGCAAAAATAACATTCTCTAATGCAAAGTGGTATAAATACAAGTTCCACCTTGACCCTTAGCAGATCACACCATTTAATTCTGGCAGCATTTCTTTCACATTCTGACATAACATTTTCTAATATCTGGAATATTTTATATTATATACTGACTTATAGGCCCATGAGCAGAAATACTGTTTATTTTGTATTATTTTACTTGATTATTAGCAGTGCTCTGCTGTTATGTGGCATTACCTCTGTAAAAATAGATGAAATAATTCCCATGATGTTTGACAATTAGTCATAATTCTTCTGGGATAGAGTTTGTGTAAAAGTAAAAAAAAATCCATAAGTTACTTTATAGTTCCTGAGGAATTTCAAAGTAATCCCTTATTTTAATTAACTTTTTTTTTTCAGGGCTAGTTTTTGGAGTTAGTCCCTGACATATGCTAGGTCTTTCACTATTGAATTTCTTTCTGTGTTGCCATTGTTAAACTCAGCCTCCTAACTATAAAATGAGGTTCTGTAACTACTCTTCTAGAAAAATGTTTTACTCGATAAAATTGTTCTTTCCTTGGAAACAGAGTGATCAAGGCAGATTATAGAACAGTGATTTCCTTTGATGAATAATGCTTCAAACAGAAAGGGAGATGTGCAATAAATTTTTCATTAATTTACAGAGATCCATATTTATTGAGTATAAAAGCCCAAATATAAGAGATCATCTGTCAAATGCACATTAGTTAAAACAAAAAGCCAACCAAAATATTCCATGCTTATAAAATAAGAGCGTAAGTATACTGTGATTATTCAAGTACTTATTAGTTTATAATTCATACTGATACTTGATAAATCTATATATCTCACTTATGTACAAGTGGTTTTTTTTTACTATCTCTTTCTAATTCAAGGCCTAATACACAGTAGGTACTGAATTAATATTCACTGAATGAATGAAGGTGAATAATTTAGCACTATAATGGAAATGTCATAAACAGATTAAGATGATCCCAGATTCTCTGTTAAAATTCACCTGCATGACCAGGCAGACTATGGCATCTTGGTGGGAGAAGAGGCCAGAGCAGGATAGGGCCTGTGTGAGGAGAGTTAGTGTTGAGATATGGACCCCCATTTTTGGAACCCTGGAATAAATGCTTAAGAATAAATGCTGAGACATGTAGAAGGTACAGTCACAAGTGGATAGTGAAGGTAGAATCAAAGAAGATAGGTCTTCTCACATCCTCCAAGGACCATGTAGTCACTACCCTCAAAATAATAGTAGTGTTAACCTATTCATAGACAAAAGACCCCAATGTCACAGGATATGGTGTCTTAGTCACTGTAACAAAATACCTGACAGAGACTACTCAAGAAATAAAAAGAATTTTATGTTGGCTCACAGTCCTGGAGGTCCTAGATCAAGACCAAACAGCTCTATTGTTGTATTCCTTTGCCCAGGGCTCTGTGTGGCAGTGTTAGAGAGCATGTGTTGGAGTAATCCATTCACATCATGAACAGGGAAGCAGGGGAACTGAGAGACTGGGGTTACACAATTCCTTTCAAGGGCAGTTCTCTAATGACCTAAGGACCTCTGACTGACCAGGTCCACCTCTCAAAAAGATTCCATACTTCTCAATACTGCCATCCTGCAGACCAAGCTCTCAATGTATCAACCTTTGGGGGACACTGATCATTCTATCACCTAAATATTTGAGTTTAAAATTATTTTGTTCTGAAACAACACATATAAGATTAGGTCCAGAAATCAGGGTATGTGAATCCAGTGGGAAGTTTTTGATGATAGCATATTATTTTGTGGCAATGAGCAGAAGACAGGAGTGAGGGGAATGAGGAGCCACAAATCTTGTAATACCAATGTGAAGTATGAGCATTTTCCTTGGGGACCTTAGAAAATAAATTCAGCTTCCTGGAGATGGAACTCAGGAGTGTCAGGTTTTGATTGAAAATCAAAGCAATATTGAGACAGAATGATAATACCATAAAGCTGGGTTATCTATTTAGATAGAGACATAGAACAATGAAAATCGTGTCTTTTGTTTGTGTGGGTTGCATACTATTTTTAGGTATAAGTATGCAACCCACACAAACAAATGGATATTCCTAGAAATTAGTATAAATAGAATTAATACTTTACAAAGAGAAATCTAATATTATTTATATTATGAGTGACTAAAAGATACTGCTCAGCTTTGTGGCAGATTTGCTCACTTAAAATCATTTGTTGTTCATGCCTGTTGACCTGCTTAACTGGACAATTATGCTCAGGGGGGAAGGAAATTAAAATATGAAAATATCTTTTATTGAATTTCTTTCACCTTGAGAGGTGTGTGGTGGGGAGAGATCCAGGCAGCTCTCGGGAAATCTCGTTTAACTCATTGATCAAAGCAGAATAACCTGTATATTTCCTGTACTTTTAGGTCTGTCATGAAAAGAGTTTTAAGTAGAGGAGCTGGCAGTGGGAATGGACTATCCTAGATAGGACATTAGATGAGGGTTCTGGTTTTTACTCCCTTGGTAATGCCTTAACTCTGAACTTTGGTTGACAGATGTGAAGAATATTAGGTTTACTCTAGTTGATTTCCAGGTCTCCAGTTTTTCCATCTGTACTTCCACAGTGTTACTAAGACTTGGACCTTTTTGACTGCCATTTTTAAGTAAAAGATCTGACCATTTGTGCTTTAACTAATGGCGGCCAGTTCCCAAAACCCCTGAATGACTATTATGTTGAATTCTAAGAAGACAGATTTTTTTTTTTTAGTGAAGCTAAAGAAAATTAAGCTTCAGGCTTCTTTATTACCCCTTGAGATGTGGGAGTTTATAGTCAGTGTAGCATTTTCTAGGTGGGAAGGAAAGTGAAAAGCAGTTATAGTATATTGATTGAAAAGATTCTATACCAAAGATGAATCTCTAAGACTCCAGTTGATTTATTGCTAGAAGTTCTCTCAATTCCTACTCTTGTAAGTGCTTCCCAATCTTTTTGCAATGTCCTCTTCACCTTTCACTGAGGTTTAGGAATCCAAAGCTATCCAACTCTGCATTGTACTGAGTCATCAGAGGACTGAAGACTTTTGATTAATGGTTGTCAGTTCCCAAGGACCTGGACTGTGTTCTTGATGTCCCCCTATGTTTTCTCAAGGTGTGCTCTCTGAGTTTGAGAACTGATCTTCACATAAAATGAACTTTTGATGGTATTCTGAACTTGCCAGAATGATCATTTGATTAACAGATATTACAAAAGTACCTAGATGCAGGTGAATATGTGCACTTGATTTTTAGTTCTATAGCTCTTTCCCTAGCATGAAAGATGCATCTATTTCTCTGTGCATGTTCCAGTCATTATTACAAAGCTGTCCAAAAATTCTGACAGTGCATTAAGTTCTTTCTCTCCCAGTTCCTCTTACATCAATGGTTGTATAGATTGACCCATCAATTCTACTTTTCAAAAGTGAATATGGAATTAAATAAGTCCAGTCAACCATCATTTCTGGAACAGAGATTGATTGGAATGTGATCTCAGTAGCACTTTCCTTACTTATGAAATATATTTCTCCTAAAACTTGAACTCTATTTAATCTTATTATTAATCTTTCCTGTACTTGCTTCCTTTTGCAACGTAATGCTATTATTAAAACATTTTTATTGTGCCATTTATCCTTAAGTGCAAACATTTTCCATTTTATTTTTCCAGATTATTTCTTTTAGTTTAAATCCCTAAAAAGTCAATTTTTAATTTAATTTTCAGATTCATAAAGAGCACATACTAAGAAAGGTTGAAGTGATGAAGTCCATGAAATCTTGCTGGAGCAATAAGAACACTGTGGCCTCCTCTTCTAAGTGAACAGATCAATTTTCAAGATTTACGACATGGGACTTAAAATTGAGTGTTGTTCTGCAGTTGTTTAGGTTAAGATTCATCCAATATTCAAGCAAAGAGGAACAAAGTTTGTTTTGAGGAAACAGTGTCCTCTGTAATGGCCCCAAATGAGTTTTTTGTTAGTTTGTTTGTTTTTAGTTTTTTCCCAATTATTGCTGGACCTTACCATAATCCTGGTAGGTGGAGTAGTTTGAGGTTTCCTCTGCTTGTGGAATAAATGACCTTCACATCTTCTGGGAAACATTTAAGGTGGATTCATAAGAAAATCTATTAAACTGGATATAAGGCCATGGGCACCACTGTTTTAATGATTGATCTTCTCCTGGAAGCAGATAGGCCAAATAGATTGTTATTAGGGTTTACTTGTGCCTCACCCAATTCAAATGTTGAAGTCAAGCCCCCCAGCATTAATACTGTGTCCTTGTGTGGAAATAAAATCATAGGTGGGCCACTAGTCCATTATGGTGGGAGCTATATAAGAAGGAAGGATACCGACACAGACATGCACACCAGGAGAATTCCATGTGAATATAAAGGCAGATGGAGATGAGGGTAGTGCCACAAAAAAAAAGAAAGAAAGAAAGAAAGAAAGAAAGAAAGAAAGAAAGAAAGAAAGAAAGAAAGAAAGAAAGAAAGATCAATGCTAAAGGAAGATACGGGAGAGGCATCCAAATTCTTGACTCTAGAGCTATGAGGCGATAAATTTCTGTGTTTAAGTCATCCAGTTTGTTGTATGTTGTCATAGTAGCCTGACAAACTAATATAATTATGGTCACTGTTCTTAAGCAAATTCTGACAAAGTTATGGCAAACTATGGAAAACCGACTGTGTATTTCACTCAAGAAATGAGTAACATCCAAGAATATCTTGCCTGATGATACTTTAGTTTTTCTGGTCCCTTGTTTTCATATTAATGTGTTCATGGTTATGAGAGACACATATCCATTTATATCTTCTTAAAAACAGAAGCTTGTGTAAGGATTTCACCAGAGTCCTATAATTTCTCCCTTAAAAATAAATAAATAAATAGATAGATAGATAATCATTGATTCCTTTTTTACCTCTAGAGATGCCATCCGTCATCCCATGTTAAAGGACATGACACTGTTTTACTGGAAGCCCCATGCTTGTGCAATTTCCAAACACTGAGTTATCCATGTCACCAGAGCAGGTGACATAACATTTCTTCCTTCAGGCAGAGGGAGGAAGAGGCACAAGAAATATGTAGGTATTTTTTCCTCTACTTTTATAGGGAACAAAGGACATGTAGGTCCTTTGGAAAACTGAGGATTAAAATTCTGTATGTACAGTGTTTACCTGAAATTATATGCTGCAATTATTGTCACTTTGAAGAGCTTCAAATAGTAACATCCTCAAGCAAGGTCATGCAAGAAACGTATGTGCAGAAGGGAGTCAGTTGACACAACAAACCAGTGCTTCTCAATCATGGCCAATGCTTGTCTAGGAGTGGTTTAGAAGAAAAAGATTGCAGATGGGGAGGGCATTGCAATGGTGTTGGAAGAAGTGAAGCTACAGACATTGAGTGGGCAGAATCTAGGAATGATGAACTTCCTTCCTATAATGCACAAGACAGCTTTGTTGTAAATACCAGCATGAACTACTGTGTTCCAACATGGGTTAGTATTTCTTCTGTACTTAACTTTTGTACACTGGAATAACTAGAAGATTTTTATGAATATCCTTCAATAAATCCAAGTCTGGACCAACATGGGATGTGAATGTTACAGAAAATCTGTGGGCATGGAATTCATAGTTGTTGCTGAGTGCAGTATGAATGAAAATATGCTGATATATAAAAATATTTTTTCTGGCAAACTGCATAAACAGAACAGCTGCAGTTGTACTTGAATATGTACATTTCAGCAGTGTTTTTCAATAAAAGTTACTAGAAAGATTAAGTGAGTTATATAAAAGTTGAATGCTTACAATCATGCCTAGTACGTTTGAACCACTTTAAACATCTATTTTTATTATTTATCCACTACATGTGACCCCTGGTCTTTGGACAGCAGATGATAGACATGAAACTGAAAATCCTAGAATGAAGTTCTCTAGGTCCAGGATAAAAATTCTGAACTGAATTTCCTATAAGATTACTTGAAAATCTGTGAAAGGTGAACATCTTGATGATAAAAAGTGTATTGTTGATGTGAAATAAGGGCAATACCAGGTAGCTAATTAAATATATCCTTGTTCAAGTGTCTCAGACAGTTAAATAATGTTCTTACTATGTGAAATGATTCAACTAAAGACAAAATTTCCTGAATAGAAGTTACAGCAATCCTGCATTGTCTATGGAAACAGTAGTGTTCTTCCATGATTCAGTTGCAGAGCAAGACAATCCTGATATTCCTCTGGATCCACACTCACTGCTCACTTTTGCTTCTAGACCTATAGCCAAATAGGCTCCTAGAGGTCAGGTACACTGTGTGACCCACAAATGAGGTGTGCTATACTCCAAAGAACCTTCTTGAGTTTTCTAATTCATGCAAACAGAGGTCTAGGGAACATGTATGGGATAGATTTTAAAGGCATGTGATAACGATAACGGTGTAAGGAAAATAAAATTAGAGGAGGCTAATTTTTTTGATATAAGCCCATAAAGCAGAGATTATGGATTTAATGTAGCAGCTTACAGTGTGTTATCATTTAGATATGAGATGTCCCCAAAGAGCTAATATGTGAGACAATACAAGAATGTTCAGAGGTGAGATGATTAGATTATGAGATCAGTGGCCTAATCTGTGTGTTAATCTACTGATATGGGTTAACTAGGTGATAACTGTGGGCAGGTAATGTGTGGCTCGAAGAAGTAGATCTCTGGGGTCATAACTTTAGGGTTTATATTATCCCACTGATGAGTGGAGTTTTCTCCCTCTACTTCTTTGTCGCCATATCCTGAGCTGTTTTCCTCCACTACACTCCCAGCACCATGATGTTCTGCCTCACTGTTGTAGTCAGCTTTTTTGGTGCTATAACTAAAAGATCTAATTAGAACAATTTTAAAGAAGGAAAAGTTTATTTGAGGGCTCACAGTTTCAGAGGTCTTAGTGCATAGATGGCCAGCTCCATTCCTTAGACTCTAGGTGAGACTGAACATCATGGCAGGAGAGTGTGGCAGAGAGAAGCAGCTCACATCATGGTAATCAGAAAGCAGAGAGACTCCACTCTCCAGATACAAAATATATACCCCAAAGCCAGGCCCCCAATTAACAACTTCTTCTACCCACACCCTACCAGCCTCCAGTTACCACTCAGTTAATCCCATCGAGGATTAATTTACAGCCCATCATTTTTCCTCTGAACCTTCTTGCATTGTCTCTCATATGTGAGCTTTTGGAGGACACCTCATATCCAAACCATAACACTGACCTTGTGCACAGAACTATAGAATAAGTCAACCATGGACTAAAATTTTGAAGCCATGAGCCAAAATAAACTCCTTATCTGCTAAGTTGTTCTTGTCAGGTCTTTTGGTAACAGTGAGGGAAAACTATCAAAGACAGAAAATTGGAACTGAGAATGGGGTTGCTGCTGTGGCTAAGCTGACCAAGCGGTTGAGAAGCATCAGGAACTCATTTGCTAGAGGACTTTGAAAAACTTTGGACAAGAAGACTGAAAAGCTTTAGAAAGTTGCAAATGGAGCTTAATGAGCAATTCTGTTGGGAATTCAGAAGATCAGGTCATGAAATTGGGCTCATGAAGTTACAGAAGGGAAGGAACATTTTATTAGAAATTGGACTAGGGTCATTCATGTTAAATCCTGGCAAAGAACTTGTCTATATTTTGCCCATGACCTAAGACTTTTTGGGAAGCTGAATTTAAAGATGATGAACTAGTTAGTCTGGCAGAAAAAGTTTCAAGACAGCACAGCATTAAGTCATTGGCATGGATATAGCTGGCAACTTTTATTTCAGTTTACTTTGATAATAAGGAGCAGAAAGCAAAGCAGAAAAACCGACTGCATATATTCACTCAAGAAATAAGTAACATTCAAGAATATCTTGCCCAATGATACTTTAGATTTTCTGATCCCTTGTTTTTATATTAATGTCTTCATAGTCATGACATAAACATATCCATTTATATCTTTTTAAAAACAGAAGCTTGTGATAAGATTTCACCAGAGTCCTGTAATTTCTCCCTTGAGCAAAAATAAATAAATAAATAAACAAATAAATAATTCCTTAAGGTTTATCAATGACCTTGCCAGCTGAAAGAAAATTGCTTCTGGTAGGCCTTAGGATAGTTGTGGAGAAGGAATTTGCCAGATCAATAGCTGCATAACATGTCCCAGAAAACTTAGAAATCTGTTTAAGCAAAGAAACCTTTTCTCGTACCATAGCTGAAATGGAATCCCAATGGTTTCTTAGCCTGTAAAATGAGGGCTATTGTTGAAGGAAAGGCCAAATGGAAGCCAATAAAGCTACTTCTATATGGAAACAGTAAATCAAAACCAATATCACTTCCCTGGAGAGACTGCAGAGATTAGTGCCACTATCAAGGACTTGAAAGATTCAGGGTGGTGCTTCCCACCATATGTCCATTTAACTCTCTTATTAGGTCTATTAAGAAGATGGATGGATCTTGGAGAATGACGGTTGATTATCATAAGCTTAATCAGGCAGTGACTCCAATTGCAGCTGCTGTACCAGATGTGTTTTTGGTTTTTTGCTTGAGCTGATTACCATAATTCCTTTGACCTATTATGCAGCTATTTATCTGGAAAATGTCTCTTTCTCCCTGCCTATAAATAAGGCCTACCAGAAGTAATTTACATTAAGCTGGTAAGGCCAACAATGCACCTTCAAAGGTAGATCAACTTTCCAGCCCTGTGTCATTACTTAATTCCCAGAGATCTTTATCAAATGTGGGGGTTCTTCTGAGTGATAAATATATCTATCTCAATTATGCATTCTGGAACTGGGGAAATAAATAACCACAAGATGAGTCTGAAAAACCACTGGACCTACTGGGAATTAATCATCTGACCTCCATAAACCTCTACTTTGATAGGAGGGCCACAGTGAAGTTCTGGATCTCTTGGAATCAACATTAGTTCAGAGCAGATGGTCAGTTTTCCCTGAAATACTTGATCATTGCCTTTTCCTCAATGTTTAATTATCCTGGTAAAAGACCCTAGGTTCCTTTGGGTAAAGTACATAGCATCTTCTTAGTGGCTTCATCTCTTTAACAGCCAGTACTTCTGCAGCCCCAGTTTTACTAGCACTATTCTGGCCAAACTGTAATTTTTTCAAATATTTCCGCCCCTTAAAAAGAAGTGACCCCTTCTTTGGGTTTAGTGTCTTTTTGCCTCATTCTTGAAATTCTTATTAATTCTTTCCATTTGTGCTTTGTAAGTGACAGTTTATGGGACAAGGAAGCATTTGGCAAGGGACTTAAACCTCTACTCATAGAGCATCCTACCTCCTACTTACAGTCGACTGCTGGCTTTCAGTCTCTCTAGGATTTTGGAGACCTGCTTCTCAGAAAATGCTGCTTCCTTCCACTTCCAGTAGAACTTGAGCTCAGGTACAGGGACATTTAGAATCAGGTGTAAGGCAGATCCAGGAGACTGTAATAGTCTGTATTTATCTGGTGATATCCCCATGACCAAGCAAGCATAGCATAGCATTAAATAGAAAATAAAAACCACAATAACAGGTCCAATGATACCTAAGGAGTATAGAAGAAAGGAAAGCACTTTTTATTTAACTTTTTGAACACGGAGCCCACCTTTTTTTTGTGGGCTCTGGACAATAGAATTGTGGTACCAGATCACAGAAAATATCTTCTGCAAGTACTATCATTTGGTCAAGCATGATTATAAAAGATAAAAGGTGTTGTCTTGTATTTCAGATGAGGTAAAGGGTAAGATTTGTCCCTTATGTCTAAACAGGTTTTTTATGGTGTGATGTTTTGATGGAATTAAGAATATTAACAAACCATAGGCATCAAATCTATAGAATTCTACAGATTTGTATGAGAGAGCGAGAGAGAGAGAGAGAGAGGAGAAACAGCTTTCTTTAATTATATTTAGCTATTAATTTGGCAAACATCATTTCAAATGCAATCTTAATGAAAGAACATATCACAGGACTATCATAATGATATCGTAAGAAATTTTGGGAAACAGATATTATGGAGGCATGCTCATTTATATTATTGAGAACATTTTTCCTCAGCATATATTATTTCCTTATTATATTTTTAAAATGATGTACTACATGTTATATGCATTTATGTACATCTATTTTACATACTATACATTGTATTGATCCAGTTTGTGCTGCTCTGACAAAAACACCTGATGAGAACAGATTAGGGAGAGGAAGTTTATTTTGGTTTTAGTTTCAGAGATTCAGTTCATGATAGGCTGACTCCATCACTCTGGGTCCACATTGAGGTCGAACATCACAGCAGAAGGGCAGGGCAGAGGGAAGCTGCTCACCTTATGCCAGCCAGGCAGCAGAGAGAAAAATGTGGAAAGGGCAACAGGGAAGATTAAACCTTCTAGGAGACACCTCAAGGAACCTGCCTCTTTCAAAAACACCCACGTGCCTACTGTTACCAACTGTTGGTTCATTTAAACTAGGATAAACAAAACACATCCAATTATTCACCTCTAAACATTCCTGTCTTGACACAGGAGATTTGGGGGGGGGGGCATCTCATATCCAAACCATAGCATTCTGCCCATAGCCACCAAAAGCTCATGTCCATCTCATAATGCAAAATGCATTTAGTTAAAGAATCCCATAGTCTTAATGGTTCCAGTATTGCCAAAAATTCCAAGTCCAAAGTTTCATCTGAGACTCAAAGTCTCAGCATTACACATATCCAATATACAAAGGCACAGACTAAATATTCCCATTCCAAAAGGGAGGAATATGAACATATAAAGAAGGGGTAGGAAAAAAAATACCAAAATCCAAGCACAGCAAACAGGTGATATAACTCTGAGTACAGCATTCAGAACACACTGTGCAAGAATGTGCTATCCAAAGGGTTTGAGAAGTCCTGCCCCTTTAGCCTTTCCTGTTTTAGCACACATGGACTCTCTTTTAGCTAGACAGAGTCTCTCTGTAGCCTGCAGCTTTTCTTGGGAGACAGTCCATATTTACTGATATCTCTCTGAATTTCTGGTTTTACCATCACAGCTTCCAGTATCACCCTCTCAGGGCAACCCACAGAGATTCCAACCCTGCTACACATTGCCTGGTCTACAAGGCCTTTGAGATATTGTTGGAAACTTCCATGAATCCTTAACTCTAGCATCCAGAATTCCTGCAGAATGAGCCCCACATGGATGATGCCAAGGTCTGTCTGCTGTCAGATTTCCTAGTAGCTCACCCATGAAAATCATGAAATCATGTCTGCAGTATCTTCTGAGTGCCTGGGCAGCTGTGTACCATGAAATAGCTTCATAGGTACCCATGTGAAATCAGGCTGCCCCAAGGTCTCTTTTCAAATGAATTTTCCTTCTAAATCCTTGCAGTGTGTGTGGTCTTGCAAATTCTTGAGATGCCCTCAATCCATGATTCTTATTGTCTCTATGCAAAGTACTTCGCAACCCTTCAGTGGCTATAATCTCTTTAAAAACCACAGCTTCCTTGGCCCCAGTTTTACAAGAACTTCTATAGGTGAACTCCAAGTTTTAAAAGTTATTATTATCCTCCCCCCTCCATGTCTGTCTGTCTGTCTGTCTCTCTCTCTCTCTTTATTTTTTTTTCTTTCTGCTCCTGATTCTCACAGTGAACCTGGCTAAAAGCTGCCATCAAAATCCATGCTACTTCCTGAATGATGAAATTTTCTCTGCCATCACTTTTAAATTCAGTCTTACGTGGACTCAGGACAGAGTCCCTGTTACCCTTGAAACCTCAGAGGCACAGTGTTTACTCTCTGTATTCCTTTTGACATTCTAGTCTTCTGAGATCCTACCAGACTCTTCCTTTAAGCTCTGCTTACAAAATTCTAAGTCTTCTCCAGTGAGCATCCCCAAACTTTTCCAAGTTCCTACTATAAATTAATCCCAAAGACGTCTGCACCACATAGTGAGGTTAGTCATAGAGTCAGAGCCAGGATCCCACTTCTTGGTATGAATGCCTGTATTCATCAGTTGTATGTCACTGTGATTAAAATACCTGACAAGAACAAATTAAAGGGAGGAAAGTTTATTTTGGCTCCTGGTTTCAGAGATTTAGTCCATGATTGCCCAACTCTATTGCTGTGGACCTAAGGTGAAGCAGAACATCATGGTAGAAGGGTATGATGGAAGGAAGTTGCTCACCTCATAGTATCCAGGAAGCAGAGAGGATGAGAAAATGAGGAGGGGGCACAGGAAAGATAAACCCTATCAAGATATGCTCTCAGTGACCCACCTCACAGCCATACCCCACCTACCTATAGTTACCATCTAGTTGATTCATTCAAACTAGAATGGTTTGATGAGTTAATACCTCTCATAATCCAATAATTTCACCTCCAAACATTCCTGCATCACTACAGGGACACCTCATATGCAAACCATAACACACATGTACATAAGGTTTCATAAAACAGTCACGTGAGTATTATCTAAATTAATTTTCTTACTCTCTAATAAAAACTAATGTTATTTAAATATAAAAATGAATTTTCTTATAAAATTGATTTCCAATATTTTCAACCATTTTCCTCTGAATACTTGCACTTCCTTAAGATTATGCACATATTTAAATTCTAAAAAATTCCCAGCCCATTTAAAAGTCTGACAATACTGACAAAGGAAGATTTTCTTAATGAGGTTTCCTGTTTTCTTTTATGTTAAGAATTACACTTAATACAAATCTCACATAGAATATAAAGGTCATAACAGTTGATATTTTTATCTTGTTCACTACTGAAAACTTACAACCTTTTGTCACTATATTCACTATATGGTAGAGTAGATGGTTAATATTTATTTCATGAAAGAATGAGCAATACAATCATGGAAGAAGATCCTTATATTCATTAGCTATTCCTATCATCCTGTATAGCTAACCATCTGAAAACTCTATAGTGTAAACTGACACTCATTTATTTTCACATATATGTGAGCTGTTGGTCAGAGCTCTATATCAATCTGCAGTGGCCTGGTAACTCTACTCATGCTGGGACTATGGGGGTCTGGTCTGCTTCACATATTTCTCAGTCTCCTTAAAAAGAACACTATTGAGTCATGTTCTATGATAGTGATAGAGGCCTAAGACATCAAGACCATTATCGAAGCACTTTGCAGGATTTTGATTATGTCATGTAATAGTCTCAGCATATAGTCAATAGATAAAGAATTACACCTCACTTACTTTCCAATATGCTAGAAAACTAGAATAAAAACCCATGTTATTCTCAACTTGAAATCCAATTCTTTTTACTCTACCATTCTTTGTTTTGATCGGAGTAATATTTTGAAGTAACAATATCTTTATCATAATGTTGTTAGTACTATCGTTATTAGCATACTCATTAGACTCAAGATGATAATAGTGTCTTCTACTGAAACTGTGCATTAATTTTTACATGAATCTTATAAAATAGAAAAAAAATAAAGGGTTTAAATATGGAAAAGAAAGAAAACAAATTATAAATAGCTGCTATTATAAATAGAAAAGAGTACACTCCTTAAATCTAGAGCTGTCATTTGGATGGTAAATTTTCCCCCAAGGCCCACATGTTAAAGGTTTGATCACCAGCTGTAGGGAAGTAGTGGAAATTTTATAAGGTGGGGCTTGGTGGTATGTCTTAGATCATGGGGGGCATGTCCTCAAATACTATCATAGGATCCAGTCTTTTGGTTTTTGCTCTCGTTTTTGCTTCTGGGCATGAGGTGAGCAGTTTTTCTCATCCATGTGCTTCCCACCATTGTCATCTTTCATCTCCACCAGAGAATTAAAAGCAATCAGTCTACCTGAACATTCATGGGAAGTCCCTAAACCATGTGACCAAATAAACCTTTTTTAACAAATCAGTCATTATAGGTAATATCGATGAAAAGCAGAGTGACATATCCAACAATTTAAGGTAAATTAGTGTGTTTCATTAGTGGTCTATATTTTGCCACATAATGAGTCTTTGAACCTTAATTAACTTTAAAATAATAATCATGACTAGTTCATAAAGTCATATTATGAATGAATTCGGAAAAAATTTGAGCATAACTCAGTATCTGGCACATGATAAATACTCAATGAGCAAAAAGAGTAGCAGTTAAAAACTAATACAAGTATCAATGACAGAATTTGTTCTGATTTCAAATTTTTAAAAAAGTCATAAAGCCATTGAAAATGGAAACACATTTTTTAAATTGTCAAGTAACAAAATATATACATCAATGGTTTTCCAATATGACCACAATAACTTACTTGAAACATAAATTTAAAAGAGTTTGTTAACTGTGAAAACAAACAAACAACAACAATGACAAAAAACATTAAGGACTTTGGAATCATCAATTTGAAATATGCAAGATCTACAAGAAGGTCAGTGTTTAACTTAAGTAAAAATAAAAATCTTAAACAAACAGAGCTCTTTAACATGTTACTAATTGTAAAGTCTTCATACTCCCTTTTTAAATTTTCCTAAAATTATGATTTAGTGTATTTTATGACAAAATTTAATAAATAAACTTTCTAGATTCATCATGATGTGATAACATTTAGTTTACATTCCTTCCTTAACCATATAGAAAAAAATGAACAAAAAAATACAAAATAACAATTTTAGAGCACTGGACAACTTGCAGCACAAGAAAGCCAACAAATAAGGTGAATCTAATAAGTGCCCACAATTCACCTCCTAGAGAGTGTTTTCAGGCTGCAGCATAAGGAGTTGGACCCTCAAACAGCCTAATATCACCGGTAAATAAGGACACAGATTTTGAAGCTCATAGAGTCCAGGGTATTGAAAATTTGAGTGGTTGAATACTGCAGAGGATGATATGAGTTCCAGATATCCACAGAGAAGTCAAGTCCTCTTGTACCTTTGAGGAGGATTGATCAATTCATGCATATGAGGAAACAAAACAAGCCATGTGGAATTGTGATGAAGAGTTGGAGAAAGTTTGTTCCTTTTGGTCAGAGTGGAGATGGCTCCTACCACACAGGGCACGGCAGAGGTATTTTTTTTTTTCCAGAACTGGGTTGAAATTTAGCCTTAGATTAGTAGCTGTGTCTGATCTACTTTAACAATACTTGAAAAGTAAACCCCTAAAATGATCTAACTGATTCTGAGTAGGCTCACTGCATTTCAGAAAATAGTTCAACTATTTAAAATAATACAAAAAAAAGTACAAAATAGTGTCAAATTCACAATCTCACATATTTTTTTTACCACAATCATTACCAGACACATAACAGAATATCTAGGTACATTTGTATTTCTGAAAAATAATTTATACACTTTAGTGTGTCCATGATATTGCATGTAACATGCCCATACTAAAATACTGTATTATTGTCTCAGTTCAAACTTTTAATAGAATAATATGATAGTCTGAAAACACAGTAATGTATATCTTATAGTTTTGTAGCTTAGAAGTTTGAGTTTGGAGTACTATCATGTGGGGTTCTGATGAGGGACCAATTCTGGTCCAAAGGCTTTTAACTTCTCTTTATATCCTCATATAACAGAAAAAGGGCTAGCAATGTAGCTCTTATAAGGTCATTGTTTTAGTCAACTTTGCATCCCTGTGACCAAAAGACCTGAAAAGAACTTAGCAGACAAAAAAGTTTATGTTGGATGAGTTTCAGAGATTTTGTCCATGACTGGTTGATTCCATTGCTCTGGGCCCAAAGTGAACAAGAAGATCATGGTAGAAGGGCAATAGTGAAGGAAAGTGCTCAATTCATGATAGCAAAGAAGCTTGTTCCCTTTGGTCAGAGTGGAGATGGCTGCTCCTACCACACAAAAGAAGAGAGAGCTCTGCTAATCATATAAACATGCAAGCATACAAACATATATGACAACATATAAATACCAAAGACATGCCTCCAGTGACCAACCTCCTCCAGCCACACCCTGCCTGCCTACAGTTAACACCTGGATAAACCATACCAGTGGATTAATTGACCAATTAAGTTAAAACTCTCATAATCTCACTGTTTCACCTCTGAATATTTTTGCATTTTCTCACACCTGAGCTTTTGGGGGATGTCTCATCTCTAACCCATAACAATCTCTAATATCATTCATGATTGTTCTATACTCATGACATAAGCACCTTTCAAAGACCTCATGTCCTGTTACCATTACATTACTCATGAAGATATCAACATATGCATCTGGGGAAAGTAGGAACATTAGTCCACTATACTTCTTTATCCTAAATTGAAATTTACCTGGAATCTTGTTTTTCATTTGCTAAATTTCTGATAATAATTATCAGACATGGAAAAAATCCAAATAATATCCATAATCTGGAGAAATATCAATCAATAGGAATAAAATAATAGATTAACATACGATAAAAATTACCAAATTATTAACACAATGGTTAAAATATGAATATGTTAAAGAAGGGATGGAAACGTGAACAGAATGGGCAGATAATTGGAAGATATAAAAAAGATTTCTAGAGATAAAAGTTATATCTAAAATGAAAAACACAGTGGAGGGGATTACCATAAGATGAGATGCCACAGAAAGAAAAAGTAATGAACTTAATGTAGAAATAATAGAAATAGAAACTATCAAGTAAAACAAAGAGATAAACGATGGAAAACAAAAATAACCAGCATAAAGGAGCTTGGCACAATTTAGAGCAGTCCAATACAATTGTAAGTGGAATCTCCAAAGGCATGGGGAAGCAAGAAAATGTAGTTGAAAAAATAATGCCTCAAAACTTTCATAATTTAATTAAAATTATGAAGATTATGGCAGAAGGAGTTCAAAGAAAACCAAGAAGGTCATAAACCTAGTCATGAAGAAAAGTTCATTAAATCACATTATAATCAAATACTTAAACCAGAAATGCAAAGAAAAATCTTTCAAGCATGTGAGAAGCAGAAACACCTAAGTACAGAAGAGCAAAGATATGAATGATAGGATACTTTCTGTTGGAAACAATGCAAGCCAGAATACAGAATTCTATACACAGTACAATCTTTCAAAGTTGAAGGTCAAATAAAACTCTTTAGGGTATTTATAAGTGTGTGTGTGTGTGTGTGTGTGTGTGTATAAAATTTACATATATATATATATATAATTAACAAATTTGCAAAATTTGCTAAAGTCAGTCTTTTACACAGAATAAAAATAATAGCAGATGGAAATCTATAAGTACACAAAGGATAGAAGAGCTACAGAAATGGCAAATGTGTATACAAATGTAACATGTATTTTAAAAATCTCTTTAAACATAATAGTTGTTTAAAGTGAAATTAGTGACAGACATAGTAGAATTTACAATAAATAGAAATAAACTACATGCTAGTACAGGACACAGGTTGACAGGAAATAAATGGAAGCTTAGTGATAAAAGGATTCCTTAATATTAACACCATAATATAAAATTATGTAAATGAAGCAAGACGACACACTATCAGCAATTAAAATCCATTGTAAAAATTTAAAATTTAAAGAGGAAAAGGCAGTATGATAATGACAAAAACACCAAATTAAATAAACAGAGTAAAGCCCAGAAATATTTCAAAGTATAAACAAAAATTTCCTTATTTGATAGTTCACTTTAAATCAGTGGGGAAAGAATGCACCATCCAATAAGTGTTCTTTTTAACTCCATAAGAATTTTGAAACAACAACATTTTCACTGTTTTGCCACAGCTAAATTATTTCAGAAATAGAATAAAGACTAAATTTGAAAAATCATATCGTGTGCAGAGTGAAGGAAAAAATGAGTGAAGATTTGTTTAATCTTAATGTAGATTTTTTATGAATTTTTTCTTTTATCTACTTTATAGAATTCTATCCTTAATATTAGAAATAACACACAAACACACACACACATATATATACACATATCTGTGTGTGTGTGTGTGTATATATATATATATATATATATATATATATATAATATAATTACACATATAAATATGTGTTTTTTCCGATTAGACCAAGAACAAAGCTCCTGAAGTTTTGGTAGCAAATTTCCCAGATCATGGTATTTGCATTTTTAATGTGAAGGTCAAACAGATGTTGCAACTTAAAAGCTCTTTCTTCATGACACTAAACATATTAGTTTCAACAAAATATCATTCTCAGTGTAGTTTTTCCTTAAGAGACTTTAACCACTGTCATAAACACTACTATGTCCCTCCTAGAACAAAATATTAACAAGATTTAGACATTTTAAAAATTAATTAATAACAATATTGCTAAAGACATTGTAGGTAAAAAAGATTAGGAAATTACACACGAAAATGAACTTAAAACATTGCTAAGTTATTTAATCCCCCCAAATGGGATTAAATTAAATATTTGGTATTATATTCTTTACTGACCTAAAATTCCTCTCTAAAAGCGTTTTTTTTTTAGATTACATAATTATGTGTCTGTAATAATTTGTTTCATTATTTATGAGAATATAAAATGAAGAGTTCTTAAGTTCTCCTTCCAGGCATTTTTAGTACCATCCACAATCCAGGAAATTCAGATGAGCAGTAAGATGTAGGATTACCAGGCTAGGAAGGATGAGATGGGGAAATGTTGATCAGTGGGCATGAAGCTGTGGCCAGAAACAAGTAAGACTTCTGGTGTGCAAGGTAGAGAGATTATAGATAACATAATGTGCTATACATTTCAAAAACCGGGAAGAAAGGAGTTTGAACCTGTTTACCATAAAGAAATGATGCTGATATGTTTACCATTTTTCATCACTGTGACCAAAAGACCTGGAAAAGTTCATTTTATCTCATAGATTTAGAGGTTCAGTCCATAGTGGGCTGACACCAGAGCTTTGGGTCCACAGTAAGGGAGAACATCATGATGTAAAGGTGTGGCAGAGGAAATCATTAAGACCTGGCAGTCAGGAAGCAGAGAGAGCTCCACCTACCAGGGACAAAATAGAAACACCAAAGTCTGGCTGGGGATGTGGCTCAAGCGGTAGCGCACTCTCCTGGCATGCATGAGGCCCAGGTTCGATCCTTAGCACCACATACAAACAAAGATGTTGTGTCCGCTGAAAACTAAAAATAAATATTTTTAAAAAAATTCTCTCTCTCTCTCTCTCTCTCTTAAAAAAAATGTGTCTGCACTAAACATGTACAGACTTTTTAAAAAAAATTATATAATATCAAAAAATGACAAAATAATTAGCAAAATATCTGCAGAATGATTGTAGATCTGCAAGATATTAAATTGTATTCCTGAACTTCTTAGCTAGGTGGAAATAAATGCAAATTAAAAAAAAAAAACTTCTAGGATAGGGAAAGATAACTGTAATTAAATAGCCACAGAAGCATTGAGGGACTCGCTGCTACATGGATGTTGGAGAAGCTACTTGAGCATAGAAGACAGTATCATCAACTCTACCATGACATCATCATCATCAGGAAAGATGTCACAGTAAAAGAGTCTTAAATTAACTGGGTAAGCTTGTGTAATTCTCCTCAAAATTCATCAGACTTAATTTTCTCATTTGTACAACACAAATCTCACACTAAACTTTTGGTTAGTTTGTGTCTAGAGAAAGTATAAATAATGAGCCTGAGAAAGGGTCAACCCATTAACTAATAGCACTTTCAAGAATATGGACTTTGCACAGTACGACTGCTGTTTAAATGTTATTGATTATATTAATTTTATTGAAAATATAAGTTTAAAAAATTTAAATAGATTGATCATTATTCTTTATCACATCCTAATTTGTGCAATCCAGTAAAAGTGTGTTTGCCATTGTTTATAACCACTAGACTACGTGTATAAAGTGGTTACTCAAAACATCAGTATGAAGCCAGGTACAGTGGTGCACGCTTGTAATCCCAGTGACTCTGGAGGCTGAGACAGGAGGATCACAAGTTCAAAGCCATTCTCAGCAACTTAGCAAGACCCTGTCCCCAAAGCAAAAATTATAAGGGCTGGGGATGTAGCTCAATGGCAAAATGTGACTAGGTTCAATCCTCAGTAGAACAAAACAAAACAAAAACAAACAAAAACAAGCAAACAAACAAATATCACTATGATGCAAACTATTTTCTTATGTCTTCCAAAGTAAGCTTTTAGAATTAAAATTTTCCCGAGCCCTGCTAGTGATATAAGCCTTTATGCCAAGACTTAAAATTCATGTATTAATACTTTTATTTCTTTAGTAATAACAAAGAGTATCAGGCCATTACAGGTACCCAGATATAATAGTGAACAACACAAACACCAGTCCGAACTTGTAGAACAGAGAGATAATTACTGTATATAAGAGCTACAGGAAATAAACAGAACAGGTTGAGGGCAATCTAAAGTGAGTGGGGTAGTTCTTATTTTTAAAGTGATATTTGACTCTTGAAGGTTACAGACTTACCTATGCCATTGCTGAGGGAAGAGGGAAGAATATTCCTAGAAAAAGGAGCAGTCTCTGCAAAAGTCCAAGGCTGGCGGAGCCTCCTGGAGTGTCAAAGCAGAGTGAACAAGAAGAAGGTAGAGGTGGGGAGGAGCCAGTTTGTAGGTCCTGGAGAAGAATTCATGTTTGACCATGAAATTGTCATTATTTAAGTTGCTTTTTCTTTCTTTTTTAAAATGCATTTTTAGATTTTAAAAGGACCAGAGGGTTCGCTGTATTGAAAAGGCAGCATAGGGGTAACCAAAGGTGAAAGGAACTGAGAGATAAACTAAGAGGTGAGTCTCTAAAGAGGAGATGCTGGTGGCTCCCATGAGCACTGTAACACCAGGGATGGTGAGAGTGGTTGGTGGTTGGAATTTGGATGTATTCTGCAGGAAGAAATCAATAGTGATTTCTGAAGGATCTATATGGGACAAGAGAGGAGATAAGTGAATGTTTACATCTCATGGAAAATTATTATGAGGCAAAGATTTGACTTTTTAAAAGTCAAATGCTACATACTTATGTTGCTCAAAGGATGATTCTTCTTCTTCTTCTTCTTCTTCTTCTTCTTCTTCTTCTTCTTCTTCTTCTTCTTCTTCTCTTTTCCTTTTTTGGTGGAAGTGCTGGACCTTGAACCCAGGGCCTTGCATATGTTCAAAATGTGCTCTATATGTTCAAAATGTGCTCTATTACTGAGCCATAACCCAATCCCCAATTCTTTTAAATTGCACACAGTGAAGCTGCATATAAAGTAAATAAAAGCTTTATTACTGTATCTTTGAAAAGATTGGCATGGAGAGTCCTAGAAAGTAAAGTCTCTATCTCCAAGTCTTGGATAACTGTGAGATGCCTGACTGTCTCTCTACTCTTGACTTTTGGGAGGCAAACTCATTGTTGATGCTGTCAATTTATTTCATTTCCATCAACCAAAGTTAAAGTGGCATTTAATGATTTCATTAAGTGACATTCTGCTGGGTTTTGACCTTGGGATTTCCAAATTTGTGACTTCTCATTTTTCCTTACAATCTCTGTCAGCCTGCCTTGGAGGAGAATTTCATATTACTGTCAAGAGAAAATTACTTTTAGTTCTTTCAGATGTCAAAATCCTGTCATCTGCCACTGTGGCCCATTGTGACTCAGTAAATGAGGTGAGGCTTTGGATCTTTATTGGCATTTACTTTGTTTTGCACCACCTAAGCACAAATCTCTCTTCTACCTCTTTGTGAGCCCGTGTCACAGCAAGTATTGTCGTTTAATTGCTTAGCATCTTCTTGTCAGGGAGGTAGTTTTACAACAAAGCTTTCTTAATCCATAAAGGTTATTTTTTTAACCATGCTCATAAGTGATGTCATATTTAACATGCCTATTTAAGATGAATTAGTAAATATTGATTGATGGATGAACAACAAGCTGGGCCCCTATATTTGAGGGACTCTCTGGGAAGGATTGGGAACTGTTCTCTGGAAAAACACTGAAAAAGTTCAGTGTCCCCTTTGGGTGTCAGCTGATAAGGTCATCTCTTTCTCTTTCAGTGTCTTCATGCTCAATACTGTGATCTTTATGAATACGAGGTATTGTGCCTTCAGGAGGAAAGGAGGAAATAATTCTCTCCTACTTCAAGTAAGGATTGTTTGTTTGCTTTAACCTACTTTTGTTATTTGATTTACTTTCATTCTATAATTTTATAGATATCAGGATCAGAAGATAGAGCCATACTTTTCTCTTCCTTGCAAAGCCATGTCTGATCTTTACATCTGTTCTCTCTCCCGTGAAATGCTCTTCTTGGAAGAATTTCAGACCACTTTCCACCCCTCCTGTGTCTCTGCATCTGCCACTACCTTGTCTGAATGAACCATTTCAGGGTGATAAGAGACAGAGCCATCATGAGAAACCACCCAGCCTTTCTGAGGTATCAGATGCCTACATTACTCCTTGTTTAAAGCAAGAAATAAATGGCCTATTAATTCAATTTAGTCTATTTGAGAGGTAAACTCTTTGAGTCAGATTAGTTATGTCTTAGTTGGCACAAGCTTCAAAGACAGAACCTGAGTTGGTGTCTCCTATGGGAGACTGTGCTCTAGAGCACAACGGTACTGGACTGAGAGCTGGGAGATCAACAGTGCCACACACTGGCAGTGTGACTTTGGAAAGTTAATTGTTCTCTTGTATTTATCTATGACAACTATCCTAGATGAAATAATATTATAAAGGGAATATTCTGGTTTAGGACTCTCCACAGAATTAAACTTTTGATATTTTCTCCCCGATTGGGATGACCAGTCAGAGATTTGTATCTCCCTTTCTCTGCCAAAACTCATAGGTGTGGCCAGGAAGTTTTGTGAACATATATATTACAATGTCACAGTGACCAAACTCATTGGTTGTGCAAGTAACATACTGTACATAACAATCTTGTATTAAGAAAAGCTAACTTCAGCCAAAGCTTTATATTTCTTGGCCCAACCCTATATTCAAAAAGTCAGGAAAACATTATATTATATTCAGTGAAAATAATTACATTCCAGTGGAAAAAGAAGTGAATATAATAACAGTTATGTCCTTAAAACACAAAAAGTGGAAAAGAAGTTGCTGAGTAAAGAAAAGGCGATACAAACTAAGTGTATTCTTGCTGGTTCCTGCAAGAGCCAGAGCAGACTTCATGTAACTGTGATTTTCCTAAATTAGAGGATAAATCTTGGGAGCAAAAAGCTTCAAATTATGGCTTTCGGAGATTTCAGTTTCAGGGTGGTAAGATAGAATGGATGGTTTTGATTCTTATAATTTCTATCTACAAGGCAAGTCTTGCTAGTGGTTCTTTTATGGATATGACAAGATGCCAAGCAATTAAGTGACAATACTTGGATATGACAAGGGAAGTCAGTTTTTCCTTCTGAGCATCATGCCCCTGATGTAGTATTTAGCTGGACATGGGTTGCACTCACTCAAATGGGTCATATATTTCCAGTTTCCTATTAGTAACATCACACTGGTAGCTTGAAATCAATCAAGGGTGGAAGAACTGAGACCAAGGGGATTGGCAAAGGCTCCTACCAGCCCTCCCCACCAAAGTCCATTGTAAGGATTTAGCGGCACACCATGGACCTCATCTCATAAACACTGACACTCATCGACAGCTGCTCACTTCATTGTTCTGACAGATTCATCTCCTGAGGATGCACACACAGTAAATGACATGCTACACTTTCTCCCAGATTCCCAGCCATGACACCTCTGTCTCTTGATTCTATAGTTCCTATATTGTAAATAGAGTGAAAAGCGTTGGATAAGAGAACTAGTATAGAGTAGAAATTACAGATAGATATAGTAATAGAGTGACTGAATCTTACCAATAGGTTCATTATAAGGACTCAATAAATGTAGATTGAACTGAATTGGTGGATTGGTCAATGCATATTTCTCAGGGCATAGGAAAGAGCCAAAGCTATCTAAAACCATAAAACATCACCAACATTGTAAAGGGATCAACTCATCTTCAGACAAATTATTTCATTCTTCAGAGGAAATATGCATGTAAAGTAGAAAATAATGAAATTCTAATCCTCAGCATATAAAAGTGTCAGGGAAAGGATAGGAAGATTGAATCACTTATTAAATTTACACGAGACCATCTTATTTATAACTAAAAAAACATGCATCTTAATGTTTGACAAGAGGTCACCATTTCAATATAAGATCTAGAATAGGCTGGATGTGGTGGTGCGTGCCTGTGATCCCAGAGGCTCTGGAGGCTGAGGCAGGAGGATCACAAGTTCAAAGCCTGCCTCAGCAATGTTGAGGGCTAAGCAACTCAGTGAGACCCTGTTTCTAAATAAAATATAAAAAAGGGCTGGGGATGTGGCTCAGTGCCCCTGAGTTCAATTCCCAGTAACCAAAACACACACACACACACACACACTCACACACACACACACACACACACAAAGTCAGCCCCAGGAACTGTGAGGTGCTAAGCAGCTCAGTAAGACCCTGTCTCTAAATAAAATACAAAATAGGGCTGGAATATGGCTCAGTGGTAGTGCCCCTTAGTTCAATCCCTGGTACCCAATCCCGCAAAAAAGTAAGATCCAGATTAAGAAAATATGATCTCTCTGTAAAAGTACTGATATTTTAAAGATGGAATAAATATATACTTTTCTCTTATATACATGTCTTTTTCAAATAAATGCTATTTTAAGACTAAAGTGAGCAAGAGTGAAAATTCATAATTGAACATTTTTATTCATATTGAAAACAGTGATTATCTGAAAAACACATAATTCTAGAATAGTCTTAGGAATTCTCATTATGACACACATTTTTATAAAGACAGTTTGTATATTTCCTTATTCTTTTAGAGTTTACAAAAAAATTAACCTTTGTAGTCTCATTTCTATTTTCTTATAAAAGTATTTTTTTCTAGTAACAATGAACATTTTTCCACTTAAATTCACAGATTTTCAATTGCTCAATGTCACAGACAGCTTAGGTAATTGGCTTCTGATATTTCTCTCTTTTTTTTTTGCCTTTATTGTCATTGGTAAAAGGACAAAAATAATTCTGATGTGTGGATTTTTGTTTTAATATGCTAATTATCATCTTATACCAATTTAGCTTGATGATATTTCTTTTTTTTAAAGAGAGAGAGAGAGAGAATTTTTTAATATTTACTTTTTAGTTTTCGATGGACACAACATCTTTGTTTGTATGTGGTGCCGAGGATGGAACCCGGGCCGCACAAATGCCAGATGAGCGCGCTTCCGCTTGAGCCACATCCCCAGCGCGCTTGATGATATTTCAAAATGCAACATATTGTTATTAATATTTATAGCATTTTTAAAATTTTGGACATAGTGATTATAGCTACCTTTGAGTGTTTACTATACAGCAAATGCTATGGTAAGCACTTAATGTACATAATCTCATTCAACACTCACAGGGACATTGTAAGTACCAGTTTTACATAAATGAACTGAAATGTGCAAATGATGAATTGTCTCAAGGACATCTAGGAATAGGTGGACATTTGAACACATCATGGATAAGTGTCATTTGAGTGAAGATATTGTCTCACTACTTGATGACTGGTCAACTAAATCTGCTTTCAAAGATTTTTTTAAATTAGTTCAAATGCATTTTAATTTGCATCAAACATTCTTAAAACAACTTATATGCCATGACTATTAACTTTTATTCATTTCTTCATGACTTCCCTCATTTATGTGTCCATTCAAGATTTTCAATAAAAAAGACAATGTCCTATCATTAAGTGCACTGGCTTTGAGATCAGACTAGCTGAGCCTAAATCCTCTTAGCTTAGATGCCATGATGTGTTATATAAGTTATGTATACTCTACTTGCATCAATTTCCTTCTCTGTAAATAGGGATTAAAATGCTATCTGTGACTAATTTTTGTATGAGTAAATAAATGCATACATATACTCAGAATAGTCCTGCGTATAGTATTATCAATTATTTACAATGAGTATATGTATCACTATCTGTGTAAATAGATGACAATTAAACTGTTCAGAAACTTTATTCAAGGAATTAAATTGTACTCTTAAAACCTTACCCACAAAACAAATTCTCATAAGTTATCATGAAAAGAAAAACTCGATGCTCCTAATTTGCTGTTAATTTGGAAGAAAGTATCATGTAGTAAATAGTTTGTTAGATTGAAAATTAGTTCTTCCCTACAAATTTCATTAGCATCTCTATAAACTTCCATTTCCTGTTTTATGAGACTGTTAATATCTAGTTCACAGAATTGCCTGGAGGACTCTTTCTCAACCTCTTTCAAGTTAGGACAAGTGTAGAGGGCAGTCTTATCTGAGCAGCTCACTGGGGTGACCAGGCAAGGCTACCTCACCCTCAGGTCCCTCTGACTGTCAATATCTTGGCCCTCTGGAAACCTATTCCCAGCACCCTATGGAGGAGCTCTGGCCCGAGGAAGTCACATGCAGTGTCAGTGTTTGCCAGAGTGCCTGGCACACAGAGGACACCATGTTAGTTCCACTTGGTTAACTCAAATTAATGAGAGTTTACTGTATTTGATGAAAGTGCATGAATATTACAGAGGCTTAATGGTGCTATTTTTATCACTGTTTTTCATTTTGACTTAACTCTTCATCCAGCTCCTTACCATGCAGTTTTTATTTCCTTGGGATAGGAAATGCAATTATCAAGTGTGGAAAAATTATGTCACAAATTTTAACAATCCCAAGTGGAGCATTCCCACTAGGAAAACATCCACAGTCTTTAAGAACCAGAAATCCTGAGAACAAAGAGAACTGCTTTATTATTTATAATCATTGTTCAGAATATTGCCCCAGGGATGGTCTTTCTCTCAGTTCTTCTCCACTCTAAAGCAAGCTCTATTGGTTTTCTGAACATTTCCCTACTGCTGAGATCTTCAGCTATTTTGTTCTCTGAAACAGACTCTATTTGCTAAAATAACATGTTGTCCAATGTGACAATCTCATCTCTGAATGTGACTGACCATTAAAGTCCCCTTCTCCATAGCTTGGGCATCATCCAGCTTCCTGCAGGGGTAAAGGGGTGAGCTGTCTACTTCTTTTGTGACTCATTTTGATACCAGCATTTTCTGACACAGAAGCCCTACTGAGTTTCTTTGGAGACATCTCCTCTGATTGCCAATGACCAAGAAGAGAACTTCAATTTCCAGATGGTCACGTTATGACTCCTTGCTTAGTCCCTCTGATTAAGTTTGAGCATTACTGACATCTTTCTTGAGATCTTTCAATACAAGGTTTGAAATGAGATCTTCCATTTGTAGGTCCACAAGAAACATACCTGAAAAGTATAGTTAGTGGCAGAGCAGTCTCTTTCCAAAGCATAACCCCAACTTTGTTATAAAAAGTCACTTGAGGAAGCTTCTCACAGCTGATATTTCTCAATTATAAGATATTCATTCACTTCATCTTTTTAATGCAGGGGCCACATAGTCAGTTCTTATGGTGGTGAATTCAAGCTCCTCACTAGTTTTGAGGTAAACAAGGTGCTTTATTCCTGTGGTCATGATGGTATGGGATGGGGAATGGGGGTATACTGCACTCTCTCTCCAAATCTTTGCCCAGTTTCAACTATTCCAACTACTTTAGTTTCAAATCTTTTGTACTTTCTGTGAGTGCCCATGGGTTACACAGTAGTATTTTTTTAACCTTTTCTGTTTGTTCTTCATGGCTGCCCTAATATCTGTTTTTTTGATATTTATTTTTTTAGTTGTAGTTGGACACAACACCTTTATTTTATTTATTTATTTATACGTGGTGCTGAGGATCGAATCCAGGACCTCCCACATGCCAGGTGAGTGCTCCACCACTAGCCATGACCCGAGCCCCTGCCCTAATATCTTCCTTGGGAATGAGAGACTGGTTAATGGCTGTCACCTGAAGTCTATCATTAAGACAAATCTGAATTATTTATTATATTCAGGAAATTTAATTGTTTACATATATGAGTTTGCTCAGGTAAAATATAACTGCCTTAAAAACAGAAAAAAAAGAAATCTCCCTTTTAAAAACTAGTGGCTTATACAGAATTTCTCTCAGGGCTGATACTATAATTTTGGATAAATTTGTCAATAGATTGAATCATTAGCTAAATTATCTTAAAGAACATAATGACATGGTTAGATGATGTGAAGTTGGAAATAATGTTTATAATTTTAGTATGAGAGATTAGATTCGTGGCAGCCCCTGATATGATATTACAGGCCAGATAAATAATTTTTTGCTGGTTCTCCAAGCCTGGGAAATTTGCCAGATCCTAACTGATTATGCTGCAATCAGGACATCCTGGTGCCTTGGTTGCCTAGCAACCATTCTCCTCCTTTTTTTTTTTAATTCTTCCAGGGGTGCAAAATACAATGTCAATTGGGATTGGCGTTGGCAGATAAGAAAGTCAATTTCATTACATCAGTCAGGGCTTGTTTGGAATGGACACAGTCTGAACTTCAATGTCAGACAAATCCAAATTCAAATACTGACCTTGGAAAAGATCATTAAGCTCTCTGAAGAGAGCTTGCTTGAAAACCAAATCTTACATTTCAGGAACATGTTCACAGTATTCTAAGTGGAACTGCCCCACTCACAGTTCACCACCCAAGAAGGCACCACTTAGATATTCTTTACATGGAAAAAAGTCTCTTCTCTTGCAGAAGTCAGTTGTCATGGGTTCTAGGAGGGACCCAATCAAGGTTTTGCCAATAACCCAGTGGAGTATTCTATAAAGCTCTCGGATAAATGAAGGTAGTAGTAGTCAATTAATTGTTTCATTTTTTAAAAAAATTCAAAAAAGAGTGCCTCTTATATGTTCTGTGAACTATTCGCAGCTCTAGGAATTTTGTACTAAAGGTTAACCTAACTTCTGTCCTGATGAAATTTATAGTCTAGTCCAATGGACATGATATAGAAGACATAAGTAAACGTGCAACAAAAAAGATAATTATAGGCTGAGGTTATTGCTTTGAAGGAATCAAAAAGAGAAGGAGAGTAGTAGTTAGGTAGAAAATACCAAGGGTAGATTTAATGTAAGTAATGGGGTTACAGAATTCCTCTTGAAGAAGAAGCATTTAAGCTGAGATCCCCTGGGAGCCAAGCAAGAAGAGGCTAATTTGGGAAATAGGGTGGAATGTTGGAAGCCTGAAAATGGTGGCAGAATAAGGGGATAGTAAGGAGGTGGAATTCCAGTGAGTGGGAATAATCCTCACCAGACAGCACCTGTGGGCTGTGATTCTGCATTTGGATTTCATTGTAGGAGTTCCCTCTGGAAATTGGAACTGGAACCTACACATAGGAACGGCCATTCAGAAAGAAAAGAATTTAAACACCATGCAGAGAGAAACACTCACTATAAGGGGCAGGTTCTGCAGGACCAGAGAGAGAGACTCAGAGGTTATTTCTGGAATGGTTGCAGATTTGACCACATTCTAATTCTACTCCAGTCCCTTTTTCTCTTTAACTGAAACATGATGATTTTTTTTCTTTTTTAAAAAAATCACCCCATTTCCACATCTTTCTATCACTGTGACAAAACACCTGAGATAGTCAGCTTCTAAGGAGGAAAGGTTTATTTTGGTTCACTTTTTCAGAGGTTTCTGTCCATGATCCCTGGGCTCTGATGCTTTAGGTCTGTGTCAAGGCAGCACGTCATGGTAGAAGCACACAGTGGAGGGAGCTATTCGTCTTTTGGTGGCATGGAAGTGAAAAGAGAGAGAAAGATACCAGGGTCCTAACAACCCTTTCAAGGGCTCACTCCCAAAGACCTAACTTCCTCCTAATAGACCCCAACTGCCAAAAATTCTACCACCGTCCAATGGTACCATAGTCTGTTAACTCAGCCATTGACCCATGGCCTTTGGTGACATTTCATATCCAAACTATAACAATAAAACTATCACCAGGATAAAATGAAATAGTGAGGATGAACCCCTACACATGGTTGGACACACACTGGACATTATGACAGCTCATGTTTTACACTTTGTTATCAATGGAAAATATTAGCAGTATTGCCAATAACCCTATTTTACTTGTTAGGATCATAAATCAAAAAGAAGGATGAGAGTTATAGAGTGTCTGGCATGTGACAAAGGTGACATAGTCTTGACAAGTAACAAGATAATTATAACTTTTTGTAAATGTATTCTTTCGTTCTTTGATTCCTCAAGGACATAAAATATGAAAATTTCTTTAAATCACATCAAAAGAAATTTTATAAAAGTGACTGTGCTTCTTAATTCATGTACAGTTGATATACATAATAAGATTAAAAGTAGCATTTCCTGAAATCGAGGGTTGCTGAATATCTATTTGACTAAGATCCACAGATTAAATGTAAATACTCAAGCATTTCTTTTACTCACTTAGGTAGAAAGTGCCCAATAAACAAAATTTTCTTTAAAACTTCTGTCCACACAGCATGCTAAAAGATTTTTTTCTTACTAATTGTTTGCATATGATCCATTAGAAAGAATTTTGGTATGGAGTTAACAGATCCTTTCAAAGACCACCTGACACCATGTGACTTTGAACCAGGTATTTAACCTCTCTATACTCCCACTTACAAAGGTGTGAGTTGAATGCTATTGCTTTATTTCCTGCAGAAGATCACTATGCAAATCAAGTGACAAAATGCTAATTTTAAAAAGTAATAACATATTTTATCATCAAAATACCAACAAGAATTTTGTTACTGCTTTCTCTCTAAAATTCTTTGATTTTTTTACTGTTTTATGTTTTATTCTCGTACAAAAGTTTAAAATGTTTAGTCCATCCACTTTATTGTTCGAAGAACATCCATCATACCTAGTGAATGTCTTCACTCTCTGAGATTCAACCTCCGTAGAAGAATCTTTGTGGGTCCCCTTGTGGACTCCTATAATTTTCTCCTTTCACACTTACAGCCATAATTGTAAATTATTATGATCGCCATGTGTCCTATCTCCAATAACCTTGTTAAATGTAAAGTAATAATCCAATTATTTTTTGAGTCTCTTGACTTCCTTTCTTACTTCCTGAATGAGACCCTGTGAAGGCAGTGTGGGCATCTCATCTATCTTGGTACCAAAGCACCCAGCCTAGAACCTGACCAAGTTGCATTTTATTGTCATCCTATTGTTGTTGTTTAAAACATATAATAATGCACATTTTAATTTTTTAAAAAAATTGACAAGTATTAATGTTACATAGTATTGGGGTTCATTGTGATACTACTATAAAGACATAAGCATTTATTGATTAAGTCCAACTTCCTTCCTTTTATTTTTTACTCTCCACCTTTCCCAATATCTAACAAACATTATTCTACTTTCAAGTCAACTTCTTAAACCTCCCACCTGTGAGTGAAAACACATGGTAGTTGTCTTTCTGTGTTTGTCTTATTTTAAAACTTGACATTCTCCAGTTCCATCCATTTTGTTGCAAATGAAAGAATATCACTCTTTTTTTTTGTGGCCAAATGATACTCCATTGTATGTGAGTGTGTAGGGGGTGTTATGTGAACGTACGTGAACATGACCTTTACCTTGACTCATTTTTACTTGGTGGTTCACTACTATTGTTGTCTTGTCAGTACTATCTTAAATTTCTGATTCTATGTCTACTAAATATGTGTTGTAAAAGTTATCAACCTTTTTGCTGATGACTATATATATCTGTATAGTAAGGTCCCACTACTATCTGATAAAATAAGTGATATAAACGAAGAAAATCAGCATCATCTGCTTGATTCTAATGATTTTGTTGTTTTTCTTGCTTTGCTTTTGTTCATTTGGTTTAAATACATTCTCAAAGTACTAAATCTTTGCTGACTACTATACTAGACACACAAAACTGAACAAAGCAGTTCCAGTTTCAGTTTTTGTAGAACTGATATAAAAAACATAGAAAGCGGATATTTCAAAATTAATTATTTTTAAATGGCTGTGTTTTATCACAGGAAGTTCAGGGTACTATGGAGCACACATCAGAAGGTTCTAACTTCTCTGGGATCTAGGAAGCCCTCACTAGGAATTAACATTTAAACTGAGACCTGAGGAGTAGGTGAGAGATGAAGGAGGGGTAGGGCTGGAATAGAGGACTGGTTCAGGACAATGAAACAATCATATGACACTTGGAACAATGCTTCAGGAAATAAGAGTTCAAGGGCAGCACTTATGAAGAAAAAGGCCATCTGCTTTTTAAAAACCAGAAGCTCAGTATTAGTTATCTATTGCTGTTATAACAAATACCCACAAACACAATAACATGAAGCAACATATTTTTTGTCTCACAGTTTCTGTAAGTCGGGAATCAGAGCCCAGCAGGTTTTCCTAGGTTCTTTGCCCCAAAGATCTTGCAAGAGGAGAGGAGTTCTCATATGGCAGCTCAATAGGGAAAGAATTCACTTTCAATTCACTCAGGCTGTTGACACAATTCCTTGCAACTATAGGCCTGAGGGACTGGGTTTTTTGCTGGTTACAGCAACCAGATGCCACCTTCAACTCTTAGAGGTCATATAATTTCTGAAAGTTGCTTGCAATTCTTTTCCACATGCAACTCCCCCACATTGGCCACTGATTCATCAGTTTAGCAAGGAGAGTCTCTATAGGGAGTCTGCTAGCAAGACAGAAACAAATTACATTTGCCATTTCTGGGACTTAGAAGTTAGACATATGCCCCATCCAAGCTCAATGGGAGAAACTTGTGCAAATCTGTGAAAACCAGGAAGTAAGAAAGATAGGAAGCCACTATCATACTTTATAATCCTTAGGATATTATTTAAATTTTATTACAGGTTAATGAACACCATTGAAGAATTTAAAACAGAAATAAAATGATCCAATTTATAATTTATAAAGATGAAATGAAAGGGAGTTAGTTTAGAACTAAGGACTCACAGCAGTTTCAATAACTCATATGGTTTGCACCAGGTCTAATAGGGATGACAAGGAGAAATGGACAGATTCTAGAGACAAGAAAATGTTGATAAGACCTGTGATGAGTGTAGATGGAGTATGTGGGTGAGCAAGAAATCAAATACTATTCCATGCTTTCTGGAACAGGATGGATTGTGATACCATTTACTGACATGGGGATTTATGAAAGGGAAGCAGATTTAGAGAAAAGATCCTAAATTCCACTTAGTACAGAAAGAATGTACTATACATACTCTATTCATTGGGGATTTTCAATGGGATTTCAATGAGATGTTAGAGAGAGATAACAGATAAGAGATAATCTATAAAAGAGATTTGGTATCTTCATAGGTAGAAATGGATACCAGGCAATAAATGAAATCATCCAGAAAAAGATAGTGTAAGAGAAGAAGAGGATCTTCAATGCAAAATGTAATGCATCCCTATTTCTGAGACAAAAATGAATTAGGGAAAGAGAAACACAACAAGGGGGAAGGGAAATATGGTTCATGACCCATTGAAGCCCAGAGTGTTCTGCAAAGCACAAATGCTACTCAGGGGTTGTGAAAGAGAATTTATCAAAAATGCTCATTAGATTTGGTGACTCTTCAGGTCATTGGCAGGGGAGCAGTGGGAACTGAAGCCAGGTGTCCACAGTGAGTTTGGGGGTGTGCATAAGCCCAGGCATTGAGTCGATGCTGATGACTATAGGAAAGGCCTGCCATACACATTGACTTGGAGTTAATTAACAGGAGCTGGAGAGAACACCTGGAGATGGGATATGAGGGGACAAAGGAGTGGGATGTTTGGTCAAAAGAACTAGAGCATGAAGCTGGATTGGAATATGTCTTAAAGAGCTTGGATATTGGGCAGAATGTGGGGAAAAGCAATAAGACATAGCAGTTTAACTGGCTAAATCTAGGGTTTCTCAGAAGACTGAGTTCTAAGAATCTTTCTGTGTATGCTCAGGGAGCTCAGATTTATAAAGGCCTGGTCTTAGAGACCTTTCTCTGATGATAAAATGCAAACCAGGGGAATCCTATAGTATTTTATTTCTTTCCAAAGAGTTCAATTAAATAAGCAGAAGGACATCGGTCTGTGGCTGTCTCTGTAATTTCAGTTCTTGGGAAAAGAACTACAGTCTAACTCAATAATTAAATAAATCAGACCTAATTAAGGAATGTACTTTTGGTAACAGCTGTGTCTCCCTCAGTCACAGTCAGTATTCCATATAAATACTTCACCCCAAGGTGCAAACGGGGCTTTCAACCTCGTCTGGCTTTAAGGGCTCCAATTCATGAATTATTCTTTGCTTAAATAAACTCTGTTAAATTTAATTGATCTAAAGTTTTTCTTTTAACAAAAAGAACCCTTGCAAACATTACAGGAATAGTATAGGAAACAAGAATGCTAGTTAACAGTGAAAAACATATAGACTACAAATCGAGATTCATTCATTTCTTAATTAGACTGAGTTCCTGAAGGGGGGTAACTGATCTCCACTAAACCTTAGCAAAGTGTTGGAAATACACAGCAGGTACTCAAAAATATATGCAAAAATATGTATAACATGAATAAATTAATGGCCCAGCCACTAAAGAATGAAATTGTCATAAGCGATGCTTTAAATTCACTCACAAATCTTAATTAATTACTGTTTAAAATATTCTTAGGAAGCCAGTATAAAAGGTACTATGAAAATAATAACCATTATTTTTATAAAATCCACAGGCTGCTTATATAAACATATTATTCAGTTTCTTCCTTTTAATGCCTTAATTTTCTTTTGTTAAAATATTTATTTTTCATTGTTATTTTCAAAGTTATTTATAATAAGCAAAACATGAGAGTTTATCATTGTTTGTACAAAGAAAGAAGAACTGCCTCTATCATTAACACTTTGACCTCTAAAATGCAGAAGGGAATTCTCATTACAAATTAGTATGCAAGGAAGCAAATAAATTTGTGCAGACCACTATAGCAGATTACTGTGTAGAGTCCGTCAGCTTCTAGAAAAAGAAGTGCTTTCTTTTTTACCACCAGTAAACACAGGCGGAGAATAATTTTTAAACCTTGATAATTTTATGACCTCAAGTTTACTTGCTAAGCATATCTGCCTCATTTCACACTCTACCACCACAGTAAGTTGCATATTCAGAAGCAGACTTAAGCTTATTGAGTATACAGATCTTTTTCAAATTCTTATGACAATAAAAGCTTTTATATCTATGCTTTAAATCTAAAACGGCTTCTACCTTTACTTATTTCCAAAGCAACACAAGCTAACCAAGATTATCTTTATAAGATAATAGTAACTAAAAAGTAAAACATGTATTGCTCCACCCATTCAGTGGTTAAGACCAATTTTACTTTTGTTTGAATGTGTAGACCTTTTTTAAAATTTTATTTGTTAGTTTATGTTTACTTGCTTTACGTTTTTAATGTGGTTTGTTATCCATGGTGTTCATTAACCATTTTTTAATGATAACATAGCTCATGTAGTTAAAATTATTTTACATGTTTTCATAGTTACCTTTATGCATAATGCACATACACACATAATACATGTATCAGAATTTTATTTTATCAACTCCTATTTCTCGACATATCCATTCTTATAGATAATGCCATAATAAAAAAAATCCTCAGCTAAATCATGTATATAATTCTGAACATTTTCTTAGATGAGGAAACAAAACTTAGTAACCAAAATGTTATAAACTTTTAGAAGTGATATTCCACCATTATGTTGTCCTCAAAAAATATAAAAATTTATGCTGTATGGTATGACTTAGAAGTCAAATCAGGGAGAACTATCACATAATGTTCACAACTAAATTGAGATGGAATTATATGCTAATTTTGATAAAGGGCAATTTCTCAGAACTGCCTTAGAAAAACAATCATTTGTGCTTTGAAAGGGGGAAGACAGTAGTGGAGTTTAAATTCTGATTTAGTTTGAATGATGTTTGATTACAATATGACTTGACTCAGAAACACAAATTGCTACCAAGGAATTGCATCTGGCCACTACACTGAAGAGCACAGGCAGGAAATGATACAACACATCAGGCTTTTGTTTATTTAACAATATCCCAGGACACGTACTTAGCAGCCATTATCTGCTCAATGCATTTGTAAGCACAATAGCAAGCAGGGAAAATGTAGGTATGTTTCTTATCCTTAAGAATCTTATTCCTTTTAAAGAACAGAAATATACAAATGAAAAATACCACAACAATACAAGGAAATATTTATGAGTTCTAGAAGTTTTCTGGTGGATTTTTTTGGATCATCTAAATATAGAATCAAAAATTCTAGAAGTCATAAATGAATTCAGCAAAGTAGCAGGATATAAAATCAACAGCCATAAGTCAAATGTGTCCCTATACCTCAGTGATAAATCTACCAAAAGAGAAAATAGGAAAACTATCCCATTCACAATAGCCTCAAAACACAAAATGAAATACTTAGGAATTAATCTAATAAAAGAAGTGAAAGACCTCTACAATGAAAACTGCATAACACTAAGGAAGAAATTGAAGAAGACCTTAGAAGATGGAAAGACCTCCTATGCTCATAATTAGGCATAATTGATGTTGTCAAAATGACCACAGTACCAAAAGTTTTAATGAAATTCATATTAAAAATCCCAGTGATGTTCTTTATAAAAGTAGAAAAAGCAATCATGAAATTTATTTGGAAAACTAAGAGATACAGGATAGCCAAAGCCAACCTCAACAAGAAGAGTGAGGCAGGAGGAACCATAATATCAGACCTTAAACTATACTACAGAGCCATAGTAACAAAAATGACATGGTATTGGCACCAAAACAGACATGTAGACTAATGGTACAGAATAGAAGACACAGGGACAAACCCACATAAAAACAGTTACCTCATACTAGAGAAAGGTACCAAAAACATACATTGGCAAAAAGATAGCCTCTTCAACAAATGGTGCTTGGAAAATTAGAAAGCCATGTGTAACAAAATGAAATTAGACCCTTATCTCTTACCCTGCACAAAATTCAACTCAAAGTGGATCAAAGACTTAAACACTAGAAAAGAGACTCTGCATCTGTTAGAAGAAAAAGTAGGCCCAAATCTTCACCATGTTGGCATAGGATCTGACTTCTTTAATAAGACTCCTGGGGCTGGGATTGTGGCTCAGTGACAGAGCACTCACCTAGCGTGTGTGATGCCCTGGGTTCTCTCCTCAGCACCACATAAAGATAAATAAATAAATGTATTCTGTCCATCTACAACTAAAAAGTATTTTAAAATGACTTCTAATGCAAAATAAGTAAAATCAATAATCAATAACTGGGATGGATACAAACTTAAAAGCTTCTTCTCAAAAGAAGAAACAATAATGTGAAGAAAGAGCCTACAGAATGAAAGGTTTTTTTTGCCACATGAACCCAGGATGGAGCATTGATCTGCAGGATATATGAAGAAGTCAGGGAACTTAGCACCAAGGAGGCAAATGACCCAATCAGAGAATGGACTGGGGAACTGAGCAGAAGAAGAGATGTGATTGATCAATAAATACATGAAGGAATGTTCAACATCTTTAGCAACTGGAGAAATGCTGATCAGGACTGCTGTAGGACTTCATCTCTCCCCAGTTGGGGTGGTGATTGTCAAGAATGGGAACCATGGTGGATTTTGGCTAGGGGAGGGGAGGGGAGTGCACTCATGCATTGCTGGTGGGAATGCAGGTTGGTGTGGCCATTAGGGAAAGTGGTGTGGAGATTCCTTAGGGGACTTGGAGTGGCGCCAACATTTGATCCAGCTGTCCCATTCCTGGGTTTTTACCCAAGGGACTTAGGGTCAGCATATTTCAGTGATGCAAGCTGGTTGGTGTTTATGGCATCTGGGCTCATGGTAGCTGGACTATGGAATGAACCTAGGGGCCTTCCATGGATAAATGGGTGATAATCATATATATATATATATGATTATGTATATATATATATATGATTATATATATATATATAATCATATATAATGAATATATATGGTGGAATATTACTTGACTTTAAAGAGGAATGAAATAATGGCATTTGTTGGTAAATGATGGTGCTGGAGAATATCATGCTAAGCAAAATAAGCCAATCCTAAAGAACCAAGAGCCAAATGCTTTCTCTGATATGTAGATGCTAATTCACAATAAGAGAGGGGTGCTGGGGAAATATGGAGTTACTTTGGATTGGGTAGAGGGGAGTGAAGAGAGGGGAGGGGTTATGGAGGTAGGAAGGATAGTAGAATGAATCTGACATTATTACTCTATGTACATATAAAACTGTAGAATCTGTGGGATTCCACATTGTGTACAACCAGAAGAATGAGAAATTATCCTCCATCTCTGTATGATGTGTCAACTTGCTTTGTTGCAATTATTGAAATTACAAAAACGTAATTATTGAATTGTACAAGTCAGTAAAACTTCCAGTAGTCCAGAGAACAAAAGAAAATTTTGGTTTGCTGAATTCGGAATTTATAAGATTTTTTTTTAAAAGTTTTGCACTGAATATTTATTACAGAAGGGATAGGGCTGGAACAGGAAAACAGTAATTTAATCCAAACAACTAAGAAATAAAAATGAGCATTCCACAACTCATTCTCATCAGCGTCCTTTGGTCCTTTGTCTGGAATGGAAATACCCTATTGAGAAAGTACAGAATACATTGTGGAAAGCTTTATTAGGACCAAATATATAAAAGCATAACAATATAGGATAAGAAAATCTAACTTTAACTTAGAAATTAAAGTGAGTAATTTCAAAGTTTCTGGGCAGAGAAATAATGATGAAGCAATCATAATTCATCTATCTATGAAAGCATAAAGAGTTAATATTTATTGAAAACTTACCGAGAAGTAGCTACATTAGATAATTCTTTCTTAAGTCTTTGTACAGATAAATCCTGCACTTTAGGCAAAATTATGCACTGAGATATTAACTTGTGTTTTGGTTTTGCCACTGACAACCAAGCATACACTGAGTGTTCCTACAGAGAGGTCTCTTTTACCATCTGCTCATATTAAGGAACTTGAGCCTCAGGGATACTTTGTTTCCTTCCACACTAGAATTATTACAGCTGTCTTATTTTATTCATGCTGCTATTAAAAATACCATAGACTGGGTAATTAATAAACAACAAAATTGTATTTTTTTAATAGTTGGGGAGACTGGGAAGTCTAAAAGCAAGGTACTATTTGGTGTCTGGTGAGGATGCCTCTTTCAGATTCAAAGATGGCACTCTGTAAAGGTAAAATTTCTAAGCTGATTCTAAGCTGCAAAAGTCTGAGTTAAAGTGTAAAAGACCCGGCATTGTAAAGTTTCTAAATGGCAAGGCCTGGGCTAAAAAGTAAAGACCAGGTATTGTTAAAATTCCTCTGCTACCCCTGGAACCTGTAATCTCTGTAGTTATCAGGACAATACCTGAACTGCCCAGTAAATATTTCCATTGATTCCCTGGTTGTTTAATAGCTAAGGGCTCCAAATAGCATGGCACGTAAGCATCTAGGCTCCAAAACCAATCAGTTTAAATGTGTACCCCGCTTAGGAATGACCAATCACCCCTGCCCAGACTGTTCCCGTCAATGAATGTACTAATCCTGTCTCAGAGTTGTTCAATTTTCCCGCGCCTCATGATGATTTGTTCTGATGTATGCAAAGCCCACCGCCCTCTCCAAAAAGTGTACTTAAGCTCTGCTTGACCTCTGCTCTGGGCTCTGGGCTGCTCTCCCTTCTTGAGTGAGCACGGAGCCCCAGTGCGCTGGAATGGATCCCCAATAAATCCCCTTTTGCCAATTGCATGGAGCCAGTCTCTTGTGTGGTCTCTCCCTCCGACGCTCCGCCGGACCCTTACAACCCCTTGTTATTTTCTCACCTGGTCCATTCATGCAAAGCCTTCATGACATAGCTAATGTTGGCATTTAAGTTCCAACTTATGAATTATAGAAGTACACATACATCCAAACCATAGCACTCATCATAAAAGAAGTAATTCGTCTGCAGGGTAAGATTGGAATATTTTCTAGGCTCTTTCATTTGGAACCAGTTTATCATCTCTGCTCATTCATTCTGTGACCTTCCGTAAGAGGGGAATGTCCCTGCAGAAGACACCTGAAGTTGTTCATCATGACAGTTACCAAGCAGATAAGTCTAGTTTCTAGGAGGTAAAGTATTTATAAGTCTACTTGGCCACACATTCACAACTACAGTTGTGAATACTCTACAGTCAGCTGTATCAGTAATGATCCTGGGGTACCGATCTTTGTATTTGTAGTTTCTGATCACATCTCAGATGGCTCCAAAATAATGAGAAGAAAGGAAGAATTTGCCTCTCCCACAAAAGAGCTAAACTATGTTATGGAGCAAAAAGTAAATATATCTAAAGACATTTTCTTCTTTCTAGCTTTTGTTTTCTGAAAGCCTGAACTCTCCCTAACCCCACCTCAGTTCTGTCCTATCACCATACTGAGGATTGAACCCAGTATGGTTTGTAAATATCTACCACTGAGCTACATCTCAGGATCTCTCTAAGTTGCTGAGACTGGCCTGAAACTTGCAATCCTCTTGCCTCAGTCTTCATAGTCAGAGGGATTACAGGTGTTCCCCATGATGCCCTCCTTGACAGTCTGAATGCTTGAGGATATAAGTAGGGATAAAAGAATCCTACTAGTTTGAAGATGGCAAAGCTCAAGCCCAGAGATGAATAATGAGGTCCCTTTTGTCTGGGGCAGAGGCAAAGTTCACAAGATGTTTAGTACTGTTGATCTGTACACTGGACCTTTATAGCACCTGATCAGAGTAGTGAAACCTGGAGAAATGACTGAGTGGTACCTCTGACAAGTCTTGCACTCAGCACAGAATTCAGAGCTTCAGCAGAATCCAGAACTCAAGCTGCCCTGAAAGATTGATTTCCTAGACTTAAGTAGAATGACCACGATGTGCATTTTCCTGAAACTGTCACTACTTATTTTGTGCTACTCTGACATAATTTTTAGTTGCAGCCTCTTTCACTCTTAAGAGGGTCCTGTTTTAGATGCAGTTAGTCTTAGAACTTTTGAGAGATCAGGCAACACTATGCCATGATAACTCCAACAGTGACTAGAATGGGCAATACCAAATGTAGGAGGAGAAATTCTTCAACCAAGCCATGTTGGGGAGGCACCTCAAGTAGGACCTATGAATGACCAACCTCAGGAGCTGGAGTTCAATCTCATGCTTTTGTTTCATTAGTTTCTAAATCTTCACCTTCCTATCTGTAGTATAGGCTATGTTTCAACTTTTTTCTGAAATACCATGTTCAGAACTGGGCTTGGTGGTCTATGCCTGTAATCCCAGCACTTTGTGAGGCTGAGGAAGGAGGATCAAAAGTTCAAACCCAGCCTCAGCAATTTAGCAAGGTCCTAAGCAATTAGCAAGACCCTGTCCCAAGTAAATAGATAGATGATAGATAGATAGATAGATAGATAGATAGATAGATGGATGGATAGATAGATAGATAGATAGATAGATAGATAGATAGATAGATAAAAGGGCCAGGAATGTAGTTTAGTAGTTAAGCACTCCTGGGTTCAATCCTTGGTACCAAAAACAAACAAACAAATTATTGTCAGATTTCTTACTCTAACCCATAAGTTCTGTAAAACTAGGAAGGTCTAGCAATTTTATTGCATAAATCACATTCACCTCCATTATAAAAGTGTATCTTTATCACTATTCTTTTTGTTCACTTCCCTTTAGCCACATTGGCCTCCTCCATATTTCCTGACTTGTTAGATCCAGGCTTTTGAGTATAACATTTCCTTTTCTTCGGCACTCTATTCTCTAGTATATGAGTATCTTTCTCTTTTGCCTAATTCAGGTCTCTGCACAAATGTTACAATGACTGCACCTGTCCACAGTGACTCTTGTCATGCACATGGATGTCAAGAACATCCATGCTGTCCCTCCCCTGGTCCCTAATGTTCTTTATTTTTTCCAGAACCCTTAATAACAGTAGGCATATGATTTCTTTTCTTATATGTTTGAGTACTGGCTATTTTCATTCCCTACATTTAAGCTCTAAAAGGGAATATGTTCTTTTTCCTAACTATATCCTCATCTCAGTCAATAGTATTTAGCGCATAGTTGGCATTCATAAATATGTGTTCAGTTAAAGAAAAAAATGGCTAATGGAGTCATGGAATCACAATCAAGGAAGAGGGTGGCAAATAGAGCTATAAAGAACTATAGACATTGGTTATAAATACATTAAAATTTGCATCTTGTTTGTTTATACTTCAGTTTTTTAAACTTTGCAATAATTCAAAAATATTCTTAAGTGGTGCTGAGAATGATGCTTTTATGTACTTTATCTTTCAGAATCATATTTGCATATTTATTCTTGTAAATATCCTTTTTCCATTAGAAGAAAATAATCAAATATTCAAATTTAATATTTTTTTGGTTTGAATTCATAGGCATTAGTGGCTGTACACATGGTCTTGTTGTATCTTGAATAAAGTAGAAGCTTCCAGAAGAACTCGGTTTCTTTGGTGACTATTTAAAAGTCAGTCATGCAATTACTATAAAAAAAAAAAAGGAATCTGCAGTAATTTCAAATCATGTTAGTGTGATGTGAAATCTTTTCAGTGAATCCAGCATTTTGAATTTAGCTGCATCTACAAAGGCCCACATCATCGTAATTAACACACTCTGAATAAGATACAGAATTTCCTAGCTGGGCACAGTGGCTCATGCCTGTAATCCCAGTGACTCTGGACACTGAGGCAGGAGGATTACAAGTTCAAGACCAGCTTTAGTAACGTAGAGATGCCCTAAGCAACTTAGCAAGGCTGTCTCAAAATTAAAAAGGGCTGGGAATATAGTTTGGTGGTAAAGAATAAGAGAGAGAAATTCCTCAAGGTCCCTGCTGAGTGCCAGAATTGAAAAAGCCTTGTGGAGTAAAGCAATGATCCCTACATGAAGCCTTGTCAGCCTATGGCTTACTAGTCCTCACAAGATCTTAAAGGCAGTGTATTTATTATCTTTCTTTTTGTCTTCCTGGAAGGTTGTGTCAGTCAAGTCAGTAAAAGATATGATCAGAAACTACAAATACAAAGATCAGTACCCCAGGATCATTACTGATAAAGCTGACTGTAGAGTATAGTTGTGAATGTGTGGCCAAGTAGACTTATAAATACTTCTTGGAAATTAGACTTCTCCGCTTGGTAACTGTCACGAGAACAACTTCAGGTGTCTTCTGCAGGGACATTCCCCTCTTACTGAAGGTCACAGAATAAATGAGCAGAGATGATACACTGATTCCAATCATTTTTCACTTGCTGGATAAATAAACCTAGTTATACAGGCAATGCATTGTGTTGTTTCAAATGGTCTAGTTTGTTAAAGGACCAGCAACTATGCTCAAGGACTGAAGGATATCCCAGATACCCTGGGCACACTGGTTACTTACTGACTATAAAGGTATTGTGAAGACTTTTCTGTCCTAACTTGTCTTTTATGTGAATTTATCAACTGTACATCATAGATTATTAATGAGAAAATAAAAATCCCTGCTCTACTGATGGAACTTAAGTAAATGGATAATACAGGCTGGTTCTGGAAAAGTTTCCAAAGCTATTATTTATGAATACTATTTTGACCTTTTTTTCCCATATCTTGTAGAAAGAGTTTAATATTTTATTTTGATTTTGAATAAACAAAAACAAGAAGTAAAGCTTTATCACCACTAGATTAGAGATACCAATGCTTAAATTAGACATAATGATTAATATCTTGCCTTAGAATAGCAAATAAATCTTAGACTACTTTTACTATATTCACATATATTTTCAGAAACTTTGTATAAATGCATATCCTAAATGACAGCTTGGTCAGATATCTCCATCTCACCATGTGTGGCAGCCATCCAAATGTGCTGTCCTGGTCTCCTCCTGCAGAAACTATAATTGATTGTTGGCCCAGTTGCTGTCTCTCTGGAACTGCTACCATGGTTGTTCCTAGACAATGAGTAATGGTGGGAGTCATCTGGCACACCTGCTTTGGTAAGATACAGGTTTTGCCCAGTGGGCACATTGACTCAAGGACTCCCCACTGACCTGGTCAAGCATGCTTTGGAGCTGCACTGTTTTATACCATTCTTTCTACCCAATACTTGTCTCTTCTTTCTCTCTTCTAATAAAAGTCAGAACTTATCATACTTTGAAAGTACTTCCCTCTTTATCTTGCTCCCTTTTTCCCAAACTCTCTTTCATTCCTAATCCTACCTTAGTATTTGCTTCTCAGTTAACCTAAATGGACATACCAAACATGGGGGCTGGGGTGTGGCTCGGTGTAGAGCACTTGCCTAGCATGTGCAAATCCCTGCCTCCAATCCCCACAGCAACCACACACACACACACACACACACACACACACACACACCACATGAAATGAAATTAAAATTAACTTACACAGCACTCTCACTTGATATCTTCTTTTTTCATTTGTCATGTATTTATTAAGACTTTAACCTGTGTCACAGTGCAGTGTAAATATTGTATTTAAAGTGAATTTGACAATAAATATGGAGCTTATCCTATTGCTAAAAATGAGTATAACTAAAAGAGAAAAAAAAATGGCATAGAAGTACAATTTGGGGGAACAAATACATTTTAGGAGTTGAAGATGATCACCCAGAAGTTGAGAACTGAAGGAGTATGGGAATAAACCATGTTAACAGGACAAAAAGAAATGATACTGCCAGCTATCCCTGAGGAGTCCTGCTTCCGCACACGTTGAAGTTTGAACATTAGAGAAGCACACCAAGGCAAGCATATGAAGCAGGGTTTATGTAAAAAGGGGTAACATAGACTTCTCCCAGGAGGGAGAAGGGGGCCATAGCTGGTATCATGGTATCCCACAAGAAGCGAGGTGTTCTGCCCTTTTTATATGTCCTAGGATTCCTTTGTTCTCCTGCCTTCCTCCCCTTATCTTTCTCCTTCCTGCCTACAGGACTGGGCCCAAGAATGCTCTCTTGGAGGGCCAAAAGGTGGGAAATGGGTGGGCTGAAAAGGGAAGGGCAGGGTGGAGTAGCCAAGGACACGTTAATCTCCTTCTTAGCTCCCTGTAGGGAAGGGAAATTCCTGGGACAGGTTACTTTGGCAACAGATTGGAGCAGGGACAGGTTCTTGATAAGATCCCTCAGGGGACAGTCTCCAACTTCCCAGACTCACTCAAAATTGGCCTCCTAGATCTCACCTGACTCAATTTATCTATCTACACTGACTGCCTGTCTAATTCTGGCTTCAGAAAGAGCTTTTTGAGCACATCCTGGGGCTGGGAAAACCACATCATTTGCTCTGGCAATGGGCAGGAAGCCAGGATGAATTAAAAGAACCCACAAATAAATTCAAAATAATGGACAAAGCCTAAAGGAGGTACATGTCAAGTACTCCCTAGGTCCACTTCTTTTCATTTCAGCCTCCTCTTCAGTTCTATTTGTTCCTTCTGCACAGCTCAGGTCTGTACCATATCACATCCCAGTGTCTTGCAGCATAGGGGAATTTTCCTGATTGCACAACCTTGTAATATCCAGCAATTTGACTAATAGTGTCAGAACAATCAAGCCAAGAACTCTCATACTTTTTGCAGCAACAACGTTTCCTTAAATATAAGCGTCCCATGTTATTTCCAGAAACTTTTTTATCCTTGTCATATGATTTTCTACAGGTAGCTCTGACTTCAGTCTGAACCATTCATTAGTACTTTCTTTTATTTTAAGATGCTAAATTTTGTCTATTGTCACTTACCTGGTGACCTCTATCTACTCAACAAACATTTGAGGTATGAAATATTAGGTTTATAATACATGTATTATTTTTTCCTTTAACCTTGGCAAGAACACTCCTATTTATCCTAGAAAGAAAAATACTGGCTCTAAAATCAAGAGACGACTTTCAAATCTAGGTTCTTCCTTTTACTGGTTATATTGTAATGCCAGATTCATGGGAGCCGATTCCCATGCAATCACACAAGAGTATTTATTGCAAGCTTGAGCCTGGACTCACAATTGCTCCCAGGGAGTGAGTCCCTGTCCTTTGTTTTTATAGGCTTTGGGGAATACTCTAGGCATCACAATATCACACAGCAAATCATTCCATACCGCGGAAAAATAAAAAAACTCTTAACGTTGATTAGCACATTCACTGGTGGTAACAAGTTGGGTAAGGGTGATTGATTAGTACAATAGGGGGATTCCTTTGAACTGATTGGTTTAAGCAAGAGGGGTGTATGTGCTAAACTACATGGTTTCCCAACATGTTATCAACCACCATAAACTACTGGGGGGTCATCTGGCATCCCAGGTATTTTCCCTGTCTCATGCTGATTGGTGGTTGCTAGGGGGTTGCTATGGTTCCTCACTTAGCCTAACTGAGTCAGGGACACCTGGCACTGCAGATCTCTCCTGTTATTTTCAGACAAACAACTCAGCAGGGTGGCTATCTGCCTAGAAAGCTCTGTGGGTTTCCCTCTTCCTTGGACAGGCTTTGCTCTGAAGTAGAGGCTGGTTTCTCAAAAATGGAGTCACATCAGTTTCTCAATATCTGTTCCAGCTACACCCACTGATGCAATAAAAATGTACTATTTGTTATATCTTATGCATTGTGGTAAATATTGGAGAAACATGTTGTAACATGCAATATTTCTTTTCTTTAGAAACTCACACTCTACTAAACCATTTTGGCCTTATTTTCCTCAAAGGGAATTTAATAACATATTCATGTTATTGACATGCTTAATAACAATAGAATAGACACATTGTTGCATTTTAATTCTACTAACACATTAATGAGAGCATCTGATATTGCTAGGCGCTAAATAACTATTTGTTATGAATCTGATGTACATGTCCTTTAATATGTTAATAATATGAAAAATGGTATTTATGACAAGAATACAGCAATGTTCTCAGGCTTCATTGGCCCTAAAATATATTGTTTTAAGCCTGTGTTTCTAGAATTCCAAATGAAGTAGGTGATTTGTCAGGTTGCTTGGTTCATATAAAAATCTGTATAATTCTGATCTAACATAAAATCTTTAAGGTCATATTTACCCTATTTGTATATTTTCATCAATTATACAAGTAAGAATTTTCTAATGATCTTCTCAACATCAGATATCTGTAGGTAAGGCAAACAATGTACAAGAAAAAAAGAATGTACAATGCTATATCAATTGAATACTTGCTATAGTTCATCTTCCAGGTAAATACTCTGTACACTCCCTCTCTCTCTCTCTCTCTGTCTCTACCTCCTATTTATCTATCAATCATCTATTTTTTTGCATACATATATATAAACCATATACATTTACACATCACACATGTAAAAATAATCTAAATACTATCTACAGAATTAAGGAAAGATTAGTTTTATTTAAATTATACAAATATTTGCCTCTGGTTGACTTTCATTTTTGTTAAGAAAAGTCCTTTGACTATATTCTGTTAAATGTTATTTAAAATAGTACCTAAATGCATTCCCTTAAAAGCACTGGTATTATATGTTTTGCTAAGCATAATGATAAATCTGTCATCTTAATCTGCCTTTCTCTATCATTAATTATAATGCAGCTATTAGGTTAACAATGATGTTGCTAAATAAGGTATACTAATTTTACATCTAGAATTAAATGTTAAGGAAAATTACATCTTCCTTTAAGAAAATTATTGGAGAATAAATATAGTATAATAATGTCTGACAATACCTTTCAGAGAACATCAAGGGGACTGTTTTTAAGCAGGAAGAGGATACCAAGGACGTGTAAGCCCCCCAAAAACATAGCATAATAGAATGTATAACTAAATGCAAAATAAGATGGGATGTGGAGAATTCTGAATCATAATGTAAGTTAAGATGGGATTTCAAGAGATCATTTAGTTTAGAATTCTGGCTTATTTCAATTTCAACTGAAGTCCGTAAATGATTGGGGAAATCCAAATCCTTGAGATATGTCAGAAAGAGAGAAAGGTGATTGTAATGAGAAACAGCTTCTCTTCTTGTATTTAAAGTCCCTCAACTCTTTTAACTCATAGCTGGAAACATTTATTTGGGTAATTGCTGTCATTTGGAAACCAGTTTGTTTGCCAAATGTCAGCAACTTTGATTTAGATCAGAAGTCAGTAGGTGAACTGTCCAGTCAGGTAATGTTTTTGGCTTCACTCGCCAGCAGGTTCCTGCTGCAACTTCTCAACTCTGCTACTGCAGAGAAAAAGCAGCGTGTGAGCACAGCAAGCAAATGGGGGCAGCTGTGTTCCAACAATGCTCTGATCACAAACAAAAGGTAGCTGGACACTTTTGGACCAAGCCATAGTTTGATGACCACTGCTCTGAATAACAAATAGTACTCATTTAAAACCTGTGCCTTTCTCAATAGAATTCATGTGTTTGATCTACTTTAGGCCTTATGATTTTAAATTTAGTTTGGAATACACTGGTTTACATGATGTCTACCTTAATATGGAGGTCCTTGTATTCATAAGAGGTCCTTAATTAAGATAAATATTTCTTTGCCATTTACTACAGGCTGGTCACTCATCTATGTGCCAATTTTATTTCAGTAAACCAAAGTCGAAGATCTTTTTGCACCATGCCACTTAAATTCTAGTGGGGGAGAGATGCACAATAGAAATCAACATAATATATAAATAATTTATGCAGTGTTGAGAACATACAAACTTTGGAAACAATAAAGGGAGAAGAGGGTAGAAGAGGACAGGAAGTAGGAATGAAGTATGAATGGCAGTTTGTTCTATCAAATAGGGTGGTCAAAGTAGACTTTGTTGGGAAGGTGAATTTAAACAGACTGGAAAGAAAGAGGAATTAGCTGTGCAGGTATCTTGGAAGACCATCCAGGTAGAGGAAAAGCTAGCAAAGGCCTGTGCCTAAGTAGTTTGTGTAGAGACAGGAGCCAATGTGGCTTGAGAGGAGTGAGGGGTGATGAGAGGGGAGCACCGGAAAGAATACTAATAAGGAATTAGATCAGGGAGGCAAAAGGTGGAAGTAGGACTTTGAGTAGGGCAACTTCATCTTTGCTTTGAAAGAAACGGAGGACCTCCCAAAGGACATTAAGCATCATGGAGACATAAGCTGGTTAATATCATCAAAGAGACTGCATCATGTTTGCGGCTTTAGATTCTAAACTACAAGTCAAATATGGTGGAGGCTCCAAGTTAATAAGGGTAGGCAATGTCACTGGGGCCCAGGGAACCAGGACTCACAATATACTCAGGGTACCTCTATTCTACTTTTTGGACTGAAGAAGTCCACACTAATTTATACTCAGAAATATAACTACATTTTTCTGAGACTCCTCTAAAAGAACTGTCCACCTTTTTTTATAGGAATATACATTTGCTCCAAGAAAATAAAATATTTTCTCTTTATCTTTTCGCACAGACACAACTGTGTGAAAAAAAAAAAAAAAAAGGTTGCCTGGTGACTTACCACATCCCAGTCTGAGTAATCCCAGACACATACATTTTTAAACATGCACAAAGATATCTAGGTGAAATGTATTCCATAGTGGATTCCAGCATCCACAGTCTTCATTTACGCAGCTTACTTTATTTAATTTGTGCTTACTGGAATATTAAATAATCAGAGTTCATATCCTTGAGAAAATTCTCCCCAAAGGCCAATTCATTTGTAATAAAAACCACATTTCAAGCCATGAAAGAGTCCAGCTGGTTGCACTGGTAAGACATTTCCATCTTCTCCAGCACATTTCAGCTTTCCAAGTGTTACATATTTGTATGAGAGAGATGTTTTCTGAAATCAAGCTTAATGAAACGTGAAGTCAGTGATATGCAAACATCTACTTATTCCTCTGTTGTCTGGGAAGTGGTGATCAAGAAAACACTACTGCTCATTAGAGAATGGATCAGATGCAGCGCTTAGCTATTAACATTTCTCTGATCAAATGAAACTTGCTTAGACGAAAATAGAATCGCAAAACTAACAGATTGGAAGAACTCAACTGGGGAAACATCATCATTAAAGTGAAGCTCTTGAAGATACAAAACAGGCTGACTTGAAGCACATTTGATTCGCACAGTCTTGGCCAGCTTTCCCACCCATTGTGCATATGTTAAATCTGCTTGTGGATGGACATGCCTGCTGATATCAGAACCTTTTTTTTTGCATAATTCTCCCAATACACACATTCTTCATGTTTTATAGAAAATCTGCAAATTGGTTCATTTTGTTTACCCTCCTCCCCAGGAAATGTACACTGGGACAGAACTAAATTGATTTCATATATGGATCTTCAAAAATGCATTCTCACAGAATGCACAGAACTTCTGTTTTTTATTTCTGCAAAATCACGTTAAGAAAGCCACAAGCGGTTTACAACTTCATGACTCATTCAACATCAGATCTTTTCCCAGTGTTTTCTTCTTCTCCGTATTTATCTACATTCTCATTATCCTTTTCTGCTCATTCTTTGCTTACCACTATGTTAAATGATATAAACTAGAAGGCATTTTTAAAGTTTATTGCTGGTTGGAGTACGGAAATTTTGGCAATCAAACTAAGCTATACTTCACCATGAGATTTTAGAATGTGACCTACTGAATTTAGCTAAAAGCTTCAGAGAATTATTGGGACTCTTCTACATTAGTTTTTCTTCTTTTGGTCAGGTGTGTTTGGAACCATCAAACACATACCTTCTTGCTGGTACCTTGCGGATCACTCAGAAAAGTACAAAATATTTAATATACTTCCTGTGTATTAGGTAGACTCCTGACAGGAAATAAATGGCACATTTAAGTTGCTTATCTTAGGACCAAGCATTTAATAAGAACTATTTAAAATACATTGACAGGATTTAGAGAGAGCATCAGGGATAGACCAGGACTTCTCCCATGAGGATTCCCATGGGAAATCATCATTCTTCTCCCTCTGGAAGGGACAAAGAAGGGAGATGTTACTGTGGTCCAAGGACTTCCAGAGCTGTATGGAAAAAGAAAGGCCTCTTCTTGGGAGTTGTGTATTCTGGTTAAATGATGCAATCTATCTACTGAAGGCAACCCCTATGAGAGGAAGCCAAGAAAATAAATACCAGAATTTCATGCTGTTCTACCCCTCTGATCTCTTCCCAGTTTTCCTCATTTCTTAAATTTAACCAGAAGCCAGAGCGACAGAAAGACTTTTGAGGCGTTTCTCAAAGATCAGACACCCAGGACACTGAGAAAAGTAAAGATTTCCAGCACTGTGTCCAAATCAGTCATTGTTCACTTGGATAGTAGACAGAAATATTTGGGTAAGCTACATGGTCCACTGAGCATGACTTGAAGGGATTCTTTCTGAAATCTTTGCAGTAGCTGAATCTCCTTATGTTCCCTTGAAAAGACCTCTTGCGAATAATGTAAGAAGCTCAGTATGTAATCAATTTGTGTCATCAGTCCTTCCAAGATATCTGGGATTATGGGCGTGTGCCACCATGCCCAGCTGAGCCAACTTTTGACATCAAATATTTATCAAGAGCTATTGTAGGTCATGCAGTTTTGTAGGGACAAAGGTGCCTATTGTTCTAAGAAACTGCAAGCACTGGATTTACAGGCAGGTATTTTATTTGTCTATATTTTGGGTTTGTTGTTAATTAAATTAGAGTGGCACCAGATGTATTATATGCTATCCACTTTAATGTAGTCTGTTGCATGACTAGCATGCCCTGACACTTGAGTTTAGGACTCTTGGTCTATGCTCCAAAGACACAGCTCTGGTTTTGACTACAACTATAGAAAAGTAAGAAAGCATTTTTGACCAATGAGCATTAGCAGTTTTCTGCTCTAAATTTTAATATCTACAAAGTCTGATGAGGTTACTATTCACAAAATCTGTCAACTATAAAGGCTGATATACATCATTTTAATGGATTGTTTTTACTATCCTAATTCTTAGGAATTTTTTCATTATGTTATGTAACTGAGTCAAGTATATTTTGAAGGACCATTGCAACAGTTATTCTGAATGGCCCTCCAGATACTCATTTGATTGAATTGCCTGAGGTATATTTGGTTCATCTCATCTAACCAAGACTCATAAGGTTCCAAAGGAAATATTCATTATGATTTTGGCTGACATAAAATAGTATCTCCAGGGCAAAACACAGTTCTCGGTTGAATTAGTTTCCCCATTAAGAGGATAAATTGTCATACATTTTTGGCTTTTTATAGCAAAGTTATGAATCATATTCTGATTGTATCCTCAAAACATTTAAAAAAGTGTCTTCCAGTCTTTTTTTATTTCTTGAGTCTCTACTGAATATCTCTCCTGTAACCTTGGCTATGTTTCTATATTTTCCAGGGAAAAAAATATCAAGGAATTTTGCTTCTGTGAAATAATAGATCCATTTTGGTTGGTTAAAGAAAGGTATTTAATAGCATAAAATGAAACACGATTCTCTTCCAGAAAGAATGTAAGAAATATGTTGGCTGTGCAATAACATGTTTAAAAAGTAATTTCACCTATAAACTGATTTCTAGTAAATTGAATAAAAGAAAAATGATCAGATATTTGTAACATTGAGACATATCTGTTTCCAGAAAGACCTAAATTCTGTAGAAATATTTTTCTTATGATATTTGCAGAATTAACTCAGTTTGTATAGAACTATCATCCCTCTGGTAATGAGCATCCCCTCTAGTAATCTCCTAGGGGTGAAGGGAGGCCACTTTGGAACATGAAGTGATTGATCTGCACATGAGCAGCAATGAGTATATTGTTGAGTTATTGGGTTATGTGTGTTTCTGCTAACAATCATGTGCACACCGTTAAGGAATGAATCATTTCATGATGGATTTGTGGGGAAAAAAATGAAAATTCCTTTCCATAGAAAAGCTCTTTAACATGTAGCAAGAAAAAAAAAAGGAAAATTTTGTTCTAAAATCCAGATTTAGACTGGTAAGTATTACAGAACTATTGATCAGTGTTGCAGAGTAATAAACAGCCAGTTAATAGGAAAAAGGCTCTGGCATGCATTGAAGGTAAGAGTTCCAAGGAAGAAAATAAAGTTTTCATGGAAGAAGATAAGGTGGTTTTAAATATAAACCTTAAAGGAGAGGGAGGTGTAGCTCCTTGGTAGAATGTGTGCTTAGGATATGTGAGATCCTGTGTTCAAATCTGAGAACCAAAACTAAAAGTAAGAACAAAACAAAACAAAAACAATCACTCCAGAAGCAAAACAAAACAAAGAAATGAAAACACTAACCAAGGTTATACATCTAGTGAGAAAACAAAAGGCACATTCCAGTTTTACCATTCCCATGAAGATCCTTAAAAATCTTACTTAATGCAGAGGTTTTTTTTTTTTTTTGTTTGTTTGTTTGTTTGTTTGTTTTATACAAGAATATGAGGCCAATCATTGAAAACTGAAGCAAGCACTTAATCATTTTTTTCCTATTAACAAAAGTATGTGTGAAAGAATGCCAATTTTTCCTTTACAGTAGTATTTCATATGGTAGGCTCAAGTATAGAAACTGAATTCAGGTTTTATTTTATTTTATTTCATATTTTTTAGTTGTCAATGGATGTTGATTTAATTTATTTATAGGCAGTGCTGAGAATCAAACCCAGTGCCTCATACATGCTAGGCAAACACTCGACCACTGAGCCACCACCCCAGCCCCTGAATTCAGGTTTTAAATTTAGACTTTTCTGAATCTTTATTGTCAAATTTTTTTTATAAATGATTAATTTTTTCAACTTACATAGTCATGAAAAATACAAATTTAATAGGAAAAGAAGTCCTAGTGCAATCTGTAGTAAAAATCATGCAGCAAATGGGTTATTTGGGAAATGTATTGGAAACCATCTACACATGCAGAGTCAATGTGCAAACACTGAAGAACAGAGCATCTAATCCAGCACTTTCCTATTTTGCATACATGGACTCAGGATGATACTTATGCTTTATGTTCCATTGTAGTCTGCCAATAGTCAACTGGCTTAAATAAATTTGTTTAACAAACAGTATTTAGTCTTTGCTGTGCCCTGTATTATGCCAATAGTAATTGAGAAATTAATGAAGGCAACACATTGGAGTGACAGAGGAGCTGCAGAGAAAATACCTAATAGAAAAAAACAATTAGTTAATTCTTAGCATGTCAGGAAGGAATGAAACAGGACTTTCCAATATGTGTTGCTAGAAGTCTTGAAATAACTCTACCCCTCTTTTGATGCTGTCTAAAGTCAGGAAGGCTTGGAAACATCCAGGAAATAGATGTCATTATTGGTGTTTTCAAATCTGAGAAGCAATATTTGGGTTCACAGAGACTCCAATGATGCTCTGAAGGCTACACTTGTCCAACCATGTATAAAGTACTTTATCACGTAGTTTGGGATATGAAGAGAAATTGAAGTTGAGGAAATGTAAAACTAGGCTTATTACATCCAAATAGAATGAGATCTCAGGGAAAAAAATTGTTTTATATAAATATATATAAAAAATAAATATTGTAAAAATCTACACCCAGGACTAAGATTTATATATCCTCATGATATTTGAAAGTCATTTATTTAATCTGACTTATAGGCTGTATGGCTATTAGCCAGAGAAATGGGTAGTTCCATCCCTGATACTGAGAATAGGATCATTTGCATATGAAACTTAAAGAAAATCAATGGTTTTTGAAAACTAATACTTGAAATATTTTGAAAGGGAGGTGGGACAGGAATAAGAAAGACAGTAGAATGAATTGGACATAACTTTCCTATGTTCATATATGAATACATGATGAGTATAACTCCACATCATGTACAACCACAAAAATGGGAAGCTATACTTCATATATATGATGTGTGAAAATATATTCTGCTGTCATGTATAACTAAAAAGAACAAATAAATAAATAATAAATAAAGTCTTTTGAATACCAACGTTGTTCCAATGTTTCAGTCTGGATAAATATGTAAGATTAAAATTTTATGAAAAAGAAATGAAGGTCACAAAAATATAATGTTATACTTCACCTTTTAAAACAGCATTGTCTATCATTCATGCTCTCTATATAGAGACATTTAAGTGGTTTGTCTTCATAGTTCCAAAAGGTGATAACAAAATCAAATAATGCATTGCATTTCCATTTTCTCATTATAGAACTGTATTAAATTATTTCCCATGCCTGGGGTTGTCCTGATTACCATGTTAATAATCTTTGCCCAGTCTAAAAGGAGACATAATAATGAATCCTACAGAGGTTCACCAAGAAGAGTTCAGTGTGCATGAAATTCATCTCAACGTTACTCTGGATAAGCACAATATTTAGGTCAGTTCTTCTCTCACTCCTTTTTTTACTTCCTGTTTCTTTTTGTTGACTTCCTACCCTTTTGTGTATTATGAATTTTACATAAATTATTGCATCCTACTTGGTTTCACACTGTAAAACTTTCCTCTTGTTTTCAGATTGTGCTTCTGATTATAGATTTCTTCTGAGATCAGCCCCAGAGGGATAGCCTGATGACTCAGACCACTTGATTCTCCTTCCCATCCCGTGACTGGGGCCCTGAAGGCAATCCCCAGTCACTATTTTAACATAGATTTCAATATAATTCTCCACTGAATTATTAGAAACTTTATTTTAACTGTCTTACAATGATGATTAATGTTCTGTGCCAACTTGCTTAGGTTACAGGATGTCCGCATAGCTGGTTAAACATTATTTCATGGTGTGTCTGTGAGGATATTTCTGGAAGATATTAAACATTTGAGTTGGTAAGCCCAGAAAAATAGATAGCTGTCCCCAATGTGGGTGGGCATCATCCAATCTGCTGATCACGTGAATAGAAGAAATAGAAGGAGGAAAGTTTGGTTTTGGAGATAGGCTATCAATTCCCTGCTGTCTGCACCTTTTTTTTCTCAGATCTTCTAACTGGGGCTGGAATGACCATTAATCAGCTCTCAGGCCTTCCCAGTATAGCACTGGCTTTCTGGGGTCTGGAGCTGCTGGACAGACAGTTGTGGGACTTTCTGCCTCCATAATCACATGGGCCTCCACAATCACATCGGCCAATATTTTATTTATTATAATGTCTATCTCAAATATTGGGATATCAATATATGCATATATATGTGTGTATCAATATATGCATATATATACACATATATATAGTTATTCTGTTTCTCTGTTCCATAAATTTGTAATATATTTATTATGTATGTATCTTTTGTGAACTCTCCTGAATTCCTTGTGAAAAACATAGGATTTATAAATTATAGTACTTATTATTATAGAAGTTGATTTCATAATATGGAATACTACATGGAGAGATCCATAGTTTCTCTCAAAACTCCAAATAGTTGTTCTAAAAGTTATAAATATAGCTAAAAAAAATTCAATTATTTTGCTAAAGCTATATTCATGTTGGTGTGGATATGTCACCCTGTATCTTTTTTCAATAACTTTCCCCCCATAGTTGTTTTCAGCTACTCTATGTCCCTGCATCTATAGCCATATTCATATTTATATCTATCTATATCTATATCACTATCTACATATTTATCTGTATGATACTCAAAACAGTTCTCAAAAACTTCTAAGTTCTTCAAGTTTAACTAAATTGGAAAACTAGTAAGACTAATCATCTTTTAAAGTCATTAAGAAACTCATATAACAGTAAGTGTAAGTGAGGACGTGGGGACAAAGGTACACTTATACATTGCTGGTGGCACTGCAAATTGGTGCACCACTCTGGAAAGCAGTATGGAGATTCCTTAAAAAACTTGGAATGGAACCACCATTTGACCCAGCTATCCCACTCCTTGGTCTATACCCAAAGGACTTAAAATCAGCATACTACAGTGACACAGCCACATCAGTATTTATAGCATCTCAATTCATAATAGCTAAACTGTGAAACCAACCTAGATGCATTTCAATAGATTCATGATAAAGAAACTTTGGTATATATACACAATGGTATATTACTCAGCTTTAAAAGAGAATAAAATTATGACCCTTGCAAGTAAATGGATGGAGTTGGAGAATATCATGTTAAGTGAAGTAAGCTAATCCCAAAAAAACAAAAGCCAAATGTTCTCCCTGATAAGTGGATGCTGATCCATAATGGGTGGGTGACATAGGAAGAATGGAGGAACTTTGATTGGGCAAAGGAGAGGGAGGAGAAGGGAGGAGACGGGGGGGGGGGGGTTGGAATGAGATGTACATACTACCCTAAGTACATTTATGACTGTCCATATGGTGCAACTCTACATTGTATACTACCAGAGAAATGAAAAGCTGTGCTCCATTTGTGTACAATGAACGGAAATGCATTCTGCTATCAAGTGTAACTAATTAGAACAAATAGAAAATTTTAAAAAAGAAACTCATAAAATACCAGGACTTGGACTATCTGGGTTGCATGAAAGGAAGCTCAATTGCTATAAGAAGAACAATGGAAAAGTGGGCATAATTAGAAGGAAGCACAATCCACAGCATAATACAGAGTATAGGCATGCTCATATTGGGTTTGAGTCATCTTCCATTCTTAATACTGGCAGTGTGTGCATTATCTGTTTTATTTTTCCATTAGAGACAAAAAGTGTATCAATTTAATTAATATTCTCAAAGAACAAGATTTTGAGTTCATTTGGTTTTCTCTCTTCTATAATTTATCATTTTTTTTGGTTTCTTTGATTTAATGTATGTTATCTCTTTCTTCTGATTACAGGTGACTTGCTATGCCCACAGGTTCAGCACCCATGGAGTCAATCAACCACAGATTAACATTTTCAAGAAAAAAAACATGGCATTTATATCAAACATATACAGACTTCCATGTTATTGTTATAACCTAAACAATACAGTGTAACAAGTGTTTACATTGCATTAGTTATAATAGTACTCTAGAAAACTAAAGTATACAGGAGGATGTGTATAGGTTTTATGCAAATAATACAAAATTTTATATAAACCCACTTGAACACTTGCAAATTTTGGTATCATTGAAGTTCTTGAAACCAATCCCCCACAATTCCTTATGTATTCTGAGACATGATAACCTTGGTTCTTTCTTTTTTTCCTTTTCCTTCCCCTCCTCCACCGCCCCGCTTTTCTACTTAGGGGGAAACTGAGATAATTTATTTGAGAGGTATTTTCTTTTCTGACACATGCATTTTAAGCAGTAAATTTCCTTCTGGGTTTGTTTGTTGTTTTAGTTTTTTATATGTAGCTGTTTTATTTTTTCTGTGTGTGTGTGTGTGTGTGTGTGTGTGTGTGTGCTACTGGAGATTGAACCCAGGGATCTGTACCACTAAGCCACATCTCCATCCCCCTTTACTTACTTGTTTTTTGGTTAATTTTGATACAAGTCCTGGCTAAATTGCCCAAGATGGCCTCAAATTTGCAATCCTCCTGCCACAGTCTCCTGAAATGCTAGGATTATAGGCACATGCCATTTCATCTGACCTGCTTTTCCTTATCAATCAGAACAAAGTGTTTTCTAATTTCCCCTTAATTTATTCTTTAACCAACCAGTGACTTGGAATGTAGCAAATATTTGGGAATTTCCAGATATATTTCTGGGATTAATTTCTCTTTTATATACTTATAATCAGAGAATATACTCTATATGGCTAGAATATTTTCTAATTTACTGATACTTATTTTGCAGTCCAAAATATGTTCTATGTTGGCAAGTGTTCTACATGCACTTCAGAAACAATCCATATTCTGCTATTATTGATAGGAAGGTTTCATAAATATAACTTAGGTCAAATCATTTAACCGTGTTAAGAAGTTTGTCTTACTGTGAAGTGCCATGGTGTGTGCCTGTAATGCCAGCTACTGGGGAGGGTCAGAACTGGAGGATATAGTTTGAAGATAATCAGGATAACACAGTGAGACCCATCTCAAAACAAAACAAAACAAAACAACATTTGTCTTTTGTATCCTTAATGATGTTCTATCTTCTCATTCTCTCATGTACCCAGAGAGGGTCTTAAATTTATCTGCTGAAAATTGTAGGTTTCTTCGTTTCTCTAGTCAATTCTATCAGTTTTATTTACATATTTTGAAGCTCTGATGTTAGATGGAAAAGCATTTGAAGTTGCTAAGACTCATAAATTGATAATTATGATTATGAATTAAACAAGTTTGTTCCTGGAAAATTTCATTCTCTGAAATCTTTGCTCATGTATCACCGCTCCAGCTTTCTTCTGATAAGTATTTTTACAGAAAATATTTTTATACTTTCATCTTTTACTTTTGTTTTTACATTAAAATGAAGGTTCTTATAGACTATATTTAGTGGAATTGTTCTTTTCTATGTCATCTGAAATCTCTGCCTTTTAATTTAATTTTTTAGGACATTTGTATTTAATATGATTATTGATATGTTTTAGTTTAAATCTGAAATATTACTCTCTGGTTTCCCTTTATCACATCTGTTTTTTGTTCCCATTTTCTTCTTTTCTTTATTCCTTTGGATTAACATACATTTTTATTATTACTTTTTCATTTTATCTCCTTTGTTGTCTTCTCAATTATTAATTCCTTTTTATTTTTAATGAGCTCTTTAAGGAGTTAGCAAACTATAATTAACAGTCATAAAACCAGATCACTCTCTGTTTTCTAAATAAAGTCTTTGTAGAAACAGACACTTTTATTTATGCATGTATTGTCTTTGTTTTCTTGCTGCAATGGCAGAGTTGAGTATTTGCAGTAGACACCATAGGGTCTGGAAGCCTAAAGTATTTGCCTGATCTGCTGGGCTGCATCACACTTACTTTTCAGTCTACCTTTAAATAATAATATTACACTTTAGTTGGCGAGGGTGTGGGGAAAAAGATACACTCATACATTGCTAGTGGGACTGCAAATTGGTGCAGCCAATATGGAAAGCAATATGGAGATTCCTTGGAAAACTGAGAATGGAACCACCATTTAACCCAGCTATCCCACTCCTCAGTCTATACCCAACGGACTTAAAAACAGCATACTACAGGGACACAGCCACATCAATGTTCAGAGCAGCACAATTCACAATAGCTAAACTGTGGAGCTGAACTAGATGCCCTTCAGTAGATGAATGGATAAAAAAAGTGGCATATATGCACAATGGAATATTACTCAGCATTAAAAGAGAATAAAATCATGGCATTTACAGGTAAATGGGTGGAGTTGGAGAAGATAATGCTAAGTGAAGTTAGCCAATCCCAATAAAACAAACTCATAGTGGGACAGGGAGGGGGAGCATGGGAGGAATAGATGAACTCTAGATAAGGCAGAGGGGTGGGAGGAGAAGGGAGAGGGCAGGGAGTTAGCAATGAATGTGGAATGTGATGAACATCATTATACAAATTACAAGACACAAATGAAGACACAAATTGGTATGAACATACTTTATATACAACCAGAGATATGAAAAATGGTGTTCTATATGTGTAATATGAATTATAATGCATTTCACTGTCATGTATTAAAAAATCAATAAAAAATGAAAAAAATAAATACTATTACACTTTAAATAGAGTACAATTTCACAGCAAAATATTTTCATTTCCCATACTAACTTTGGGCTAATATTATCATACATTTGATCTCTATATACAAAAGTCTCAAATAATTACTATTTTTGCTGTAGGTAGTCAATTGTATTTTAAGGAGATTTAGATATTAACAAAATATTTTTTACCCACATTGGTACTGTTTCTGCTGTTTCTCATTAATTTATGTGGATCAAGATTCCATCTGATGTTATTCTTTTGATTGACAAATTTCTTTCAACACTTTTATAGTGAAATTCTGATGGCGAAAAATTTGTTCAACTTTTATACATCTAAAAAACTTGGGTTTTGGCATTCATTTTCTGAAGATATTTTTGCCAACTGTTGAATTCTAGTTTGCCAGCTTAGGTTTTTCCTTTTCAGCACTTTGGTGACTCTCACTACTGTTTCTGCACCTGATTCCCACGAAATGTCTTTTGCTATTTTTACTTGTGTCTTTCTGTACCTATTTTTTCCCTCTTTTCACTGTCTGCCTTTATGTTTTTCTCTTAATCACTGATTTTTAATTTATTGATTGCAATGTTTCCTGAAAGAGTTATCTTCAAATTTCTTGTACTTGGGATTTTTAACTTCTTAGACTATATCTCTATAGTTTTTATAAAATTTGGAAAATGTCCTGTTCCCTCATCCTCTCTCCCTCTCTTTTAAGGATTTTAATTACATATACTTGAGATAGCTTGGAGTTTTCCCTCATTCACTGATACTCTGTACACTTCATTCTATCCTTTTTCTCTGTTTCATTTTTAAAACTTTCTTTTACTATGTCCCCAGTTCCCTAATATTTTATTCTGCAGTGTCTAATCTATGAATCCTAGTCAGTATATTTTTGTTTCCCAGGTTTTACATCTCTAGAAGTTTGACTTCAATGGTTTCTGTTTGCTTATTTATTTTTAATCCTTCAGGTATCTCTTTGACAGGTTTTTGTTTTTGTTTTTCCTTCTTGAATGTATAAAACAGACTTTCAGTGCAACTCCCCAACTCAAGGAGACTAGGAGGCTGTCTTGATTTTCTTTCCAGTGTCTGGGTCTAGTTAATAAATTAGGACAGAGTTTATTGATTTTATAAATATAGAGTTTATAAATATATCAGGCTTATTCCTTCTCTTTCAGAGATCACTCTCCTATTCTGCCTGATGTCAATCTCCAAATATAACATTATTTAATTTTTTTTTTCAGTTTGTTAGTTGTTTCTCGGACCACAGTAAATCTGGTTCATCTTAGTTCAAGGTGACTAGAACTATGTATGGATTTTAGAGTGTGCTTTTAACATTTTAATGTACTTTTCATTTTAATTTCATCTTTACATAACCTCTATAGATTATTTAAGGGTAGCATAATTATGTTCAGAGTACACCTTTGAGAAAATCCATGTTTGTCTATAATTTCACCACTTATTTAGTGGAAATGTCTACACTAGAATCCAATGCATCACATCCAACCATAATTTCTGTACAAAAAACTGTGCCAACTAAAGGACATTTTTGCATGAAATATAAGTAATTTGGAGTTTTTCAAATATCACTTATATATGAGACTATTATATGTATCACCTTTCCCCTAATACTTTTGTTAAGCTATTTCTACAGAACACTGCTCCCATTTTCTTTTTGAATAAAAGACTGAATTGTTTTAATATGGAGCTAAAAATTTCCAAAAGAGTTGTAGATCTATAAATATAGAATTGACAATCTATCATTAATGTCATCTTATCAAATATACCCTTCAATTGGAACTTTCTGTAGTTGATTTTGATGCATAAATTTACTGCTTAGGCCAATGTAAAAATATATGATGAAATTTCCAAGGTTTGTTTTAAAGGAGGAAACCAAAATCAAGTCACAAAACATATTCTAAATAATGTTTCAGGGAAAGCAATGTGAAAAAATATTAAAAATTATTTTTTCAATATATTTTAACAATTTTATTGTATGTTTAACACATTAATTGTTAAAAGACTTAAAATGCAATAAAAAGGAATATGAAGCTAAATTATCCTTAATTTCAGAATCAATAATTCTCTAAGTTTTTATTTTTTTGTCCTCATATAGTTTATTATGTATATGCCTATTTCTATTATAAAATAATGGAGTTAAAATATACCTATTTTGTATATTTAACTTTTTAAAAATATTAATACCAACTCATAGGTTTCTAAAAGCTTCATTTCTCCCTATTTGTTTTCTAATATTCAAATTATGTTCACATAAATTTCTCTGTGTTAAATAACCAAATGTTTATGACTTATGCCTATTACTAAATCTTACACTAAAATGAGCAAATCCAAAATTTAATAGAGAACAGTCACATGCGCGTGCGCGCGCGCACAAACACACACACACACACACACACACACACACTCAGTATCCAAAATTCTAACCTTTTTGTTAAATGAAATGTCCATGGTAAACCTTTAATTAACATTTGCTGATCATCTATTTGTTGAACCAATCTTTGTTTTGGGGATGAAAAAATCTTCTAAAGCTTGGTTTTAGGGATTCCTCCCTACACACTTTTTTTTTTCCCCCATAAGGGATTGGTAGAAATAAGTTAAGCATTCCAAACCTCTAGGAGATGTCACTCCTATAGTAAATAGTCCACTGCCTACTCTCAGGTAGGTGTCAAAAGGTAGATCTTACATGGTAGGGAGGGTATGGAGGTGGCAGCAGAACCTTCAAGCGTTTGAATCTTACAAGAATAAAAACTTCTGTTACTCAGTAATTGAAAAAGAAAGTAGCATGAATGACATGCTTTCCAACCTATGTGGGAAACAGCATATTCTAAATGAAGAGGTATAGTTTTTACATCTGTTTCCCAGTTATCTTGAGCAAAACAATCACCTGGGGCACCTGTTAAAAATCCAGATCTCTGTCTTTCCACCAGATCCACTGAATTAAAATTTCTAAGGGAGATTCATATTTTAAAATAAATAAAAAATTTAATGTGCAATTTTTGGAAAATGACACTATATGAATTGGCTTTTTCTCAGAGTATTAAATTCTAACCAAAATAGAACCCTGTTGTTATATTGATATCTCTGCTGATTCAAAATGGATTTTAAAACCTTACTGATTTTTAAGGGCTGCTTTAACAACATACATTATGGAAATTTTGGGGAGGATGAATTTGTGTTATGGAGGATATTATTTTTGTTTTGCCATACCACAATTAAAAAGAATATTCATTCTGATGAAACTATTTAGGTTATAAGAAATAGAATGTCCTATTTTTATTCATATAAATTTCATGTACAGATAATGTTTAGCTTATTTTAGGATGCTCTATATAGCATTCACTCCTGAATTATGCTGTTTAGCAAGGCACTGTGGTTATCAAACTCCAAGTAGTCTTGTATAAGTTTATTTGTGGAGATGATATGTATTCTTATTTTAGGTTTCACCAAATTAGTTACCATTCTTATAAAATGAGCCTTTAATTTCCTTCTCACCTGGGCTAAAACTCCTAGTGGAGAGTTTACAGAATAAACTCTTTAACCAGGATACCAAAGTCAGATTTAACAATGGACCAAGGCAGTGGGAGTTAACAGTGTTTCGGATGTACCTGTCAATTTAAAGGAAAGGTACAGAAATGGCTGCTGAATGGATCAGCTTGGTGAAACACAATAGAGGACAAGTGTGAAAAAGAAGAGCTTGGGGAAAAATTCTTCTGATAAGTTGGTTTTCTAGGTTTGAAAGGGGTGCCTTGGGAAAATCGTGCATAGGCAGCCATAAATCTTGACCATCTTGTTGCTATTTGCCTGGTTACTAACAACCCAAGCAAGTCACTGATCACAAGTCTACCCTTCCTGTTTTGGTTTTGTTGGTTTTTGCATGCTATCATAAGCTTTAGCTATTCCTGCATTTTACTCCTTATGTAATTTTGTTTTCCTTATTGATGCTTTAAAAGATTATACGGAAGTATGTGGAAATTAGTAATATAAGTTCAGCATCTACTAAGAGTTGCTGCTGTTTATCTTTAAGAGTACAATTTATCTCTTAATATGAAGAGAGAAGAACATGGCTATGAGGCTGATTTTCCTGCCAGTAAGGAAGTCACTGCATGGACAACAGCAACCTTAGGGCACCCGGGCAGAGCACAGTCTATGTAATGCAAAATGAGTTGCCAAATTGGATGCACATGTTTCGAGCGTGTGTATCTCTGGCTTTCCTTCCTTTAATCAGTAAACGGACTACAAGCAAGCGGCAGATATTTCCCTTGAGATAAGGTACATGCTTTGAAACACTGAAAAAAAAAAAGGAAGAAAAATTCATTATATGCTATTTATTTCAGTCTGGCCTGCAGATAAGATTCTTCTGTTATCATGAATTATAAAGCATCAGTTCTGCTCTTGGATTTAGGAGCCTTAAATTGTCAGAACATCATTTCCATGACCCCTAACTCATCCCTATTCTTTAATTAGTGTATTTGATTTTATTGATTCATTAAGCAAAATAGCATCAATAGCCTCAGTAGCTATTTTACATATGCTACATTTGTACATGCTATCCTGAGACATGATATATTCCCTCCCATTAAGCTAAGACTGCATCTTAAATTATGCTAGATTCTTCAGGGAATTCTTAGTTTTTTTAATTTATAAGGCTTACACCCAAATGTGTTGTCATGATGGGATTAAGGACTGAGTTAGGAAACTAATGCATTCAATCTAAAAATTATTGTTGGATATTATGCTCCATAAATCATTAGAATAAGGAACTGTCTAAGCTCAAGAGAAATTAACTTCATTATTGGACCACATCAGTGCCTGTTGGACCTTAAGGAGTGTGGCTGGTAGCAGGGACCAGGTGGGAATGAGAAGGAGGTTGGGGTGATGACTTCAGGCTCAGGTTTCAGAATGAATTAAAGTGAGATCAAACACTGTCTCATGATCTCACTAAACAATTTTTGAAGAATGAAAGGAGGGAGCCTAGAGAGAACAAACAAAGAAGGGAGGGAGGGAAAAGGATCTGAAAGCAGAAAATGCAAAGAGAGTGAGGAAAACTTTAGGGCATCACAAACAAGGATAGAGCCACATAAAGGTCCAACATGTTATATCTGTTTTCCTTATAGTGAAAGCCTTCCCCTCTTGGCCAGAGCTTTGCAGATTTCTGCTGTTTCCTGTATCATTTATGTATTAAAGGCCACAGTCATTTATGTTGTTAGTAATTTTTTTTAAAAAAAATTTAATTTGTTTTAATTAGTTATACATGACAGTACAATGACTGTTAGTAATTTTTTTATTGCTATGGTTTTAGTCAGTGTCCCCCAGAGACCTATGTGTTAAAGGCTTCATTACCAACTTGCAGCCTCATTGGGAAGTAGTAGAATCCTTAGGAGGTAGGGCCTGGCAGGAGGAAGTTAAGTCACTGGGGCTGCCCTTGAAGGGGATATTTGAACTCCCCCCCACTACACACATGTGATCCCCTTTGCTTCTCACCCACTGGGAGATGAACAGTTTGTCTCGCCACTAACCACCATAATATGTTGCCTCATTAGACAACCAAAAGCACTGGGCCCACCTATTTACATACTAAAAACTCTGAAATTGTGAAGCAAAAGAAATCTTTCCTTTTTTCAAGTTGATTTTCTCAGATATTTTTGCTATAGTAATGAAAAACTATCTTATTCCTTTCAAAGGTCTTGGTAGTAAAGTTTTTGGAGAAAGACAACTTTATTTCATGATCCAGTGCTGTTTGTTTACCAAGAAATCTTTCTGAAAGGGAAAAACTTGAAAAACATAATTATCATGTTTAAAAGCTGATTTGGCTTAAGAAATTCTGTGCTTTTCAGATCTTGTGAGTAGACAGAACATCACTTCAAGTAAACCAATTGCATCCCAACAGCCCTAGGATCTCATGTCAAAGCTTTTATATTCTTAGAACACAACAAACCACAGACACTTGGACCTTTTCCTAAATGTCTTAGGCTTTGATTCATTGCCAAAACTGTTAAATTATTTAATGTAAAGCATGGAAAATATATAATTATGAATTTGGCAAAGGCCTACAGAAGAGATATGTAAACAGAGGGTTTGGGATACATGTACTTCCTGATGGTAATTGGCCCCCTTATTCTGTACTATATTTATCCAGAGGAGCTCTTCACTTTGGTGACTACTTAGAAGGACTCGTCTACTGAGTCAGAAATTTTCTACTTCTTAGACTAACTTTACATGTTACAAACGGGAGCTTGTAACTGATGTGATTTCTACTTCCTACCCCGACCCTTAGTTCTCTGGGAATCTCCCACATAGGAACAGGTATATGTATATACCAGAGGAGACGCACTGAAGGGTCATTTCTGTTTTTCTCTCCGGCAGTGTGTTTGCTCATGCACCTTGTCACACTGTTTCCCTTCGTCTATGTTTCCATTTACAGCAAAAGAAAATCAGTGTCAGCACATGGCCAACAGAAACATGTATTTCAACTATTTCCAAGGGATCACTTATTTACAAATGATCCATGTGTCCATTGAACTATATAGTCTCAAAACCAATTCACTGTGGAGTTTTTTCCCAATTAAACTGCTCTTTGGGTATGTTTCTTATTTTCTTACTTGAATACAACCACGTTATTTTTAGTGCCATATTAATTCTATGACATTATTTAAATCATCAATCCTGAATATAAATAATCAGTGCAATAGACACTCACCTGTGCAAACATATCCATGGCAATTTTTCTCTCTCATATGATATCCTGAAATTTCAATAGCGTAAAAGGTGCCAATATAATGAATATATTCTAGATATATGCAAGAAAATAATTATCCTGATTTTATACCTTACTTTGAAGAAATATCTACTTTCAAATGGATTAAACTAACTTTATTCACATTTTTTTTCTAATCTTTTATAACATAAACCACTATTTCAATGGGTTAAAGTAATGACCATACTCGGAGAGGTGCTAGAATATTCTGTTATACTTTGTAAGTATTAAAATAAGAGGGATTTATGGGGGTGAAATATTTTGAGATACGTTATTCAGCTTATGGTACATTCATAGAATGAGATAGTAGTCATCCAATAATAATGATAATAAAAATAGCTCATAAATACATATCCTTAACTATGTGCCAGATGTCATAATGTACATGTACTAATTTATTTACTCATCACAAGTGACATTTTGAAGTGAGAAAATCCAGATGCAAAGAGATTAAGAAACTTATTCAAGGCCATACAGTAGATAAGTCACACATGGGGAACTGCACCCAGGTAATTTAGCTCCAAAGACCAAATGACTAAACACTACATCATATTGTTTCCATTTGAAATCACATTGCAGATAAATGAGAAGCCTTATGAACATGTTCATGATCTATTGTTTAAGAAACAAGGCAGTGTTAGATCACCTCTATTAAATATATTTGTGTGTAAAATGTGTTACACACATCTATATATCTCTCCATACTTATGCATGCATGTATACCCAATGCATACACATACATAAATACAAAAAGACAAAAAAATTAGATGATTATTTTCTATACCAAAAGTTTAATAGAAGTTAACCCTTGGTGATGAACATACTCCTTCTTTAGAATGTTCTATATTTTCCAAGACTTTTATAATAACATGTCACTATTTTTACAATTTAAAAAAAAGTCAATTTAAAAAGTTTTTCCATGAAGGGACCACATACTCTCTTTGTTATTATTTTTCATTTTGATTATTTAACTGACATTAGAATAATAAAACAATACATACATAGGAGCTCAAAAACATACTAATTTTCTTTCCCAACTCCATTTGCCAACTAAGCATTGCATGGACATATCCAGTGTGGAATTCTTTTCTCAAGGCTCCCGCCTTCGCCTTCTAACTTTCATCAAATGCCATAATCTTTTCATTTCTTTGCCCATTAGGGTCGGATTTGCATGGCCTTTTGTTCATGCCCTTTCTCCAGCAGCAAGCAACACTTCAACTCCCTAAGAGGTCAAAGGAAACATCAGAGTCTCCAAGGCTATATTTCCCAATATGTTATCCCTATCCACACAAGAATATTTAAATCTAAATTACATTAACATTAGCAATAACAAGTTCAGTGCACCCAGTCATACTAGCCACATTTTAAGTACTCAGTAGCTACATGTCACTAGTAGCTATCATACTGGGCAGAGCAAACACAGAGCATTTCATCATTGCAGATAATTCCTTTGGATAATCTTGATCCAGAGGTACTCTGAGTTGTAACTGTTCTCTTTCCCTCCCATTTGGGCTGCCTGATTGGGAAAGTAGTTTTTCAAATCCTGGAATGTGCTTGGCTTACTCTTGTAGTCACAGATTGCTTTTATTTATTTTTTCTTTTCTGTTTGTTTTACTCTTGCCAGAACATCTAGGAATAGCAGAGTTATTCCAGTGCAAAGGTTAATCTCTTTCAATGGTCCACATGGGTTCTATAGATGAGATCTAGGTTTCTCTTCAAGCATAACTATTGCCATTTATTGTACTAAAACACTACGTATTTTTTTCCTTGGGTTTCAGTAACATAACAGAGCACTGTTCAGGTAAACCTTGGAGGAACTGTATTCAATCATCTTGAGGAGACATCCCCAAATTTCCAATTTGGGCAAATGCAAAAAAAAAAAAAAAGTAAATTTGAATACACAGTATCTTATTATATCAAAGATAAGAAATATAGAGATCTGGATTAGAGATAGTGGGGTTATTATTTGAAGACTTTTCAGTTTATAGTTAATAATGGAAGTTGTTATAATTGATGTGATTATCAGTAAGGGAAAGTATAACTGCCTTTTATGATTTTTGTAGAAAAACAGAAAATGATGTATACAATTATTGCCTAATGCATGGTTCAAAAAGTGATAAATAGGGAAAATAGTCCTTACATCAGGAAATAATTTTGTTCACTAGCTAACAGTAGAGATAAAACAACAACAATAACAACAACAGGGGGTTATGCATAGTAGAGATTTATTTTCCCATGTAATAAGACCAGAGGTAGGAATTCCAAGGTTGGCTCAGCACCTCAATGAAGTCCTCAGGGGCTAAGTTTTGCCTTCCTTATCAAGTAACTGCCATCTTCAACATCCCAAAATAGTTATGGGAAATATAATCATCACACACATTGTAGCAGACAGAACTGCTACAGGGAATCATTACATTCTGTGGGTTCTGATATTCTCCCCTTATACAACTTCTTCCCCAGGATTGTGGGCAAGACCTGTGTCTTGCTTCTTATCAATAGAACATGAAAAATGTGATGGGATGCCAGGCCCATGGTTACAATACATTATAGAACACTTTGTCTGGCTAGTGGGCTGACTCTTGAGTATTCTCTTTACCCATCTTGAAGATGCAGGCTACCTTGATGTCAGAAGCCGTACTGGAGAAGTCCCATGGCAAAACCTAAGGGCAGCTCTTAGGAGCTGAAAGTAATTACCTAGTAAGAAACTCAACCCATAAGACCCGAAGTTGCAAGGAAATGAACTCTGCCAACAACCTGAGGGGTCTTAGAAGAGATTTCTTCTGTAAGCCTATAGTGAGACTTTGGTCCTAGTCAACAGCTGGACTGAAGACTAAAAACTGGTGAGACTCTAAAGCTGTGTCTGAGTCTCAAACTCTGGATCCACAAACTGTAAGATAATGAATACATACTAAGCTACTACGTCTATGACAATTTGTTATGCAGCAAGAAAACTACCATACCTATGTTCCAGAGATGAGAGAGAGAGAGAGAAAGAGAGAGAGAGAGATTCCAAGAGAATGAGCTAGAGCTAACAGTAGCAAACATAAGATGTTCTTGTCAGTTTAAAAGAAGTTCCCTTGATGACCTATTGGATACCTTTTGTTAATGTCCCATTGGTCACAATTAATTACATAATCACTTATCTATTATTTCAAGTGATGCTGGTAAATGAAATCATACTAAGACACAATGTCTCAATTAATAGATTCACAATCCTATTATGAAAAGTGAGGAAAAAATATATTGAGAATCACTTGGCTATATTTGCTATAGCTTCCATTTTTCAATCTTTAGATTATTACTCTTACCATGCCCAGCAAGTTTGGGCCACTATCCTGTAATCATTGAATTTATTTCCTGTCTATAACAGTATTTTTCAAAGATGCATTATTTTTGCCATATGACCTTGACATTGTCCAATCCAGTAATAGTCTATTTCTCTACTGTCTTAAAATTTGTTGGTCTTTTGATCATTCTGAATATGGTGAAAGTGTCACTATCGCATTAGCTTCCCCTTACATCAGCTAATTGGAAACTTCTGTTTTCTTCCTCTTATGAGTCAGCCATCATGTAAGAAAGGTGAACAGTTAAAAGTCACCTGTTTGGGAAGCCCTAGTCACATGGTAAGGTCATGAGAATGCACCACAGCAAACAGTCCTGAAAAGATTCCAGCCAACAACTGACTACTACTTCAGTGAACATCCCAGGGAAAAATGCCAGGTGCCAGTGGTAATCATAATTTACTTTAGTAAGTTAATATTTTGGGGGGTTTTTACATAACAACCAAACATTTGTTCATTGACAGTTTCTTCGGCTTTTGTTCCAATTATTGGTGAACTCCGTTTCATTCTTAGTGATTTGTCTAATATCACAGTTTCTCTATTACTCACCTCCTCTCTTCTATTGTTTGTGTTTTTTACTTTTTTCAGTAATTCACTTGTCATTTCCATAAATGTTAAACCTTTAATGGTATCAATTTCATACAACTGAATCTCTGGCTACCACACAGGTTTTTTCAGCTATGACCATTAACTTTATGTGTCCAAGTGACTGAGCTAAGGGATTCCCAGATAGCCTGTAAAGCATTGTTTCTGGATTTCTCTATATGGGTGGTTTGGAAGAGATTGGCATTTGAATCAGTAGACTGAGTAAAGATTCACCCTCTCTCATATGGATGAGTATCATCTAATCCATTGAGGGCCCAAATAGAAACAAAGAGGCAAAAGAAAGGTGAATTCATTTTTTTTTTTTTTTAGCAAATCTTTTTACCTCCTTCCCTTAGACATCAGCGCTCTCAGTTTTCAGCCTAGAAAGTTTTGCTAATTTCCCTTATTATGTAAGTTCCAGGAGACCATTCTCTTCACCCTAATTTACCACTATATCCTAGCACTTGCAATGTTTTATTTCCCAAATAAGAGTCTAAGGTACAACAGAGAAACTACATTATAAATTTTAATGCAAATGTACAAAATAAGTGATACAACATAGTCTGATTTTTGAATGAAAATGCAGAACCTGAAACATTAAGAAGCAATCTACTTGGTGATTTAAAAATGTATTAAGTATAAACAATTGACATCTTAAAAATCTCGTACATTCTGTCCTCTTATTAAGAAACTTATTCAATCAGTTTGAGCATGGTATGCACTCTTAAAGTTGGGGAAATGTTCAATGATTTAATAAGAAATTCAGATGCTGAGGCATTCAAAATGATTACTTTCCATCTCTGACCCACAATTTCTCCAGTTGTGGTATTATCCCATCCATTAATTAATTATTTTTTGTGAAGAGAGACTCTTAAGATTGCCATCTCAGAAATGTGTGCATTTGAGGGATCGGTAAATTACATTCCATGTTTGTATGATTATGTCAAAATGAACCCAATATTATATATAACTATAATGCACTAATAAAAAATATTCAACAAATTCTACTCTATGTAGAGACACACATCTATGAGTAGAAGCAGAGGTATCCTGGGTACAACCATAAAAGACAATCAATTAAAGGGATGATTCCACACAGGGTCTTCCTATCCTGGATCCCAATTTGTCTCCTTCTTTTTAAAAGTACCTGGGCATGGTGGTGCACACATGTAATCCGAGCAATTTAGGAGGCCAAAGCAGGAGAATTACAAATTTGAGACCTGCCTTAGCAGTTTAGCGGGGTCCTGAGCAACTTATTGAGATCCTATCTCGAAAAATGAAAGAAAAAGGTGTAGGTGGCAAAGACTTTCTCCCATTCTGTAGGGATGTAACTTTGTGATACAATTCCCGAGTTCAGTTTGCAGTGCAACAAAAATAATAATAAAACTAGATTCCCTTGTCCATTGTCTTCATACCAATAGACATGAGAAATGGATATTGGGAATGGAAATCATTTACATGTGGAAATATGTTTGACCCCCAAGTATTAGGAAAAACATGACCTTAATTTTCTTAAAAAGGTTTTTGTTCATTTTAGTTACATGGGACAGTAGAATGTATTTTGAGAAATCATACACACATGGAGTAGAACTCCCCATTTTTGTGGTTGTACATGATGTGGCATTACACTTGTTGTGTATTATATGAATTATAAGAACATAGGAAAGTTGCGTCCAATTCATTCTATTGTCTTTCCTAATCCATCCTCCCTCCCTTCCCTTCATTCCCCTTTGTTTAATCCAGTGAATTTTCATCCCTTCCCCCATTTATTGTGCGTTAGTATCCACATAATAGAATATTCAGACTTTGGTCTTTGGGGACTGGCTTATTTCACTTAGCATGATCATCTTCATTTCCATCCATTTACCAGCAAATACCATAATTTTCTTCTTATTTATGGCTGAGTTATAATCCATTGTGTATATGCACCACATTCAGTATCCATTCATCTGTTGAAGGATGCCTAGGTTGGTTCTATAACTTAGCTAGTGTAAATTGAGTTGCCATAAACATAGATGTTGCTGCATCACTATAGTATGCTGATTTTAAGTCCTTTGAGTATAGACTGAGAAGTGTTATAACTGAGTCAAATTGTGGTTTCCATTCTAAGTTTTCTGTGGAATCTCTATACTGCTTTCCAGAGTGGTTGTACCAATTTGCAGTTCCACCAGCAATGTATGAATGTGCCTTTTCCCCCAATATCCTTGCCAACATTTATTGTTACTTGTATTGTTGATAATTGCCACTGGGATGTGAGATGAAATCTCAGTGTAGTTTAAACTTGTACTTTTCCAATGGCTAGAGATGCTGAACATTTTTAAATATCTTTGTTGACCAATTATGTTTCTTCTTCTGTGAAATGTCTGTTCAGTTCCTTTGCCTATTTATTGATTGGATTATTTGGGGGAATTTTTGGTTTTAAGTTTTTTAGTTCTGGAGATTAATGTTATGTCTGAGGTGCAGGTGGCAAAGACTTTCTCCCATTCTGTAGGCTGTTTCTTCACATTCTTGATTGTTTCCTTTGCTGTGAAGAAGCTTTTTGGTTTGATTCTTTCCCATTTATTAATTTTTTATTTTACCTCTTTCACTTTAAGAATCTTGTTGAGGAATTCTGTTCCTAAGCCAACATGATGGAGAATATGGCCTACATTTTCTTCTAGTAGGTACAGGGTCTCTGATCTAATGCCTAGGTCTTTGATACACTTAGAATGGACTTTTTTGCATGGTGAGATGCAAGGGTCTAATTTCATTTTGCTACATATGAATTTCCAGTTTTCCCAACTTATTCTGTTGAAAAAGATATCTTTTTTTCCCTAATGTATGTTTATGGCACTTTTGTCTAGTGTGAGAGAAGTGTATTTATGTGGTTTTGTCTCTGTGTCTTCTATTTTGTACCATCGGTCTTCATGTATGTTTTGGTGCCAATACCGTATTGTTTTTGTTAATATAACTCTGTAGTATAACTTAAGGCCTGGTATTGTGGTGACTCTTCTTCACTTTTCTTGCTGAGGATTGCTTTGGCTGCTCTGGACCACTTATTTTTCCAATAAATTTCATGACTTCCTTTTCTAGTTCTATGGATAATGTCATTGGAATTTTAATAAGATTTTGATTAAATTTGTATAGCACTTTTGGTAGTATAGCACATTTTGATAACATTAGTTCTGCCTATCTGAAAACGTGGGGAATCTTTCCATCTTCTAAGGTCTTCTTCAGTGTCTTTCTTTACTGTTCTGTAGTTTTCATTGTAGAGGTCTTTCACCTCTTTTGTTAAATTGTTTCCCAAATATTTGATCATCTTTGAGGCTATTGTGAATGGCATAGATTTTCTAATTTCTCTTTGAGTTCAAATCAATAAACGTAATTCATCACACCAATAGACTTAAAGACAAGAATCACATAATTATCTCAATAGATATATAAAAAATCACTTGACAAAATATAGCATCCATTCATGTTCAAAACACTAGAAAAACTAGGGATATTAGAAACACACTTCATCATTGTAAAAGCTATATATGTTAATCCTGAAGCCAACATCCTTCTTAATGGAGAAAAATTAAAATCATTCTCTCCAAAGATTGGAACAAGAAGAGGAAGAGACTGGAGTCCCATAATTCCCTGTGGGTACTGGTACCATTCAACTATTCCCTCCACTGGGCCCCATCTCTTCAAGGTTTCACCATGTCCCAACAGCACCAAGCTGGGAACAAAGCCTTCAACATATTTGCCTTCAGAGAACATTGCAGGTCCAAGCTGTAACATCATTTTTTCCTGTCCTGTTTGTTATCATATCTCCTTAGCTTTAATTTTCTTTTTCTACTCCTTTATTCTCCATCTCATCTCTCTTTTTCACTTCCACCTTCCCTTTTATTTTCCTTTAGTTTTTACTTGGACTGCTCCAATGAGCATATATCACTCAAAAGATTAAGGATCCCATTCTGGATACACAGACATTCCAAAGAACTTGTGCTTAGAGAGGGTGATATTTTGTCTAGGTCCATTATCTAAATTGTGTTTAAAAATTAAAGATGTGTCAGAGAATATAAAAAGTTGAGTACATAATTCTGTGTTAAATTGTGTATTGTCTTCACATCTTGTGTATGAAGTGTATATGAATAAATTATACAAAACTGAAACACAAAACAATTGTGTTTCATATTCTTTTCTGAGTCTCAGAGCTACCTGAAGTTTCAGCAATCTGCTTGTAGAAAGAAAATAGTTCCAACTTCTCCAATTTTCTATATGATAATGGAGGAACTGATATAGATAATTATAGAATTCAGTGCTTCTTAATACTCTCCATACCAATAAAATTGTCTTTCATTTCTTCTGGCTGAAGTTATTAGTTTTATCTAAGAAACATCTTTATTTATATCAGAGTTAATAAGTCAATCCTGAAACTCCATTATTTCACTGAAGCCAACACATATTATAAAATACAGGCCATTTTCCAGAGTGGCAACTAAATAATACATATTAAAAGAAGTTGAAGTTGCTGTTGTTGTTTTCTTTTTGAGTAAAGCAATATGTATGGACTGATCATTTGCATTAAATTATAGACCTAGAATCTGAATTTAACTCTATACTCACTGGCATCTGTTTGCTTACTGTCAGAGGACTAATAAGAGCAGTCCTTGCTTAGCAAGGAAAAGAAATTCCAATCTTTTATGAAAACATTCTGAACTTCCTCAAGTAGACAAGTAAAGGTGAGTGGACTCTGGGGAAACCTATTAGCTCTCAGTCAAAGAACAATTAATTCAAAACAATTCATTCCTTTTCTCCTCCCTCCAGTGTACTTCAGCAGAAATTCCCATTCATGGGGAGATCCAAACCGGAAAAAAAAAATCACAACAGAGAAAATATCAAATGATCTAGAAGGGAAGTCATATGCATTGGGTTGGGAAGAAGAAATGGAAAATAAAAACTTGATTTGTGTTTCAAGTGGGTTTATGGGATTTCTTTCAAGTCTAAAACTTATAACCAAAAGAATATAAATCTTAAATGGAAATAACAGTATTATGAGTCTTGGAAAAGAAACACTATCTTTTTTACAGAAAGATAATCAGTACATATGAGGGAACTTCTAGACCAACAAAACTATCATATTTATATTGATAAATATAGAGCAACAGAGAGCAGTGTAGCTATTGGACCCAAAGTTGTGTTAAAATAAGGCAAAACAGCACAGAGTTGACCTTAGAAGAGTTGCTTTATAGTGTAAGTAATCATTAACAACAGAGGTAATATTACTGAGCTGACCCTTGATTTCAGCTGGAGCAATTGTTCCTACAGCTTGGTTTCAATAACTTACATTACCAAGTGATTTCATATTAAATCAATTTCCTGATAATACATAAGAATGAGTTCATTTAAGCTGAAAAGTATGATATCCATAAAACCATACAAACATCTATGGAAGGATATATTATAATATTAATTTTTATTTACTTTGTAAATATCTAAGCCATTTGTAAGAATAAACTACTTCCTTTTGGGTTTTGATAACTATCTATGCCAGAATTCCCACATTAATGGAACAAAATAGGAAAATGTACTTGAAACCATAAGTTATATTTAGGTATTTGTCATGAAGCCAGATTCCATGGGTTTTGTATATCTGACCCTTTGGCATCTTCCCACATAATCAACCCTTTAACCCAGACTTGGAGTAAAGAGAATAACAGTATTTTTTTTTCCTTCTCTGTTTAACTTGGCTTTACTCCTTTTGTAGAAACTCCTTTTTCCCACAGCTTCATTCCAAACAAATTGTAATGTTAACAATACCCTAACTGTGGTTAACTCAGTCACTTTGCCAGATAACTTGATGAAAGGCCAATCATTAGATATCATTTCCTTTTTAGGTGAGAAAGCAATTAGGAATTTCAACCTAAGTTTGACTGCATTCCTATTAGTGAATTTCCTTTTCTCCTCCCTCCAGTGTACTTGAGCAAATATTCCCATTCATGGGGAGATCCAAACCGGGGAAAAAAATCACAACAGAGAAAATATCAAATGATCTACAAAAATGTACTTGTTTCCTTCACAAGTTACCAATAAATAAAAGAATGTAAGAATGTTAGGAAATGTCCACAGAAAAAAAAAACTTCTAAATTGTAAATTTTTCAGGGGAAATTTGAATGGGTTGAAAACTTTTTTTATAGTCCTCAGAGGCAAATATAAGAATTTATGACTTGAATTCATTTCCTAAATCAGGAGAAAACAAAATAATAAAATTATCTGTGACACTTTGGATAGAAATTAGAGAGCAGCTGGGGTTTGAAGAAGTAAAGCAATCTAATTCTGCAAAAAGAAGTGGAATAAGATACTATCAGGGGGTGAATTATTTCAGTCTTGTTCTTGGTTTGCTAAGGTCATTTGACAGAAGAGCAGTAACCAGGACATATTTCAAAAGTGCTCTGTAATGGGGACTAGGAGGTTGTGGGATTGTAGATCTGTTGGACACAGCACTGGGCAACAGCTTCCTGGCCTGTGTGTCAGCATTTTCCACAATGTGGTCAGTGGGACACTAAAGTCCCATAAAGAATTTGGATGGTGTCCACAGTGGTGGGGGTAGGGAGTTGTGGGTAATAGTGTTACATGATTAAAAATGATTGATAAATGCTGTTAAGTTTTTAATGACTTGGAAATTTACTGTGCTAAACAAATGCTTTACATTTGTTGAATCCAGCATCTCTCAAATTTCATTAAGCAAAGAGCTTTCCTTTCTGCCCCTCCCCATACATCCACACCCCACATTCTTAACAACTAATGTTTCCAAAAGTACCTTTTGATAATGGTGGTCTTCATCATCGTCAGTTGTCTGAACCAAAAGTTGTTGGATTGGAAAAGAAGAAAAAAATACTAAGGACTTTGTAAATCCTAAGATATATTCAGTGGTCAATGCCATTGGGGAAAATGAAGCCTAATCTCCTTAGCACCTATGGATGAATCATGTAGAAGCTTACTATTGAACCATTCAGAATACCCCATGCAATAACAGTTTCCTTCTCCACTCTGAGCTACTCTATCCCTACCAACATACTCTGACTTACACAGGGTGCCTTTTTAATTTTATTTTTCACTTTTTTCTCCATGACATTTGTTTCCTTTATCCCATATGTGTATATCTTATCCAATACCAACTGTGAAGATTCTTAATATTTTAGAATTGCTTGAACTTGTCTATATATATACAGCTTCCTTTAAATTGTTATTTACTATTCCCTGATTGGCTACAATGTAACATCTGATCTTCCATAGACAATTGAACTCGATCATGCCAGATCACCACATTGAAGTCAGGGGCATTGTACCAGGAATTGAAGTCAGGAGCACTTGATTACTAAGCCATACTTAGCCCTATTTTGTATTTAGAGACAGGGTCTCACTGAATTGCGTAGCACCTCACTTTTGCTGAGGCTGGCTTTGAACTCATGATCCTCTTGCCTCAGGCTTCCGAGCTGTTGGAATTACAGGCATGTGCAACCAAAGACATCTTTATCTTTAAATATGGCCCAGTTCCCTGGTATCCCAAGTACTAAATCTACCTGTGAAAAAAAATATGTCTCTAGACCTAGAAATAAGATGAAGTCATTTCACAAGTGCTACATAAGATGCCTAGTTGTAAACAATAAAAACTGTCCCTGGTGACCTTGAACTAGAGAGAGAATGAGGGAACATACAGCTAATGGGAAGGTGAGGTCCTGGCCAAGGAAACAGGACAGCACAAAGGCACCTTGGCAGCAGTTAGTTCCTAGAGTCTGAAGCAGCCTGATATTCTCACACCATAGACACTGTGTTTATTTTAACCTCCAAACTTTATGTAAGAGTCAAGTCTTACTTCTTCAACCAAAGTCCAAGTCCTAGGGAAAGCATCTCAATGGACAAGCTACACATCTCCTTTTACTTCCAATCCTGGCTGTTTCCACATATTCTCTCTATACTTGGATACCAAAGAACCATTTTAGTGTTATTTAGAGTAAAACACCTCTGGCCACTCCTTGGCTTCCTTTGCTAGAAATGCTAATTATAAGCCCAGACAATTCTCTTTTTCTTGTCTCCATAGTGGCTTCTTTTTTTCAAACTCACACTCAATGCTTCTAAAATACCACTTGTCTCTCTACATGTATCATCAACCCTAGTTTCTCTTTTATCTGTTTAATTTTCTCTATTGGTTGGATATTTTCACTTAGATGAATTACTCTCATCTCAAACTAAACTGATCATTTCCCCTCTCCTTCCTCTAAAAAAATTATAAAAAGAAAGATAGAACAAAAAAGAAAAAGAAAACTTCTCAGCATGGTACTACCCCTAAGCACATTCATGCTATCTGTTGGCTTTCCACCAAGCTGAAAAACTGGAGTTATTTTTAATTCTCAGTTAACCAGTGCCCTAGTTCCTATGTTCTCTTCCAACTCATTTGTCTTGGATATCAGTTTATTTAACATGCTTTCCATTAGTGACCCCTAGGTACAGAATATCGGGTGCTCAGGAACAGGTCCAATGGTGGGCTTCATTTAAAATGTCAACAACAGTAAGAACAATGAGGCCCAGAAACTATTTAAGAAAAGGCACTGAAATAACAGAAATATGGAAGGAAAAACAGAAACCAAATAAAAGAAGAAAAAAAGGAGGGAGAGAGGGAGGGAGGGAGGGAGGGAGAGAAAAGGGAAGAAGGAAGAAAGGAAGGAAAATATAGGGTGGAATAAGTAAAAGGCACTCAATAAAATTTAAGACTCTATTTTATATTTTAGTAAGCTTTTCATCTCTGTGACCAAAATACCCGATAAAAACAACTTAGGAAGAAATTTACTTTGGCTCACAGTTTTAGGTCTCATTCCATGGTTGGCTGACTCCATTGCTCTGGGCCTGAGGTAAGGCAGAACATATGGCAGGAGGGCTTGGCAGAGGAAAGCCACTCAGTTCATGGCAGCCAGGAAGCAGAGAGGGAGAGAGAGAGAAAGGGGCAAGGAGGAGACATGGTCCAAAGCCACACTTCCAGTTACCTGCCTCCTCTGGCCACACCCACTTGCCTACGGTAACTGCACAGTAGTCTAGTCAGCTATTTATCCATGAGATGTGTTAATCCACTGATGAAGTCAAAGCCCCAACCATTGCCTAAAAGCTCTGGACCTAGTTGCATTGGGGATCATACTTTTAAAACATTTCAGGAGACATTAAATATCTAAGCCATAATATTGACCTGCTTTTTCTGTCCATGATTATTCACTAATTAGCTCTAACCATTAATCAACCTCTGTCTTTACGCATCTTCATTTAAGAGAACAGGCATTAGTCTGTGGGACATAAGATGGTTTCCAGTCTTGATGCTTCATGACTTTTGTTAGACTAGAATCATCAGAATCCCCTAGGGTTAGGTAGCATTCCCAGCATGGCCCAAGTGATGCTCACAGTGCTGGAGGAAACGGAAAGAGCATGTGATTGAGCAATTTCCCCTTTCTAAGAAATCAGAGCTGGAAATGCTGAGCCAAAGGTGGTATGCGAAATCTAGAAACCTGGATCCATTACAGGATGAAACATCTCTTGTCCATGACTTACAAGAGTAGCACAGAGAGGAATCAAAGATATTATTTTAGGAAGAATGTAAATGAAAAGCCTAGGAGACCACCCAATCGACAGTCTAGGAGGGTGAGACAAAAGAGGGGTGTACAGGGCACCGATGGTGTGCTTTTGTGGAAGGGTAAGTTGAGTATCACCAGAAGAAGATGCACAGGGGAAGCCCAAGAAAACAAAGTTTGCTATTCTTATAGTTCCAAGAGAGGAGGTCACTGCAGTGCCGTACAGGGCCATACAGAAAGCACTAGGTGTAGGTCAGGTGGCAGAAGACAGGAGGCAAGGGAAAGCATTAGGTCAGGCCCTTTTGGAGAGTTTCCTTAGGAAAGAAAAGGCAAAGCAAAGAAAACAGTTCAGGACTCGGTCATTAGAATAACTTCACTGGGCTAGGGGTGGTATCTGCTTGCCTGGCCTTGGCATGGTTAAGGCTCAATCCTGTATCTCCTAGGGTGCACTGGCCAGGGGAGGTCTGGATTGGATTGGATGGTTTGCATGTAAAAAGCAAGCTCCAGGCTGAGCCCTTTATGATTTCTAGGAATTTACTAGCCCCAGGAGGGGATCTTTTTTATAGCCAGAAAGACTTTTAAGGTATCGAAATATCATAATGTACAGAATTTTTTTTTTAAATACAGAATGTAAGCATGAAGATAGATTTGAGGAAATCTCCCTTAAAATGTTGTCACAGGACTTTAATAGACTCCTGGTGTGTGTGTGTGTGTGTGTGTGTGTGTGTGTGTGTGTGAATTTGAGCAACATATTATAGGTAAATGGTAAGAGATATTAAAAATGGAGATGAAAATATATAAAGTATTCTTTTAATGTTTTCAAGATATTTGATTGTAAAAGGAAAAATTGTAAGTAATAACAAGAGAAAGGTATAGATTGAAAACAGATTTTATTAAAAGCCTATTCAAGGGGCTGGGCATATAGCTAACTTGGTAGAGTTCTTGCCTTCCATGTACAAGCCCTGAGTTTTAATCCCTAGCACCACAAAACAAAACAAAACAAAATAGCCTATTCGATACATAAAACTATCTTGGAGAGTAACATTTCACACAAACATGGACCTAAAACTATGCTTGATGTGAAGCCCAAACTCACAATTCTAGATTAAAATTATGTCACCTCGGCATTTTTTTTAAAGCACACATAATATGGCTGGGGGTTTATTTCAGTGATCAGTGATCAGGCAATTTGCTAGCAGGTGTGAGGCCCTGGGTTCAGTCCCAACACCACAAACACACACACACACCATCAAGAATATTTTATGTAAATAAACCAGATTAAGGTAGATTATTAGGTCTCCCCGACAATGGATGACATTCTTACCATATCACATGTTTGATCCCAGGATAAATTGTCCTTTATGGCTAATGGAGTTGTTACTAGGCAGGACTGCAAAAGGAAATTGAACACATTTAAGGGACTTAGCACAAAAATGTAATCTAGTTTGCAATTTATGATTAAACTTTTCTCAAGGATCTGCAAATGTTTGCCAATACAGATAAGAGAAAGTAGGTATGTACTATAGATCAACAATAAGTTTTCCTTCCAGTGTTCCTTCTGTCATCATAATAAGGAGAATTTTCTAGTGTACTTGTTTCTCACATAACTCTGAAGGTCAAAATGTTGCATAGTGTCTGGGAATATAAGAACTGATTTTTTTTTCTGCACTGGAGATTGAACCCAGGGCTATTCTACCACTGTGTCACAAAATTTTAAATGTATTGTATGACAGAAGAATGCATTATAATTCATATTACACATATAGAACACACTTTTTCATATCTCTAGTTGTATACAAAGTATATCACATCATTTGTGTCTTCATACATGTATTTAGGGAAATGATGTCCATCTCATCCCACCATCTTTTTTACACCCCTAGCCCCCTCCCTTCATTTCCCTCCACTTTGCCCTATCTAGATTTTTTTCTAATCTTCAAATGCTTCCCCTCCCAACCCCATTATGAATCAGCTTCCTTATATCAGAGAAAACATTCAGCATTTGGTTTTGGAGGATTGGCTAACTTCAATTAGCATTATATTCTCCAACTCCATCCATTTACCTGCAAGAATTAAAATCAAGAATTAATAAATGGCAAACTAAAAAGCTTCTTCTCAGCAAAAGAAACAATCAGAGAGGTGAATAGAGAGCCTACTGTAAGGCGCAAATTTTTTTCCACTTGCACATCAGACAGAGCACTAATTTTTAGGCTATATAAAGAACTCAAAAAGCTAAACACTAAAATAACAAATAACCCAATCAATAAATGGGCCAAGGACCTGAACAGACATTTCTTAGAAGATGATATACAAATCAATCAACAAATATATGAAAAAATGTTCAACATCTCTAGCTACTAGAGAAATGCAAATCAAAACTACTCTGAGACTTCATTTCACTCCAATCAGAATGGTAGCTATTAAGAATACAAACAACAATAAGTGTTGGCAAGGATGTGGGGGAAAAGGCACATTCATACATTGCTGGTGGGACTGTAAATTGGTGCAGCCAAATATGGAAAGCAGTATGGAGATTTCTTGGAAAATTGGGAATGGAACCACCATTTGACCCAGTTGTCCCTCTCCTCTGTCTATACCCAAAGGACTTAAAAACAGCATACTACAGGGACACAGCCACATCAATGTTTATTGCAGCACAGTTCACAATAGCTAAACTGTGGAATCAACCTAGATGCCAGACAGTAGATGAATGGATAGGGAAACTTTGGTATATATACACAATGGAACGTTACTCAGCATTAAAAGAGAATAAAATCATGGCATTTACAGGTAAATGGATGGAGTGTCACAAACTTTTTTATTTTTCCGTTTGAGATATGGTCTTGCCAAATTGCTGGGGCTGTCCTTGAACTTGATATCATCCTGCCTCAGCTTTCAAGTAACTGGAATTACCCGTATCTGCCACTGTGCCCAGCTGACTTAATTACTCTTGAGGGCTTTCATTCATTTATTTTTCATTTACTCCTATAATATAGTTATTGCATAACATTTAGGTAGTAGGTACTAAGAAGCAGAAATGGAATAAGCAAGAAGAAATGGGCCATGCTCTCTCAGAGTTAACCATCTACTGGGAGACACAAAAAATAAGCAATAAATTGCAATGCAGTCTGCTTACATTTCACTAGGCCAAGCAGCTCACCAGGCCACATCTATAGGCCAAGGGCATATAATCCCTGATGTATAGGAAGAAGCATCACAATAATATGATCTGAACTTGACAGAAAAAAAAAACATGGAACAATGGTATAAAGGGTGAGATGCAACAAATAATTTGTCATAACTTGAGACTTGAAATGAATTATTTCAATGTCTCTCAAGCTTACATGGGAGGTAGAGAGTGGTGAGGCCTGAAGCTGGGTCAGTAAACAAGAGCCAGGTCAAGGAAGTTCCACAGATCACTTTAAATTGGTAAGGCTTTACCATACGTGCCTTGGGTAGCCATTGATGCTGACTGTAAAATGAAAACCAGATTAAAGAAAGGCCAGGTTTGAGGAAAAGGGGTCAGTTAGGAAGCATAGGCTTTAATCTAAGTTAAAAATCATGTGGGCCTGACCTAGACAGAGATGGTACGGATGGAGAAAGCCAATGGGACTTAAAGGTGTTTAAAGGATTGTGAAATGCTGGGAGGTGGAGGGCCTAACAGTGAAGAAGGAAGGATGCAGTTCAGGTTTTGCTCTGTTGGTAAGGGGTGGGACCAGTCCCAAAGCCGACAACACTGATGGTGAGCAGGTGTGGGAAAAAGATGGCAAATTTCATTTGAAGCATTTGGAGTCCAGCATTCTAGTATAGGAGGGGTATCCTACAGGCCTAAAATTATGGAATAAGGGAAAGGTGAACTAGATATATCAATATGAGAATCATCAAATATAGGTTTTAAACGAAGCTGTGGAGTAACTAACTGCTAGGGTTTGGATATGTTTTGAGTGTGTCCCCCAATGTTCACAGGAAGGAAGTTTAGTTTCCAATGTAATTGAGAGGTAGTGAAACTTCAAGCAGTAGGGCCTAGTGGAAGGTGATTAAGTCATAGGCAGCACTGTCAGAAGGGATTAATGTGATTTTTGCAGGACTTTCTTCTTTACTCTCTCACTGTGTGATATCTAATGCACACTGCCACTATGTGATTCCAACCGTGTGCCATGTTGTGGCACAGTCAGAAAACTATCACCACAGGCCCATAGGATTGGGCTTTAATCTTTTACTTTATAAAACACCCAGTCTCAGGTATTTTGTTATTGCAACATAAAATGGGCTAAGACATCGATGGCATCCAGGGAGATTGTATGAAATGAGAAAAACAGAAAGGAGAAAAAAATTATCCTGAATAATACCCCAAATTTTCCCATGGAGAGATTTTCTGGAACTTTTATTAAGAACACAACAGCCTGTAAATTTATTACTGTCAGTAGAAGAAGAACATTTGTTCTTGAGGAAGGTCAGAGATTGTGCTTCCTCAAGACCTCCCACAGTTCTCAACATAAAGTGGTCAGAAGAACAATTAAGTAGTGAGTCAGACCGTTTGAGTTTTAGTTTCAGCTTAGTCTTATAGCAAAGTTGTGCCCTTGGAAAAAAAAATTCATCTTCTATGTATTAATTCTTTCATTTGTAAATCAAGGGTACAAATATCTCCGCTCCATACACAGGAAGTTTATGCTAAAACTGCATAATCTAGTTGAGAAATTCTTTGGAAACTGAAGAGTACTTTTAAAATACAAGTTAGTGTTATAATGTTCACGTTAGTGCAGGGGGGAATTCCTAAATCTATTTTGAGATCTCATAAAATATAAGGAAAATAGAAAGTCCTATGCCAAACCTCATAAAAGCAAAATTGACAACATTTTGGACATGACTCATTCTTCTTTTGAACACCAACTATCAGATAAGGGTCAACTCATTTTAAAAAGAAGCTTTCGGAAAATAAGACTTTGAAAAAAGCCTTTCTGGAGTCACACTTTTCCGTGTGGCTCATTTTGGGTGTGTCTATTATACATGAATTATACATGAATCTAGGTACTCCTAATCTTTATATTTTACTGCCATAAAATGCAGACACATTTTATGGTGGTAAAAATGATTAAAATTTCTAATTATATCACAACTATACAGTATTTCTTGTAGATCTCAGATTAAACAAAAGCTGAACATTGTTATGCTTACAGAAATATAAATTTCAGAAGACTTGTATAGACATAAGACACCAGGTATTATAGAGCTTACAATGCCAATGACCCTATTGAATGTATTCCCTATAATTGAGATTTCCAAACTATAATTATCATTTTCTTTTTGACAATTTTTAGTTATTTGAATGAGAGCCAAACTTCACTGTTACTGTGTATGTGTTTGAGTTCTTGTAACTCCAGTTTAAAAACTCTACTACTCAAGTAGTTTAAGGTAAATTTTTGACTCATGGTTGTATAGCAAGTCTTAGTTTAAAAATACTCTGCCAAGAATAGAACTTAGGTTTTCTATATCTCTTCATTTCCTTTGTACAATCAAAAAGTGTCCCAACGGTGAAAAAAAAAACAATAAAACAAACCCCAGAAAGCATCATGCACCACAGAAAGGAATAACTATGAATTAAAGAGAAATATTAATACAAATTTCACAACATATTTATATTTCTTTAGGTTGTATAGCATAAAATGTTAATTATGTATTAAAGAAAATACAAGGAATTGGATTTTTTTCTGTTCCATTAATTTCTAAGCTATATTTGATCCAGGCATAGTAAACATTAGATTCATGGGCCATCTTATGGTTTGGATAAATGTCCTCTAAAGACCCATGTGTTAAAGGCTTGATTCCAAACCTGTAGTGCTCTAAGGAGGTGTTGAAACCTTTAAGAAGCTGGGCCTAGTAGGAGGAAGTTAAATCATGGGGGAGGCATGAACAAGATATTGGAACCCCAGTCCCTTCTTCTCTCTTGCCTTCATCAAAAGGAGAGTAGCTGCTTTCACTTCATGCTCCCATACTTGATGGAGTATTCCATCACAGACCTAGAAGCAACAGAGCCAGCCCATCAATGACTGGGACCTCCAAAACTGTGAGCCCAAAGAAACCATTCAGTTTTTAAAATGGATTGGTCTCAGTATTCATGACATCAACAGTTAACTGACTAAAACAGGCCATTCCCACCTCAAACTTCAGTAACCTATCATCCACTTTTCCAATGAGCCCTCAGAATCATTCTGGACACAATGTTCCATGTAGTCACTTTCGATCGATTATAATTTTTGTCGGAGAAAAAACCTATTTACCACCTGGGAGGCCAACAGTCTGGATAGGTGATAAATAGCAAGAATCAAATGTATTTCTCCTCCTTTATCTACAATAGCTACATCTCGCAAGTAAATTTTATTTTTGAATATTAAAAAAAGCTTCCTGTAACTTATCATGTGCTACAATTACTTTAACACATAGGCTACTATCTCTTTTTCTATAGGTATTAACACTACTATGAGGTAATAATTGTTACCATCCTACAAGTACCCTATTTCTCTCTTTCACTCCTTACTACCATGCAAAATCGAGGAAGTGTTTACCAATTACTAAATGTTCATTTAGCAATTATCACTAGACATAATTTGAACAAACTGGTAATTTAGAGAGGTAAAAGTATGTCGGTTTTGAGATTCTATGCAAACCTTGTTTTATCACTTCCATGACTATAGACTATTTTTTTCAAAGTCTGCTAATCTTTTCATTACTGTGTGTAAAACAATAGCAAAGTGCATATTTATTATGCCCCTAATGTGGAAAATTATCATTATTCTTCCAGGATACATTCTTTTGACTCTTATTGGAAGGCATTTTTCTCTTTTTTATATTCCTCAAGAATCTTGTCCAATGAGACTGTACTAATTGCATTGTAAAGTCATACCTGGTAGCCTTTGAAATTATACAGATGTGTGTTGACAAAACAGATATTTCAAGTATTGTACATGGCCTTGAAAAAAGTGTCTTAATGACTAGGAATGGAGATCTGCTAAGGAAAACAAGTTGAGAATAAGCAGATGTTTCTGTTTTAAATGTTCCATCTGTTGGGCCACATTTAATGTCTGTTCCCTTTTTCAAGTCAAATCTTCAACAAATTCATTGTGGTCATTCTTCGTTTAATAGTAAATGTCTGGCAGTGTATAGTTTTGACATTTGTGATCACATGGTTGCTGAATGTCATATAATGCACACTACTCATATTTATTAGAACATATAGTTCTCATTTGACAGCATGAAATAGATGTTTAACTGCCATGGGTGGGGAAGATAATATTGCATTGCATCTCACACTATAATGTGTGATTTTACAAAATGAAGCTCTCTTAAACACCTGATGTGTTATTCAGCTTTTGGTTACTGCAATCAAAATATCTGACAAGAACAACATAAGAGGAGGGAAATTTTATTCCGGGCTCTTGGTTTCAGAGGTTCAGTCCATGTTCAGTGAACTCCAGTGCTCTGGGTCCAAGATAATGCAGAACATCATGGTGGAAAGGCATGGCAGAAGCACTGCTCTACTCATGAAAGGCAGGAAACAGAGGAAGTGGAGAAGGGGCTGCAGAAAAGATACATCCTTCTAGGTCATGCCCCCAGTGACCCACCCCTCTGGCGATGCCCCACCTGCATTTTATCTCTTAGCATTTCTGCACTGGGCACAGGAACTTTTTAGGGATACTTCACATCCAAACCATAAAGCCTGAGAATACTGGCATCTTCGGTGTTTTGTATCAGCATATAATCTCTCTTTTTATAACCGAGCCAATATCTGAAACTCACTTGGAGTTAACCTAATGAGTCCCTGCTATGAAAATCTTTTATGACTATCTATAAAATACCCCTCTGTAAGTAATAATAATTAATAATCAGTGTATTAAAACTTAATTGAATCAAAGTTTATTCATCTATGTAATTCTTCAGTTGACAAAATTAACTGAACAAATTAGCCTGCTGCCCAGTAACAGAGGAAGGAGAACCTCACTTATTCTACTGTAGAAAATATTCTGCCACCCACAAAGACTCAGAATCCCCAGCATTTTTAATCTCTCTTGAAAAGCCACATATCCCACTGGAGAATTAAAATGACTTATACTCTAATTGTGTGACATTGATGAACACCAGAGAACTAAAGAGGTTTAATTCCCATGAGTCAAGCATATTGTCTGGGAAAAATACAAGTTTCCCCTCTCAGAACCAGAAATCAATGACTTAATGGTTTCTAAATGAATTTTATGACATGCTATTAAGACTTCACTGGATAACAATAAAACTGGTGAAATGTCAGTACAAAACAATTATATGGGCAAAGAACCATTTTAAATTTTAGCAAAAAGTTTTAATATATTTACTGATGGATACAAATGAACTATAACCAATAATTTGATTTCTCCTCAAATAATAGTCTCCTCAATAAAATATAGAAAACAAATCTAATGAATGAATTCACAACTGTCTAGGAGTCCAGTATTCATACATCCATCATCAGTAACTTGACATCAACATACCACATAATAGCCTAGTAAAGGCCTTCAGAGCCCTTATGTGTAATGATGGGGTTAAACTTCACAAGTCAACAGCATATGTCACTAATTCTCCTGGGCTTGTGCAGTGTGCAATCAAGACAGCAATACATGGAATTCTGAGAGGCTGTAAGTGGTGTCATATTAATTTTTATTTTTTTATATATTTTTTTTGTACCAGAGATTGAACTCAGGGGCACTTGACCAATGAGCCACATCCCCAGCTCTATTTTGTATTTTATTTAGAGACAATATCTCACTGAGTTGCTTAGTGCCTCACTGTTGCTGAAGCTGGCTTTGAACTCCCAATCCTCCTGCCTCAACCTCCCGAGCAGAGCAGCTGAAATTACAGGCATATGCCACCATACCCGGCTCATATAAATATTTTGATTAAGAGTTTTGATGATAGAAATTATATTGTATGATCATGATGTGAGTCTCACTTTTATGTCAAGATTGGTTCTAAAATAAAATATCCTCTAACAATTTGGTAAGAGTTATTCCAATAGCAAATCTGCCCCAAAGTGCTTCTATTAAATGAGATAGAAGAAAAAAAAATGAGATAGAAGTTCTGAATTTTGTTGGCCACCATGTGTGAGGCTCTGGGTTCCATCTCCAATGCTATAAAAACACAATTTTATTTTGTCAAAATCAAACACATTTGAGAGATGTATGAAAAATATTACTAGCTTTAATAAAACTCTCAAGTATGTGAAAAAAATTTGCTTAAAGTACAGATTAGAAAGAATTCAAGGTTATCTACAAAAGTGTCACTGTTATTTGCATTTCAAAGTGTTTTCTTGAAGTTGAGAGAAGGAAGGACAGTCACAGCCATCACCTTGGGGGCTCTGCTAGCCTTGCTGTCTCTCACCTGTACCACAGTTCTTGTGGACACAGGGGAATGTGTGGAGCTCAGCAGTTTGTTTTCTATGTTCAGGGACAGGTACTCTGAGAATGGATTGAACTCCCACATGCAGAGTAGCCAGAGGACGTTCCTACTTCCATATGAAAATGGAAAAGTGAAAGAAACAACCCTGATACCCACAGGCACAGGCAGCACACGAGGCTTCTGGCCGGATGAAATGCCTCAGATGGCCACCTCTGGATGATGATAGCAAGATGAGACCACCTGCTAACTGGGCCACTCAGCTCAGATAAAGCCTAAAGGGAACAAATTCAACCTCTAAGTTTGGACTTTTGAGTGATCACATGACTTTCATTTATTTCCTTCCAATTAATATTTATTAATTGCTACTAAATAGTATATGATCCTTATCCTCATAAAGTTTAGAGTCAAGTAGTACAGATGGAAGTAAGCAAAATATGGCAATGAATCCTAAATACACACACACACACACACACACACACACACACACACACCAGACAAGAAATAAAATTTGTTTTTGTTCAAGGTGCACATATAGGAAGGGAGGAACTCACATTTGAGAGGAAGTGAGAGAAGACAGGTGGGATCCAGCAAAATGTCAATACCATCCTTGGATTCTTTTAGCTGTGGAGTATGAAAAGAGGAAATCTCCATACAAAGATCTGCATGGGCCTGGACTGGGCTTCCTTATAGCAGAGCAGCTTTATCTACATCCTGAAGGTGGCAGTGCCTTCTATGAAGAGTATAAGAATTTAGGGTATGACAGGGGTCCGGGGTGAGTGTGGTGATTATGAAAAGTGTCCTCCTGTTCCTTCCTGGACCACTGGACCTTACAAGGCAGAGCAGCACCAGAGAAGGCTGTTCTTTTCCGTGCCCAAGGCCATTCTTTTTCCCTGCAGATCCCACTCCAGCCACATTCATCTCCTCTCAGTTCTTCCAACATACTCGGTTCCCTTTCCTCATGGCTCTTGCATTTGCTGTTCCTTTGGTCAGGAACTTCTCTTCCCCAGCACTCCCTTCCATTCTCATGCACACTTCAAGTCTCAGCTTTGACTTCCATCTGCAGAGATCACCTTTGCCTTTAGAAGGTCTCTGTAGAATCTTTCCATAGAGCTGGGTGGCTATTTTTCATCATATGCCTAGTTTGGTTCCCTTCTCACAAACTATGGATCAGTGACCAAAATATGAACTGTTTTGTGCATCACTTCATATCTCCCACCTAGCAAAGAACCTAGCACGTAGTATGCGTTCAAACCATATTTGTTGATCAAATGAGTGAATGTGGACATTTATTCTCATTGTAGGAGAAATAAAGGAAAATGGGAGTATTTTTTAAACAAATTGTCATATTTTCTTAGTCTTCCTCCAGCTAATTCTACACACTGATTGGAAATTTGTTATCGATTTTTTTTCAAAAAAACATTTTTATCTTAGAATAGTTTTTAAATTACATATAATAGAGAGTTCCTATATCCCACTCACAGGTTCCCTTTGGTTGTTATTTGTTTTGTTTTGTTTGTCCCCCATGACTTACACTAACACCTTACACTAGTAGGGTATAAGGGTATATTTTTCACAACTGATTAATCAGTGCTGATACATCCCTATTAACTGAAGTTCATTCTTTATTAGAATTCCCTGTGTGTGAACCTAATGACCCTCTTCTGTTCCAGCATCCCAGGCAGAATCCATGTTACATTTCGTTCTTATGCCCCCTCAGGCTTCTCTTGACTGTGACAGGCTTCCTTTGCTTTTGCTAACCTTAATAATTTTGAGGAATATTATTCAGGTATTCTGTAGACTGTCCCGCAACTTGCATTCGTTGATGTCTTTCTGATAGTTAGATGGCAGTTTACAGGCTTTGGGGTGGAAGGCCACAGAAGAAAAGTGCCTTTCTCATCCTATCCAGGGTGCATACTACTGACATGACTTAACAGTGTCAATGTCAACGTTGACCCCTTGGTTGAAGTGGTGATTGCCACGCTTCTCCTCTGTAAAGTTCTCATATCTCTTCTTTCCGATTTTTCACATTTTGGAAGGAAGTTGCTATACATAGCCCATATTTAAGGGTAGGCATTATATTCTACCTCCTTCAGTGCTGAATATTTACATCATTTATTTAGGATTCTCCTCTATTGGACATTTGTCTACTGTCACTCATTTATATGTTTATCAGATTAATAATTTATATCTGCATGGACTCATGACTATTTTGTGCTTTGGGTTATAACCTAATATTAATTTTTAATTTTTTTTCAAAACTCTCCATGTTTGAACACTGTAAGATCTTTCAGATCACTCCTTTGACCTTCTGACATATGCCCACCATCTTCTTGTTTGAACACTTTCTCTTTGTGACCCTACAAGATGCTCCAGTCTAGAATATTCTCTGCCTTAGACCTAGCCACACTCTTTTCTCCATTGAGCTCTGGTTTGTTTTACTAGAGTGTCAGATTACAAATCCACATTTGGGCTCTAGATGAAGATTACTTTTTTAAAGACTAGTTTTAATTTCATCAAAACATTTTAATGTAAAAAGTCAATATTACAAAAATGTTTCCCTAATGTTGACATAAGATGGAGATGTTTGTATGTTTTGTTAACAAGTTTCTAGTCCCGGTCTTATTTCATAAATAAAGAGTATATGTTTCATTTATTTTTAAAGTTACTGTTGACATTCTCCTCTCTGGTTCTACTTTAGTGTAGCCTCCATTTATGAATCCCAATGGAAGATTCATACCAAATATGTTAGATCTGCCCCACTGTACCCTCAACACTATTTTCAAAAATCCAAAGTTGAAATATCTCTGCTTTTTAAAAATTAATTAATTATTTTTTTTGCATTACAATTCTTAATGCACCATTATATAATAATTTATCATATCTCTGATTATATATAAGGTATGTTGACACCAAATTCACATCTTCATACATGTATTTTGTATAATGATGAGGGTCTCCTTCCACCATCCATGCTATTCCCCTTCTCCCTCCTTTCCCTCCCACCCCTCTTCCCTATCTAGAGGTAATCTTCCTCCCTTGCTCTCCCTCCCAACCCCATTTTGAGTCATGGCCCCCCCTTATATCAGATAAGACATTCGGCATTTGTTTTTTGGGGGATTGGCTAACTTCACTTAGCATAATCTTTTTTTTAAGCATAAGATTTAGGGGCAGTGGTGGTGGGGGGACTTTAATATCAACTTTCTCATCTTTGCTGTTCTTTTGATTTATCTAACTTGGCAGAAATGAAAATTTTCTTCTGAGAAAGAAAAGACCTCTGAACCTTACGTCCTTCTAATGTGGGGCATAGGAAATTTCTCTTATAAACAGAGGAAGTCAGATGTTTCCTTTTTCCTAACTTCTAAGAAAATTATTATAGCTAACATCTACTCCCACCTAGCAATAAAAATAATTGAATACAAATCAAAGAAAACTCTTCATTTTAGAAGTTGATCTAATTTAGAGAAATAGACATTAAGCAATAGTATCATTAATGTGATGCAGAGATATTTCAACTTTGGATTTTTGAAAATAGTGTTGAGGGTAGTGTTGCCGATCATACCTAATACAGGCAAGTACACATTAATAGTTACAGAGTTTAATAATTAAGATATGATTGTATTAGAACACATTTAAATCTTGCAATGGTAACTAGGCAGTCTTTACAAATGGTTCAGAAGAAATTAAAGTCAAGCACTTATACAGGGAATTATAACTGTAGGTGTTTGATTCTTTCTGTAAAATTCATAGTTCAAATCAAACACTTTTAAGACACATTAATTCACAAGTCTGTACTAAATTCATTGAAATTGTATAATTCTAAGATGTATAATTATAAATTTTATAATTTCTAACTGAAAATCAACTACTTTTCTGGAAACCTTTCAGAGTACTAAACCTTGAAATCAGAAAGAGAGAAAAATTCAGAGGATCTCGGCCAGGATCTACTTACCATCAACAGAAGCCACTGGAGTTATAATCATGTAGGAACATTTAAAAATGGTAACTGATGAATTGCAGGAGGCTGAGTGTGGACTACAGTGAGAATAAGAAAGTCCTGGGAGTGACAGTTTTGTAAGGGTCCCCACACTTTAATGGATTTTTATCTCCAGGAATGTCATCAGATTTCATTATGAAGGTCCAAGAAAACTCCCCTCCTGGCTCTGGTAGGAGAAGGGAGATAGAAATCTTTGTGAAATAGCCACAGTGCTTTTTTTTTCTTTTTTTTTTTTTTCATAAGGAAAATTCTACTCTTAGTGAGAAAGGGTTTTCCAGAACCTGGTGGAAAAAGAAGAATGCTTTTCTTCTTTCTCCACCATTTCTGCTTCACCTAGGGAGAAATTAAAACTATGTCACAGTAGACAAACAAGATTATGGTGTTCTCTCCCACCTTCCACACCTTAACACCACACCAGCAGAGGTCCTGCACAATCATATTTGCTTGTGGTTGAAATTGCTGTAAGACATAGACTTTCACTGGGATGAGTATTTGGGGAAGCCCAGAGTCCAGGGGAGTGATAAATACAAGAACACTAAAGGGATTCGAAACCTCTGGAACATAAAGCTAAAGCAAACATCAAACACAACCAAAAACTTTCTTAACATAAATCCTCACACTAAATGACTATTTTCCTTAGTTCTTAATTACCCAATAAAACATGTCCAGATTTCACCAAAATTACAAGGCATGTCAAAACAGTAATAGAAAACACAGTCTGAAGAATAAAAGCAAGCATTAGGAGCAGACTCAGATGTAACACAGATGGTGGGGTCAAGAGATCTGAAATTTAAAGTAAACAAATTAATATGTTAGGGGCGCCAATGGAAAAAGTAGACAACATGCAAGAATGAATGGGTAATGCACACAGAGACATAAAAAGTTCCAAAGAATAATAAAAAGAAAATGGTAGAAACAAAAAAGACTGTAATAGAAATGAAGAATGCATTTGATTGACTCATTAGTAGACTAGTATATGAGCAATCAAATAATTGGGAAGTTTGAAGACATGGTGATGGAATCTTTTCAAACTACATATAAAGAGAAAAAAATAAAACTGGAAAAAATAGAACAGGACATTCAAGAACTGAGGTACAAATTTAAAAGGTATAACATATGTGTAATTGGGATTTTAGAAGGAGGGGAAAAAAGAGCAGAAGAATATATCTGAAGAAAAAAATATCTAATGTACAGGTTATGATTGTTCCCTAGTTATTGACAGATTCCAAACTGCAGAAAACACTAAGCGAGATAAATACCAAAAAAATATATACTTATGCATGTAATAGTCAAAATACAAATATAAAAAAAATCTTTAAAGTCTTTTTAAAAATCTGAGAAAGAGGAAGGACTATTATCAATATAAGATTAAGGTGATAATTATAGTGGTCTTCTCATGTGAATTCACGTGAGAAGAGCATGGTATAAAATGTTTAAAGCGTTTGCTTTGGTTTGCATAAGCAACCCCCTGTGTTAATCAGCTTTTTCACCTCTGTGACCGAAAGACCTCACAAGAACAAAGCTTGGCCTTTAGATTGGTACTGTTAGGAAATGGTGGAGCCTTTAAGTGGTGAGACTCAGTAGAAAAAAAAAAATCAGGTTATAAGGGACAAACACTTGCAGGTAATATTAGAACCCTACTCCTTCCTATTCTCTCTGCTTCTTGGCTGCTATGAAATAAGAAGGTATCCTCAACCACTTACTACCACAACTCTGTGCTGGCCTGACCGAAATGGGGTCAACTGAGCAGGGACCCAAATCCCCAAAACTTAGAGTTAAAACGAACTTCTGTGTCTCATAAATTATTTATCTCAGATATTTTATTACAGTAATGGAAAGCTTAAATTCCAACCTGGAATTCTATATTGCCAAAATTAATCTTAATGGGTGAAGGAAAAATAAAGACTTTTTAGACAAATGAAAACTGAACAATTTAGTTGCTAACAGATCTGTCTGCTAAAAACTGTGAAGTTATTTAGGGAGAAAGAAAATGACAGAAACTTGGATCTATATAAATAACATGTAAGAAATAGTATATGAAGGGCTTTTTTCTTTTTTTCTTGTTTTAATTGGTATAATAGAAAACTGCTTAAAGTAATAGTGTTAAGAGTTTAATGAGTGATTGTAACATGACCAGTGACATGAATGACATCAATGTCACATGGATGGGATGCAGGAATTGGCAATATTCTGTTGTAAGGTCAGTATACTACATGTGAAGTGATGTAGTGTTTTTTGACAATAAACAGATTAATTCAAAATGTATGTTGGAAACTTGAGGATAAATATTAAAAAATCTTTTAAAAATAAGTGTGATTGATAAGTTAATAAGAGGAGATCAGATGGAATCATGCCAAAGGCTTGTTAAAACTAGAAAAAGCAGAAAAAATGGGGACAACAATAATTAAGTGCAATATATATATATATATATATTGCACTTAATATATATATCTACAAATATGGTAAATATTAATCCAACTATCAATGAACACTTCAAATGTGTACTGTATAATACACTAATTAAAAGAGATTGTCAGAATGAATTTTTAAAAATACCCAGCTATGTAGTCTGCAAGAAATCCAGAAACACAGTATGAAGAAAAAGATAAGTTATAGTAAACTACAGAGTATGGTTCAGTAGAACATGTGCTCAGTATGTGCAATGCCCTAAGTTCAATACCAAGCAATCAATCAGTCAGTTAATAACAAACCTATGGATTAAGATAAATCATGTTAATACTAATAAAAAGAAAACTATAATAGCTGTATTAATCTCTGACAAATCAGACTTCAGTGTAGAGAACATTATCAAGGATGTAAAGACGCTTTAGATAATAAGAGGCTCAATTCTTCACAAAAGTTTATCAGTACTAGTGGTGAACATATGAATAAAATAGCAAAATATACAAGAATATGCTGTTAAAACCAAAAAGAAAAATAGACAATCCATTACTATTGCTGATAATTTTCAATGTCTCCATTTAAATAATTGCTATGTTCCCTCTAAAACTCATGTCAAATTTAAATCGCCTTTGTAACAGCATTGAGGAATGGGATCTTTAAGGGTTGCTGAAGATCCCCATCCTTGTGAATGAATTAATGCCTGTTTTATTCAGCTTTTTCACTGCTATGTCCAAAAGAGAGGACAATAATTGTAGGAAGAAAAGATTGCTCTGGGCCCAAGGTAAGGCAGAACATCATGGTGGAAGAGTGTGATGGGGCAAAGCAGCTCAGAACATGGAGCTAGGAAGTAGAGAAGGGCCGTTCCCCTCACCACAGACAGAATATAAATGCCAAAGACATGCTCCCAATGACCCTCGTCCTTTAGCCTCACCCCACCTGCCTGTAGTTAACACTCAGTTAATCCCTATGAGTGAATTAATGTACTGATTAGGTTAAAGTTCTCATAACCCTACCATGTCACTTCTGTAAGTTTTTGCATGGTTTCACACATGAGCTTTTTGGGGGACACCTCATCCAACCATAACAATGCCATTGTCACAGGAGTGGACTCCTGATAAAGGGGAAAGATAAGCCCAAATCTTCCCCATGTTGCGGGCATGCTCCCTCACCACATGGTGTCTGACCTCGGGTTATGACACAGCAAGAAGACTCTCAATGGATGTAGCCCTTCCACATCGAACTTCCCATCCTCTTGAACTGTACAAATAAATTTCTTTTATTTGTAAATTACCCAGTTTGTGGTACTCTGTTATAGCAGGAGAAAATGAATAAAGTCAGAAATTAATAGATTAAACAGGCAGAAAAATCAATGAAAATAGGCTTATCCTGAATAGGACTATTCATCAATTCAAAATTATTGTCACATATATAATAATCAACTCGTCTGAAGCCCCTGTGGACCATCCACTAACATAAAACACATTATTTGTCACAAAATGTACATTAACAGATTTAAAAGAATAGAAATCATAGAGCATATGTTCTTCTTAGACAACACAAAATTAGGAATAATAACAATGACAGCTTAAAACTTCCCTAAACATTTGTGAATTTTTTTGAGGGTTTGGGGTACCAGGGATTGAACTCAGGGGCACTCAACCATTGAGCGACATCCCCAGCCCTATTTTGTATTTTATTTAGAGACAGGGTCTCATTGAGTTACTTAGCACCTCACTTTTGCTGAAGATGGCAAAACTCTCAATTCTCCTGTCTCAGCCTCCTGAGCTGCTGGGATTATAGGCATGCACCACTGTGCCCACCCACATTTGGAAATTAAATAACACAATTCAAACTATGATGAGCCAAAGGAATTTAAAAATATATTGAACTAAATGAAAATCAAAATTTATCAAAGTTTATAAAAATTATATCAAAATGGTATGATGAAAGTATCCATAGAGGGAAATCTATAACATTAAACTCATATATTAGAAAAGAAAAATGATCTGCTAAAATAAATAACAGACTTCTATGCCAGGAGACTAGAGAAAGAACAATTTAAACTTAAATCAAAGGAAAAAAAATAAATGATAAAACTTAGGGCAGACATTGGTGAATTGACAAGGCAGCAATAGACAAAACCAACAAACTCAATAACCCATCTTCTGAAAGATAATTAAAATGGATAGAACCCTCTATCTAGTAAACCTAATGAAGACAAAAATGTAGAGATACAAATTACTAATATCAGGAAATAAAGATGTTTATTATTGATCCTCTGAGCATTCAAAACACTGAAGTACCATGAACAACTCTATATAGACAGCACATAACACACTTTTTGAAGAATTCATGTCTATGATATACTATTATTGCTTTTAATTTTTTATAAAATTGCCTATAATCTTCTTCAAAATAACCATCTATGATCTGAGTATAGGACTTTGTGAGCTAGTGCCTTTGAGCTTTGATAGGAGGATACCACTTACATTACAACTGAAGTAGGATACAAATTGTCTTTCAAATTCTTCTACATGTTAAAATGAAGTCTTTTTATTGCAGCAGGAGAAACATCACTATAAGGCAGAAAGGCAGAAGCCTTTTGCACAAAGTGATGGGCTGCTAAACCTCCCTCAGATCATTACAATGTAACTGCTAGTTGCAATGCTGCATTTAAAAACAAACAAACCAAAAACCTGGATTAGTTCAAATCCAGGTGTGACAGTGCAACAATAGGCATAAAGAGGAACTGTCCCAGGTAAAGTGGGCCATTTCTGGTAAACCTCTCATTGTTATCTCCCTATTCTTTAATTAGCTGAATGAGTTCTAGACATAGGCTGACACTAGCCATGTCAGCAGTATTCAAGCTATGAAAACTGGTTGAAATCTGATAGGTGCATTCTCTACTTTTGCTTGAGTAAACCCTAGTGTCTCCATGGTGGTGACTGAGTCTTGATCCCTAAATGGCTCTGTTTCCAACAGTGGGTAGAATTCTGGTTGCCTGAAGCTGACTATAATGGGAAGAGAATTCTTCTGCTAGAATATTTTGACATCTGCCACTAGTGAAACGGTAATGCCCAGTGTGGTTATATTATACATTCTAGGAGGGGAAAGGTAATCAAATTTAGAGGCTAGGTTATAAGAGCTGTTTTTGTGTTCTTTTGGTAATGAATATTTACACAATGAATACACAGTTTGTGTGACAAAATTCAAATGAGATTTGGTTTCATTATAATGTGCTAACGTTGTGAGGAAAAAAAAAGTTAAACCCCACCCACTTCAAGAAATAATTCAAGAGAGGAGTGGGAAAGAAATTTACAATAATGGTTTTTAAAGACATTTTCCATCTAAATAAATAACATTAAATGTATTAGAATATCTGAATGTGAGATTAATTTATTCAGCTGAACCTTAAAGAATGTGCTATAAAATGCCTTATATACATTTCCCAAATAGGATTACAAATATCATTAGAATAAAATCTCTTTTACTGATAATGTAGTGTTTTGAATCTTATATATAACTAAGCTCAGTAAAACACTACTTTAAATATGGCACAAAATCTCTACAATAGTAAAGTATAATTGGATATTCTTGAATCCTTGTCTAGAATTGTTTCACATTTTCCAAATATAGACAAGTATATGACTAATTCAAAAGGCTATAGGGTTTTTAAATGCTTAAAGTTTTAATTTTTTCCTCTTTTGAATACCTTTTATTCATGTTAACAATAGTAAATTTTTGGATGTCTTGTTAAAAGATAAATACAGGACCTCTTTAAAATAACTGTTTAATTAATAGTCTATAACATTCAAATTCTAAAATAATAAAACATTCAGAAGAGATCATAGTGCTAGACAAATATATTAGACAATTAATTGTATGGTTAACTAAAATACATTAGCTAAACATAAAGTCATCTTTATTTAAATGTTCAGTAAAAATTAAGTATCAATGATGAAGGCATTCATTACACTGAATTATTCATCTTTTAAGAACTGATATTGAGAAGTCCCATGGGAGATGTGATTTGGGTCTAATGCTATGTGTAATTTCTGAATGTATAGTTTTGGTATAGTCAGGTCTCCTTCACATCTAAAAAGGCAAGTTTTTAATGTATAAAAACCTCAGTTCTTCTGGGGTTTGTTATAGGTCCATTTAAAATTCTTCTGGTAGCATAAAACCAGTCTATTTTGGATGTTTAAACAAACTGGAAGGAAACCTATGTGGAACAAAGTTGACTTCAGGAAAAGTATTTTAAGGGATTCTTTGCTTCCCATTCAAAATTAAAATGACATTTTGGAGTCTCTAGGGAAGAATTACATTTTAATGGTACAGATTGCTTGTACTCGATTATATAATACCATTTTGTGGAGGAAATGTGTGCTGCTTTTAGCCAGACAACAAAATGTTAACTACTTACTCTCTTTTTGAGAAGAGGCCCCCATGACAACTTATTTTCTTATATATCCTTTATTGAGACTTTTAAAATTCACAAAAGTGATGTTACTAGCATCTTTTGATTTTTATCCTGGATGCAATCCTTCGCAATAGCTGTCATTACAGTTCCATTTTGTATATGGATAAACAAAATTTCAAATGGCTATGTAACTTTTTATGGAAACACTGCATGTTACGGTCCCTATTGATTTGGTGCTCTCTGCACCACATTCACTGAGTTCCAAACGCCAGACTCATTCTGGGGAAGAGAGATAAACAAAACATGTTACTGGATCCCCCAGCAATCTAGGTCTCCCTGTCTATAATTAAAGATATTTTTCATACTGGGCTTGAGCAGGAACAGACACGGGGCATTGTGTAAATAGGAATAACAGCAGCTCTTTCTGTGATGACCAGGTTGGGTGGCGGATGCCAGCTGGATCCTTCACCCTACCTAGTGCACAAGCACCTGCAGGAATACGGTAGGCCCATAACCCTTCCAGGTGGCCACTCCATTTCAACACCTTAGCCCTCCTCTGTAACCCCATGTATTTCATTAGACATCTCAAAGGTAAAGTGCCCCTGTGCTCAGTAGCTAGTGCCATCAAAAGAAAAAAAAAGGAAATAAATAAAAGGCCAATGGTTCTGTATACAAAGGCATCTGTTTGACTTAGACTTCTATGTAGAGTGCAAAGGAAAATGTTGGTAAGCCAAAAAAAAAAAAAAAAAAGTGAAAGAGAGAAAGGATAGGTCTTGCTGCCTGGTAATGTATTGGGAGAATAGGCTTAAAAAAAAAAAAACTGGTAAGAAAATTGTAAACCCCCCCCCACCACCACCAAAATCAAAGGTTACTTTGAGGAGACTAGCAGAAATATACATTTAAAAATAGGTGGCTGACCCAGGAGGATTGAAAGTTCAAGGCCAGCTTCTGGAACCCATTGAGACCCTATCTCAAAGTAAAAAATAAAAATAAGGTTGGGGAAATGACTCAGTGGTAAAGCACCCCTGGGTTTGATTCCCAGCACCAAATTAATGATGATAATAATTATAATGACAGCTTTTCTTAAAAGTTTATATTTTATTAGAGAAATAATAATTAATACAGATAAATACACAAATCTTTATACAGAAATATTTATATATGTCATATGTAAGGCTGTTATATATTATATGGAAATGATTATATATTTTTATATGTTGAATTATGTATAATATATAGTATGTGATATGTACATCGTAGGTGTTTACTACATGTCTTTTCTACATGGGGAAGAGAGAGAAAAATAATGCTCTGAGACAAAAAATTTTATTAGTGTGCAGTTTACAAAATATTATTTAATCTCAAATGAACACGGTATCATTAGTAAATTTGTATTATTTAAAGATCAGTAAATGTGACTACATACATATACATATCTACATCAATGCTTGAAAGAATATACCAATACAAGTGGGAATACAAGAATAAATTCAATTTTTTTCCTTTTTGGTACAGGAGATTGAGCATGCTAAACACATGCTCCAGCACTGAACCACATCTCCAGTTCCAATTTTCTTACACTTTCAAAAAGATTTCCCAGTTTAGTTTGCTAATTAGAATTTTAAAACTTTTTAAAAGAAGTTTCTGCCTAAAAGACATATGTAAGGCAATAATTTATTTTGAAATAATATAGAAAACAAAATATGCTGAAAAATAAAGCACAGACCCCAAATTTGATATTATTATAAATTTAAACAAAGCCACTTGAAAATACTATTACCTACTTTCCACGTTGAATATTTACTTTTGAATGAGAATTATAATAATTATTAAAATTAATACATTTTTGCTGTAGACAAAAAAAAAAATCTATTCCATGATCCTTTGTGTTGGGGTTCTCCATAGAAACTGAGCCAGTAGAATTTTTATGGAGATATATATATATATATATATATATATAAAGTTTTATTATAGGAATTGGCTCACATGTTTTGGAAGCTGAGAATTCTCACAATCTGTCAGCTGCAAAGTACAGAACCAGGAAAACTACTGGTGTAATTCAGTTCGAGTATAAATATGTGAGATGGAGGAGGGGTGGGCAGGGATGATGGTGTGAGCCCCCGTCAGAGTCTGAAAAGTCTCAGGAGCTCTGATATTCAGAGCAGGAGATGGCTGTCCCACTTCAAGCAGAGAGAGTGAGTTCACTCATACTGGGTGTGTTTGTTTATTTAGGCTCTCAAGGGATTGAATAATGACAGTCCACATTGGTGACAACAGTCTTTCTGACCAGCCCATTCAGATGCTAACCTCTTCCATAAACACACACACACACACACACACACACACACACACGATCATGGTTTAATTAATAATGGTTTACATTTGATGTGTAGAACTATTTTAGCCCCATTAAGTTGCCACATAAAATTAACCATTACAAGCTTCTTTATTTCATTAAAATGACGATGCTCTGTGAGATTAGGCTTACTGGGAAGATTATGAGCTTTTCAATAAAAATACAAACAATGTTAATAGAAGAGAAAAAAATAAATACCAGGTTTTGTTTCTGTTGTCCGTAAACAGCACAAAATGAAGGTCACATTTATGAGACCACACATGTTGCAAATGACATAATGGTCAGTGTGTTATGCAAGATAGTCCTGAAAACCCTCACTAACACTAATAGAATTTAAATAAAAACTGTGTCTGATTATTGGCAGCTCTGGTGTAGTATTTTGAATGGTGGCTGCCCCAAAATATGTTCATCTGGCACATCAGAATCTTACCTTATTTGGATGAGGACTTTTGCATTTGTAATTAAGATTAGACTCGGGAGATGACTCATCCTGGATTAGGGGAGGCATTACATTCTATGACTCTATAGTACACATAACAGGAGAAAATATGGAGACATAGAAGGGAAGCCCACTGGAAGCTACAGGCAGAGTAGGGAGTGATATGACTACAAGTCAAAGAACACCAAGCATTGCTGGAAGCAACTGAAGCCCCCGGAGAGGAATGGAGTGAATTCTCCCACAGTCCCTTTGAAAGAACCCAATCCTGCAGACACCTGGGATCCTGAACTGTGAGAAAGATGTTTCTATTGGCTTAAGCCATCAGATTTGTGGTAATGTGTTATGGTACCCAGTAATACATTTGTTACATATGGAAATTATTAGATGCATGGGGCGAATAGATGGCCTGTAGATTTAAGAATCTCTAGCACCTATTTTTGAGTGGCATGGAACATGAGTGAAGTTGAGTAGGCCTTATCTAGAAGGCCTACAGACATTGATCTTGTTTTCTTTTTAAATATGTAAAATGAGAGGCTGTTCTCAAGGAAATTTCCAATTATCTTGAGGCTAATGCTCATTTGATTAAATTTAGTTGACTGAGATGGATGTTGGGTATCTGGATGACTCAGTTTTGCTATCAGTACAGCTGAGCATTTGTATAATTTTGATATCTCCCATTTTGTTGGTAATGAGTTGACTTTGCCTCTCTTTTTGGTGGGACTTACGTCCTATGATTTGAAAAAGTTACAGCTCTCTGATCATCATAAGCTCAGCACCAAGCATTTACGTATCCTATATTATTTCCAATGTATTCATTGGAAATAATATATGTACCTTTGTGTTTTCACTATGAATTTCTGACTGTTAGAGAGGAAAACAGGAAACAAACCTGAGAACATTCAAAAAGATGAATAATGACCTTTCCTGAAATTAACAAAAAGCATTCTTTCTTTTCTGATAGCCATCAAAACATAAGTAGAAGAGAATTTCAAGGGTTTGTATGACTATTTAATTTACAAAGCAATTTAAAAAGCCCCAAGAGAATACAACTCTACAAAGGCATGATAATTTGGAAGGATTCATTCTATTTTGTTATGAAACAAAATCAGGCTTAAATTAAGCATGATCTAAAAATAAAGTTTATACAGAAAGAATAAAAATAAAATTTAGACTTAATTATAGATCCCATCTTAATTATTGTTTCACTAATTCAAGTTCAGAGTTGCCCCTTGTTTTAGTCAGGTTTTCATCACTGTGACCAAAAGACCTCATAAGGACAATTAGAAGGGGAAAAGTTTATTTTGATTCCCAGTTTCAGAGATTCAGTCCAAGGTTAGCTTACCCCACAGCTCTGGGCTCAAGGTGAGGCAGAACTTCATGGTGGAAGAGTATGATGGCGGAAAGCAGCTCAGGACACTACAGCCAGGCAGCAGCTATGGAGTGAAAGTCACAGGGACAGAATATAAACCAAAAAGGTACACCCCAGTGACCTGCTTGCTCCAGTCACACACTACCTTGCTTGTAGTTACCACAATTAATTCATATCAGTGGATTAACACCCTGATTGGGTTATATATCTCATAGACTAATCACCTCTGAAAATTCTTGCATTCTTTTACTGAAGTATATATTTAAAGGAAATGCAAAAGTAAATTTTAAACACGATTCTTCTTGGATTGGCTAATGTTCATAATTATCATGGTTATTTGGACTCTTCTTACTCCCATGAAAGAGCTGCATTAAAGATACACAGAGAGTATTTATTAAAGAATAATTAACTGCATGTGAAGAGATTGAATGATAATTTTTTTACTCCATCAATCCTTAATCATTTCCAAATTCTTTGAAACCCACATGGGAATTGGAGGTCCTATGTTCTATTTTAATGTTCATATAATAGAGTCTCTTATAAAATTTCCTTTAAAAAAGAAGAATTACTGTTAAATACTTCCAGTATTAAAGGGCTCTGCACTTTTTATGCAGGTTGAGTTCACTGACATGAGACCAATGATTAACAAATATGTTCATGATCAAAAAATTGGTAAATAAAATTTGCTTCTGGTGACAAAAGCATCGTTTACAAGTGAACAAATAAGATTTTCTGGAAAATATTTATATCCTCATATTTATAACTCAATATTTTGAAAATATTGAAATAAATATCTTATATAATAGGAGCATTGTTTACTTATTTTGGGGAACACAATTAAATTCAGAAGAAATGAACATTAAACTTGTTATCTTAACATTGGCGTAAATAATCTATTTTCTGGCCTAAACAAAAGGAACTGTTTATTCAGTACTGACCAGTTCTCAAAAGTGCATCAATGTTTTGTTGTTCATCTATCTGCTGAAGGTGTCTGTTTTCTGAAGTGTTGCCCTTTCTTCTTAGCCTAAATTTTATCCAAGGTTAAAACATCAGTAGGTAGCTGATTTTATGTTGCCCTACTCAGAAATTAAGTGACCAAAGTCTCTTAGTGACATCTGAACTTAGAGTTTCAAATTAACTCTAATATTTATACTCATATCCTTCATTTAATGGGTAACTTAATAAAGCCAAGATTTTTTTAATCTACTGACTGTACTTGCCTTGTTTTATTTCTCTGATATAAAAATTACAAGTTAGTGTTTATTACTAAGTATGTCAAATTATTTTACATGACAAATTATTTCTGTATTTCTGAGCTGATGGTGTTAAGATCCTTAAAATCAATTCCAGTTTATGGACAAAGATCATTTTGTGTGGTGGTAGGAAGGGAAAGTAAGATGTAACAACTCTACTTTATGATTTCTTTTTTAATCTATCTAACAAACAGTTGTTCTATAACATCGAATTTTATATCTTAGAATTACTTATATTTCATATCTTAATCATAATTTATATATTAATTATAATTATCTTAACTCTCAAAACAAAACAGAAATAATTTGTAGAAGAAAGCAGATAGATAATAGAATATAAATGTTCTCACTGCTCACGATGAATAGAATAGTTACGACCACTACACATCTTGTTAAAAGTGCCTAAACATTGTTATTTACTTTCCATGGCCTGTAAACCAAAAATTATTGTTTCATAAAAGGAATTAAAATAATTTAAAATCTAAGTTTTTATATTTTATCTTATATGCTTTAATTTAGATTACAAACACTGAGGAAAGCAGACATAAATTATTTAGGGAATCTTAATAATATTTGTTGAATTAATAAATAAAAAAACACAATTAAAGCTTTTGAATATACTTCTTGAATTTTCTTCAAATCTTTTCCCCTTTCTTCTGTTTTGTTTTGTGTTGTTTTGGTGGTGTTTATTTGTTTTGGTATTGGGGATTGAACTCGGAGACACTCAATTACTGTTTGCATTTTATTTAGAGACAGGGTCTCATTGAGTTGCTTAGCACCTTTTTTTTTTTTTTTTTTTTTTGCTGATGCTGGCAATCCTCCTGCCTCAGCCTCCTGAATCACTGGGATTACAGGAGTGCACCACCACACCTGGCTCCCCTTTTCCCTTAGTTTCCTTTTAAAAATTTAATTCTGAATTTAATTCTGTGTGACACTAAGCTGTTTTGTGTTTTGTTGTTTTTTACTGTTAGTATTGTTTGACATGTTCTTTCACAATAAGAATTTTACCTTCCTTCTCTTAAAATACATCTAGAGATTTAACAATAATATGAACCCATTATAAAGCATCTTATTTTCTGAAATTTAAAGATATACACTTTAGAAAACTTTAATGAAAACTAGAACACCCTCATATGCTTTTGTCTAGACATCAAATCACTCCTCACTCTTGCATTCACTTAACAAATTTTGATATTAAGAATTTCTATATCTTATCAGTTGTCACCAGCCAGTAGGGCTGGCAACTAAAAAAACACACAAACACAGAAATACCTTTTTGGGGGGTCAGAGATGGCTTTGAGACCTCAAGTGTCACCTCCCTTGCTGGAAGGCAAGGGGCACAAGGGAGGAGAGAGAGAGAGAACATACCTGAAACCCCCTCTTTAAGAGGAAAAGCTATTCATAGAATATTCCACCTCAATAAAGCAAGGGATTGGATTTCGAAGGGTAGAGTCTTGCTTGGTGATGTCTTGTGGTCAGCAGGTTGAATGACCTCTTGGAAAGCCATACCCATCTCAGGTGCTTTGGGGATCACAGGCAGATGGGGAGAAAAGTCACACATCTGGTCGCACAGCCCAAGAAGCACATAATACCAGAACAGTCGCCTCATATGCTCAAATGCGCATAGCTCACATACACAGCCCATGTATACAGTAGGAACATTATCCTGACAATCAGGCATCATGCTGGGCATTGCATAACTTGAAAAAGTTACTTAAGCTCTCTGAACTCCAAATTCCTGATCTTTACAATTGGAATAACAATTTGTACTTCAATTTGAAAAGTGACTAGGGAACCTTGAATTCTTCATTCAGTGATCTAAACTTTTCAAAATTACCCATGACCCTTCATGGTTTGCTAAGGAACCCTATGATTGTTTCTGTTTTATCATTTGTGTCATTGTATTGCAATTAATTTCCAATTTACCTTTCCTCCTCTAGACTTGAACTCCAGGAAAACCATGACTAGGTCACATATATTTATAATATTTAATATATTAATAAATGAAATGAAAAAAGAATGAATAAATAAAGGAATTAAAGCATATCATTAAAGGTGTATGTTCATATCATGAAAAGCTGAAATAAATGTTTAAATGTATAGAATACATAAATATGAAATATAATCAATTTAATTAGAGTTCATGCTACTCCTGAATTTTTTTAAACCTTACTTTATCTCCCTAACAACTCATAAAAGAAATAAAACTATCTTTCCCTTCAGTCTCATCTCTACTTCTCTACCTTATTCATCATTCAGCCTTTTCTTACCCTAATACCATCTCTCTATGCTCCAAATTTCTGGCTAATTAACTGAAAACCGGTGAATCTCTTTATGCTTCAATATCCTATAATAAACATGCCATATGGACTCGTTGGATAAAATTCAGTATACTATAAAGATACATTGTAGAGACTAGTTGGATAAAAGCAAACTTACGTTGTTTGCAGTAATAAATTCTTTTTCATGCTTTCTCATTGTATCAGATTATCTGTTATCAGCTCAGCCCCTTTCCTGCCCCTTTCTATGCTTGTTTTGCAAATAAGGCTGAGAGCATGGAAAAGGCAGCTCCTGGAATCCCTTGCCAACAAAGTGTCACTTAAATGGAAGAGAAAAGAAAAAGCACAATTCTACTTTGGCAGCAGTAGACACCAGCAGAGGAAAGGGGTTTTGAGGTTTCAGTCACCCAAGTGAATGCTGCAGGCAGCTGATGTCATCAGTGGTATTTTCCTCGCATCCCTGCATCCCTTTCCCAGGTCTTCTGATAGTTCTGTTAGCACCCATTTTTGTTTGAAATGCATGAAGTCATTTCTGCTTTTCTGAAGAAAAAGAAATCTGGCACAGGGATTATGTCAAAATATAAATAGTTTATACCAAAAAGATTTTAAAAAGTAACAACTTAATGATGGAACACATCCTACCTTACCATTCTCCTATCAATCATTCATCTTTGCTTATTTTTCTCGATACATCTATTTCCATCTGACATCCTGTCTTTTTAATTGTCTAGTGAAGGTGCCATGACAACAGGGATCCTTGTTTTTATTTTCCCCAGTTTCTAAAATCACATCTGGATGTAACTGTTATTCAATGAAAGAATTATAATGAATGAATTAATGTTTTAATACTCTCTTGTTCTATTTTTCTAATTAGTTATACATGACAGTATAATGCATTTTAACACATCAGACATAAATGGAGTATAACTTCTCATTCTTCTGATTGTACATGATGTAGAGTTACACAGGTCATGCCATCATGTAAGTGCCTAGGGCAATAATGTCTGATTCATTCATTAACTTACCACAGAGAATGTATTTTCCTTCTCTTTAAGTGTCAGTAGACAAATAGAAAAAGGACTCCAAGTGTGATAAGAAGAAGTACAGATGCATGTTTTCCTTTCCAATATTTTTTTCCTTATGTGATCAGTCCCCCATCTGTGTTCTTCCATTGTCCTATTCTGGTAGCCATAATATAAGTCTTTATTTAACTATCTGGAAGAGGTCAATAAGCCCTGCACTGAGCACTATGTTCTTTGATGATTTCTTCTTAATTCTCTTGTGATCTAAGGTTTGTTATAATATTAATTAAAAGAAATTCAATTTTGAGTTTCATTATTTTGATGTCTCAAGTAAATATTCTCAACATGTAAGATTTCCTTCAAATGAACTGGAAAAACACTACTACCTCAACAAGGGCAAAGGATATAAACTGATCATTCAAACAAATGTAAAAATAGCCAAGTAAGTGTATGAAATATTACAAGTCATTTATGGAATTGATATATTTTGAGATTTACTTTTCACAAAGTATAGCTAACATTAAGTAATTAAGAAAAAGAATAGCAAGCATGCAGTATAGTCTTTACACAAAACTGACAAGATTATAAACTGATCATTACTTATAAAGTGTTCTGGAAAGTGCTATCAGTCACCATGAAATAACTTATCTAAACTCTCAACTCCTGGGAATGTATCAAAGGAAATTATAAGGCACATGAACAAATCCATTTATTCATTTTAAGAAGTTAGCAAAGTTGGCTACCAGTCTAAAATATTCCCCTGTAGAGGAACTTACTTTTCTTGTTGTTTTTAAGAGTTCTTTTACCTTTGATTTTGTCACTTGGTCAAAAGAATTTATAAGTGGGTGTTTAAAACTTTAGTTACTCTTCTTGGAAATTGTTCAATTAACCTTAGGACGACTCAACTAAATTCTGGAAAATTCCAGCCTTGTCAGTTTGAATGTTGTCTTTTTCCTAAATTTCAATTCTCTCCTTCTACTTTCCTTCGTGCATCTTTACCTATCATCTATCTGTTTAAATTCTGGATTATTTTTTTAGAAGTATTTTCCAGGTCATTATTTTCTCTTAAGTTTTATGTAGTTTGTGATTTAGCTTATTCATGAGAATTTATTTTCAGTTATTGTATTTTCCATTTCCGGAAATTCATTTTGATTGTAGTTTCAGTCTGGTCAAGTTTTATGTACTGGAGCCTTTCTTATACTGTGAATATTATTTTACTTTAATTTTTTTTTTACTTTTAAATGTGATGTTTTAATTTTAAAGTATGTTATAGTATATGATATAATAATATGAGTAAAATAGTATAAAATATAGTACATATTTCTAAATATGCCATTTTAAAAATATTTTGAAGTATGCTTATTAATTCTCTTCTGAATGATGTCATTGTTTGCTTCTTGAGTATCCCCCAAAGGCCCATGTGTGAAAGGCTTAGTCTAGTCTTCAGTTTATTGTACCATTGAGAGATGGTAGAACTCTTAGAATGTGGGACCTAGTTCAAAGAAGTTATTGGAGATGTCCTGGGGGCATGGCCTTGAAGGAGATACTGGAACTCTAGCTCCTTCATCTCTCCTTTCTTATTTCCTAGCTGCCAAGAGGTCACTGATGGCTTTGCTCCACTACCTCTCCACCATGATATTGTGATCCTCCACAGGTCCCAACAATGGAGCCAGCAGACCATGAACCCAAACTTCTGAAACCATGAGACAAAATAAATCTTTCCTCCTTTTAAGTTGATTATCCAGATACTTTGCCAGACCAACAGCAGAAAGCTAACAGGTTCTACTTTGGAGGTCCTTGTAAATCTAACTTAATTTATTTAGTTTTACTTGTCTATCATTTAAGATGGCTCATGCCTTTATATATTTGGTAACTTTTTAATTACTGGTTCATTTTGCGTTGGACTTTATCTTTACAGATTATTTGAAACTTATCTTTAAAGTGAATTCCCCCAGTGAGGATTTGTGTTTTCTTTTTCCCAGGCTCCTGGGGCCTCTCCTCTACACATGACCACTTAAAAATACAGATTTAGCCTGAAGATTCTCCAGCTACATATTTAGTGTGAGTTTCCACCCCCAAACTGTGGAAGTACAGGCTGGTGATCAGGAATTCTCAAAAGAGACTTGCTTTCTCCCTGTTCCATTCTGAGCCAGTACCTAAAGACCAGTTATAGGCAATGACCTCAGGGAAATTGACAGCCATGGTGCTTGATCACCCCTGACTGTCTCATCTATCTCATTATTTTTCATCTCATCTTGTTACTTTTTCTGGACACTTCCTGGTTAAGCCATAAAAGCATGATTAAATTTTTATCTAGCTTTCCAGGCATTTGGTTTTGGAAATGTTTCTCTGTCCATCTTCCTTAGCCCTGGCATTAACTTTAAAATCAGACTGAAATAGAACACAGAGTAATAAGAAAGAGATTTTGTAAGACATTGTTTCCCTTAGGTAATACTGTCAACTGTTTAAACAAAGTATTTTATAAATATGAGAGTAGCAGCCATAACTGTCATTTTCTTAAAATGAGATCTCAACAAGTCTGCCTCTGCACAATTTCCATTTTCTTTATGTCAAAACAGAGTTCCCTTTACTTTGAAACTTAAATTGCTCTCTTCTTTAAAACCATGGCTCAAGATATGCCTTTGGCCCTATCTGACGAGACTTTTATTTAAGAGCATCTCTGTCTTCTTGGCTGCCTTTTCCTGCTGGGGATCTACGTGTATCCTGGAGAAGAAGCAAGTATTAAACACGTTGAAGAATGAGCTTCAAAAGAAACATCTTGGATTTTTAAGGAAACTGAGAATCAAAATTAATATTCATTCATTTGATATTTTTGAAACATTTGCATTATCTCAGTAATACAAAACATCCAAGATAGTGAGTGAGAGAATAAGTAAAATGACCAGATCTTACTCCCATTGGAGTAAGATCTACATCATTTTTTCATTAAAATTTTGCAGCATTGTTATGAAATATAATTGAAAGGCAGAAAAATCTTTTGTTTATTACAGAATTTAAAATGAGAGAAGACACTTTACTGCCCTAAGGGTACTTTTATTTTTATCATTTACTGTTACAAACTACTAATTGTAGGAGGATGACCTCTCCTTCCTACAAGACAGTAGATTCTGCTATTTTGGAATGTTTCTTGAAATTTAAGGGCTGGAGATATCATTCAGTGCTGGAATACTTGCTTAACATGTGAGGTTGATTTTGGGGGGGTTTGATTCCCAACACTGCAAAAATTTTTAAAAAAAATAAGGATTCATAATTCTTCATGTTAAAAATATTTCTAACTATGAGTCAATATGTCCTTCTAAAAGTGATATTCCATTAATGTTGGAATTTTTCTTTTAATTTTTTTGATTTGTTCTTTTTAGTTATATATGACTATATAATGTATTTTGACATATTATACATACATGGGATAAAATTTCCCATTCTTGTTATTGCACATGATGTGAAGTTACACTGGTCATGTATGCATATGTGAACATAGGAAAGTTATGTTCAATTTATTCTACTGTCATTCCCATTCCCCATCTCCCTTCCTTCCCCTCATTTTCCTCTGTCTAATCCAGTGTATCTCCACATTTCCCTCTCCCTCTGCCTAATGTGAGTCGGCATCTGCATATCCTAGAGAATATTCCATTTTTGTTTTGGGGTATTGGTCTATTTTACTTAGCATGATAGTCTCCAGTTCCATCCATTTACCAGCAAATGCCATAATATCATTCTTCTTTATGGCTGAGTAATATTTTGTTGGGCATATGTACCACATTTTCTTTATCCGTTCATCTATTGAATGGCATCCATAGCTTAGCTATTGTGAATTGAGCTGCTACAAACATTGATGCGGCTGTGTCACTATAGTATGCTAATTTTATGTCTTTGAGATATATACCAAAGAGTGGGATAACTGGGTCAAATGGTGGTTCCATTCCAAGTTTTCTGAGGAACCTCAATACTGCTTTCTCGAGTGGTTACACCAATTTGCTGTCCCACCAATGCTTGGACTTTTTAACTCTGTGGTAATTCAGCTATACAAGAATCCCCTGTAATAGCAGTAAGCCATGCTTCTAGAGGATGCCTGGAAACATCAATCTCAGGAGCTTTGGGGTTGTTTACATTCCAGTGTCCAAAAGTAAAAGATGTTCGAGAATGTACAACTCTCTTTAACAGGCATTACATTTAATCTATGATTATTTTTAAATAGACCTTGTCATGAAAGGAAGCAAGAATAAGACAACTTTTACGACATTTGAGAAATTGAGAGAAAGTATTCTATTATTTTCTTTGGTACTTCTTTTATATATAGCTTTATGGTCTATATTTATAATGCTTTGCCCATCTGCTTCTATAAACTAAACTAATTCCTTCCTTCCATCCATCCTTCCCTCCTTCTATAAAAGTATAGTTAGATAAAAACACACTGTCTGTATTAGTCAGTTTTCCATTACTGTAACAAAAACCGGAGATAATAAATTTTCAAAGAGAAAAGGTTTATTTTGGTTCATAGTTTTAGAGGTTTCAGTCTATGGTCATTCGGCCACGTTGCTTTGAGCAGGTGGTGGTACGACATGGTAGGAGGTAGTGGCAAAGCACAGCTGCTCACCTTATGATCAGGGTGTGAAAGAGAAGGGGCTGAATTTCTCACATCTTTCAAGGACACACCCCAATTACCTAAAGACCTCCCACTAGACCCCACCTCTTAAACATTCCACCATACCAAGTGGTCCCACACTTGGGATCAAGTCTTTACCACATGGACCTTTGGGAGAATCCAGACAATAGCACTGCCCTTATTTGGTAACCAACTTTATGCTGGTGCCAATAAACAGATTTTCAGAAGAATGATGAATGAGTTCTTTGCTGTGGTTCTAACACTTCAGTAGTCAAGAGAAAGTCATAATATTTGACACCATATGATGTTAATTTTGTGTTGGGCTCTGTTCTAGGCAATTTATATGCATTACATTATTTGTTTGCTTTAGAGATCCTTTGACATAAGATTTTGTATTAGTTTTGAGAAAACTGAGGTATAGGGAGATTTAGTTTCTTTCCAAAATCACACATGTAGCAAATAGGACTCAAACTTTGGCAGTCTAGCTCAACCTGGGGTGTTAGTAACTCTTATAATTCTAAGACGAGTTAGTGAGTTATTTCAATCCATTAGGAAATCAAGCTATCAAAATTCATGTTTTCTCCAATCAGTTGGTAGCTTAAACTAATGTCAAGCAAAGAAATCAAGAAAATAGAAACAGTTTGAATCATTTGTGTTGAGAACCAAAGCCTGTTACATAATGTCATCACCACTGTGTACCTGCCCCAGAACATACTCAATCATCAGCTTTACTACCTTGGAATTTCAGTGATTCTAAGTGTGATCTTCAACCATCAAAATGACCTAAGATATCTGTCACATTGCAGATTCTTGTAGCCTATCAGTAACCAAAGAATAGGATCTCATAACTGTAGACTGAGGATCTTTATGCTCATAATTCACAAGCTCTTTTCCAAATTTCAAAGGTGAGTATACCCCAGGGTGAGCTAAATTTCCTGATTTTGAGTCCCGATTTTACTACTTGGTAGCTGTGTGACTTTGGGAAAGACATTTAATCTCCTTATACTTCAATTTTCTAAAGGCTGATATAATAATAGCAGTTAAATCAAAGTGTCTCTAAGGAAAATAAATAATGTGAAACATGTAAAGTGCCTAGGACAGTGCCTCGCACAAAGTTTGCATCCTATAACATTGGCTATTATGATTGTCTCCTGAGAGCTGAAATATTAGAACCACATAAAAAAAAATCATTGGTCGTTCTTTGATTATATGTTTGTTGGCAACTGACATTAATTTCTTATATAGAAAAGAGAGTCAAAAACTCCTAAAACAGAATCTGACTTCAAATGGGCTATTACTTTGAAGAGAATAGAAAAACTGTAGAAGGGAGAAAAACTAAGAAAAGAAAAATCAATATTGAAAATTTTTGAACCATCTTAGAATGAAAGCTTGAACCAACTAGAATGAGGAACTCCCCTTCCTATTTTAACAGACATGTATCTTTGTTTGGCTGAATAATTCTTTCAAAACTGGTCAAATTATATTTGTGTGAGATATCTGTGTTGAAATATCTTGAGTCAAAAACACTCTCTAAACAAGTTTCACAATGGTTATTTTGTGGTATCCGTTAACATATTCATCTTACTTGTCTATAGGTCCCTGTACTTACTCCCTGCCCTTTCAATCTCCCAGTGTCAATGGATTCTAAATTCTCACTACAAGACAATATTTTTTAGCAGCATTAAATGTATCAGGGCCTGCAGGGTACCATTTTTATTTTCTTTTACAGTTCAAACAATTTATGGAACACTAAGCTTCTTAAAGATATCTGGCTAAATATTGATAACTCAAGAGAAATATTATTTTTACATAAATTAAAAATATAGATACCTCAAGAACTATGTTAAATAGAAGTAGTTAAAGATGGCATCCCTGTCTTGTTCCAGTTTTTAGAGGGAATACCTTCAAATATTTTTTCCGTTTAAAATGATGTTGGCCTGGAGCTTAGCACAGATGGCTTTTAATATGTTGAGATATGTTCCTGATATCCCTAGTTCTTCTAGTGTCTTGAACATGAAGGGGTGCTGTATTTTGTCACATCTATTGAGATGATTATATGAATTTTATCTTTGAGTCTATTGATGTGATGAATTACATGCAGTTATTTCCATATACTGAACCAAACTTGCATCCCTGGGATGAACCCTACATGATCATGGTGCGCTATATTTAAAAAAAAAATTTAAAAATATTCTTATGCATTTATTTTTATTATTTATTTTTATGTGGTGCTGAGGATCAAACCCAGTATCTTGCATGTGCTAGGCAAGTGCTCTACCTCTGAGCCCAAGCCCCAGCCCCATGGTGCACTATCTTTTTGTTTTTGTATTCGATTTGTCAACATTTTATTGATAAATTTTGAAACTCTAGCCAGAGAAATTAGATGAAAGAAATCAAAGGGATATGAATAGGAAAAGAAGAATTCAAATTATCACTATTTGCTGATGATATAATTCTATACCTAGAAGAACCAAAAAATTCCACCAGAAATCTTCTAAAACTAATAAAAGAATTCAGCAAAGTAGCAGGATATAAAATCAACATGGATAAATCAAAGGCCTTTCTGTGCATCAGTGACAAATCCTTAGAAAGATAAACTAGGAAAACCACCCCGTTTACAATAGCCTCAAAAAAATAAATAAATAAAATACTTGGGAATCCACTTAATGTAAAAGGTGAAAAACCTCTACAAAAGAAATGCTAAAGAAAGAAATTAAAGAAGACCTTAGAAGATGGAAAGAAAGATCTACCTTGTTCTTGGATAGGCAGAATTAATATTGTCAAATGACAACTTCAATTAAATACATAAGATCATTATTTTCACACATCTGGTATACAACTCAGCTATACTACCAAAAGCACTATACAGATTCAATCCAATATCAATGATATTCCTCATAGAAATAGAAAAAGCAGTCATGAAATTCATCTGGAAAAATAAGAGACCCAGAATAGCCAAAGCAGTCCTTAACAAGAAGAGTGAAGCTGGTGACATCACTATTCCAGATCTAAACTATACTACAGAGCAACAGTAACAAAAACAGTATGGTATTGGCACCAAAATAGACCTGTAGACCAATGATATAGAATAGAGGACACAGAGACAAACCCATTTAATTACAGTTATCACATATTAGACAAAAGTCTCAAAAACATATATTGGAGAAAAGAAAACATTTTCAACAAATGGTGCTGGGAAAACTGGAAATCCACATGTAACAAAATGAAATTAAACCCCTATCTCTCACCATGCACAAAACTTAACTCAAAGTGGATCAAGGATCTAGGAATTAAACCAGAGACCTTGCACCTAATCGAAGAAAAAGTAGGCCCAAATCTCCATTGTGTTAGATTAGGCCACACCTTCCTCAATAAGACTCCTATAGTGCAAGAATTAAAACCAAGAATCAATAAATGGGATGTATTCAAACTAAAAAGCTTCTTCTCAGCAAAAGAAATAATCAGTGAGGTGACTAGAGAGCCCACAGAATGGGAGCAAACCTTTACCACAAGCACATCAGATAGAGCACTAATCTCTAGGGTATATAAAACACTCAAAAACCTTTACACCAAAACAAAACAAAACAAAAACAAAAACCCAATCAATAAATGGGTCAAAGAATTGAACAGACACTTCTCAGAAGAGGATATACAATCAATCAACAAATATATGAAAAAATGTTCAACATCTCTAGCAATTAGAGAAATACAAATCAAAACCACACTAAGATTTCATTTCACTCCAGTCAGGATGGCAGCTATTAATAATACAAACAACAATAAATTTTAGCGAGGGTGTAGGGGAAAAAAGCACACTCATACATTGCTGGTGGGACTACAAATTGGTGTAGCCAATATGGAGATTCCTTCGAAAACTGGGAATGGAAGCACCATTTGACCCAGCTATCCCACTTCTCAGTCTATATCCAAAGGACTTAAAAACAGCATACTACATGGACACAACCACATCAATGTTTATAGTAGCACAATTCACAATAGCTAAATGGTAGAACTAACCTAGATGCCCTTCAGTGGACGAATGGATAAAGAAACTGTGGTACATATACACAATGGAATATTACTCAGCATTAAAAGAGAATAAAATCATGGCATTTGCAGGTAAATGGATAGAGTTGTAGAATTAATGCTAAGTGAAGGTAGCCAATCCCCCAAAATCAAATGCCGAATGTATTCTCTGATGTAAGGAGGCTGATTCATAGTGGGGTTGGGAGGGGGAGCATGGAGTATTAGATGAACTCTAAATAGGGCAAAAGGGTGGAAGGGGAAAGGAAGGAGATAGGGGTAGAAAAGATGGTGGAATGAGATGAACAGCATTACCCTAAGTACATGTATGAAGATGCAAATGGTGTGAATATACTTTATATAAAACCAGAGATATGAAAAATTGTGCTCTATATGTGTAATATGAATTGTAATGCATTCTACTGTCATATATATATATAATTGGAATAAAACTAAATAAATTAATTAAAAATTAAAATAAAAATATAGATATCTCTTGTGCCAATTCTCTTAACAGTCTTTGCAAATAAAACTTCTGAGTTCTGAATTGACAAATCTCAGTCTTATCAAAGTATACCAATAATAGGTTCATCAGAACAAAGGATAACGTAGCACATTCTGAGATTTAGACAGGCTGATTTCTCTAGTAAATAATTTCTGGTTCTATTTCGCTTAAACTGTTCTTCTTTAAATCTATTTCTTTCTCTTACACTTTACAATAAGTAGCAGGCCATGTCTTTAACACGTACATAGAAATCTCCTTTACTAAATACTCAAGATCATTATTTCCACACATCTGGTACACAACTCAGCTACAATTTCTATCACTATATGTCAAGGATATCCTTTCCTTTAAATTTTCAGTAATGTTTTATTCATTTCCATCTGGGTCCTCACCACCAGTAGTTTTAACATCTATACTTCTACTAGCCATCTGTCAATGATGATTTATAGCTTATCTAAATGATACAGGGTTTCTCTTCTATGATTCTTCTGAGGCCTCACTAACAGGATTCACATCTACATTTCTCTAAAAATTACTTTCAAGGAAATCAAGTCTTTTAAAAAGCTGGTTCTACAAAGTTCTAGCCTCTGCCATTGTCCAATTCCAAAGACACTTCCACACCTTTAGGTGCTTGTTACAGTAGCACGTTCTTTCTCTAGTTGTTTCCTTAGTGCTTATTCCTTAATGGGTTACTCCAATGAGAACTTAAAAATGCACAAATTATCCTACAATTGTGGAAGTCACAAGTCTGAAATGAGTCTCACTAGACTGAAACCACAGTGATGGCAGGACTGCTTTCTTTTCTGGACACTAAAAGAGAAATAATTTTCTATCCGTATCCAGCTCCAAGAAGTGACACATGTTCCTGGAAAAGCCCCTTTTTATCCTTTAAGTCTGCAATTGCTAGTTCAGTTTTTTTCACTTGTGCCACTGACTATTTGACTCTGTGTTTCTTGCCTCCATCTTTATTTTTTAATGACCTTTCTGATAACATTGGCTGCACATCCAGATAATCTGAGATAACTTCCCCCTCTTTCAAGATTCACTGATTATCAATTCTAATTCCTCTGCATCCTTTCTTTCCTCCTTTATCACATAGTACATGGCACATTTGCAAGTTCTGAAAATTATGCCATCAGAGTCTTTGGAAGGTCATTATTCTGCCTGCTAACAAACACCACCCTTCTGTCAAAATGTAATGGACAATAGGTCTGTCACCATCAGAATCTCTTTAAGTTCAGATTTTTTTTCAGGAATGTATGTAATAAGACTTGAAATTTATGAATTGTAACCAAAATGGTCTGCTATTTCTAACTAAAACTTCATATTCCAAAAGAGACATTTTCAAGTGCTAGCATGGTCTTAGTTATTGCTAACCACAGTGTAAAATTTATCAAATAAGATGTGTGAAAAACAGACTGAAAATAGTAATACTAAGAGGATAAAGAAAAACAGTAATGAAGAGGTAGAAGTTTATCTTATATTTCATGTTTGGTAAGTCATCTCAAATTGGTAAATAATATAGTTAGTGGTTTGTTTACTAAAAAATAAAAAGATCTCTCTTGATCTCTCAGCTCCGCTAGGTTTATAAACTTATTATGGTCTGTGGAATCAGTAGAAATGAACCTGTTATTCACATTACTTTATCTGAACAGATACAGCAATAGTAACCTAGAAAAAATGTAGACAGTAGCTTTAAAATCCCTGGATTTAGAAAAAAAAAAACATTTTGACCTTGAGCATACCTAATGAATTGATTTCAGGTCAGTGCTTCTCAGACTTTAATATGAATAAGATGAATAAGAAGCCCCTGAGGATTGTGTTAAAGTAATATTCTCATTCAGTTGGTTTAAAGTGGTGCCCAAGTTTCTGAATTTCTAACAAGATGTCAAGTCATGTTTGTATGTTGCTAATATACAAAATACACCTGGAGTAGTGAGGGCTTAAATCACATCTTTGGTGCCATTGTCACTTTATCTGCAAGTGTGAAAATATTCTTATACATTTGAATATTTTTGCAGTGCAGTCAGTTGTAGGTACAGGAAGAACAAAGAATCTTGAAAAGAGACACAAACCTACTGGGCTTTTGAGCCAGACCCAACAAAGCCATAGGACAGGGGTTTTACATTGAATAATTAATTGCCCTTCTTAACATATGTGTCAAGTAGTCATGATGACTTTTCTCTCTTTAGAAAGGCAAAGCTGGAAGGCTTTAACTACATGTCAATCATGACAGACAAATGGCTCTGGAAGAAGATGCAGTGTTCAAGTATTCATTTATGCCCTCAGTAGTCTTCATTGAATCGGCATTACAAATCATGTTCATTAATTAGTCTGTGAAGATGATTTCCCTAATATCAAGGAAATTTAGTTCTTAAAGTACTCAGATTTTAATGCAGAATTTGGATGACCCATAAATTTTGGCATCAAAAAGGCAGAAATGAATGGGTGAATCGAATAGTATTCCAGAATGAAAGTGATAATGACCACAGTAGTGAGTGACAACAGGGGAAGATAACAATTCCAAAGAGTCTTTATACAAATCCATAACTCATAACAATTGTAAGACAAACTGTTCCTTTTTCTTGTTTTAATATCAGGGATTGAACTCAGGGGTGCTTAATCACTGAACCATATCCTTAGCCCCTTATTTACATTTTTATTTAGAGGCAGGGTCTTGCTAAGTTACTTAGGGTCTAACTAAATTGTGGAGGCTGGCTTTGAATGCATGATCCTCCTACCTCAGCCTCCTGAGCCGCTAGATTTATAGGAGTGAACCACCACGCCTGGTCTTGTGTACTTTTTATTTTTACCAAATGGTATCACTCTCTATTTGCTGAGGATCAGTGCCAAGCCTACCAATCTTGCACTCTTTGCTCAGGAGTTTCCCTGTGCTAGAAAACAAAACAAAACAAAAAAACAGCTTCTATTTAATCTTTTGCCAAATATGAGCAAATATTCAGCATTAATGTTAATGCTAGTCCTTTGGAAACTATTTCCCCTCTCTGAAGATAGTTAGCTCATCTTCCTCTGATCATTCATATAATTTAACTTACTTAATAACATGATGATCCCTTTTATTTATGAATGTAATTCTTTATAATTTTCCTTTTAGGTCTTAAGTTTGTATTCCTCTAGATATGAATGGTCTACTGATCTAAGAAAGCATCATGGATTAAAGGTAAAGGAAGTTTCTGAGATGGCAGAAAACAAATAAAAAACAAACAAACAAAAATGCAGCCTGACAACTCTGAAATTTTGCCTGGTTCTAAAGCAAAAGTTTCTTCAGCTACCTGCTTTTGCATTGCTTTTAAAGCCTGTTCCTAACTTACTTAAATCCTTTTATTGTTTGATTCTGACTGATGTTTGCTATGGGGTGAGCATAGTAATCAAGACTAGGAGAAAACTGTATAAATGCCAAGAGCCTAAACCAGGACCAAACTAAATGACAGACTTGGGAAGCTCACAGAGGAGAAGGTAAACATGAACAATCTGTCTCATGGTTCCAAGGTTTGAAAACAGATCCCAAAGAGATCAGGATCAACTGTGACTTTACAATGAATAGCACCATTTTTTTTTTGTCAGAAAGGCAACTAATAAAAACATCCATAATAATAAAACAAATATGTGTGTATGTATGTATATATATGTGATATATATAATAGAATTAAATGTATTGAACCCAGCAGAAGCAGGACCTTCTCAAAAGAAGAAAAAATTTCTCCAAAGATACCAAAGTTTTGCACTATAGAATCACATTCACAAAGAAGTATGTTGGCTTCAAACTTGAAAACCAGGACAAGAAAACCATCCAAGTATGTATCAACTTCCCAGCAGAAATGGTGGAATTTTTAATTATGGAAAAGTACAATATTTCCGGACCAGTGCATAGTGGAGGAAATGTTTTTGTTTTTGTTTTTTAAGCGTGCCAAATGTTCCTGGAGCTCCCTCCCTCTTTTCCCCTTCTTTTCTCCTGTCTTTGGAGTCAGTCTCCCCAGGGTGATTTCTAGGATGGCGATTGGGCGGCTGCAGAGACCAGGACTCAGTTCCCCTGCCCTAGTCTGAGAATAGTGGGTGGGACTCAGCGCAGAGTCAAACCATCATCGGGTTCCTAGGCAGAGTTTTTCTACACTTTCCCTGCACTAGATCCTGAGGCAAAAACCAGCGAGCAGCCTGGGAAGGAACTCCTGGCAAAGGACACCTGCGAGGGAGTGTGTGCTGCCTGCGACTGAGTGACCCAGGTTTTGCGTGACTTCACCATGGTGGGTTTGGGCCCCCTCTTTTTCTTTTGAGGTCCTGTTGTGCAGAGAAAGAGAGGAGGCGGGGCAAGGTCTCAAAAGAAATAGAATGCTGTAGGGAAAAGAACCGCTAGGGATCCTTTGGGGTCAACAAAGAGAGCTACAGAGCGACATCAGGGGAAAGCAAAGGCGAGAGCGGGTTGTTTTAGAGCAACGTGAACCACCGTGTCTGCGGGACACGTCGCGTCCCTCCCAGCCTGTTGAGCAGGTTGAAGAAGTGAGTCCGAGCCTGAGCGCCGCGGCTGTTTGTGCGGTGCGTGCCCTCGCGCGGGGACTGACAGGTGCCATTGCAGGGACCCTCTGGCACCCACTGCCTCCCGCCTCTGACGCTCTTTTTCTCCGTTCACAGTGCGGATTTGCAAGGCGCGCCCCAGAGCTCCAGCAGATCTGGAAACACGGTCCCCAGGTCTGGGAAACCGCTAAGTAAGTGGTCGCGGGATTAACCCTGGGGGGTCGAGGCTTCGCGGGGAGGCTGCGGGTCTCCAGAGCCTCTGGCCTGGGCTCTTCCTTCTTCCCTTCCTGGGAAGATTTCCTTGCGTTCCCAGCTGCCCAGCCCCAGGGAGCCCGGGCCCCGTTCCCACGCTGGGGAGGAGCAAGGACGCAAAGGAGACGACGCCCGGGTGTCCGGCTCAGGGCCCCGGGGACCCGCGGCGCCCGAGGGAGGAGCAGTGACCGGGTGGGCGCGTGGCCGCGTCGGCGGCTGCGCTGGCGGGGCCGGGCCGTGAGAACGTGCGGAGCGCGCCAGGCAGCTGCTCTCCCACAGCCAGGGCGCCAGGCGGCTGAGCCATCCCGAGCCCCGGAACTCCCCGGCCTCCCGCTCCACGGGCGACCCCTAACAGCAGAGGGGCTTCTTCTGGACCTTAGAGCCCGCCGGGGCTGGGGACCGCGCTTGGGTTTCCCTTGGAGCCTGCAGGCTGCAGGGTGGGTAAGCGATTCGCCTTGCTCCTGGGCTGCATTCTGTGGTCATTGCATTGCCTCCAGAAAGCAGCCAGCAAACTTCCAAAGGGTTGCTCAAGGGCTCCACCAAAGTGTGTGTGTGTGTGTGTGTGTGTGTGTGTGTGTGTTTTACTGTCTCATTTCTGTTTTATTACGAAGGTGACACTGGAAAACGGTGGGCAGGGGGTCACCATCAACACTGCCTCTGTCTGTGTGGGCAGCCTGTACAGGATCTGCTGTGACATTTGTGTGAAGGGTCTGGCTTCTAAAGTGGTCATGTGATTTCAGAGTATGGATTTCATGCATCTTTCCTGTGCTCACTGGTTTTCACATGGCTGTTCCTTTATTTTACCTTTGATAAACATTTTACATCTTCTGAAACCAGAATATTGTACAACTTATGATGAGATGACTAGTTGGAGGTATCTTGGTTCTTAAGGTATTAAAACCCACTGAATTTTAAAGAGGAAAGATTTTGTTTTTCTCTTGAACTTCATTTATAGTGCATCCTTAGTGACTTTTTCTTAGGGATCAATCTTACAATAGTGATTTCATTAAATGTCTATCTACTTTATTAGAACTGGTCCTGGTATAAATATTGTTAGCATTTTCTTTACACACGGGTAAGTGTTGAAGCATGTGATGATAGTGATTTTTATATCTTGGTTCATAATGGAAAAATAATCTGTTGCTTTTTCTAAAATGGCTATATATATGCACATATATTTTTTTTCAGGAGTCATCACTTTATTTAACAGTGGTAGAAATCATGATAGGAACAATGGAACTCTAGCAGTGTCTACAATTCCAAAGCAAAACTTAATTTGTCCAAAAGCCATCTCAGCTATATTACTTTCTCCGTGCAGGTTGAGTTTCTTTGCTTTGTTCAGTTATTAGACATCTGGGTCTATGGATCTATTTCAAGCGGTCATGGAGTATTGGAAATTGTTCTCAAACATTTGAGTTGCTGTATTTTTAGAGAGATAGCACTAATTCCCAAAGGGAATTGTGACCCATTAGAAAAATAAGAAGCCTGAAGTTCAATCAGGAAGGCCATGCTGCTTCTTGTCAAAACAACAGACTTTACATAAAGATTGTGGTGGTAGACTAGTAGGAAAGAGTAAATGTTTCACATAAGATAGACTCATTTGTAAGTTTTAAAATACATCAGCAAACTTATTTCTGTTAACTTTATTAAGTAGGAATTTGTAATGAGGAAATGGGCATCTCCTGTTCCTTCTTGTACTGTAGGATCTTTCTAGTATATGTGGAAAATAAAAATGTTTTTCTCTCAAAATCCACCTGAATTCTAAAGTCCTCAGTTTGGTATGGTGCTTCATACTGCAAGAAAACTGAACAAGCCCTTAAAGATATTCTTTCTAGGTGTTCAGGTATAAAATAACATATATGAGAGAGTTTTCTGTCATTTGAGGAAAAGGCAGGAAACAAACTACTTTCTTTCTCTCTGGCAGCACACACACAAATAAGTGTGGAAACTTCTCAATGCTCTGTATTTTTATCTCATAAATATTCTTATTAGATGATTTTGTTTTAAAACATTTTGAAAAGTTGTTATAATTAATATGCTTCAGCATAAACGTAAGTGATAACATTACAATAAAATTTTAAGAATAATACATCAATAATATTTTCTGTATTTACTTTCAAGAATTTTGTCAGATTTTTTTCAAAAAAACATCAAAACATTTACACGTTCAGCTAACATCACTTATTGACACATTAAGGTATTATAAAATCTTGAATTTTGTCAGAAATAAAATTCAAAATAATTCACATTGAAAATAATACAAAAACAATCAAGGAGCTGGGGTGGTGGCTCAGTGGTAGAGCGCTTGCCTTGCACATGGGAGGCACTGAGTTCGATCCCCAGCAGACATAAAACTAAATAAACAAAATGAAGATATTGTGTCCATCTACAACTTACGAAAAAAAATTTAAATATTAATATTAAAAATATTTTTGTATTTACATTTTTTAACAATTTAATGACTGTGTGTGAGAGTAGAATATTCTTTCCTTTTTACAAGTTGGTTTAAGATAATATAGTAATATGGTATGTTACCCCAAAATCCCTGATTAATATTTCTTTAGAAGTAGATATCAAATTAGGTTAAGAATTAATCTCATAAGAGGAAATTGAAAGATAAAGCAGTATTTAGACAAAACATACTGACAAGTATGTTATTGATGGGGAAAAAATGTGATTCAGAACAACTTTCAACATGTCACTTTCACTAGGAAGTGGCTTGGCTTTTATTTGCTAAGATATTTAATTTTATGGCACTGTTTTTATCCCACTCAATTAGAAATATTTATCCAAGCAACTTTCCTTAAACATTCCTATTTATTACTTTCCTGTGCCTTTGTAGAAACAAATACTTTCCCTTCTAAAGCATCAGTAATTGCAAAAGTTTTTGTTTCTAGGCCTCTGGATTTCTTCTGTGTCAAGTGCCCTGTAATAGTTTCTTTGAGTGTCTCCATATCGACTTGATACAAGAAGAAACTTGGCAATCTTTAGTTCTTTTGTTGAATCAATTTATCTGCCTATAAACCATTTAAAAAAAAAAACTCATTGCTGGTGTAATCTTTTGGTCATCCTGAGTCACATATAATTCTTCTATTTTCTTTCAAAACAGTTTTGAACTAATGCACCTATTTCATATTTTTTCCCCTCTTGCCTGAGTCCAGGTTAGCAGGCTTCGTTCTACTATACCTGGGGGTAGGAGCTTATAGAAGCAAAGAATTATTTGGGTTCTCCCTCAGTCCCAGCCCACGTGAGGAAGAATACTACTTTTTAAACTTGAGTGGGTCTTGGGGCATGATTTCCTTTGCCTCAAAAAATGTGACTCTCACTGCTTGTAGTTGTAACTTCTTTTACCTGGCCTGCCCTCTGGCCATTAATAATCTTTTATGAACAGAACCCCTCCCTTTTATGAAACTGAAGCCAACTCAAATTAATTAATTCACATACCAACTCCTCTGTCTCACATGGTAAGAATTAGCAGGAAGTCAACACAAGACAATGGTACGAGCAGTGAACACCCTGGGGAAGGGAAGTCAGGCCAGCTCACTACTTAATCCTGAATTTTATTTTATTTTTTTTCTAGATCCAACTGATCTTTATATTCTCTCTTGTTATACCACAGTATATTGAAAATACTTTTTAAAAATGTCTTAATTTCCTACCAAACTCAAATTTGCCTCAGGATGACCATCCTTGGATTCACAGTGCTCGAAGAGTTCCATACTAAGTAACTCATGAGCTGAATGCACTCCTCATCATTATTTAATTAAGAATTTTTGTGTCTTAATGCTACAAGTAATTTTGTTCAGGAATACAATGTAAAGCACAGCATTTGTTTTGTGAGGACCTCACATAGAATATTATGGCCTTGGTCATGCAGAGACCCTTCTACATGCTTTGCAGTCTGTTAACTGCTTGTAAACCCACGGGCATTTTGTCACCACCCCTTGATTACTCTTTTCCTTTCTGAGTTTAGACCTTTCACTATTTTACTTTCTCCTCTTTGCCAGTGTGTATTGGCCTCTGAAACTTTCCACCTTCCTAGAGATCTAAAATAACCAAGGTTTTTCTACCTACACTGATCTGCTAGCATTTTCAGGATTCCATGCAGCAACTAGGTGTTTGATTTTGACTCCTTTGACTTTGACCTTAACTTGCTCTGCTTCCCTCTGGGGACCCTCTAACACACCCCAATCCCTGGGTCTTCTCATCATTTAATATTTCCCCAATTGAAAAATCTGAGCGTTCTGACCACAACCACCTATCCTTCCAAAAATTTTCCTCACTTGTCACCACCTACCACCTTCCTCTCATTTTTGCTTCCTGGAAAACTTTTATTGTTCTAATGTCTTCCTCTCATTATCACATGCATCTTGGAATAGCAATTTTAACTCTGCTCTAATCCTCAAATCTCTTCCAAGTAAACCTATCAGAACCTGCCTTCTAAATCTCAGCTTCAATTTAATGTCTGCTTTACCTTCCTTGCTGTGGATTTAGCTGGACGAAGTATGTGACTGTATCTTTTGTTCAACTACAAACTAATTCACTCCAATTTCAGTTTAAGGGAAGATTAACAGTACTATGAAATTATTTTATTCTTTCCTGGTTAATTGTTCATCAGATGTCCATAGTGAGTATTCTGGATTTTTAGAGGTTTTTTTTAGTTTACTCCAGTTATTCTCAATCTTCGTTAGAGTAGGAAACCATATTCCCTAATTCACAGAGACTGTTAAGGTAAATTTGGACAAATTTGGAAATTTTTTGGCCAGTTCTGAGTATAAGAACTATTTTCTTAAATTGAGTTATAATATTTATCTCCATAATATTCACATCCTACTTTTACCACTTTTAGTACTCATTCAGAAGTATTTTTCATATAGCAATGCTCAGACAATATTTAATTCTTTGAAACCATTCTTACTTAGTATGAGTTAAGAATCTCATTACCATCAGAGATTTTCTCCTTTGAGGTACTCCTATTTTTCTTAAAATGTGATCCCTGGTGTTGAACGGAGAACTGTCCTAATATCATCGAATATACTAGATTACCTCCTTTCCATAGTGCATAGTAGATCATCCTGAATTCTAATCTAACTTTTTCCCCATTTTTTTATATCTCTTCCCCACCCCATCTCTCTCTGTATTCATACTTCAGTGTTTAATTATACATTTTTGTTTGCATTCTTCTAAAATTACATTTCTTCCTGATTTTACATTTGACTACATCATTTGGGACTTTAAAAAATACTTCCTGTAATTAAATGTAACCTTTACCTTTAGATAGCTTATTGTTCTGGAAGGTCAAGATCTTTTTGAATTTGGATTCCATAAAGCAGATGACCCATTTCCCCAATTTAGAGGCATTTACACATCAGTACATAATTAGTATATTCATCCAAATAACTGTAAAATGCTGAACTGGAAAGACATTTGGTATGACCTTAGACACCTTCTTCCTGCTTCAGTTAGCCCATGAATTAGTCCACTTTATAAGGCTGCTCAACCAGTTGCATAGTTAAATAACTCTTCTTGAAGTTTACATTCCTTTGTGTGGCCCAAGAGTATACTGTGATGGACCTGGTCAAATTCCTTGCTGCAATGTTTCCACTTTCTGCACAATAGATATTAAGTAACCTTACTGAAGACAAAAGGAGCTAACACTAAGTTATGATGCTATGCCCCTGTGTTCTCCAGTGCTTTGTTGGTAACAGTACTTCACCTTCACCTTTTGTTGTTGTTGTTTTTTTTATGGTACCAGCGATGAAACCCAAGGGTCCTTTACTACCAAACAACATCTCCAGCCCTTTTTATTTTCTTATCTTGAGACAGGGTCTTTCTATGTTGCTTAGGGCCTTGGTACTTATTGAGGCTGGTCTTGAATTTATGTTTCTCCTACTTCAGCCTCCTGAGTTGCACACATTACAGGTGTGCACCGCTGTGCCTGGCAGCCCTTCACATTTTGAATGCTCACATACTATATTTAAGAACTAATTTAAATACTGCCTGAAATTAATATTAACTTCACTGGGCTGGATTTGGTAGAATCCACCTTCTATATATTTTGAAAATTAAAGTTCTGGCTAGATTCCTCATCTTCTGTCAATGCTTCTCTTTATAATATTTTTAAAGATGATTTTAATAATTCCCTTATTTTATTGACAAATACTTTCAGTGATCCATAGTATAATTTCTCCATATTAGTTGGTAGAAAATCAATTTAAATCATTTAGCATCATATTATAGCTTGATATGTGAATTTGCCATTTTAATTTTTTTTCTTTTTTAAAAAATCTACATGAATAGTACTTTCTTGAGGAATAGAGAGGAAACAAAACAAGGACAGCTTGTCTGATCATCTTCTAAGAAGTGGATTTCTTCATTCTCCAAATCCAGTATGCCTTTACTGTATCTAATAAAAATGCTATCATTACCACTTTATCTGGCCATCAGAACAGAAATTTAAAGGACTTTTTTGTTTTTGTAATTTTTAAAAACTCTAGCTTGTTTCATGTTTATCAGTTGATGATTCTCTTCTGACAATGTGCCACCCTTCAGTACTTCTATCAATAAATATTACACATTATGTTTATTACAGATTATGATTTTCACTGGGAGGAGATACAGACTACATTTATAACAGGGTTCCTGACTTAAAAAAATTTAAAGTCTGCACGTGACAGAAAATAAAAGCAAGACCTGGGCTCAGGATTATATGTGTCAGCACTTAACAATGAGCTTGACATGTGTCGGACAGTTTTAATAGGTTCTAAGGAATTCAGAAGGGAGGTGGTCCTTCAGGATAGGAACGCTGAGAAAAACTTTCCAGAGAGATCTAGGGCATAGTTGAGATTTTACAACAAGCCCAGAATAGGACCCTTATGATTTAAATTATAGAAAATAGAGGGTAGAGTATTTCAGGCATTAAAAAAAAAGAAAAAAAGTTAAGAGGCTCTGAAGGGAGCAAGGGAGTTGTGTGTGTATGTGGAGTGTGTGTGTGTGTGTGTGTGTGTGTGTGTGTGTGTGATCAAGGTACAGAGGCAGAAAGAGTAACACCAAACCTTTGTAATCCAGCTTTTTGAATACTCTTTATTATTGAACTTTATGATGATTGTATGCTGAATCATCTGTTTTCACCATTAGACTGATGCTATGTGGGAAGAGGAATTATTTTGGTTTAGTTCCCTATTCTATGCACAGACACCTAATAGAATTATTTGATGTCTCTCAGTAAGCACTCAATAAAAATGTGTGCTGTGATATGGACCTTCTTGGAGCAGTGAGATTATGTTGGGGAATATTTATTTGCACAAAGTATTTAAGATAAAAAGGAGTTAGATTACAAGAGGACAAAGATGTCAGGTTAGTCTTTTGCTTTATTAGGTAATGTGGAACCTATATTATGCTATTTTGAATTTTGGAGAACTAATATATGACAGATGTATTACTTTTAAGTAGATATGTTCAGACGATTTGGAGTTTGAAATGCATTTGTAGATTTAACTAGAAAATTATTTAGCATTTTTATCCTGTGTCTTAGTCCATTCAGAATGCCATAACAAATTACAGTATACTGTGCGGCCCATAAACAAAAGAGATTTCTTTCTCAAAATTCTGGTTTCTGGGAAGTCCAGGATCAAGATCCTGTCAGATCATTTGTGGGTGAGGGCCTACTAATGCATAGATGGACAGATGTCCATCATCTTCATAAGGTAGAGAGGACAAGGGATTTCTCCAGGGTACTTTTCATAAGGGCCAAATATCCATTCATGAAGGCTCTATCCTCATGCCCTGGTCATGTTCCAGAGGTGCCACCTCCAGATACTGTCACAATGAGGATTAGGTTACAAAATATAAACTTTCCAGGAAACGCAAACATTCTATATTATGGAACAGAGTATTCATCCTTCAAGTTGTGAAACCCTATGACTTTGATTTTATGTTTTTACTAGGAACTACTATTTAATTAGTTTGTTTATACATGCATGTATATATATATATATATATATATATATATATATATATTCATATTGAGTGGAATTATCTCCTTATCCCAATTGTCAATCATTTTACAGCTTCATATGTGCATTAAGTAGTTAAATTATATGTGCTTTTTATTACAATAATCCCCCTTATTCATGGTTTGTTTTCTGTGGTTTCAGTTCCCAGCAGTCAACTGCAGTCTGAAAATATTAAATAGAAAATTCCAGAGATTAACAACTCATAACTTTTAAATGTATCATTATAATTGTTTGAGTTCATTATTAGTTATTGCTGTTAATCAATATGCTGTTAATCTCTTAATCTCTAATTTGTAAATTCAACTTTGTTATAGGTATGTATGTATAGGAAAAAACCATAGTACATATTGTGTTTGGTACTATCACAGTTTCAGACATCCACAGAATATCTTGGAATTTATCCCCACAGATAAAGGGGAGGGGGTTGCTATTCTGCTCAATTAACAAAATAAAGGACAAGTAATATCAGTATTCCACCAGTATAATAAGAACTTTTAAGTTGCATATTTGTGAGCGTAAAGCTTACTCAATATAACCCTGTGCAAAGTATTTCGAAGGTTACAAATGTAGTAAGGAAGAAGAATTGGATAAGGACAATAAAACTGTCAATAATTGAGACGTCAAGGTTTAAGAGAAAAATCTTCTCACACTGGGTTGGAACTGTATAGTGGTTACCAAAAGACTGTCTTTCCAGTGGAAACTCTTAGGGTAAAATTCCATTTTTTTGCTGTTTAAAAATATTTACAGACACTAATTATAGTTAGCATTCCCCCCTTGTCCACCTCTATTCCAAATAATAATTTAAGATGCCAAAGCTTTTATTTCTGCTTCTTTTCTGCGGTGGCTGGCTCAGAGTGGTTCTGAAGCTCTTGCTATGTAGTCCCATGCTAAAATGTTCAGCAGGAGTTTGTAGGAGAGCTGCGGTTTTCCTCAATAAGAGTTTATATTTTGCTTGGAGAGGTACTTTTCTTTCCCCACCTTTTTCCTCTTCCCTTTGAAGGTAAGAGTTCACCTTGACTTAACCTGGTTACCACCTACAGCTCAACGGCTGCCTTGTTCAAGAAGATAAAGAAGGTCTCATTTGAGGGGTATCACCAAGTCACCTGCCACAAAAGTTTTCCCACTAGTATTGACCTGTGCCTGAACTTCTTTGGGTTGATTTAGTATTCTGGGTTGTATCTCTAGGATTCCATAGGATAGCTTTTTCATAAGAGTAGTACAACATTGTTTTCCCAGTAACAAAAGTTACTTTCACTATATTGCCTTCTGCCTTCCAATCAAGAGCATTGTACTTGGATATAGACTTTTAAATTTTTATTTATTTATTTTTTAAATTTTTTTTGGTACTAGAAATTGAATCCAGAGACAATTTACCACTGAGTCATATTCCCAGCTCTGCTTGCTTGTTTATTTATTTATTTATTTATTTATTTATTTATTTATTTATTTTTTATTTTTTTATTTTGAGACAGAGTTTCACCGAATTGCTTAGGGCCTTGCTAAGTTGATAAAGTTGATCTCTATCTTGAAATCCTCTTGCCTCATAGACTTTTTAAGTTAAGAAAGGAAGTCTCAGAAAGTGGGACATAGGTAAGAAAGTAGATCCACATAGGATCTATACGTATACAGCACTATGGTGCCCAAACAGGAAAAGGAAAGACAAAGAAACCAGAGAGGATAGTGAAAAGAGGTGTTTCATCATAGATTTGCTGCCTATTAGTTTTCTTCATAACTGTGGATGATTAGGACAATTTTCCACACCAACATGTCATGGCCTTAATTATCTATCTAAATCAAATCAGAGTTAAATCAGTTTAGTTCTTTTTATTGTGATATTGGATCTGTTTCAGTGCATAGTGAAAATTAGTAGCTGTGTTTGGCTATGATTTTTTAACTGTCTTTGATAAATGATAAGTGGTCAGGAAATACAGATCTCAATAATTTTTGCTGAATGCTATATATTAGGATCATTTTAAGTGGCTTATGAATCACACCAGTCATGCTGTGTTCATAACTCAGGCTGTTAATCTGACAGCCACACTGCAGCCTCTGATCTCTTTCTCAAATACTGCATTCAGCCAGTTGTTTTAGTTACAATGTGTAGTCAAATTCTTTTTAGTTTTCATGCCTTCATCTTTTGTACATATTTTTCTACTTCTGGAATACATTTACTTGTTTTCACTGTTTCCTACTTAATTCACCTTAATTATGACTCTTTTGGGAAATTGATTGACAATGTACTAGGAGAATTTAGATGCAGATTTTTGGTGTCTCCATCAAGACCTGTCATGACATCACAATGAATTGAATTTATTTCTCTACTCCAAGACTCGCTTGATATATTCCATAAGAATCTAGGATTGGCTTGTTCTTGAAAACCATTCCTTAAAATATAACAATAGGAACTTAATAAGTACATTTGAAGTATATGAATGAATGAATGTTTGAAAGGATTGATAACAGATTCTAAGATAAAAGCAGGTAGAGTCATTATCAAAGGAAGGTTCTAAAGAAAATATGATGTGATAAAGTCCAGATCAGAAACAATCTGTGAGGTGAATAGAGAGCCTATATCCTGGGAGCAAATTTTTACCCTTCACACATCAGACAGAGCATTAATCTCTAGGGTATATAAAGAACTCAAAAAGTTAAACACCAAAAACCAAATAACCCAATCAATAAATGGGCCAATGACCTGAACAGACACTTTACAGAAGAGGATATGCAATCAATCAAAAATATATGAAAAAATGTTCATCATCACTAGTAATTAAAGAAATGCAAATCAAAACCACTCTAAAATTTTATCTCACTTTAGTCAGAATGGCAGCTACTATGAAGACAAACAACAGTAAGTGTTGGTGAAGATGTGGAGGAAAAGGTACACTGATACACTGCTGGTGGGACTGCAAATTGTGCAGCCAATATGGAAAGCAGTGTGGAGATTTCTTGGAAAATTGGGAATGGAACCACCATTTGACCCAGTTGTCCCTCTCCTCTGTCTATACCCAAAGGACTTAAAAGCAGCATATTACAGGGACACAGTCACATCAATGTTTATATCAGCACAATTCACAATAGCTAAACTGTGGAACCAACCTAAATGTCCTTCAATAGATGAATGGATAAAAAAAGATGTGGCATATGTATACAATGGGATATTACTCAGCAATAAAAGAGAATAAAATCATGGTGTTTGCAGGTAAATGGATGGAGTTAGAGAAGATAATACTAAGTGAAGTTAGCCAATCCCAACTAGCCAAATGCCAAATGTTTTATTTGATATAAGGAGGCTGATTCATAGTGGAATAGGGATAGGAAGCATGGGAGGAATAGATGAACTCTAGATAGGGCAGAGGGGTTGGAGGGGAAGGGAGGGGGCATGAGTTTAGAAATGATGGTGGAATGTGATGACCATTATTATCCAAAGTACATGTATGAAGACATGAATTGGTGTGAATATACTTTGTATACAATCAGAGATATGAAAAATTGGGCTGTATATGTGTAATAAGAATTGTAATGCATTCCACTGTCATATTCCACTGTCATATATAAATTTTAAAAAATCTCTGCTCACAAAAAATAAATAAATAAAATCACAAAACCAGTCTTAAAAAAAGTTATTAAGTTGACGGTGAATGTATAAAAGTATAATTTTTTGAAAAATACTAATGTATCAAAGCAGTAAAAATGTTAACACTTGGAATTATTGAACGATATATATTAGGAGGCACCTTAAAATATGACCTCCTTGAAACTCATGACTTACTTTGACAGAGGGCCAGTTGTGTTATCACAGGAAGAAATCTAGGATTGGCATGGGAGCAAGAGATTTATGGAAAGTTCTTAGAAAGTTGTGGTGATCCTCACCTGTAATCCCAGGGCCTCCAGAGGCTGATGCAGGAAGGTTGCAAGTTCAAAGCCAGCCTAAGCAACTTAGGCCCTAAACAAATTAACAAGATCCTCTTTCAAAAGTAAAATAAATAAGTAAATAAACATATCTATGGATGTAACTCAGTGGTTAAACAACTTGGTTTTAAGTCCTGGTACCCTGTCCAAAATTTTTTCCATATTAAGGGCCTAAGTACATTTCAGCATTGTGCTAGCATGCTAAGATGATGATTTTTTAAGGATAGCAATTGGAGACATAGCAGAAAATACCATGGATTTTTCAAATAATTACTATTACTTGATATTAATTGATATTCAAGACACAGTAGATAAACTCAACTGTCAATTGCTTGAAATCAGTAGTTCTGGTAGCTGAATTTCTGAGATTGATAAATGGAGGAATATAGTTTACTACAAAAGAGTATTCTAGGGCTGAGGTTGTAACTCAGCAGAAGAGCATTTGCCTAGCGTGTGTGGATTTGATACTCAGCACTACATAAAAATAAATAAAATAAAGGTACTTAAAAAGAAAAAAAAAGTGTAAAGAGTCCTGTACAATATCGATGAGGCTGCATTGGTGGATATAGAAAGCAGTTACCCAAATTACTAGTGAGATATAAACTTAGAGCACAAAATTCTTGAGCAGTAACTAGGCATTTGGTAAAAGAATCCATCATCATATGATTCTTTGAAATATAAAATAATGTTTATGATGCTGAATAAATCCATGTTGTTTTGTTTGAAAGTACATGAGAGTATTCAGGTTCTTTGAAGAGATCCTTTATGCATGCATGATTTTTTTTACACTAATACATATTTAAAGAGAAGAATGGTATTATAGTGTATGTTATTAAAAAAAATTACCTACACTTTGGTATATCACCAAAATTGCAAAGTGATAATTTCTTGAAGTTTAACTTATAATGTGCAATACAAAACTATTTCTATCCATTGTTATTTTAGCTTCTTTGAATAGATCCTTTACGCATGCATGATTTTTTTACATCATGATCATGTAACATGATGGTCATTTGGCAAATATTTGTCCATTGAAATTTACAGATTTTCCAAATGGTGGCACAAATAGTATCAAAAATCACACTAATTAATTTCACCACTGACTTTGGAAATTTTAAGTATCACAAAGCCATCAGGCTCCTTGTGGTTTGAGAATGTTTTCCAGTTTCCTCTTTTGCAGCAAAAAACTCTCTTTAAATATAAGAAAAATAGAAATACATTTCCTTTAAAGTAATAATTAAGTTCTAAATTAATAGCAGTTCAAATGAAAAAAAAATCAAAACTTAGAAGAATTATAACAACTTAATGTTATTGCAGAACAAAACACGAAACTACAGTTAACTTATTTTTATATGTGAGTGCAAGAAAACTCAGGAGTTCAAAATATTGATTTGTTAGACAATAATGAGATTATAAATGCTGTAGCAACTATGGTGATAGCAAGGAAGAGCAAAACAGAAGTTCTGAGAGCAAACTTCATTAATCTCAAAAAATCTGCATTTACACTTTAAAAGTACTAATTTAGAAAATTCTGTAAAAACATAAATTCCATTAAGATGATTAAGTCATCACATGTCATATAGCCTTTTGAAAAACTCACTCTACTAAATTAGAGAATGAGGGTGAGAAAGCACACATTATCAGAGTTTTATTATGAAAATAGTTTTGACCCTGCAGATCCTCTGAAAAGGTCTCAGGGTATCTCCTAGAATTTTCAGACTACAGTGGAGAAATATGGCTACAGGTCTGCTATGTCCTGAACATGGTAATCATAAAGGTGCTGCAATCATTTTATATAAAATCTGGGTAATAATTAACATTTATGAAGCTCATAATATGTTCAAGCACTGACTCAATTTCATTACCTTAATCAAACCCCTAGAGAAATTCTGTTCTCATCACTGTTTTATGGAGGACCAAGTGAAAAAGTAACTTGCCTAAATGTCACACATTGCATCAGTGGAGGTACGAGTGTCCCTCCTGAGCCAAGGTCCATCCTTTTGATAACTGTGCTAGATAACTTTTCTGTCCGCTTGCAAGTTTTCCTGATGATTCAGAATTAGTAAAGTTTTACATATGAAGAATACCATTCAAAGTCTATCTACCCTTTCTAGCATATGACTTGTAGTTAGGTTTCAATGATTTGTGATGTTCTAAATAAAACACATAAAAGAAGAACAAAGTTAATACATCTGAAAGAACTTTGATAAAAATTCATTCGAGTTAAAATAAATAAATGATCTTCAAATTTCCTCCTTGTCTAATGCTCTTTAAAATTGAAATATTTGGGAAACTTTTTTTTTTGTCTTTTCATTTACTTGTTGAAGAGTATTTTATTGGGTGTGAAAGTTAAGGTAGAAAATTTTATTTTGTTTCTGTTTTAGAATAAATTACTTTGATAAGAACGCAGTAATATTTTTATCATTTTCTTTCTTTTCTTTCCTTCTCTGGTAAGTTTTAAAGTTTGTTTCTGTTATTGTTGTTTCAATCTTGGAGTTTCAAAGTTTCACTATGATTTTTCTGGGTTTGGTTTTCCCTGTATTTATTGTTTGCTTAGCTTCTTGGATTTTTAGAAATAATGGCGCCATCAAATACGTGCAATAAATTCCTAGCCACTATCTGTTTAAGTGTTTTTGTGTGTGTGTGTGCTTTTTTTCTGTTCGTCCTTCTCTTTTCTTGTTGTTATCTGCTGCGGAGGACATAATTTCCTGGTCTGTTTCTATTAACTGTTTCTTCTCTTGAATTCAGTATTCTTTTTCCTTCTCTGTTTATTCTTACCAGGCAGCAAACATTTAGTACTGAGTGCATCTGAGTCTGAGCTTTCTTGGAGCTTTACTTACATTCAGTCCATGCCTTCAAATGTTTTGAGGACAGGATTAAGACTTTCTCTTAAGCAGGGTTTAAGATTTGACATATCTGAAATCCTTGTATGCTCTGTGGACAACAGTCCGTTTTCTCTGGGTCTCTGGGGAGTTCTCTTCTCTTCTGTCATTATTCTATTGAGAGATCTTTCCTTGCCCTGCTATCCATCAGCAGCCACTGCCTTATACTTGCTGAGGCTTTGAATACCACTGTCTGCCTTACAGCCTTGAGCAATCCATTGAGTTGCTCTTGAGGAAAGTCTCACAGATCAGAGAATTTCTCAACTCTCCTCCTTTGCTTCCAACATTTGGCCTCCTGCCCTGGATGAAGGCCAGCATAGGTGGGGATGTCCAGCCTTTGGCATTTAGATGGGACTCCTCAAGATTCTCACATGTCCTTCTAGCCTGTAGAGGCCCAAAGTTTGATCAATATTTAGCTTTTCTTGTCTGTGGGAGATTCTGTCACCTTCCACCACTTCATCAGGGATGAACATGGCTATCAATCTCATGGTCCTTATGGCTTTTTATTTTATGGAATGTAGCTCAGTTTAATTTCTTTGCAATCTCAACTCTCTGAGTTCTTCATATTTAATAACTTGGCCATGGTAAAAAATAAAATACAAAAATCACATATATATTAAATATAGTTTATTGAGATTTGGCCAGATGTATAAACCTGTGAAACCACCACCACAATTGAGATACCAGACATTTTTATCACCTCACAGAGTGTCTCTTTGTCATCCCTCCCTCCTCCTATGATTCCAGGTAGCTACTGATTTGCTTTCTATTCTAATAGATTTATAGGTTTTCTATAAAAGCTGGTTTGTAGTATGCCTCTTGTGTGTGGAGGATCATTCAGCATGGAGATTTTGAAATTCATCTATCTTGCTGTTTGCATCCCCTGAAAGATATTCCTGTGCATGCTTGGCTCTACAGGACTTTGATTATAGGTTCATATGATGATTAGCACTTGAATTGTTTTCAGTTTTGTGCTATGGCAAATAAAGTTGCTATGAACATTCACACGCAGATCTGTATTAGATTATGTTTACATTTCTCTCAAATATCAGGTAAAAATGGCATAGCTGGGTGGTATGACAGAGAATGTTTAACATTTTAAGAAACCGTTAAACTTTTTCCCAAAGTGGTGGCACCTTTGTCCCATGAGCGGTGTACGCATTCCAGTTTTTGGAATAAAACATTGACAAAAACTCGACGTTCTCAAATTCTTAATTTTAGGCATACTAATAGAGTTTTTTCAATGATTAATGCTATACAAATAAAGGTATAGCATTAATTTGTATTTTGTAAATGTATAGCATTTATTTGTATTTTACATACAAATAAATGTTTATTGGCTAGTCATTTATCTTCTTTAGTAAATTATTTGTTCAGATCTTTTATTCATTTTCAAATCAAATTTTCTGTTTTCTTACTGACTTGTAAAATGTTATGTGCTGTTGATTCAACTGTCACTGATGCCTGTGTTGCAGATATCTTTGGAGCCTCGACTTTGTCATTTTGGTATTTGATGATAGTTTCCAAAGAACAAAAATTTTTCTTAAAATTTTGATGAAGTCCAGTTTATCATGTTCTTTTAAGTTTCATGCCTTTCTCCCCTATTGAAGCATCTGCACCTCATACATAGTCACAAAATATTTCTATTGTGCTTTCTTCTAAAAGTTTTATAGTTGTAACTTTTACATTTAAATTTGTGATTTATTTAAAATTAACTTTTATCTATGGTATGAAGTATGGGTAAAAGTTGACTTTATTCCTTATGATTATCCAACATGATTTATTTAAAAACATTTTTTTTCTTATTGTATCATATTATCTTGAAACTTTTGTTGGAGATCAATGACAATGAAATTTAGATTTGTTTTTGGATTCAATTCCATCAATCTCTATGTCACTCATTTTAAACCAATACCACAGTCTTCCCTCCCACCCCCCAACTCCAGAAAGTATTTCTCTGTGTTGCCCAGGCTTGTTTTCAACTCCTGTATTTAAGCCATCCTTGTACCTCATTCCTCTAAGTAGTAGGGATTATAAGTGTGTGCGACGTACCCAGCTGCAAACTTTTGATGACTGTAGCTTTAAGATAACTTTTAAATCAGATATGTGTGCTTCCTTTTGTGTTACTTTTCTTCTTTAATGTTGATTTGTCTATTCTGTATCTTCTTTTGTATCTTACCATCATTTTCTCAATTTCTACTAAAGATTTGAGTCAGATTTTGATTGGGATTGTACTGGATCTATAGACCAATTTAGGGAAAACTGATCTTAAGAACATTGACCTTAGCTGACCCAAGCTGACCTTAACAACAATTTGTCTCCACTTATCTGAGGCTTTACTTAAACTATCTCATCAATGTTTTTAATTTTCAGTGTAGCAACCTTACAATTATTTGGTCAGATTTATTTTTATGTTATTTTATATTTATCAGCACAATCATTAGTGAGTTTTAAAAATGATCATTTCCCAATATTTGCTGTTAGTATAGAAATAGCAGTGGACTTTTGTATGTAACCTTCTATTCTGAATTCTTGCTAAACTTATTTTGTTGCTCTGATAGCTTTTGTGAATCCCTGCATGAGAAATTATATACATATACAACAAGCAGCCAACCTTTTCCCCCTGTGTTTTATTTTCTTAAGTTTTTGCAATGGCTAGGGCCTAACTTCAGTACAGTGTTCATTAGACTGGGAAGAGCTTTGTTTCTGAAGAGAGCCTGAAAAGTGTTTCATTGTTAAGTATGACTTTGTAGTTTTTCATAGAAATTTTCTGATGGATTAAAAAAACTATGATTGATGATTTTCTGCATCTAAACCATGAATGAAAGACCCTGTACTATAACATTAATGAAATTAATTTTGTCCACTGTGTAGTGATTATTTCTATTGCTAGAAAACTACCAGTATAGATTAACAAAGCAAAAGAGATTCCCTATCCAGAAAATCCTTTCTTTCAAATTTATTATTCCTTAATCCATTGGTCTTAACATAATCTAAGCTCAATTATTGCATTGATCATACTCCTTATTTCTATTTCTTTTCACTTATTTCTTTTTCCTTTCACTCCATTATTGGTAGAGAATTTTCTCTCTTACAGGTCATCAATTCCCTTTACTCCAAAAATCAAATGGTATTCTCTCAGTCTCCCCTATCCTCCTGCAACATACACCTCTTCTTAAACTTGTCCTCTTCTGTGTTCATTCCTGTCATGCTTTTTAAATTGCTTCTTCTCTGTGTTAATCATAACATCCTTCTTCAATCTTTAAACGTGACTGTTCCTCACAGTACCAAATTTGGCCCTCTTCTTTGTATGCATGTTAACACTTTGACCTTGAACAGTCTAAATGAAGCCCGTTTTTACTTTTTCTATTTATATGACTATGAATTCATATCTGTAGCCTGCTGAATGCATCAGAATTGAAGATTCCAATATTCAAATACATCTTCTCTACATAGATGCCCCACTAACAGCTAAACACAAAATTCAATGTCCTTTTGGACCTACTGCTTGACTTCTGCTACCTCTTTCTAATAATGTCACTGTTATCATTGTAGACCAAACCTCAGAATCGTTGTGTGCCTCACATCTGTGAGTGGCCACCTCATATCAGCTGTAGTTTCATGATATCTCAAGCTCCCATCCTTTCCTGCCTCTTTCCCACAGTTTCCTTCATTACTTGCATTCTCTTGTGCTCTTCCCCATCTTTGGCATGCTCTTTTTGCAATGTCTTAATGTCTAAACCCCAGTCATTTTCAAAAACAAGCTTGAATTCTGTACTTTCCAAAAAGTCTTTGTCCTTCTGCTGCCACCACTGAAAATTAGTATTTCTTATTAACATTGTTAACTCTCTCTTTGCCTATTTTTTACTTTTTATTATAGCCACTTAAGAAAATTCATAGTGTGTGTGTGTGTGTGTGTGTGTGTGTATGTTTGTGCATGTGTTTATCCAGTATTTCACCTGGAAGAAAATTACAGAAAGAGATGGTTTTATTTTAAAGAGCTCAATCAATTTTGAGTGAAATATAAATGAATTTATTAACAGCCAACTTTAAAACGTGCTTCCAAGAAATAAAATAGAGTATAGGCTTTAATCCAGCTTCATTTTATTCATATGTCACAGTTTTGCTTGTCTGCACTTCACCCCATATATTGTTTATGGTTAATAGTCTAATATTGACATATTTTATTGGCCTTAGTTGCATTTGTTGGATTCCCAATGATGAAGAACCCTGTGAGGAAGCAATGAACTATAGGAAGCATGTGTGGATTTTCATTTAGATTCTTTCACGGTGGATGACAAGGAATGACACAAGCATCACTGACTTCATGAGCAACCGCCAATTTTAGGGACATCCATAAACTTCTATAAATAATGAGATTTCACCTTTTTAAAAGAAGTAAAAATCCAGACCTAAAACTGATAAAATAGAAAAGGAAAATATATATAAAGGAACAATTTTAAAATGTTTTTCTTCTCAAGTTGCCTAGCATTCATGTGTGCGTTCATATTTCATTTACAAAAAATCTAGGAAAAGTAAAGGGAAAAGACCAAATGATTTCAAGATTTAGGTCAACTATACTTACTCGGCGTTCATGCCAGATGACATGTAGCCAGTAGCTCTGTCTATTCATTTGAGCAGAAAAAAACTTACTGGCAGTCCAAGGTTGGATAAATGGTGATCCACTGGCAATGGCTGGCTAGATTCAGAGTGGAAACATAACTAACATTTGATTAAGTGACTAAGATAGGACAATAAGGTTATCTAGAAAACCCGTTTGCAGAATTGAAAAAGAGGCTAAACATAGCTTTTTGAGAAAATGCAATGGATGATGAGAAAATTATGAAAAAAAAAAAGGAATCTGGAAGAACTATTTTTGAAACTATAGCCAGCCAGAGCAATTTTGCAGTGCGCTCAATGTTATTGTCACATGTAGAAGAAATCCAGTCATCGGATTGGACTGAGATGAAGCATTTACAATAATGCTCATAAGTTACTAAGCAGAGACCTTAAATAAAACAAAACTAATTGGGGGCATGGGGTATCGCTCAGTGGGAGAGCGTTTGGTAGCATGTGCAGAGTTGTGGGCTTCATCCCTAGCACCACAAATAATAATAAGTAATAATAAGTAAACACATAAAAGAACTAAGTGTTAATTTTTTTCCAAGCTGTTCATACAGTGACTGTGGGCGTGTAGAAGGAGGAGAGTTTCTCTGCATTTCAGTTGAGGAGGTGATACCGATACATTAGGGTGAGCTATGGGGTTGTGTCAAATTTTCTGAATTCCTGTTTCACCTCTACATCCATTGAGCTTTGGGGTTGGGACCAAGTCACTAAAGTCTTCTGTCCTCTACAAAGAGGAGAGATTGCAAGAAGTAATTTCTACCATATATTCCAGTTTTAAACTTTTATTTTGTAATGTCTATGTTTCTACGTTAGCTTTTATGTAAGAGATACACACTGGAATCAGAGGAAAATGGTTTGCGGTTGACGGTCTGGGAGGTTTCTTTTAACTCATCCTATTTTGAATCAACTAGAGGGCATTTTAAAACTTGGTTTGTGGTTTTGGATTTAATGGGAAAACATTATCAACATGTTTTTTTGCAAATATACAGATATATACCTGCAAAATACATGGACAGAAGCCCCACATCATTTCCGGTAATAGTTTCTTTGAAACTAATCACTATGTTAACATTTATAATGAACTGAATTAAATTTATAATGAATCAAATGAAATACATTTTGGTGCATGTCTATTGGTAGCTTGGTTTCAACATAAGCATTAGGAAGCCTTGTCCCAGTTTCCCAGTGTTGGAGACAAAGGATCATTTGTCAAGAATCAGAAAGAGCCATTCTTATACCTGAAATCCTGAGAAGGTTCCTGACTACACATGGTGTCCAGCTACTGGGTGCCTATGCCCTAGTCACTCCCAGAGACACTTCCTCCCCTGGGTTTCCAGGACTCTAATCCACCTTCTCTACTGTCTCTGTCCACCACTGAAACACTTGTTCCTGTTATCCTCGGTTTTTCTTTTTAGCTCAACTCCTTGGTTAATTTGTTCTTAACTAAGTTGTATAAGATTCTATCTAATAATATATGGAACTCTTTCATGAACTCTTTTCATGATTTATTTAGCTTGTGATTCTTTTTGTCAAGAAACTTGGGAAAGGTTCAAATGGCTGCATTAGAAGAACCATAGACATCATTATTGTCTCTTATTCTAGAATCTTCTTTCCATATAGGACAGATTAGAACCCAAATAACTTGGCTTTACTGTTTGGTGAGTTCTATGCTAAGATCACCCTCACTTTCCCATCATGTATGAGATGGTCTTCATATCTCCCCAGTGTTTGAAATGCTAATACAAATGTCCTCAGGTGAGATCAATGGCAGAATCTTTTTACCCTGACCAGGAACACTTGCATCTCTTATTCTAATTGGATTCTCAGTCATTTCACAAATGCTGTAAAACGAACATGTCAATTTAATGTCCCATCTCTCCCTGGCCTTCACCTAAACCTTTCTATAAAATAAGCAAGTACTGAGCAAGTAAGTGTACAGAAAAGTTAATGCTGAATTGATATTGAGCACATCTTGTAAAAAGCAATGATTAGAGGCAACAGTTTTATAGCAAATATTAATCATTTTCAATCTAACATTCTAGGAAAAGAAAATCATAAAACACAGACACATACACTCACACATACACATATACATATACTTTCAAGAGCCTCAAAAAAGTCCTCTTTGAAGAAGAGCAAAAATAAGTGTATTTAAGTATGTGTTTATGTTGATATTTATGTATTATATATATTATATATATAATATATATATTGATGTCACCGATTTAAAGGGTATACTTCCAAGCCTTCCTGTCAGAGAAAAATTTAAAAGAAGAGAAAACGGAGAAGTTACAAAGTCTTATGATCATCCACTCATAATATCCCTTAAATGAAATGTATCAGTCAGACCAATTGTTTACTAATGAAGATTTTTTTTAATTAAATCACTGTCAAATCTGTGGGATTTTAGAAAATGGAACTGTATTGACTGTTTTTTCCAGATAGTTAAGTTGGCTTTTTGCCCTGCTTGCAAATGTAAGTCAAAATTGTTGAGGGTGGAGACATTTCTGCTGTAATGTGATATGTGTTCTTGGAAAATCTCAGATGCTGCAAAACTATGCACTAAAAATAAAAGGACTATGGGAAGAAAATGTTTTGGGTGAAACCTTTCAATATCTATGAGCACTAAGTAAAGTGATAACAATCCTAAAAATGGTATAAACTTAGTAGAAAGACAATTGAATTCTAATGAAGACTACAGTATAGTAGTAAGTACTTCCAAGATAGGGTGTCTGGTCAGATACAGCTCAGGCGATGAGTATGGGTGAAGGAGATCTAGCAAATGCCACTTCATACTGACATCATTTCCCTCTTTATAGTTGCATCTGAGCCAATTCACATTATAGAAATATATGATTCCCATTTGCAAATAGTTGAAAACAAAAAGGCTTTTGTAGGATTAAAAAAGGAATTATATTTCTTCTTAACTCATTTCAAAATAATTAGTACGTTTTTAGTAACTATATTTTTAAATGCCAAAGTATATGTAAAGAACTATCTTAGCAATATAACTATGATGAGAACCATAGCAAGGACCACAAGAGGTTGTTTTATATATTTTAGGAATAAAATATTGAAAAGTTTATCCAATTTCCTCAAAGCCTACATGATCCACCACAAATGGCAATAATATCTAATTCAAAGATGTATTAAGTATATGTATAAGTAATAATCACATTAGTTTAATAAACATATATAATTAGGATTCATACTTCCACAGGTTCTGATATTCAATTAGTTATAAAACATTCTGTAAACATTTTGATAACCAGACTAAAAACCAGAAAATGTTTTAGAGTTATCTCCTTATCATATAGTATACTAAATTCAAAGAGGTCAGAGGACGATGAAAAAGACTGAGGATCATACTCATCTTATTTTTAATGAAGAATTAATGTTGTTAATTAAACATAACTTGTGTTCACTAATGTAGTGTTAGCAAGGCAGATGCCATTGGACTGGGAGGGGACACCTGCTGCATTTGATCTTTGGAAGTGATGTCATTGACCTCTTTGTCTTGGAAGACTTCGTTAGTTTCAGAAATGCAATAGAGGTACCCTCCAGTCTTCTTAAAACTATCTGGAGACAGCTTCTAATTGAATACCGATATAGTCTATTGAAAATGTGAATGTTCTATCCAGTAACATAAATTGGAGTTTGTTTTCCCTTATGTTAACCTTTGAGGATACAGCAGAAATAACTTTCCAAAAAAAATTTTAACAGGAAAAATATAATACCTCCTTCAAGGTATTATATAATTTTGAAACCCCCAAATCTGGGCATGGTTACTATTTAATAACCAGGGTCATAGGGAATATACTATATTTTATCTTGAGTGTTAAAAATGGTCCCCCAATTTTTTCATGGCCTGTAGTATTGAGAAGTCAAGTGGCATGATGTGATTTCCTCTCCTTTGGAACCCATAGCCAGTTAGTAGGCAAGACCTATGGATTCTCTCAAAAATTTTTCTTTAGTTGGTCTGCTTTCTCATCCTCAGGGTCACCATTTCAGCCTGACACAAGTCTGCCATCTCTCCAACTTTGAATCATTTTTCATTATATATCTCAAAACATCTTTTGAAAATACAGCCTAAGTTATTCACAAACTTGCTTCTCACTTATTTAATTGATTGCCCATAAAATGGAGTTTCAACTTGTTTAATGTGGTTTTCAGAACCTTGCAAAATCCCAACCTCTACTTCTTTTATCTCTCACTCCTATCACTTTGTTCTCTCACACACTGTATTTCCATTAGCCTAGAATTATCTCATTTCATATTGCGGATTAGGTATTACTGGATCTGTCTTTATCTCCAAGCATGCAGTTCTTTCTGGAACTCTTCCCTGGCTTGGCTCTGATTTCTTATGGGAATAAATTTGGATGTCTGATTTGCATTCCTAGAGAACACTGTGTGCTTCCTCTTGTTGTGGCACATGCCACACTTGGGACTGATGTCCTAGAAATAGTTTTCCTACTGGGATGCAAACTTCTTTGAGAGCAGGGGAAGTCCCTTGTGCATCTCCCGCTGATACAGAATGCCTGGTACATAGCAGGGCATTGTAAATATTTATGAAATGAACTATATGAAGTAGGAGATAATCCAGTGATATCAAAGAATGTACTGGAGTCAAGATTATGAAAAAGAAAACACAAATGAATGGAGAATCCAAGTATATTAAAAGTCAAAAGATTCTTGAGTTTTAACTTTTAGGCATCATTGAATTTAACAAGGTGGTTTCAGTAACACACTGGAAGCAAAAGCCAGAGAGTTTTAGACTTAGGAATAAATATCAATTCAGGAATTGAACAGATTCCACAGGCATGATCTCTCAAGAAGTGTGACAATAAAACATAATTATAATGCTAGGAAGGAAGGACATGATAAAGGAGTCAGAATTGGGTTTGCTTTTTAAATTATTTTTTTAAACTTAGTATTGGAGAAACTTGGACACGTCCTCCAATTTTTCTACTACTTTGTGCTGCTTTCCTGATATAGCACAGAGAAAGTTCTGTAAACATTTCCTACTGCACAGTGAATTCTAAAAGACTTATTTTGGGGATTTTATTTATTTATTTTTTTCTTATTTGTGGGGGAGTCACCAGGAATTGAACTCAGAGGCACTTGACCACTAAGCCACATCCCCAGCCCTATTTTGTGTTAAATTAGAGACAGGGTCTCACTGAGTTGCTTAGCCCCTCACTTTTGCTGAGGCTGGCTTTGAACTTGTGATTCTCCTGCTTCAGCCTCCCAAGCTGCTGGGATTACAGGTGGGCGCCACCACACTTGGCATGTTTTTTTCAATACTTAAGGAAGGAAAACTTTCTAGAGTTTCAATCTACCTGAAAATTTAGCTCTTTTTTTCTCATGTTTGTTTATGAAAACAGGTGCTATGGTTTGTCCTGGTGTGTGCAAATTTTATCCTTACCAAAACAATTTGTTTGGTCTTGAGTTCTCCTATTGGCTACTATTAAATGTCCGGAATTTGAGATTTGATTGTAAAACATATTTTCTCTTTAGTCACATATTTGGCATATTCAGGATCTAGGTCTGATATTAAACATTGGATATAGTTACTTGCATTTACGATGGAGACTCAGTTCTTATGCTGTCCACCCATCACACCCTACCCCTCAAGCTCCATTTCTTCTTTCTTTTCTTTTCTTTTCTTTCTTTCTTTCTTTCTTTCTTTCTTTCTTTCTTTCTTTCTTTCTTTCTTTCTTTCTTTCTTTCTTTCTTTCTTTCTTTCCTTTTTTTTGGTGGTGGTACAGGTGATTAAATTCAAGGTTTCATGTGTACTAGGCAGATGTTCTACTACTGAGCTACATCCATAGACCTCTTAAAAATGTTTTATTTTGAGACAGGGTCTCAACAAATTATCCAGGCTGTTCTCAATCTTGCAATCCTCTTTTCTCAGTCTCCTGAATCACTGGTATTACAGGTTTGTGCCACAGCACCAAGCACCTATTTCTAATTTTGAAATCTGCTGCTAGAAAAGAGGCATTTAGTGTCAGAGTACCTAAATAGTGTTTTCCTCAGGTCCACATGATTTTGTTACATGAAGTAAACAAGGTGTTCATGGTTAATTAAAGTTTCAGTAGAGAGTCCCCCTATCTGAACAATAATGTCTCTGATTATGAGGATAAGGCTGGTAGCTGGGTCATTATTCCCAGCCCAACAAAGTTAGTCACTGACTAGTAAAGGTGAGAAAACATTCACTATATTTGGAAATGGTTTAATCTTCAACTTTTGGGATAGCAAGTACTTCTCTACGTTTCTGAGAACAAATGATCCTGCTGCTCATCAGTATCTTGTCATCAAATTTATTATTCTAATTTATTTTTCCCCTTAACATGTTACAACATCTCTATAATCCTCTGTGTTCTGAGTTCATCAACTCGGGGAACCATTTCTGAAGTTGTTGATGATGTTACTCATAAAAATCATCACTAGTTTAATGGAAGAATGCACTCTGTATTCCTGGTCGACAAACCAAGAAAACAAGGTGAACATAGGTTTCCTGTAAAGGTCCATGTGTAATTTCACCAGTAATTACAACCATGAAGAATGCTAATTTATTTGTTTATACACATGTGACTTAATGAGACTAAAAATTTAACTAATCTTGAAGTAACCACAACTCATTTCCTGTTGCCCTTTTTAAGTTGATTAAAAACAAAAAAAAAAAAACAGGGACATTTTCTGGAAATTAGGGTACTATGCAATACAGGAAAAGAAAGAATTTCAAGAGAGGTTGATTGGTCAGTTGTATACATCTAGAACCAGAATGAATAGACAGATAAGAATTAAAATGTTGAGTTTGGTTCCCAGAGTTGAAATCCAATGTGAATGAGAGATTAAGTTTAGTACAAGAGTTATCATAAGCTGTATTCTGCCAAACATCCAAGTCCAATACTAAAATTCTAATACGTATTAGAATAATTTATTTTAGAAAGAAGTTCCATATATTTTGTCAGATGCAGTCTATAATATTCTCTTTCTCATTGCCTTCATTTTTTGACTATCTTCTCTTGCTAGTCTTTGTAGTTATATTTTGAGATAATTGAAATTATGACATTCAGTTACCATTCTTTCTTGTTAGCATTGATGCAAATATTGGCATTTTTATTTTTTAGAATAAATAGGTATTTAAGATTATCCACCACAATCTGTTTGATTATTTTCAAGTTTTACAAAAAGTGGATCCATAGACCTGGTATGTAGCTTAGGGGAAGAGCATTTGCCAAGCATGCAGGAGTCCCCCCGAGTTTAGTCTCTCGCACTACAAACAACAAGAGTTAGATGCACATAGTTGCTTCTTTTGGAAAGAAAAAAAGCAGGAAATGAATATGAAAAAGTAACTCTGGCCTTATAGTCAGATCAAAATGTTTCATTTAAATTACTCAGTTTTTTACAACCAGGGGTCAGCAAATGATCAGATTTGCAGCCTGATTTTACAAATAAGATTTTAATGGAATGTATCCATGCTCACTCCTTTGTTTAGGGTCCATGGCTGTTTTCATGCTGCAACAGTAGAATTGAGTAGTTGCAAACAAGGCTGCATAACCTGCAAAGCTGGCCCTTTACAGAAAATGTTTACTCATTACAGATAAATCAAAATAGAAGTTAGTAAAAATAAAAAATAGAAGTTTAAAAGTCAGTAAACAATAATAGATAATATTAGCATTATGTTGAGATGTGATAAAAATGGAGATATGGATTTTTATTGAATGAAGGCTCAAAGGGAATGTGGCTGGAAACTTTAGACTTTTAAGTCTTTGAGAATTCATATAGCTGTTCCCCATCACTGTATGACCTTTGGGCTGCCTCAGTGAATGGTTGAGATAAACAGTTCCATTCCCTTTGAGCAGAATATATTTTCTGCTCTTGAACACATGGAATCTCCCTTTGTGCCCTATTGATTCATAAATTACATGTGATCACAGAATTGGGGTATAACTTTAAGTGACAGCCCATTCTGGAGCTTCTGGCAGCATCCATAGTGTCCCTGTATCTGATATGCATGACACCTCCTGGGTGTCCATTGTTGAATTTGGTTTTCTTATTTTTCTCCATTCAGAAAAATGAATTGTCCATTGTTCAAATATGATAAGGTAACTTACTTGTGACAATTTACATACATACTGTGAATATATTCAGGGCATTGGAAAACACAGAAAAGAAAAAGATCACATTCCAATACTAAAAATTGAAATATAAACTGTGTGTTGGATGATTTAGATACCATTATCCAAATGACAGAATATACAGATTTCTGATTGACTTTTAATATAAACTTGTAAGTCATGTTTTTTTTAGATAAACTTATCTTAGTTTATAAACTAAGCCTGATTATGTAGAAATTGGTCTCACTTGAAATTAGTCGGGGTAATAGCAAACAGGTTGGCTCAGAAGTCAGATAGACCTACAATTGCAACACTAGCCCTGTCAGTTTCTAGCTTTTCACACTTGCAAGAAAATGACCTGAGCTTTGGAGCCTCTGGCCCTTTGGGGATAATAATACCTGTGTCATATGGTTGCTGATAGGATTAGTTATAAATATAGAGTCCCAAAACTGTATCACACACATTGTAGGGAATTTGTAGCTGTGGGTTCTTTCCCATTATTCCTTGAGTTTTTCCATTATTCCTTGAGTTGGTGGATCCAGTCAAAGATCATTAGTGTTGTTAACGATGTGTTGAATTCAAACTAGACAGTTTTAGTGACAATTAACTAGCAATAATTGAGTTATGAATTATGTGGAGATTTACAACCATGACATTGACAAAAAAGTAGAAGGGAGAATATGCAGGAATGGAGATGTGTATGAGTTTAGTGGGCCTGGAAAGAGAATCTTTCTTGATTTATCCAAGTGTTCTCTATATATGGATCCTCAGACACCTGAAAATTCCATATGTTCTTAGTCATGAGGAGTTCTTTGAAGAGAAATTAATTTTATGATAATATTTTAAAGTTATTTTGCTATTTATAGTGATAAATGTTTTCATTTGCAGTAGTCATTTTTACTGATCTTGTTTTTCATCTGAAATTCCATATTCCAGGTCCAAAAACATAACATTGGGCATCATTATGTCTTTCCATATATACTTTCTTCTTTAGGTATTTTTTTAGGAGATATTGGTTTATACAATTCATATTTTTTTAGAAAGAAGAATGGAATAATGATGGAATGTAGTAATAAAAATAATAAAATATAGATTTAGACTTGAATTTTTGGCATGGTATTCCACTGTTAAGGAATCAAACTAGAGCAAATGGATTATAAAAATAAAAATTAGTAGTTTGTGTTAAGGACATTTTAGAAAAAAACGTTTTATTTGACAAATGTTAAAACACTAAAAGCAAGTATTTTACTATAGTAGTAGAGTTAAATGTGCACATATTAAATATCTTTGCCAGATGTTCTACTCATTTTGTAATTGGCACCTGCATTATATATATATATATATATATATATATATATATATATATATATATATATATTTAATTATTTACTTGAAAATGATATGATTCTATGGTCTTTATTTCCTGGCACCTGTCTTCCTCTTGTTTTCCTAAGTGTGAAAGGTCACTCCTCTTAGTTCTCTTTCTGTTCTCTTTGCCCATAGACACACCCGTCAACAGTGTTCTTGAATTGATAGTGGCTGTTGCTTATCAGGACAGCAGTTCAGCCAGCGGAAATCACAGCAGAGACAGCGCCAGCATCATGTTCTGCACAAAGCTCAAGGATCTCAAGATTACAGGGGAATGTCCTTTCTCCTTACTGGCCCCAGGTCAGGTTCCTAAAGATCCAGCAGAGGAGGTAGCAGGAGGTGCGGAGAGCTGCAGAGCAGCCCTGCCCATCTGTCAAGACATCCCTGAGAAGAACGTACAAGGAGCACATCCACAAAGAAAGACCAGTCGGAGCCGAGTCTATCTTCACACCTTGGCAGAGAGTATTTGCAAACTGATTTTCCCAGAGGTGAGTGAGTGCATATCCTTTAGAGAGGTTAATGATATTTTGAAATTGTAAATGCACACAAATACACACACACACACACACTCACATATGTTTAAGGAAAATGCTTAAACACTTGCTTTCTCACTTTTAAGGTTATACTAAATACAGAATATTTCCTTAAAACATACGAAAACATTTTTTAAGAAGAACCATGCTTCAAATTGTGTTTAGTCTTAAAACATTTAACATCTTGAATTATTTTCAAAAAAGATTATGAATTTTGACAAACTTTATCACTTTGGGCAACTGTTTAACTGCTGATAGCCTCAGTTTCCTCATCTGTGAAATGAAAATAATAATATTATTTAGTCCCTAGAATTTTATGAGTACTAAGTGGAATCATCCGTAGCTCTTGCCATACCATAAGTACTCAGTGGCTTTATCTATTGTTTTAAAATTGAATTATTTGAAGAATATTGTGCTTTCTGACAGGCTTTCCTGTCCTAATTCCAAAGAGTATCATTTATTCCCTGCCAACTTGCAGAAGTCTGGAAATCTCCTTTGTTTTATTGGCTCTGAATCTAAAAACTGTACAAATTAGATTTAACCCAGGCATTCCCTTGGGTCAGAGACATGAGCTTGTGATTTTCAGTGTCTCACTGTTGTTAACTCAGCAGTGATGATAAAGGAATACTTATGCACCCTTACTGGGATTGTAAATTAGTACAACCAATATAAAATCAATATATAGGTTTCTCAAAAGATTAGCAATGGAACCACCGTATGATCCAGTTATATAACACCTCAGTATTTATCCTCAAGTACTAAAGTTAGCATTTAAAGTGGTATATGTTTGTAGCAGCACAATTCACAATAGCCAAATATGGAATCAGCTTAGGAGTCTGTTAGCAGATGAATGAAAAAAGAATTGTGGTATATATATATATATATATATATATATATATATATATATATATATATATATATCCACACACATACACAATGGATTTTTAAGAAAAAATGAAACTATGTCATTTTCAGGAAAATGAAGGAACTTGAGAGCATTATATTAAGTGAAATAAGCCAAACTAGGAAGTCAATGTTTATATAAAGAGAAAAAGAGGAAAAAAGGATGGGATCTTATGAAACTAGAAGGGAGACTAATGGAGTAGAGGAAGGGGAACTAGGGAAGGAAGGATAGGAGGAAAGAGGTATTGATGAATGAAATTTACCAAATTATATTGTTGTATTGTGTGCATGTTCAAATATGTGATGATGATTTCCACCATTATATATAGTAATTATAATGCACCAATAAAATTTTTAAAATTTCTTTATATTAAAGAGAGAGAGTGAAAGGAAACTTTAGAACACGGTATTTACCAAAGGAAGTCAAATATTTTAAGCAACGGATGTGGAGAGCTCCTCTCTCCCTGCAGGGCTAAAGAGAAGAGCATTTGCAAATCCTTATGATATCTTCATCCCTTTTTGATATTCATAGGTTTATATAAACTCACTTTATTTATAAAGTTGGACATTGACATAGTCATAATTCAGCTATCATAAAATGTTGATAATTTTAATTAATAAAAAATCAACCTTTTACTGATGCAGAGCACCAAAGAACCCAGACTCACTGACATTTAGATATAAAAGGAATTTCAAAGAAAACTCCCTCCACCTGCAGGCAGGAAATATCAGAGAAATTTAGTGACTTAACCGAAATCAAGCAGCTTTCAGTGGTTAGAGCAGTAACTGATTTAAAAATAAGGGTAGAATGAGAAAGAGGAGACAAATTGATGCTTAATGGAAGATGCATCAGAACTAGAGGAAAGTTGAGGGAGCTTACTACAAATATTATATTATCACTATAGTATTTTGGCTTATTATCATTGAAATGGAAATATTTAATTATGTTCACTCCTCTTCAGTCATTAGACAACCAGCTTTGGCTAGGATGAGAAATATAGCCCTTCTCAGGGAGTGTTTGTATCATAGTCTGAGAAGTGGTTAATACTCTTATTTCTAAGCATAGAGTGAAATGCGCAGAGGTGAACAGATGGTGATTATGAGAAAATTGGATTGCTTCCATCCTTTCCCTGAGTTCTGTCACGTTAGCTTTAATATTTTGTTGGATAAATTTTGAAGTGCTACATTAAGAATATATACATGTTGGAATCTCTTTTTGAAACATTCTGATTCACTTGATAGTGTTCCAAAAGGCCCATAAATTCTCCTCATTCTTTTTCCTTTTTGATCTTCTAATGAGTAGTTTCAAATGACTTGTCTTTGAATTTGCAGATTCTTTTGCTCTATCAAATCTGCTACTAAAACTCTTTATTGAATTTGTCAGTTTAGTTAATATGTTATTGAACTCTGGAATTTCTGTTTGGTTCATTTTTTACATTTTCTACTCCTTTTCTATTATTCTCCGTTTGTTCACAAAATTTTCTTGACTTTGTCTATTTGTGCTATCTTATAGCTTACTGAGCAAACATTGTTATTTTGAATTTCTTGTCAAGTAATTCATAGTTCCTTGTTTCTTGATGGTAGGTTATTAAACATTTATTTTGTTCTTCAGTTGTGTCACATTTCCCTGGCTCTTTGTGTTCCTTATAGCTTTGTTAGGTGTCTATCATGTGAAGAAGCAATCATCATTTGAGTTTTTATAAGCTGGCTTTAAAGGGATTGGAAATACCTTCAACAACTGTCCAAGCTAGAGATTCTGTGGCCTTCTGAAATCTTTTCAATGGATGTGCGTGTTCCATTTCTCTCCCTCTCTCTTGGAGAAGTCATGGGATTGTGTGAATTCTGTTATTCTTTGAGACATGTGGGCCACTATAAACTGCCCTACTTTTTTTCCTAATGAAATGTTCTGAAATGCCAGGGTGGAATATTAAATATAAGTTATATTTTTGCTTTCTCTTTATTTAGAATAAACTGTGTTGTTTTTTCATGAACTCACAAAAATACTCAAAGAATTGACTAGTGTCGTGTAGCAGAGAGGACAAGGCTATAGGAATTATAGTAGGAAGAAGTATGACTCTTCTTCTCCATCTGAGGTCATTTGCCATATGACAGTAAATGCCCCATTGATGAAAACAGTTGAAAAGTGCACTAATCAATCTGAATTTCATCATTGGCTGTCCAAACCTCTGCTTGTCTTTGATATATACCTCTATTTTTCACTGTTTCTTTTTCAAATTGACAGATTTAATGTTCAGCCTGTTTTAGTTTCAGTTCTATCAATAATCCAAAGGAAGAAATTCAAAATAGTATTTGACATCATAGTGCTTATTTTAGGTAATCAGATTTAACTCTTTGATTACGTTTTTGTGAGGGATGGCAAGTTTTAAAATTCATTATCATTAGAAAATTTACAATGGGAGCTGTTCTTCCAGAGTAGTGGAATGTTTGAGTTTAAAAGGTCTTGATCATTACATCCAAATTTGTAATTTTTGTCTGAAAAAAAATGAAAGCACATAAAGTTAAAATACCAGTTTAAACTTAAAAAAACATAATTGGAGTCATGAAAAACTCTTTGAATCTCAATCATTTATTGGTCTTTTACTATTATATTGTTTATTTTTTTCATAGATGTTGCCCCCTGATAATCCTGTGAGCTCCTCAGGCATAGAGTCTAAGAAGCTTTAATGGAGTTTGAGCCTTAGTTGTAGAAAATCTGATCCGTTTTCTGAATTGAATCAATTACATTAGATATGCTCACATAAATGGTTTTACCCCATATCACAGATCTAGAGAAGAAGAGGATATGAAGAGAATCATGAGGTTCTACATATGTTCCAGAATATTGGGTTGTAAGGAGAAAAAAAAGGAGCAATGTTATAATTTACCCTTATGAATTAAAGTATACTTGGTCTATTAAAAATCGTAGACAAGTGAAAAACCAATTGAAGTAGTGACATCCAAAAACTATGACAATAAAATTCTGACCATCCAAAGTCAGAATTTCTGGTCATCCAAAGTCACATCCATGTTGCCTCAAATAGCAATTATTCATGAAAATTTCATTCAGAGTGCATTCATAACACAGGTACTAGTTCTACTGGTGGGACAGTAAATGAGGTTCATCATCCAGAGTGCTGAAAAAGCTGAATTTCTGAAGAGCAGAACATTACCTTGATATTACTAGTAACAAAGTGTTGAAATGGATATAAATCCATGAAATCATGGGCTTGAGTGATTTTTTTCTTTCTGCAAAATATATTAATATGGAAAAAGTTTCATAAATAATTCAGGGTTGCTGCCTTTGTGAATGAGGTCTCAGTTTTCCTTCATAGTGTTTGCTACTCATTTTTTTTTTAATTTTTATTACCTGTCTCTTCCACTGGGGTGAGTGTACAACCTAGAATAGCACTTGCTCATAGTAGATAGAATATACATATTTATTGAATGAATGAGTTACATTCCTTCTGTTCACTATTCAAAAGTCTTGAATGCTTAATCTGTAAAATTGTATTAGAGAAGTGTTATAGTCAAGTGTAGAATGTTACTCTTAGAATTTCTTACAAATTATTTCCAAACTAAACTAAGTTGAATTATCTTGTTTATATATGAATTGCTGCTCTGATCAAGAAGGTTTTTTGTTTGTTTTGTTCCTGGCACTGGGGATCAAACCCAGGCCCTTTCACTTGCTAGGTAAGCACTCTATCAATGAGCTACACCTATCCTGAATCAGAAACTCCTGATTATGGTTTTGAGGAGAGAAATGCAAACAATTCTGTCACCGGAATATTTTTTCTTCCTTTTCCTCAGGACTATCCCTTTGTGTCTTTCAGTCAAGACCCTTTTTGGTGTTTCATGATCTTCTCATTGCCAGCAGGGAATAAAAAATTGGTCATTTTCTTCTAACCTTTGCTGCCCTTATAAGAGAGGGAGGAGGAATGGTCCCTCTTCCTACTATAGCTGAGTTTGGTGAAGCAAGTGTATTCCAGCTTTTCCATTTTGGATCAGAACTCACTTTCCTAAAGAAGAAAGTATAAAAGTCCAATAAAAAACATTAGTAGTATACTGGAGAGACATAATGAGTTATGTGATGCTGTGGTTGAAGTAGTGGCAGGGCATCTAGGGGAATTTCCTGAACCAATGAGTGATGCCAATGGATTCTATAGAAGACTTGACATTACCAAACTGGAGGCTTCTGTTTAGATTCAGACTCAGCTTTATTGTCCTGTGGCTGTCAGTGATATCATAGCTAAAGAGGCAAAGCCTGTGTACAACCTCACAGCCAAACTCACATTAGTCTGAGCTCATTGTTTCTTCCCAAGTTAGAAGAACACATAGCAACCCAGTCCCAGCTTCCAAAGTGTAAACCCACTATATTAAATCATTCAGGCAAGAAAGTTTCTCCTTTTTTAGAAACCTTCAGAATGATTTTTTAAATCTGCATTTTTCAAATGAATTGTTAGGTAAGGAAATGTTTAAAACATTTCTTTTCAATTTCCAGTTTGAACGGCTGAACCTTGCACTTCAGAGAACATTGGCAAAGCATAAAATAAAAGAAAGCAGGTAAGTTGAACCACTTTAGTTCTGTGAACTCCCTGTTATAACTACTAATATGACTGAAAGTAGCCAGTACTTACTGCATGCATCAACCTTTATTGAATCATTATGATATGCCAGAAATGGGCTAAGTATTTTAGCAGCTACTAATTTGAAAGTAAGTGCATTTATTTTTCACATTTCATAGAAGACTAAATTAGGGTTTATGCAAAAGTTTTAGGATTTTACAACTATGTAGGAGTATGAAATTCAGCTTGGGTTTTTTTTTTTTTTTACAGCTCATGATTTTAACCATGTTTCCATATACTTCTACTTTCAACAAGCTCCCATAAGGTTTATACTTTCATATATACTAAGGGGTTATGTGTAAAATATTTAGGAAGTATTTAGCAAAATATTTGGTAAGGCATAGACAGAAAGAAATCAGAACAGAGGTCCAAGGAGTGTGCCAGCAGGCACTCTTACCCTAACACACATATTTCAAAATGTTCAACCTTTAGCAAATGTATCAGAGAAGGTAGAAGTATCAAGATGGTAAGAGGAAGGGGACCCAAGCTTGGGGAAGAAGCTAAGTTACTTACTAATTCTTAAGGAAGTTCTTCAGTATCAGCATTCTCATAACCAGTTTGGCTGCTCTGGTGAATATGATCATATTCTGTGTGTATGTGTGTACTCTCTTTTAAAATTTTCCTTGAAAAGATTTTGGAGGAGACTTAATGTAAGGTGACATTTCTTTTTTAAGCTGACATGTATCCATTTCTCAGCACCTTTATGGCTGGTGAATAATTTGATCAACCCTATTTCTGATACCTTGAAATTTCAAGGATAACTTAATTTGTCAATAATACAATAAATATTTGAGTTAGATTTGCAGAATTGAACACTGGAACGTTGCAAAGCAGTTACCATCATTGGGATATTTTATAAATGCATTCATATTATCTCCTACCCATGAGTGGATAATCTGTCCTGTGGATTATCTGGGCTTAATTTTCCTGGCTGACTGACTGGTCCCAGGCTACAGGCAGCAGAAATAAGCCAAGATGGGGTCAGGGAGAGGTTCAGAAGGAGAGAGTGTGAATCTATGTGTCTGACAGAAGCTTTGTTTACACGAGTGATATGAAAAGCATTCCAGGAGGCCTCTGACCTTAATTCTCAGTCAGACTGATAAGATAGCCACAAGTCATTCTTGCCCTGCTACTGTGTCTGTCTGCTTAAGTCCTTGGCAGCCAGTTCACTGGAAATTTATTCTTAGGGCTTTGCATCCTGAAATATTCTGACAACCACAGACAAATATGCAGAAAGGATGTGTTCCCAGGGCCATATCTCTTAAAATAAATCTCACAACTTAATAAACAACAATCATTTTATTTGGAAATCTTAAAAAACAGTTTACCACTTTCCCTATTTCTTACAGGACAAAAAGATAACTGTCCTTTTAAATGATATAATTGTCAATTGTTAACAATTGTTAATTGGATTGTTAATCCTAGGATTGCTTTGCGGATGAGCAAAATGGCTCTTCTTTGCTCTGCTTTTTTTTTTTTTTTTTAAGTTTTGTGCAGTCTCTTTTTGCTTCTGTTTCTCTCCTTCACTTGCTCATTGACAAGTCACATATCATTTTCACTGTTCTCTGTTTGCCAATGGATATACACAACTTAACCTTTTTTTATGTGGCTTATTATTGTCTGGAACTTGAAAAACAAACAAACAAACAACAACAAAAATACCCAATATATTAAACAGGAAATTGCCCTTGACTGAAGTTCTTCATCCCCCACCCCACTACCATTACCTTTCTCCTGTTTCAGAGAATGAGTTTTAGTGTGGTCATTATGTCACTCAGGTTGATTGCTCAGAGAGCTTTTGCTTTGTTTCTTCTTCTGGGATCTTCTAATCATAGCATCATTTATATGAATTCATGGGTAGGGTATGTATAGTGTGTGTGTGTGTGTGTGTGTGTGTGTTGCATACATGCATTTGCTGGTACACATGCAAGTGATTATGACTGCTTGTATTTTTTGAAGATGAATTTTGAAGAAATTCAGGTGCATGAATTGCACTATGTGCTCTTTGGACAACCTAACCTCTGTTCACATCTTGTATCATGGGTGCTAGGAAACGGCAGCATTGACAGCAGCTTGCTCCAGCAGTGGAGGCGGGAGATCGCAAGAGCAAAGCCAGCCTCAGCACCTTAGCAAGGCCCTGTCTCAAAATTAAAAAATAAATAAATTTAATTTAATTTAAAAAGGACTGGGGATGTGGCTCAATGGTTAAGTTCCCTGGGTTCAATCCCTGATACAAAAAATGAAGGAGGGAAGGAATGAAGGAGGGAAGGAAAGAAGGAAGAGAGGAAGGAAGGAAGGAAGGGAGAGCACAGGGTGAGGAAATCTGCTCTCATTCTTTATGAAAAAAAACAGAAGTTGCATAAATGAAGAAAAAATAATCCAAGAATTGATTAATATAGACAAATATCTAACAATATTTGGGGATCTCTAGATCCAAATTTCATATAATACATACACACATATTCATATATGTATATACATGCATACATAAATAAATCATAGGGTGATTTTCAACCCACTTAGATAAAATATTTTTACCTAGTATTGTAAATAGTTATAACTAGTATACCTTTATATGACAAATTACTGAACTGGCCAGTATCCCTCTTGAACATATTTCCTTGTGAAAACTTCTCAACATTATATTGAAATTATATTTAAAAATTTAAATTTACCTGATTGTAAACTTGATTCATCTAATGGCAAATTGAACCACAAATAGAACCTTGGGTGTCTTTTAATATGCTTCAGTAACTTACTAGATTTTGTTATAATCATATCATGGGTGTCAGAAATTCACCCTCCCCATGAATTCATACAAATGATGCTATGATTAGTTAGAAGATCCCAGAAGAAGAAACAAAGCAAAAGCACTCTGAGTAACCTACCTGAGTGACACAATGACCACACTAAAACTTAATAAATTGACAGGTTATCCTGTTGAAATTACTGAAATATTTTTTATTAATCAGAATGTCTGCTATTAGGTTATCAGTAATATAAAAATAAGTGCAATTTGATTAAATACTATATTTCTCAGTTACTAATTTTCTATACAAGAGTAAGAATGAAAGTATAATTTGATGATGTCTGAGATAAATATGTACAGCTCTAAACCCAAAAAGCAAAAATACTGTGTATTTGCTTAAGAAAAAAAACAGCAAAGCAACAGTGATACTTAAAAGTAAAATCCCTCGTTATGTGGATTTTTTTTTAGATAGATGATAAGAAAACTCTGAAGATTTATTACTATCTTTGTGTGGGAGGGCTGGGGTTACTGAACCCAGGGCCTTACACATGCTAAGCAAGCTTTTTACCACTCAGTCACATCTCAGCCCCCATTACCTCTTCTTGAGCAGGTCACACTCCTGGTTCTCTGCAAGTTCACATTTCCTTTAGTACTAGTCTATGTAAAATGAACATCAAAGGCAAATATGCTTCAGTAAGGATGAGGAAATACTCTATGTCATGTGCAGTTCACATACAGGTTGGACTTTCCCAACATTGCTTTGGACTGTACATGTCACTGCTCTGTTCCTGCAAAGTTGCTAGACAGAATTTGTTTCTGCAAAGCTATTACCTGTCATAATTTCTGTTTCCTATAATATGAATTTTTAGCATTCATGTATCATTTTATAATTTAAGATATTGAATTATTTCCAGGAGATTTTTAGAAAGAGAAGACTTTGAAAAAATAATTGCAGATCAAGCAATTGCAGCAGGTAATAGAAATATTTTCTTAAAAATACTTATATTTACTTGCGGATGAAGTGGTCAATATTTTACATTGTGTTAATGTAATGTGATGTATTATATGTTATTGTTTGACCTCAAACATGTCCTCTTTTTATCATCATTATTGACTGAGAAGTGGATAAGGCTATATGGGAAACTGACTTACAGACATCCACAGGCTTTGGTCTTGAGCCCAAGCATTTCTAATTTATACACAAGAAATTCTGCTCAACAAGGTAAAATAAAGAATGTTTTTAAAGGTTGAAATCAATCATGGGAGAAAGGGTTTTTAGTGTTCCCACGTTAATAACTAGCTTGGGGTAAAAAATAGACGAGTGACTATTGTACTTCCTTTTTCAAATTTGAATACATGGACCAAGAGGTTGCCTCTTTCTAAAAGTACAATTTGTACAGAATTATGATAATAATGGCTAATTTATATTGAGCCCCTCTTAGGAGCCAGATATTATTCTAAACATCATCTCCACATATCACAATAATGTCTTGAAGTGGTTAGTATTATTTTTTCCTACATCACAGAGGAGAAAATGTGGTACACAGAGGTTTTGGAAGTAGAAGCTATAAAAATTAAATAATATATTTCAAGCAAATATTCATCCAGGTAATATTAAATAACAAGGGTTCATTCTGCTCAGAGGGAAAAAAATGCTTTATAATTATCTCCACACAAAATTGAGTCTCACCGCCATTGATATTAAATTGATTCCAGTGTTTGACACACTACGGGAGGTCCTCTGAGAGGTGAGGCATTTCATAAGGTTTTTGTCATTAATGGAGAGATGGGAAGGCTTTTTCCTAAATGGACTTCATCCTGAGATTCTAATTGTTGTCTTATAGTTAAGAGAGATTAAAAGGTAGTTTATTACACTAAATTGGTCATTTAAAAAGATAATCTGAGGATTTTTACTCAGAATTTTAACCAGAATTTTAGAAGCTAAGCGGTATTGATAATTTGACTCTAGTTATTTGATTTTGGTTGGAGCTCTTATTAGAGGTAATAGATAAAGAGGAAACTGAATAAGCAAATGAAACCAGGTTGAAAATAGGAGTGACATGTGCTCTGTGTTGTCAGGGGTTCCAGCGGAGACCATCAGAGAATCCCTCGGTGAAGAGCTCTTTAAAATTTGCTATGAGGAAGACGAACACATACTCGGCGTGGTTGGAGGCACCCTGAAAGATTTTTTAAACAGCTTCAGCACCCTCCTGAAACAGAGCAGCCATTGCCAGGAAGCAGAAAAGAAGGGCAGGCTTGAAGACGCCTCCATTCTATGCCTGGATAAGGAGCATGATTTCTTAAATGTTTACTATTTCTTCCCCAAGAAAATCACATCCCTGATCCTTCCCGGTGTCATTAAGGCAGCTGCTCACACACTGTATGAGACCGAAGTGGACGTATCCTTGATGCCTCCCTGTTTCCGGAGTGATTGCACGGAATTCGTCAATCAGCCCTATTTGTTATACTCTGTCCACGTGAAAAGCACCAAACCGTCTCTGTCCCCCGGGAAACCCCAGTCCTCCCTGGTGATCCCCGCATCGCTCTTCTGTAAGACCTTCCCATTCCATTTCATGTTTGACAAAGATCTGACCATTCTGCAACTTGGCAATGGCATTAGAAGACTGATGAACAGGAGGGACTTTCAAGGAAAGCCAAATTTTGAAGAATACTTTGAAATTCTGACTCCCAAAATCAACCAAACCTTTAGTGGGATCATGACAATGTTGAATATGCAATTTGTCATACGAGTGAGGAGATGGGACAACTCTGTGAAGAAAGCTTCAAGGGTAAGGAAAGCACAATGTTATCGTTCATATAAATTGTTATTTCATATTTGAGTACTAAAAACCATTGCATCACCTCAAATGTTTTGATTACACATTTATGTCTAAAACAACTCCCTTCTGAGGCTGTAATGATTTCAAAATCCTTTCTGCATTCATTTATTTGCTTACTTGGTTCATTAATTCACAAGTATTTATTGAATATAATTTGCCTTTCAAAATCCTTATTGGGTATTTAAATTTAAATTAGATAAGTGTTTATATAAAATTATTTTAATTACCAAATAGTTAATTTAGTTTGAATGATAAAAATATTGTTTTATAATAAGTAAAGAAAAACCACATATTGTAAGAGGTAACTAAATGAATGTTTATTTATTTGTTTTTTGCAGTGTTGAGTATCTGACACAGAGCCTTGAACATGCTAAGCAAATGCTTTATGTCTCAGCTACATCCCCAACCACTAAATTGATTTTTAATCAATACTTAATAGATATGATTAATTGCTACAGAGAGTGTGGTAGGGGATGAGTTTTGACACATCATGATAGAGAACTTTGGTAATTATTTAGTTTCAGGAAAGAAAGTTTACAGTCATAGTTGATAGTGTAAACAAAAAGCTGAGAGGCTTTGCTTATAACCCCAGGACAACCACTGTTTCCAAAACTGAAACAGCTTTAATGTTAACTTTTATAGTAAAATTAACATATCTACATGTGTTTTTAAATGGCTAATACACAAAGATGTTCTTTACAGCAAAAATTTGAAAATATCAGTTATTTAAATTTTTGTTTACAGCAAAATTATTATTTCAAAGTTACTTTTTTGGCTAAACAATATGTTTTGGTCATCCTTTCATATTATTGGGTATAGATCTATTTCACTTTTTTGGAAATTGTGCTATTCCATTGGATGATCGTGTTCTACTTTATTTAACCAATCTCCCATTGAAGAATATTTGTGTTGCAAATAATTGCTTCAGTGGACACACATACATATTTGTGCACATGTGCACCAATTTTCTGTGGTCCAACTTGATCACCTCTTCCAACCCCCCATTGTGCTAGCTGGTTGGTACTCTGTTTTGTGTTTATAAAAGGCAGCATTGGTTAAGTGCTACAGGCAAAGTTGAAATAGGGACATTACTTTTTCTATAGGATCAGCTTTCTCCCAGTGAAGTCTCTGGGAGATAATGACTTATAAAAAATACCTTTGTGGGATTTCTCATGACAAATTCTTTCTTTAAAGGCAAAAATCTTACCTTTGAGGATTTTTAACTTCCATATCTACCAAATGGAATTAGTAGCTCATGATACAAGAGGAAGAGAAAAAAAAAGCATGCTAAAACAGATGGCAAAAAAATTTTAAAAAAAGGGTAGGGTAGGGAGAAAGGATAAGAAAAAGAAAAAGGGAGGGAGGAAAGAAGACTATGTTTTTCATGGATACCACAAATTATACAAAAAGCGCAACTCCAGATTAGCCAATAAATAACATCAAAAGTGTCAGGCATAGTGGTGCATGCTTGTAATCCCAGCAGCTCTGGAGGCTGAGGCAGGAGAATTGCAAGTTTGAAAACAGCCTCAGCAATTTAGGTAGGCCTAGCAATTTAGGTAGCCCAGGTTTAGTGAAATTATTTCTCGAAATAAAACATAAAAGGGGCTCAGGATGTGGGAGGTTCAATCACTTGTAGAGAGAAAGAGAGAGGGTGTGGGGAGAAGGAAGAAAGGAAGAGAGGGAGGGAGGGAGGAAGAAGGAAAAAGAAAGAAAGAAAGAAAGAAAGAAAGCAAGAAAGAAAGAAAGAAGGAAGGAAGGAAGGAAGGAAGGAAGGAAGGAAGGAAGGAAGGAAAGGAAAGGAAAGGAAAGGGAAGGAAGGAAGGAAGGAAGGAAGGAAGGAAGGAAGGAAGGAAGGAAGGAAGGAAGAAAGAACTGGAGTTGTGGCTCAGTGGTAGAGCACACACCTAGCACGTGTAAGGCCCTGGGTTCAATCCTCAGCACCACGTAAAAATAAATAAAATAAAAGTATTGTGTCCAACTATAACTAAAAATAAATAGATAAAAGAATAAAAAAGAAAGAAAGAGGAAGAAAGGAAGAAGGAAGGGAAATATTAAAAGAATATATTAGCAAAATTATCAGCATGCTTCTTGGTAAGAAAGCCTTGAAGCCAAAATGTTTTGAATTGTCCATTGGAAATCATAATTTTTGTGTAGTGCATACACCAAAATGTCCTTCAAATATCTGCAAGCATTTTAGAACTCATACCAAATTGGAACTTTTAGAAAGCATTTTGTTCTTTTGCTTTAGGTTAAAAAACAGAGTTTGAATGCCTAGTGATTATCCCTGTATGTACTTCCTCTCTTTTTGTCTCAGAAAGATGCTGCAAACTTGAATAAACCAAAACAATTGGGTTCTCCTTTGTTTTGCAGGTTATGGATCTCAAAGGCCAAATGATCTACATTGTTGAATCCAGTGCAATATTGTTCTTGGGGTCACCCTGTGTGGACAGATTGGAAGATTTTACAGGAAGAGGGCTCTACCTCTCAGACATCCCAATTCACAACGCACTGAGGGATGTGGTCTTGATAGGGGAACAAGCTCGAGCTCAAGATGGCCTGAAGAAGAGGCTGGGGAAGCTGAAGGCCACCCTTGAGCAAGCCCACCAAGCCCTGGAGGAAGAGAAGAAAAAGACAGTAGACCTTCTGTGCTCTATATTCCCCTCTGAGGTGGCTCAACAACTGTGGCAAGGGCAGGTGGTGCAAGCCAAGAAGTTCAGTAATGTCACCATGCTTTTCTCAGACATCGTTGGGTTCACTGCCATCTGCTCCCAGTGCTCACCACTGCAGGTCATCACCATGCTCAATGCCCTCTACACTCGTTTTGACCAACAGTGTGGAGAGCTGGATGTGTACAAGGTAAGGGTGGAGCAGGGGAATGGCCATTTACAGGCAAAAGTCACTGTGAAAAAAGTACTGTGCCTAGAATCTGAATTGTAATGTAAATGACAGGCTTTCTCTGCAGGGTCAGGAAAGCTATATCCTGGAACAGTCTTTGTATATCAATTATGTGGGTGTTCTCCAGCCCAAAATAGCTCTGGATCTGCACAGAAACAGAGCTAATTGTTCCAGAAAAGGACTGCCACATTGTCTTCTCAAAGAATAAGCATAGAATGGAGGAGGGAGGAAAGGCTGAATGGAAGACAGTAAAAAGGTAGAGTTTAAGAGTCAAGAGAGCAGCCACTTCACTGTGCAAACCGAGTTGAATTATGAAGCATGAGATATTTCAGGGTGTGACTCATACAGGAGAACTTTATCCTTTGTGTCTTTAAGAGTAAAAAAAACCATGATGATTATAAAAAATTCCCTTTAAATAGATTAATTCATGTAAACAGAGTTTACATGGTACTTTTCATAGCCAGTTAACAGAAATCAGAATTATCTATTTAAGGCATTTTTTTTGCAGCTTGGTCAAGGGTAGACATTTGAATAAGACAGATCTGTCTTCAAATTTGTTCTCTACCTTGCATACACAATAAACTGAGCAAGTGAAAAACCTTCTCTCACTTCGGCAACAGAGAAATATCCACCTCGAGTTTATATGCATGAGTAACACACTAACTACATCCCATAAACTTTGTGAACAAGACTGTTACAAAGGTTATCATAGAGAGAGTTATGGATCAGATATTCAGGATTTATTGAATGATTATAATTAACACTGAGGATACAACATTAACTGTCTCTGACACCTAATAAATTAGTTTTCAAAAAGTCTAACTATTGTTAGGAAGAGAGATAATGAAGAAATTTCACATTATGCTTGCTTCGTTAGAATTAAAAGTTTCATATTGGTTTAAATTATATTACCTGGGGTTTGGGATGTAACTCCAGGGTGGAGTGTTTGCCTATCATGTGCAAGGCCCTGGGTTCCATCCCCAGGACCACAAAAAAAAATAAAATAAAAAATAAAATATAAGTATCTGGCCTTGTTATGGATTTTGGCATTAAGAATAAAGCACTCATCTCATTTGTAAGTCTCAAATCATCTGCTTAATTTGCCACATAACAATCTGGCATTCCAGAGTTTGAACATGAAATAAATAAATTATTGAGGAGGAAACAAATTTTATTTATGGGAATACATAAACCCTTGTGTTGTTTTACTTGAGATGCTAGAAGCAAGAACTTCCTTTTTGAAATTTCTAACAGGAAATTCCAAACAGTACTATGATTCCCTTGGTGGTGGTAGGGAGTCCCTGTATAATTGCAGATAAAATAATTGGCTTCAGTTTAGTTAAGTTTGATGACCTCTTGTGGAATTTGCTATATTTATTTGTAGTCAGTTTCTGTCTTGAGAATGTCTCCTCTCCCCGAGCTGTGAGAAGGTGTCATTTTCTCCATTTAACCTGCTGTGATTGCTAGCAGAAGTAGCCCTCTTCTATTCTGATAATTCCTTTAAGGGTACAGAGTAGTCTCCAAATACCCAATCAAGAATTTTAGAAACTGTGCTCCTTCCTACAAGCACTGCAGCCATAGAGTTCCCTGGTTAGCCTAAATGCAGCTGGAGCTAGGTAATAAATCATCTGCTCTCCCAGGATTTCCTCCCCCCATTTCTAATTTTGCATGAAAATATCTGGAGAGAGCTGAAAGTAAACAAGGAAGGGTCATAGCCATCGGCTAAATTAAGATCTCCAAAATGCACAACCAAGGCTCACCTCCAAGTGCAATGACTCTAAGGAATAGCCAACCTTATTTATTGCCGGACTTAGTTGTACCAGGACTTTATGTAATTTCATTTTCTTTCTGTCTCAATCTTCCGATCATTGCCATGTGTACTCCTGCATCCCTTGGTCCATTGTTTTAGCAAAATTTTATTGGTTATACAGCGTCTTCCATTTTGGGTAGGCAATGAATACAAAGAAGGAGAAAACAAACCAGGGGGAGAAGGGTCCATATGTGGTGAGAGAGGGAGAAAAGAGCAAAGCTAACAAATGCCAGATTTCTACATGACGTGACAGATGCCAGATTCTACTCAGTAGGAATAAAATGCTACAAGAGAGACTGGAGGAAATGGTGGGGTTGGGGGGCAGTCAAATTTTATCTGCAGAGAGTTCGTTCCAGGAGAAGAAATGGGAAGTTGGAACACACTTGGTATGTTTAACGGATAACAGGAGGCCAGTGACATGGAAACAACTTGAGCAAGTGGCAGGATTGGAAGATTAGCAGAAAGGTTAAGAACAACTTTGGTGATGGCATGATAAGGCTTCTGAGTGTGTAGCAAATTACCAAAGGCAACGACAAAAAGCTTCTCTTTTGTCCCTTCTTCAACTTTATCCCTTCATTGAGGAGGCTTCGGAGTAATATGGTCTAATAGGTTATAATAAATATTTAGAGAAGAAGAAAATGCAACTACTAGAATTAGGGAAAATATTTATATATTTAAGTTAATATTTAGTTTTTTGTGGCCAGTATCACAGACAGATAAAAAAATCGCCAGTGTCAATGATAATGATGATGATGATGGTGGTGGTGGTACTTGGAATTTATATAACAGCTTGATTTCCAGTAGCTTACCAAGCATCATTACTTTTATCTTCTGATTTGACGTCTGCTTTCTATCTTTTGTGATTGATATGCACATATACTGTTAGTAATTGCTGTAAGAGCCCCAAAAGTAATTTAGGTAAAAAAAAAAAAGGACTCTTTTACTCTTAAGACTATTAGTGTCTTAGTTTTGCATTACACATTTTTACTACATTCATATGACATTTATTGAGGATGACTTCATCCTACACTGTTTTATGATGAGGGAGTTATAAAATGACTAAATATTTTTAAAGTTTTAGGCAATTTATTATAAAACTAATATACTTCATCTGTTTCTACACAAGCTGCTTTACATGGTGGGGAAAAAATAGGTTAAATGACTTAGCAAGTTAGTTGCAACTTTAGAATAGAAGCTGCCTGACACTGTATTTCACAGGATTCTGCAGTGCCCCAATGTAAGAGGTCTAATCCTTGTGAATTTCCTGAGAGGGGAAACTCTCTTCTGAGAGTATATGATTTACCCTGATTCTCCATAGGGCCTGAGCCTTGAGATTTCTGCTATTTTTTTGTGGGGGGAGCAGGGGTATACTGGGGATTGAACTCAGGGGCACTCAACCATTGAGACACATCTGCAGCCCTGTATTGTATTTTGTTTAGAGATGGGGTCTCACTGAGTTGCTTAGTGCCTTGCCATTGCTGAGGCTGGCTTTGAAATCGTGATCCTCCTGTCTCAGCCTCCCGAGCTGTTGGGATTACAGGCATGCGACCCCACACTTGGCAGATTTCTGCTATTTGATTCTTGATTTCTAATATGTAATATATGCCAGTGGGTCTTCCTGAGCTTTTATTTATAGTATGCAACATACCGTACATCTAGGTGGAGACCATTGGTGATGCATATTGTGTAGCAGGGGGATTACACAGGGAGACTGATACCCACGCCGTCCAGATAGCCCTGATGGCCCTAAAGATGATGGAGCTCTCTGACGAAGTCATGTCTCCCCATGGAGAACCTATCAAGGTAAGACAGATTATATATTGTTAACAGAATGTCATGAGACCAAAGGCTTAAGGGTTGGTTATCAAAGAATGGTGTATTTATTAGTCAGGGTTTATTGCAGACAGCAAAATCTTCTCTAACTTGTTTTAGCAGGAAGAAGTTTACTAAAGAACATTAAATGGCTTAACAATTATTGAGAGGACTTGAGAAGTCATTTATAATTTGGGCTTTGAAAAATTGACTCTCCCAAACAAACTTCAGGACTTTTTGTGTGTTTTCTGAGCTAAGGTCTCAGATCCTTTTTATTTTCATGGTCTGAAAGCTGATTCCAGAACAACTGTATCATAGCGACCATCAGGAAACTACTGTGTTCACAAAGCTGTTGTTTCTACTATTGGCTACAGAGCAAAAATGCACCTACTACAATATCACTCGGCAAGGTGAAAATTCTACATCATGACCATCACAAGATACTTGAATAGAAAATGGACTCTCTGCTAAGCATCTCATAGAAAACCAAAAGCTTCCACAACTGTGTTTGCACCTGGAAGCAAAAGAAACACAATCACAATGAAAATCTTGTCTTCCAAATCTTATGTAAATACATCTGATTCACCAACTTATCTACATCTAGAAGCTGCAAAGCTGTTTGGAAAATGTAGTTCTTAGTTGGATAGAACCTGCACCTGTAAGGAAGGACATTTTGTTACAATAAATGTTGATTATGCATCCACCAATATTTTCCAAGGCAGAAAACATTTCAAAAAATTTAGATGACCCGGATCTCAGAAATAATATCTTATTATAGAGAAGAAATAAAATCAGCAAGGTAGGTATTTGTTCAATAACATGAGTGGATCACATTCATTTTCCCCACTGACAGTGAATCTGCTGCTTAATTTTTATAGAATACTTCTCAATTTGAGACCTTTAGAAATGGCCCCTTAAAGTAATGTATAATCCCATCTGGTGTGCAATAAAACGTAAAAGAAAAAAATGAAAACCAGAACTGTAATAATTAGAGATTTAGCCTTGGTTTTCTTTAACCAAGCCATCTGCCCAAGCCTTCACCACTATTTTTGAAATCTTCTGCCATCCCATTTGTATGTTGCTGACTAACATACTTCCCTACACTTAGTGGTGTTAGACCAATATCTTATATTATGCATTGATTCTGTTTTCCAGGAATCTGGATAAGGCATGGGAACACTAGGTTGTCTTTGCTTAACAGGATCTGAGACCTTAGCTTGGAAAACACACAAGAAGTGGAGGATACCTGGAATACTTAGGATTGTATTGCTTGGAGCAGGTGGACCTATTCCAAGATGGTGCTTCACTTATGTACCTGGTTCCTTGGTGAGGATGGCAGACAGCCTGAGCTCTGCTGGGACCATCAGCCCAGATGTTACAACATGGCAGTCTCAGAGTAGCCACTTCTTAGGTGGTAACTTACTTGCTAGTTAACAAAATTGATGGAAGCTACATGACCTTTTATGATCCAGCCTTGGAAGATACACAATGAAAGTTCTGCTGAATACTGTTGATCAGAGTAATCATGTGGCTGCCCAGAGGAGAGCCAGCTTAGACATCATGTCTCAATAGAAGGAGCATGAAATTTGCATCTGTGTTTTAATTGCGTTTTTAGAGGAGAATTGTGCATTTCTTTCTATTTCTTTGTGAGTATTCATAGCAATAGAGTAAATATTAAAAATATTGAAATAGAAAATGGTGTTTTCCACATAAATGAATTTTATACTTAAGATGTGCTTTAGAGGGTGGGTTTAATGGCATGATTTTTATTATTTACCTAAATATTTGTATTTTTTAAATATTTTTTTAGTTTGATGGATTATTTATAAATAACTTTAACAAAGTTACCTGAGTAATAATAGATTAGATTTTCTGAGCTGTAAAGTGACACAGAAAACATATCATTTTATGTGTTCTTACTGGCAGTCCTGTGAAATATGTGAGTTTTAGAAAATGCATGTGAAACATTACAAAGCCAGAGTATAAAGCATTTTTAGAGGGAAGGGAACATAAATATGTATCAGAAAGGAGCACACTGTGGCTTAAACAGTGTCTCATTTGACCTTCAACATTAAGAAGAATAGGCCACAATTCACCGAGATGGACAAGAGTAAAATCTTTTATGAATTAGGAGCTGGAGTCAGGTCCATTTGGCTTCAAATCTCAAACTTCTACTTCTTACCTGGTTACCTCATGGAATGGACTTGAAATTAAAAAAAAAAAAATGAAAACTATTTTTTTTTCCTCCTTTTCAAACTCTGTGCTTTTTTCCAGCACATCCCATATGCAAATTATTCACTGATACAATTCCTGTTTACAGCTTCACTAACGTATATCCACTCCAGCTTAGATAAGTGCAGTGGACAGAAGATAGACTGAAGTGCTGAATGTCACAGTGAGAGTCTCTAAGTTAATGAACAAGGAAACAAACATTTGGTACTCCATCTTCCTATTCCCAGAAGCCTAGAATAAGTAATTAGTTAGGCCAAAAGTGGTCCCCAAATATGAAACTCTCCCAGTAGGTTCCCAATTCAGCTTTTAGTGGGAGACAGAAGTCTGTTAGTCTTCAATTGTTTCCATAGAAGTCTTTTTCCAGTGTAAAGATATGCATTCAGGGCATGATGTGCATTTTAAACTTTGGATCATTTTCTTGCTCATATATTTGGAAAGTTCTCTAAAAAAGCCGCTGGGGTTGATTTGAGAACTGGAAAAGGGGAGGAAGGGTGACAGGCATGGGAAGAATTCTCTGAGCTTTGGCTTTGGCTTTGAAGAGAATGTATTTACATATTATTTATGAAATAATAAGATTAAAATGCCATGGTATGTGTATCATATGAAAAGCTAGAGTAACTAAATAAACAGAGAAAAATTGGTTTGACCAAAAGAATCCCCAAGAGAGTGATAACTACTCAATCAATTGTGCTGAAGTCATGGTTTATATTTGTGGATAAAAGATAGGCTTTTATTTTTTTCAGATTTTTTAATTGTATCCATGTTACTGAATCCTTGGCTTTTGTTTAAAATGCATGTATCTAATAAAATGTTTTCAAATGGTCAACTACACATAGAATGTGAAAAAAATTTATATGATATCTGATTCTCATTTAAAATATATTAACTTTTACTGTTGTAGTGTTAAGAATTTGTACATCTTCTTAGATTATCAAATATTAGATATTTTAAAAGATTCCATTAAAAATATTCCATGTCACTGCATCCTTCAGTCATTCATATCTCTTCAACTTTTATGCCAACATATTACAGATTACATACTGACTTTTTTTCTAGATATGGCACAACTTTGGTGTTGCATGAATCTGAATTTTACTTTAGTGTGTATAGAATACATAGATTATAGTCCGTGTGATCTTATCTCTGGCAATTCTAATTTTTATTTTCTTGTGTCATTTTCTACTTAAATATTACAATTTATCTTCCATAGTTAGTCATTTTGATAATGGGATAACATTTGACATAAATTATTTTAAAATGAAACATCCTTAAAAAAACTTTTTTAGGAGTACAGCCACATTATGCTCCCCAGGTGCCTTGAAATCCCAAGCTCAAGTAATTCTCTTGCCTTCAGCCTCTGGAGGAGTTGGGACAATAGATGTGTGGTACTTTGCCAGGCTTTGAAAAATTCCATTTTTTTTTCTTTTGCCATTCTCTGTCACTATTTTGAGAAACAACTCCCAGAGTCCAGAATTTATATCTTTCTCACTTGATGGACAGAGCTTATTTACATAAACAGCCCACAGATTCCTTGTTACATGGCTGTAGTGACCATAAGGGTATGTGTGTTTCAGAAATTAAGGTAATAAACGTGGTCTGCCTAAGAAACCTAACCATATAAATGGAAGAGAGGTAAGGGGGAGACTACTGATTCCTCACTAATAATTTTTACTTGCATGTGAGAAATAGAAGGAAGTATTAAGGAAGGCAATGGTGTGGTCGGAGCTACTGGTAAAAATAATTTAGACAAGATATTCAAACAACACTGACAAGTAGGAAACAGTTTATCAGTGACAAGTAGGAAGTGGTTTACCAGAAACTGGGAACATTGTTATGTTTTTACTTTCAGATGCGAATTGGACTGCATTCTGGATCTGTTTTTGCTGGAGTTGTTGGAGTTAAAATGCCCCGTTACTGCCTTTTTGGAAATAATGTTACTCTGGCTAACAAATTTGAGTCCTGCAGTGTGCCACGAAAAATCAATGTTAGTCCAACAACCTACAGGTACTAATGGTGTTAAACACCTGAAATATATTGTTTTACTATATAAAATTGTCATTTTTATATAACTGATTTGATTAATTTTCCATAGCTCTCTTCTTGCACAGATAATATCAAAGGAAAAAGAGAAGCAATAGCTTCTAACCATGTTCACTTTAACTGATTTTATTTTGTAATTTTTTTGTTTGTTTTGTGTGGTGCTGGTGATCAAACCCAAGGTTTTGTCCATGCTAGGCAAGTGTTGTGCCACTGAGCTACACCCCAGCTCCCCTACCTTGTTTTAAAATCACTCATTAGCTTCATGAGATATTTGTGACTCAATTGTAATTCTTGACAGACATCACATCTTCCTTCATCACTGTTTTTTAAAAAGCATATATTAATATTCTCCAGTACATCAATAGGCATTTTCACAACAGTTGGGGTACTTCAGCACAATTCTGTGCTAACTACCCAAAATTAGCATAGACTCATGGTAGGACACAGTTCCCAATAATACTGTCTTTAAAAACCAGATGCCAGCCATACTTCAGGAGTCCTCAAGCTACCAGCACTTTTGACTGGCTACAAATTCCAGTGTTCCCAAGATCCCCTCAAGTCAAATAATTAGATCTTCACTATGGAGATTTCATGCCACCTTCCCATGGATTCAGGACACGTTACCCTCTTACCATATCATTGGGTTCACCAACCAAGATGCTCCACTAAGCTGTAGGCTTTGGTGTCAGGACTCGTTGGTTGCATTATGTAGACGTAATTGATTTACTCAATGGCATTGTAATTGAACTCAGTTTCCAAACACTCTTTCTTCTCCCCCAGTCTTTCAGTCTTCTAATCACCTACTTGTCTTCTCTGGAACTCTGCCCCCATTCAGAGTCATCTCCTTATCATAAACTCAGGTGTGATCCAAAGGCTCATGAAAAGCAAAAACATTCCTATAACTCAGGAAATCTTGGAAACGTGCTCCCTGCAATCAAGGACTGGCATCAATGCAATTCCCTAACTATAGCAGTGGACAGTTTCCCAGAGGAAAACTGGCAGGTCATTAAACATCTTCCAGGTATGCAGAGTCTTGTGGACAAGCAGCTAATGTTCACATAGTAAAAGATGAGCCACCTGTTATCTAGCACTAAGAGTACTTGTCTCCATGACAGCGTGCCCTGAACAACCTGAGTGAACAAAACCTGTCATTGTGGTATTTCTTATCCACCTTTTAACCAGAAAATAAACCATTCTGTACTGATAGAAATATATTGGTCCTGTGAATTTTGTCACACTCAAATAAAACATTATAATCAAAACTATTAAATAACAAAAACATTTTCCAGAACTATATGGTAGCTAAAACAGTAAGCAAATTGTTTTACTATTCTCAGAGATAATTCCTTTGGAGCATCATTTTTTTTTCTCCTGAAATCTCCAACAGTATTTGCTTTCCAACCCAGACTCCCCTGAAAACCTTGCTTCCTGTTTCTCAGCAGTTGGATGAGAACTCAACCATCCATCTTCATGCTGTCAAATCTATCCTCACCACCAGCTCAGTGCCCATGTCTTCAGCTCTTGTTCCTAGGGCACTGGGCCAGCTGCCTTGCTCCTGTTTAAATAGCTTTGCTTTGAATGTTATTCCTGTAACCTTCTCAAGAACTTTCCTGCTAGAAAATAACTGTCTTTTCTCCATGATGGATTTCTCTTGAATGAAATAATTATTCCCAACAGCCTTCAAACTTATCTTACTAATGAAGCTCTTGAAAACATAAAAACTCGCTCATTTTCAAGTTCGTCTCCTGCTACCATCTTGTATTTCTGCTCCTTACATAGTAAAACAAAAAAGAAGCCATCTGAATATAATTCTTCTATTAAAAGAGAGTAAAATTATGCTATTTGCAGGTAAATGGATGGAGTTGGAGAATATCCTGGTAAGCAAAATAAGCCAGTCTCAAAAAACCAAAGGCCGAATGCTTACTCTGATAAGTGTATGCTAATCCATGATGAGAGTATGCATGGGACAAGTGGAGGATTGGGAAAAGGGGAGGGAGGAGAAGAGAGGGCGAATGAGGAGACGAAAGACAGTGGAGTGAGACAGACATCGTTACCCTGGGAACATGTATGATTGCACAAATGGTGCAACCCTACTTCGTGTACAACTAGAGAAGTGAAAAATTATGCTCCATTGGTGTACAACGAATAGAAAAGCGTTCTGCTGCCATATATATAAAAGATTAGAAAAAATTAAAAAATAAATTTTAAAAAAAGGAGCCATCTATCCTCAGTCTCTCTATTTTGTCTTCTCTCTCTCTCTCTCTCTCTCTCTCTCTCTCTCTCTCTCTCTCTCTTGCAGCTCATTAACTCAGTCCCTTTTCAATGTTTGTCGCTTCTTCACTGGAATGGTTCTTATCTGATCCTCAGGGACATTGTTAAAATCATGGTCCATTTCTCTCTCCTTATGTTCCATATCATCTCAATAGCAATTGAATGGGCTTGGGGAGCATTCCCTTCTTTAAAAAGTTTATTCTGCACCTACCTGGTTTTCTTTTTACCACAGGGCTACACCATCTGAGTGTCTATTGTGTGTAGTCCTCCCCACCAGACTCTTAAATGTCACAGCATCAGACTCTGTCCCATCCCTCTTCTGTGTCTGAAAGTCTATGAATGACTCACTTTCTGGGTGCAGTGATGAAAGCCTGTAGTCCCCACTACTGGGAGTCGAAGGCAGGAAGACTGCTTAAGCCCTGGAGTTCAAGGCCAGCCTGGTCAGCACAATGAGAACCTAACTTAAGAAAAAAAAAATTAATTAATTAAATTTTAAAATGAACTTTTATGACTCTTATCTTTTTTTTTAAACTCTAGACCATTTCATAATTCTCCACTGAGCTACAGACTCATACATCCTATCCTGTATTTCCTCTTAGATGACTAATTGACATAGGAAAATAAACTTAACGGAGTGAGTTCCAATACACTATACCCTGATGAAATTCACTTCCCACCCAGCTAAACCTTACTAATCACCTTAAAAGGACACCACTCTACCTTTTTCACCAAGACACTAAACTATACAGTGGCTGTTACTTTCTTCTCCTTAAATCTCACCATGTCCACCTACAAACTACATCCTGAATACAGCTTTTCTCACCTTTCTCAGTGCTACCATCCAAGTCATGCCGCGATTCTCTCCCAAATGAGCTAGCCCACTTCAGCTTTACCACTCTCCCCACTTCCCTTTTTTTTTTTTTGTAGAAAAATAGAGTTAGCCTTTTTCTTTTCTCATTGATTGAATGATAATTGACTTTCACTTTATTCTTATAGAGGAAATACTTATATCCTATCCAAATAGTTAACGTTTTATTTGTGCAAGAAATAATGTGAGAGACATTTGACAATATTTTAAAATTCTGTTAGTGGTATTTCACTATTTTTCAATGTGACAGGAAAACTTAAAAAGAAATAGAAAATTGAAATCTCAATGAAATATTTATGCTTTGTGAAATTTGATTAATAATGGGTACACATTTAGTGTTAATCAAGACAAGCAGTAGACACTTACTGGATGCTATGCAAATATAAAATAGTGTTTAAGTTGGCTCCCAAGCCAATGCGATCCAAATCTAGCATGTCACTCTATGTGAATATTATGTGTTATAATATGTATTTTAGAGTGTAAGTAAGCCAGAATCTGTGTGCATGCTCTGTTATATAATATGTATTATATGATATGTATAAGCCAGTGTCTTTCTTCTACTCAAGTCATATTAGAGTATATTCATCAGATACTATGCCCTATAAATTACAGCCACTTTAAAATATTGATTTTATGATAAAAGCACAATTTTTATTAGTTTTCCTATCTTACATATGATATATTTATTGATGTACTGTAGCAGTTAATAGAATATTGGTGTGTTGTATTATACTAGACTCTTTCTTCAGACATGAAATCCAATTCAGTTGGGTTTTTCAGGGCACAGAAGAAAATCACTGCACTAAAATCTAATTCAGATTTCCTTAAGACCTGACACCACAGACGGGTGAATAAAAAACATAGCCATTTCTGTTAAGTAGAAATGGTAAATGATTTTCTGTAAGCATTACTTTAGGTCCCAGAACTATTCAATAAAGTTTATCCTTGGCCTGAATCATAAATTAGAGAGAATGATTAATGATTTTTGCATTTGATAGAAAGCTAGGGAAGCAAATGGGAAGCGAATTCAGTAACTTAATCAGTAAGGTTCTAATTTAAAATGAATTTAGCATAATGGACAAGTAACAAATAATAAGGCTTGGTAGAACTGATGGACTTAAGAGGAAAATACTATAAATACATACCAAATGGAAAGTACACAGTGAGTATGTTCAATGACATCTCATTTGAGTTCTACTAATCTGGAATTTATCAATTCACAGTTCATGAATTGATAAAGGGACCATGACTTAACACTTTTCATTTTAAGAATCCTTATTCAATAATATTTTAATTATGCTGTTATTAGATCTTTTTTTTAATACCGTGAATCACACTGTTATATAAATTGTATCTCAGAATATTTCACAATATTTTATTCATTTCTAATAAGAGTAAAATATATTAGTAGAATTTTCTTGTTATTTTGAATTTTATTTTTCATTGTATTTATTCAGTGAAGATGTCTGTTAACATCATGAAAATCTTTCTGTCAATTACACCTGAAATGGCTGGTTTAGTTATATTCATTTATTTATGTTGTCTTCTTTTCCTGGCTTGCCCAATATTATGTCAGCATTAACTCTTACTATATTTATTTTAACCTTTTCAGATTACTCAAAGACTGTCCTGGTTTTGTGTTTACCCCTCGATCAAGGGAGGAACTTCCACCAAACTTCCCCAGTGAAATTCCTGGAATCTGTCATTTTCTGGATTCTTATCAACAAGGAACAAATTCAAAACCGTGGTTCCAAAAGAAAGACGTTGAAGATGGCAATGCCAATTTCTTAGGCAAAGCATCAGGAATAGATTAGTGAGCTGTATGCTTGTTAGTCTTTGGGTCTGACTCCTTCAAGAATGTGTAGAGTTTCTGAAAGCACATTAGAATTGCAGAGACTCAAGAGCAGTATTAAAATTTCAGGAGCTAAGTCATAATCTACCCTTTCCCCATTTAACATGACAAAAATATATTCCTTTCAGTACTTCAGTTCTTCAAAGAGAAACCTCAATCAGTGACTTCTGAAGGTGTATTTCTGTAATATAACAATCACTTAACTGCCTGCACTCTGAATTCAGCACGCATTGTACATATATCAGGCAATTGTAGTCAACTGTACAAAGTGATGCAGTCACCTGAAATCTTGTGTCCTGGTGGTGCAATGTCATGGTTACTAAAGTGTATTTGTGATAGTGTTGCCTTAAAAAAATATTGAATAGAAATTACAGTCCTAAATATTGTAAGTTTTTTCAACCTTTCAAATTCTGCATTTTATTGCATTTTCTCATTTATCTGTTAGTGTATATAACAAAATAAGCTGAGCTTTTTTTTCTTTGTGCATCTCATATTTTTTGTGGTTGTTGTTCCTCTCTTTTTAGAAAATAAGCAGTCAGAAGCAATATGTAATAAAATAGTTCTGTAAGTATCAAAGAACAATTTTCATTTTTTGAAGTTAAAAATATTCTTCACAATACAATGTCATACAATAAATATTTTCTTTTTTTTTGACATTTTTATTCTACATATGGCAAAGGCTCTTTTAATTCACACTAGCAATTTAATTTCTATTAAATCATTAAGATTCTATCAAATTCTATTAAATCATTAAACTATTCAGAACATTTTTTTAAAAGGCTTTTAGTCTATATTAAGAGGCAATAATATTTTAATTTAATTTAGCCAGAAGTGATATGGGGTTCAAGTATGCACAATAATAAAACATTCAAAAAATATATATATATACACATACACACGTATGCACATATGCTTGGAATAATTTAGACCTTCTTTAGCAGAATCCTCTATTGACATGCTGAGCCAAAAAAGTTCCAAGAAGAAAACTCAAATTCAGAAGTGAAAAATAATACTTCATCATTTCTTTCAACAGCTTTCTTAAGTATTTGTGCTGAATATTTTAGTGTGTGTATATATACTATGAATCGAGTTTCCATCCTACTAAAAGTATGATTGTGAAAATTTTTTATTCTATTTGAAATAACTTGATTTCACTATCTTGATGATATTTTCTAAAAAGACTGGAAGTATTTATCAAGAAAATGATGCCATGATTTCATTGTGAAAATTTCAGAACAATTTTCTGAAATTTGAAGGTTTTTTGTTGTTTTATTTTGTTTGTGGTACCCAATGTCTTGTCTCTGCTAGACAAGTACTTTACCATGGAGTTATAAGCCCAACAATAGAGCTTAAACTTCTATTTTTAATTATGTCAGTTTAAATTCTCTGATGAAATGAAAAAATATGCACAATTTAGTTTGGGAAAAGGATTTTATTTTCAAAAGAGATCAACTTGAAACCAAGAGAAAAATGAACATTATAGATTTTAAGTCAGCATTAGCAGATCCATAGATACAGTTAACTCTTATTTGGATTTCCAAGAAGTAGTTCATTTTAAAAGCTCTTTAATTTTCACCATTAGTCCCCAGACTAGTCCATAGTAACATTAATAATAAAAGTCATTTCTGATTGGCCTCTACTATCCGAAGGGTACCACTATAGATAGTACAATGATTACTATTTATTCAATGAAACTTGATGTCTTTTAGGACTGGATGTGTCTCAATAAACACTTCTCCCTGGTATAGAGCAGTACTACAGGGTTTGGGAAAATATATTTACAATGTCACAATGATATGAAGTTGATGTAAATACACTTTTTCTTTCTGGACCTGAACCTTTATTGTAGAGAAAATAATAGGAGCTCCAAGAAATTAAAAAAAAAACCCATAAAATAGAATGCCATATTTATCATATACATAATACTTCATCATTTGTTTCAACAGCTTTCTTAAGTATTTGTGCTGAACATTTTAGTGTGTGTGTGTGTATATATATATATATATATATATATATATATATATATATTATGAATCAAGTTTCCATCCTACTAAAAATATGATTGTGAAAATTTTAATTCTATTTGAAATACCTTGATTTGACTATCTTGATAATATTTTCTAAAAAGACTGGAAGTATTTGCCAAGAAAATGATGTCATGATTTTATTGTGAAAATTTGTGCTCTAAAACTTTACAAGTTAATTAGAATTCAAAAGTGTCTTGTTTAGGGCTGGGGTTGTAGATCAGTGGTAGAGATCTTGTCTAGCATGTGCAAAGTACTAGGTTTGATCCCCAGTACTGAAAACAAAACAAAACAACAGCATAAAAGAAAGTATCTTTCGTGTGTGTGTGTATGATGTTGATATGTAAATGTACACACACACACACACACACACACACAGCATAAATGGGGGGAAACGTATATAACCTGGGTAAAAAACTGTATGACAATTCCTTGTTTTATTCCTGTAACTTTTCTATAATTTTGGCATTTTATCCAAATAAAAATTTACCAAAACATCTTTTTCCCAGAGAAATAATCTGTGGTAGTTTTCCCCAGGACAAACTAAAACATCCTGTTGATTATGGAAAGCAGTAAATAAAAGAAAAAAAAGGCAGGAAAGAAGATCCATGGACTCTGCTTTCCTCTCCAAGAGTTTTAAAGCTACTAGGACAAGGGAAATGTCAAATCTTAAGAAGGAGTATGGTTGGACCAGATATATGGATAAGAATATTTACCTGTACAGGGGAATACATGAACATTTTGTCTGTGTGTGTCTCATGCTGTAGCTGGGGTATTTTACCATAAATATAAACAGAAAGCCAGGATGTCTGGTATAACAATTTCATATCAATCTCAAGACCATTAGCTCATAAGATCCATTGCTAAGGAAAAAGAGCTGCTTTAGTATTTTCCTGTCTTCCAAATTTCTTCTCCTAATGTTACCAGTCACATCTAGGCAGACCCTGACCAGGCCTGTTTGGGGGTCAGGTCAGAGGAAAGTGAAGGATGTAATATGTTCTATGGGGAGCCTAGCAAATGAAGGAGAAGAATGAGCAGGAGAGTTTACTCCAAATATCAGCTGGGCATAGACCTGAACCTAGCTGGAAAACTGCCCAAACAGAGCTTCATAAGCAAAGCCCCAGTGAATTATAAGGTAATATAATTATTTTATTTTAAATGTTATTTTGTTTTTAATTGGTATATACATATGTGTATGCACACATGTACAGTGAATATGTACATGTATAGACATACATTTATATATATGTATGTCTATACATGTACATACATATATACTTGATATGTTTGTATCATGAAAATATAACTACACATGCGCGCACGCACACACACACACACACACACACACACACATATTTTTTTTCATTCAAGTCTCTGTTCAAGCAACTATTGTAGTCCCAAAGAGAATGGGTTAAGAAATTACTGCAACAGTTTTAGGTGTATGTATTTGAACTGTATAAATTATTATTATTATTAAGTAACATTATTAATATGTGTCTTTTTGATGCATACTCATTAGGGTTGCTTGATAGATCATGTATTAGCTTTCTGCTAATGTCTCAGATAATCAACTTTTGAAGAGAAAATGTTTATTTTGGCTCACATTTTAACACATTTTGTTCCTTATTGGGCAGACCTAATGCTTTCAGGCCTCTGGTGGAAGCAGGAAGCACATTTTGGTGGGAGCACAAGGCAGAGCAAACCATTCACCTCATGGCTGGGATGTGAAGAAGAGGTAGGGGCTGGGGGTTCCACAGTCTCCTTTAAGTACGAGCCCCCAATGACCTAAAGAAATTCCACAAGGGCCCATTTCTTAAAGGTTCCATCTCCTCTAACAGCACCAGGATGGAAACCAAACCTTTAACATGTGGGCCTTTGTGGGATGTTCAAGAACCAGACTAATACAGATCACTACCTTTTAGTGAACAAACACAGAAGTTTATTTCACCTAATCGTGCACTTTGGTGCTAATTCACTCTTCACATAGTAGGACCTCGACAGTTAAATGGAGAAAGATGTAAAGGATGTAGGGATGGGGGCATGACATGTGACGGGGAAAGAAACCACAGGGAGGTCTGAGCAAGACGCAATGCCATTCCTGTAAAGAGGGTCATACCATTTCCTCCATAACAAATCTAATGCAGCAGAGAAAACAAGGAATTATGATTCTCTTGTCTATATCCAAGTTAGAGGCTTGTCTTTCTTAGCCGAAAACACCAAAATGTCATTTTCAATCAAAATTTACAATATTATCATGTACAGTTTTGTTGCGATACATTTCAAGTTCTGGAACATCTTGATGTCCTTTAGTAAGAAGGGGGGAAAAACACTTCAGTTACGAAAGCCAAGAGCTTATGGTAATCTAAGCAATTAGTTTATTGTAACCTGTTGAGTTTAGATTCCATCTGATTTTAGCATGTCAGCTTCTAGATTTTTGATGAAGTGTTGCTCCCTTTTGAATGCTTCTTTTATTATCTTGATGATATGCATACATTTGGTATTCCTATTTTAAGCCACTCCAAACACTGTTCACTTTATGCCCATCTGCATTTTCCATGAAACAGTTTTGCTCTTAGCTACACCTGCATCTGTTTAACCTGAATAAACTGTGATTAACTGTTTTGTCCAGTCCACATAATCCACACATTATTTTTCATCCTAAATTATCCTCTTATCTTTCAGACTTTAAAAATTTTTAAGTACATAATATCATAAAATTAAATTACTATGCAAAAATCTTCCAACTTGTGAATACAATTGGCTGGCAGAAATTTATTTTGCATAATACCCAAATCCTAATGGATCTGCTAAGATATTTACTTAGTCTGAAATGCTGCTAGGTCATCTTTATTGAGAAAAGAACTATGAGGTATCTTCATAATAAACTAAAATGAAACAAAGCAAAAGAAAATTCTATTTTACAAATTGGACAGTCCAGTGTTAAGTAGGATTTACATGGAATAAGAGCAACAAAACTGGAGCTCTTTGGAAAGCTGTGGTCACCATAGTCATGGGATTTAGAACTATCATATCAGTTCCTAGAAAGTCTCTGACTTTGATTTATATGAGGCCATTTTTGAAATTTGAGGGAAAAGGGGAATTTGTTTTCTTGTCTCACTCTTTATAATGATCATGGGATTTCACATACAGATGGGATTTTCTTTTCAGCCAATATTCAACATACATCTCTACATCTGTTTCTAGCTTTGGGTAAATATGCATTGTATAGGTATCCTTTTTTTCCTGACTTGTTATTCTTGTAATTTTGCCTCTATGTAAAGGAAGATGGCTATTACACCTTGCACTGAAAATCTTTTTCATACTAACAATACTCCTTTTAGTATTATTTTTGCAGTTGCTTTAAATAACACATTTATTTTGGGTTTTGCTTCTGGAAGAGTTCTTAAGTCTCTCAAAATATTACTCTGTGTCTCAGAAGTTTGTTAGATACTGGTGTTATATAAACATGGTAATAAAATAGTTTAAATTAAAAAATCCTCTTAAAATTTGAAATGAGTTCTATTTAAAAAGAAAAATAAAAGTAAAAATAATATTGTTCCAAGTTATGCAAATAGATTTGTTCTCATGTAGATCTTGCTTCATGCGATAGCAGAATAAACCTCCAACACAACAGTGTGGACAAACAGATTAAGAACTTTAATGTCAGGCTATTGCTGTAAACATGTAAATGAATCTAAACTCCCTTCTCAGAAAATAAGTGATAAAAAGATACACATATAGTCAAAATGTATGCCTTTAGGGATGTAAATCTTTTCGTTTCAACAAAAGTCATTAAGTTTTTAAAATCACATATAAAATCAAATTTTAATAAAACTTAATTTAGAAATAAAATTGTCCCTGGCTTATACAAACATAATGGTGTTGTATTATAGCACAAGGCAGGATCAATTTGTCTTCATTATACTCTACTGAGACACAATTTTACATCAGTCCCTACCATTTTGTTAAAAAAAAAAAAAGGTATTGGCTATCTTAGTTCAAAAAATGTGTATTCCTAAACTCAGAATTTTTCTCCTATAAAGCAATGCACTGTGTTCATCAGTGTCACTTGTTCTCTTGACACTGTCCTGTGGACACTGGAACCTAGGAAATCAGTGCAAGATCACACTGATGCCCTCTTCCTGGTGATATTATGGTGAGTTAATCTTTTTTCATTGATCCAGGAGATTTACATCTTCTGTGAGCAACCATGAAGCTGTGTCACTCTAATTTGCTAACTGGGAAAATCTCAGACCCTTCACATTTATTCCTGCAATGAGGATAGAAACCTGGCTTTCCAGAAGGTCTAGTGGGCTCATACATAGTGTTTGAGGAAAAAGTCTATGCAATTGTTAGAAAATGTGGTGACCAGATTGTATGTTTAACAGAGTTAGGAATAGTTCTCCATTTGTTTCCACTAGTGAAGAATAATGAAGAGAGTTGCAAGTCAAGTATCAGAAAGTAGGAAGGCAGGTGCAATGGTGCACACATGTAATTCCAGCTACTTGGAAAGCTAAGGCAGGGCCATCACAAGTACAGCCTGAGCAACTTTATGAGACCCTGACTCAAAATCAAATAAAGATGATTGGAGTATAGTTCCATGGTAGTTTGTTTAACATGTACAAGACCATAGCTTCAATCCCCAGCATTTTAAAGAGGGGGGGGGTGAAGAAGAGAAAGAGGAAAGAGAGGTGAGGAAAAGAAGGGTTCACAGAGAGCTTCATGGACAGATGTTTGGTTACTGATGACTCTTCGCTGGGTAAGCAGTTTCCAAATGGGTTGCCACACTCCAATGACATGACCAAGCTTACTGCAAGGGATGCTAGGAAGAAATGAGAATGATTTGAATGATCAACACAATCCCTGCTATAATATTTTTTGAGGACCTACTCATTGCAAGACAGTGTTCTATACTTTGTGCTACTCATTATTTCAGATTCCCACATAATCAGAAGACTGATGAGTTTTGTCCAGAAGGTGCCCATCTTTAAGCCTGTAAACAAAGTAGCACTGAGGATAAGTGATAACAAAGGAAGAATCCTAATGTGGTGACACACGTAAGCCTTCATGGGGAAAGTCTGAAATTCTTTCCTCTCCCAAATCAGGAAAACCATTGATGGTGCTCTCTAGGTTTTGTCTCTCATTTTCTGTGCCTATTGGACGATAGCCTACAATTCTTCAGCACCAGGGAAGAATAAGAGACACCTGATTTGAGAACAAGAAATTCCCTATTACATACTTGGGCTGCTCTCAGAGGGAAGGTGAGCCATTCCCAAGAGATCATACCCAAACAAAGAAGATTGTTATCACCTGGCAAAGGCAGGATGCTATCTTCTCCTGCAGGTTTTTAGGATGGATGCGAGTGCCAGCTCTCTTTTTAATAATGTGTGCAGGGTGGGCCTAGAAAGGAATTCAGGGCTCCTTCTATCCTCTTTCACAACTGTTTGAGGGAGAACGATTCTTGACAATCAATTCTTAAAGTTTGGTTATCTCCCACACAGTCAATTACACACTGAAGGTAGCTTCTATCCAGGAAGATTTTTGCACAAAGAGCAAAAGCATGGCCAAGCAGTTGCTAAGAGAAATTCATTACTGTGAGAACTCGAAATAGTCTGTACAGAATCTTCTTGTAGCTGATGCAACCTACTTAGGATTTTCTTGTACATTTTTCAGAGGAGTTCCCTGCACACAAGGTACCCTTCATTTCTCAAACTTGAGATCAAGTGAAAGTAAATAAAGAGTATTATGCACTAGACTTCACCTAGAAATCAAACAGAGTACCTTTAATTATGGCCCACCTGCCTAAGAATCATTTGAGGAAGAGGGATGAGAATTATAGTGCAAATTCCTGAATAAAACTACATTTTTAGCAATTATAATAACAGTGTTAGAAAATAAGAATTTGCATTTAAAAAGAATTTCCACAAGAGATTTTCATCAGAGTTTTCAATCCCGGGAGACTACTCTGGTCACTCTCAAAGGATTGGGGTAACTCTATTCCTCATTACAACCTGGATGGCAAGTTCTGCTAACAGCTCTGAGTATTTCTAGGTAAGCATTTCAGTCTACTGTTTCCTTGTTTCCTGAACCATGGGCATACAGATAAGGGCCAAGTAGTATTGTTTATTAGGATTCCTTCCATCCTAAGATGGTCCAGTAGGTTAGGGTGATGATTTGTGTGGTTCAATATACTGAGGCTAGAGTATAGAATATATCGTTTGAGATCAAAGATAAAGAATTCTTATCAGGAATCTATGTCAAAGTATAATAGAAAAGACTTTGACTAGAAGAAGAATGGTAAAGATAGAATATAGAAAAGCCAATCATTGGCTTATGGTGGTTTTATTGCATTTATACTCAATTGTATAATTAATAATATTTAATAGCAAGACATGACAAATACCAGATTTGATTTTCATTCACAGGCTTATTACAGAAATGGAATTTTCCTACTTTGAATATTTTCCCCTAGTCCAGAGATAAGAAGTAACATATGGCATTCCCCTCTTCTTTCCCAGCCTTATAACTTCGTTTTCTCAACCCCAAATCTCAATTCCCAGGAAGAACCACATCTGTCTACCCACTTTCGTATCTAAATGTAAAGAGAAAATAAAAAAAGAAATAAAGAATGCTGGGAAATAGGTCAAGAATCTTTTTTTGATTAGTTTATTATATATATGTCTATGCATGCATGTGTACACACACAATTTTATTAGTTCATTTTATATATTATATATAAATAATATTCAGTTTCATTTGATATAATTATACAAGCATGGGATATAATTTTCTCCAATTCATTCTATGTTGCTTCCCCTTTCCCTCTCCTCCTTCCTACTTCATTCCCTCTTTCTTCTGTTCATTTATAATTTTTTGTTAGCATATTATGGATATATGTAAAGGTGGAATTTACTCTGGTATAGTCGTATATGTGCATAGCTTAATTTGACCAATTTTATTCTATAGTTCCTTCATTTTTCTGTGCCTCCTCCCTCTCCCTCAATCCCCTTCCCCTCTTCCGGTGAACTCTTCTATTTTCATGGGATTTTCCTCTTTTTCTTTGTCTTGGTCTTTTTATTTTTTTCCCTTATTCTGGTCTAGCTTCCACATATGATAGAAAGCATTTGACCCTTGACTTTTTAAAATTTTTTCTAGGTCTGACTTATTTTACTTAGCACGATGATCTCCAATTCAATGCATTTACTAGATCAAGGATTTTGATGGTGATTGAAAGTGGTTTTCTTGCCATGAAAAGAGAATACAGGCAGGAAAAATCTTTAAATTTGTAATGCATCTACCTATAATGAACATCAAAAATACTTTTTTAAAACTTCCCAAATTAAAAAAAGTTCTCAAATAACATTATTTCCTTGTAAAAATTCACTTCCAATATTTTAATACTTTATAAGATGGACAGAACAACCAATCCACGTTCTTTACTTTTGCATCCCTTTTCTTGGAGGAAATGTGTAGAATTTATATAGTTTATGCTTTACTCACTATCTTTTCAGTTTTCTTCATGATTTTGTGAGCTACTCAAAATTCACAAGTTTCTTTTTTGTTTAAGTTAATCACAGCTGGTGTCTATTGTTTGCAAGGCAGAATTGTGGTGGAAACATCAATACTTTCCTGACAATCCTGGGAGACATGCTTACTTTCAAGAAAGAGTATGGCTGTCTGTGATAAGAGGGTCCTCTCTTAGGTACTGGTTACAGCAATATGGTCATTTTAACAATGAAATACAACTTGGCCCCCAGGAGAACAGGAGATTGATAGATAGTAATAAGATATGTGTGGAGGCACATGGGGAGACTTCCTACTATCATATTGACATCTCTAAAAAGTTAACATAGAAATGGAACTTGTAGATATGTCTTAGTCAGCTTGGAGCAATATGACAAAATCACATAGACCAGGTGGCTTAAACAATAGACTTTTATTTCTCACAGTTCTTGAGGCTGGGAAGACTAAGATCAAGTGCTGAGAGATTCAATTCAGTTCCTTTGGTGACCGTCTTTCTGACTTGCTGATGGCTGCCTACTTGTTGTGTACTTACATGATAGTGGGGATGGTCTGGTCTCTCTTGCTATTGTTTTGAGGATACTAATCCCATCTTGGAGGCCCAATATGCATGTCTTCATCTAAGTCAAATTTCCTCCCAGAAACTGCAAATGCTATCACACTGGCAGTGAGGGCTTCAACATATGCATTTTAGAGGGACACAAATACTCAGACCATAAAAAGGTATCTGGGAGATCTCAGAATTTGGTTTAGAAAAGATTGGTGTACTGTATTAGTATCCTATTGCTGCTGTAACAAATTTCCATAAACTTAGTGGCTTAAGACAATGGGAATTTTTCATCTTACAGTTCTGGAGTCCAGAAGTCCTAAAACCAAGGTGCCAGCAGGGCTACCTTCCTTCTAAAAGTTCTAAAAGATAATTCACTTCCTTCCCTTTCCTACAACCAGAGGCCATTAGCATTTTTTGGCTCAATGGCCACTCCCTTACATCTTTTAAACTCTGCTTCTTTGGATTTGATTCTCTTGCTTCTCTTTCATAAGGACCCCTGGTGATAAAATTAAGTCCATTCAGATAATTCAGTGTAATCTCCCCATATCACTCCCTGAATCACATTTACAAAGTCCCTTTTGCTGCATAAGGTGACAGATTTATGGATTCTGGGGGTTAGGATGTTGAAATCTTGTTAAGGGAGACAGTATTATTCTGTCTACCATAGCATTCATAAGGTTATATCTGTGGGAACATCCAGATCAAAAATCAGGATTTCTTAACTCATTTCACACTATAATGCTATTTTTTTCATGTGAGAAAACCTTAGAGTTACTAAAATCAGCTTTACCTAGGATCGGACTGAAGAAACCACAGTTTTCCATAGCAGACCAAAAAAATAGGTCTGAATTGCCTTGGAAATTATGGCCAATTATTTGCAGACTTTTTTATTATTCTCTTGGCAGGGATGAGAGTGAAAGTAACAAAGTACACAGAAGAAAGAAATAAGAACATTTCAATGAACTAAAGGCTTATTATTTTAGAAGATAGAACATAATAAGATACTCCAGGATGGCCTGATTTTCATTCTTTTGGAATAATAAAATGGAAAACATCTGGGGCTGCTTTATTCTGTTGACTTTGGTGCCCATCTGTGTGGCTGGAATGATAATTAGAGAAGGGATCAGGAATCATGTCTTATATTCTCTATAATGTGAGCATTGGATTTAAGCAAGTTATTTTAACTCAAACATGACACATGTGAAAAGGAACTATATATTTCATAAACACATTGTTTAACTGGATTATAAAGATCACATCTGACAAATATCTACCATGTGTCAAGCACTGTAACATGTGTCCTTTACAAGTGTTATCACATTTAATCTCCACCATTGTTTATTTTTAGGAGAGGAAACTGAGATATAGAGAGTTTCAGTAATTTATAGGTTAGGAACCACTAAGTGGGGTCCTGCAGTGGGGAAGATAGCTGGGGTTCAACTCTGCATAAAGCAGAGCAAAGTGGAAATTGGCCAAGAAGACCTGCAGGGGGTCAGATAATTAAAAATGACTAAGAGGAAACATCAGGGATAATGGGGATTCTGGCTAAACTGACCTAACCAAATTTCTGCTGAAGACAGACCAGCATGACCAGAAATCACCCAGGCAAAGGTGGAGGAGAAGGAATGTGATTGAATATATAGAGTGTTCATATAGAGAAGGCAGGGATTCTAAACTACTCAGCAGGTTCTTCACAAAACTCCATTTTACAAGAAAATGCACAGATGGAATTAACTGAAAATCCAGAAGGCTTTCTAGTGTTTGGCCGAGCAAAGTGTCTCCATCCCTTCATATGTGAGTCATTGGCTTATTCAGTTAGTAATCCCAATGCAATCAGTGACAGAATTGTGTAGTCCTCATGAAAAGTGTCAAGTGTGCTGTTTTCTTTGATCCTCATAGTACCTTAATGGAAGAAGTTGAGTCAGGCAGTTATTGCATTAAAATGAGATGTTCCATTGATTGGCCAAGCAAGTAACTTACAAGGCTGATCTAGTCACCATGTTTCAGCTCTTTTCACTGTGCATGTACTACCAGGAGACAGATCCCAGCTCTATAAAGTAGACAAAAAGGATTTAGTCACATTAATTGTTGATCCCCAAAATAGCAGCAATAGTAACAATCTCAAAAACAAAATTAGATAACAATTTCTGAGTATTTAATATTTTCCACTTACAGCCTTAAGCATCATAGTTGCATTAAAACAGTCACTGTTCACAACCAACATGAGAGCTAGGTACAGTTTTTAATCTTCTCAGCACTAGAGCATATTGACCCATTATTTTCTTTTTCTCCTCCTCCTCCTCCTCCTCCTCCTCCTCCTCCTCCTCCTCCTCCTCCTCCTCCTCCTCCTCCTCCTCCTCCTCCTCCTCCTCCTCCTCCTCCTCTTCTTCTTCTTCTTCTTCTTCTTCTTCTTCTTCTTCTCTCTCTCTCTCTCTCTCTCTCTCTCTCTCTCTCTCTGGATTGGGGATTGAACCCAGGGGCATTTTACCATTGTTATTTTGTATTTTGAGACAGGGTCTCACTAAGTTGCTCAGGGACTCAGTAACTTACTGAGGCTGGCCTTGAATTTATGATCCTCCTGCTTCAGCCTCTCAAGCCACTGGGATTATAGGTGTGCACCATTGAGCAGAGCTGACCTGTTATTTTCACAAATAATATTTATCACTTTATTTTACAAGTTAGAAAACTGTAGTTGAAAATAAACTAAGTAACTTGTCCAAAAATCTGCAATTAACCATTACACTATGCTATCCCCTTAGCTAACTTTATTCTTTGTTCTTTCAATGGAGACAAGATAAAAAGAGAAATAAACAAATACTTGAATTTGTGGTTCCTGCTTGAATTTCTCTTTATATCCATAATAATATATGACTGAATTTTCATTTCAGAAGAACAATATTATAGTGTAATATCTAGAGGTTTTTAAGAGTTATAGACTGCTTTTGAAACATCCATGTAGCTCAAGTGCTAGATTCTGACTACCAATAGGTAAGACCATATTTCATTTTTAACTTGACTAAAATCTCAAAATCCTTCAGGATTGTGAGAAAAACAATTCATTATATTACTTCTTGGTGAAGGTTTTATTTTATTTTATTTTTGTTATTTATCAACAGGTAAGGTACATTAAAGAGGTTTCCTGGATTAGGGATGTAGCTCAGTGGTAGAGTGCATGCCTAGCAGACTTAAAGTAGATAAATTTGGTGGAAAAATAAACAATTAAAAAAATTTGGTATAGAAAAAAAAGTCACTTTAGCAAGACATTTTAAAAATATTCATAATCCCCTGTTTGTGTGACAAAGATTACAGTTAATATAGAAAAATAAGAAGGAGGAAGAGAATAAGAAGAAAAAAAATAAATTTGATTAGGAATAAGACTTATTGAATTTTTCCCCATATATCCAGAACCATAATATAGAATGACATTTTGATTGTGCTTTTCTCTTTGCTCATTGCATCCTAAATTCTTTGCTTCAAGTATTGAGTAATTGTTTCAGAAAAAAAATGACAAGAGGAATGATTATTGTGTACCCATGAAATACGAGCACCAGAAGCTTCAAGTTAAGTGATAATTGAGCTCTGAGCAATGCAGATTTAAGAAGCATGTGAACTGAGAGCAAATTCTTGTTTAAAAATTATTGAAATTAAAAAACATGCCACTCTAAAAAAATAATCCATAACAGAAACCTGGCATGATTGAAAAAAAATGGAGAAAATGTCAAGCTTTGAAAAACATTTGCATGGACCTGAAAGCACCTTATAATCTTGCCCCTCTTTATTTCCAATCTAAGATTTATTATTATTATATTGACTGGGAAAGTTTTAAAAACAATAGTCACTATACTTTAATATGTAACTCATACAATTTTTTATTAGCTGCAAATGTGAGTCATTTCATCTGACATTTCCGAAAGCCACATATTGCCTTATATTTATTTGTTTTTCATTCATTAGACTGATCTTCAAATAGTCAGTGTTGACGTTAGTGCTGGTTGAGCCATTCCCTAAGCTCCTCCTTTTCCTCTTTAATTGATTCTCCTTGACTGGAGACACACCTAGAATAATGAAATGTATTGTTTCCCGAGAATATGGCATAATCCAATTCATGATATTATTCCTATGCTCCTTGATCAGCAGAAGTGACATTAGATAGGTCACTTGAAGAAGCATGGTGACCCCCTGTTGAGCTCTTCCATGGCTGGCAGGAACCCTTCTTCATGTTACATCCTTTGTGGTATCTAGTAAGCCAAATAAAAGTCAACAATGGTTTAGTGAACAGAACTTTCTTTAGACTCATAGTGAATATGAGACAGAAAACAGAACAGTGTAAATATTTACAAATGCAAATATATGTTGGGCCAAAGGAAAGTAAGTGCAAAAATATACCGGACAAAAGAAACAATGAGGGTGGAAATTTGAATTGGAGACAAAAACAGATTAGTAAGAACACCAGTTTTCAATTCCCCTCATAACTTTTCCAGGTGAACTTTCCCTGTTCCTCATCCCCAGAGGACAATTTTCTCTCCTTCTTCATCTATATAAAGTGTAAGATGGAGGAGACCATAGCATAATTTAGACTGAGACACCATGAATACACTGCTGTTCAAAGTAGGAAAAAAAAAAAAAGACATGGTTAAGAAAAAGTTTTTTAACAAGTTAAAAACACTTTTACATCTATGTTGAAAACTATAATGTAAAAAGTGTCTTGGTCTCTCCAGGAATTAGATGATGGTTAGACCAACACTTTCCTATGCTTCCTTCTTGCAGGTTATGTTTACAACATAGCATATGCATGTGTGCTTTTTTCACCAAAAGAGCACATTATTCTACACAATCCATTTAAAAATTGGTGTTGACTCCATTCATGTGTCTTTTGCTTACCTAACAATGTATCTTTCTTTATCATTATGTATCAAGTCTCCTTCATGCATTTTCATAATTTAATGTGCCATTTAAATGATTTAAAACATAAAGGTTATAACAATTATTTGCATATACAACTACAGCATAATGAATCCTACTATAATGTATAATTATAATGCACCAATAAAATTAAAAAAAAACTAGTATTAAATAATGGCTCAATATTTTAGTAAGTGTACAAAGTAAGGTGTTCCATTTTACGAAAGACTATTTAATCATAACTTCATTGATGAAAATTTTTTAGGTTCTTGGTTGTTTTGTGTGCTAGATCATTATTTCTGTATCAATTATACATCAACATATATCTTCAAGTACAATTGTATTGTTTTACATTTTCTCTCTTCGTATTGAAATTGCTCTCACAGCAAACTATTCACACCTTAGAATGCCATCCTGGCTTCTTAAGTCCACTGGAGACTGATAACCTCACTTTGGACCGTACTGTGTAAACTGGTACCCATGCACCTAAAGCACAATAGCTTCAGGCAACAGACAGCCCTGTTGTTCTCACCTTCTGCCTGTGCTGAGGCTGGAAGCATTAGATTAATTAAAAGCTTGTGCATTTTGTACTGGGCCTTTTCAGTTCATCAATTATCCCTGAGAAACAGCAACAAAGGCCAATTTTAGAGACTTCAAAACTTCCTGTAATCATGATTCCTGGCCATGGTTGTAGGGTCAGGAGTTCCCCTGGGATCAAGCCCAGAACATGGCTGGATCTTGAACAGGTTATTAAGGGCCAGAGATGGTTTTAACAGGTTGCTCACCAAAGTATCCTTATGCCACCCAACATTTCATTCAGTCTCTTTAACTGAGAATAAAATATGTTTAGCTCCGTTTTATTAGCTTTCGATCTGCCATAAACTACTGTGGGACCAAACCACAAAGGAAATGTTTATCTTCAAGACTCTAATATACATGAAGATACTGAGCTCCAGGAGTGTATATTCCGTTTAAGGATTGTCCCCTGCAAACACATGCATAAGCACAGCCACATTCAAACAGTCCCCTCCTCACCCTAGTTTTTATTATTCTTGAGGGGTGATCTCTGGGATTATAAAAGCTGTTTTCCCCCCTTCTACCCTGAAATTCATGCAAAGAGCAAAGCTGGATCTTCTTCATCCTCATTGTTACGGCCTCAAATGAAGGTCTTGTCACCAGACGGGGGCGGGAAGGCACTGGAGCGCAGCAGCACTGAGAGCATCTGAATTCCCCCCTCTATGACTGATTGGTAAAGAACTGGGAAGCAGCGACCGGCCCCCTGCAGCTCGATTAGCCATTGGCTGGAAAGAGGTGGCAATCAGGGCGGGCCAAGGCTGATGCGCTCGCTTCAGCTCGATGCTGCCACCGCGGTCCGGTTGCGCTGTCGCCGCTGCAGCCGCTGCCTGGGTTCCTCCCGCCGTCTCTGCCTGGAGGCTGTCTCTTGGGCTCCGGGCGCAGACACGATGGTGAGTACTTTCAGCCAGGTCAGGTAGGAACCTCGCGCTTTGTCGGAGGCTCTCTGGCTGTCTAGGGAACCGGCCCGCTGCTGGAGCGTGATGCGGGTCGGGAGGAGCTCACCACCCGCCGCGCCGCGGGGGAAGCCTCCGTTTGCCCGCATTCCAGCGGGGAGACGGGAATGCCGGGGGTAGTTTCGGGAGCGATCGGTGCCTCTGCTTCCCGAGCCGGTCCTCTGAGCGGCGCCCCAGCTTCCCGAGCTCTGGAAAGGAAGGTGCGGCCGAGGTGCGGGTGGTTCCCGGCTCCCGCAGGGCCCGCGAGTGGGGAAGGCTGAGCGCCCGAGAGAGGGAGGCTCCGGGTGCCTTTCGCATTCTGTGCCGGGTCTTCAGCTTGTCTCCCGAGTTGACAGGTGAGTGGGGGTGAGAAGATGGCGTGGGGAAAGGGCGGGTGGTAAAGGGGAGAATCTGCCCCTGATGGGGGGGAGGGGAGTTGCCAGCGACGATCCACCTCCGTTGGTATAATAGGGCACCCCTAATAGAGGGTAGAGGGCTGGGTAAAAGGTTAAAGGGCGCAGTGGACGCAGATGCAGCGGCCTGGCTCCCAAGCTCCTTCCACCTACAGCCCGCGGGCCCCTGACACTCCGGTTTCTCCCTACAGTACGGATTTGTGAATCATGCCCTGGAACTGCTGGTGATCCGCAATTATGGCCCCGAAGTGTGGGAAGACATCAAGTAAGTGACCGGCTTTTCTATCAGGGATCGCGCGTTGGAGCCCTGCGTGGGGGATCCTCTTGAGAGGCCCCTAGCATTGTCCCCCGCACTTAACGACTTCTTTGCCTGCCTCCTGGAGGGGTGGCGGGTGCGCATCCTCGGAGCTGTCTCCACCCGCCCTTAAGCTCCTCTCCTGGCTGCAGCTGCGCTCCCACGCCCCCAACTGGGACCCGGAGAGGAGGGGTGGCCAGGGCGGGGCTGGGAGGACTAGAGCCACCGAAAGGAGCTCCTTGGGGTCAATGCGGCCTCCAGACCCAGCCAGAGCGTGGGAACACTGTAAGACAGCCTATGGCTCCCAGGCCCAGCAGGCTGGTCAGCTCCCACGCAGAGAGGGGGCCCAAGGGACTGCACAGGCCTCTCTTCGAGGCAAATGTTACCAGAGGCCTTAAAAATAAACGGAAGACCTGAGCTCCTTTATGATTTACACATGGCGTAGACACATAAAATTAAGAGGTTTTTTTTTTTTGTATGCTAAAATGCACTCAATTTCTTGAGCAAGTGCATCAAATGTACTTATTCCTCTGAAATAATGTGTAATTGGAATACTTTCTTTTTAATTTCCCCACAATTCCCTTGGGACCTAATTTATTTGTGTTTTGTGATGAAGCTTGACAGTTCTGGGTGGGCATCCTGTTTTCAATCTAGAGCCTGGAGCCCAGGACTGAGGATATGAACTGAAATATCACACACCTGTGATTCTGAACCTGTTATAATGATGAGTCATCATCTCAGACCCTGAATCATTTCAGTCTACCAAAGTTACCTGTCTCTCCCACACTTAAGAAATTTGCATCTAGTCGTATAACTGATCACCACCAACTAGCTGTACCAAAGCATATTGTAGATTATAATCTTAGAGTATTAATCAGCCTAACACATTCTAATGGTGGTGGAGAGAAAGGTTACCTCTGTAAGTAGATAAAAACATTTTTATATACTCTGATTTCCCTTAGTCACTGAATTTATTTTGTTATCTCATGTAGGTAACAGCTCCTTGCTATTGTTTGGTAAGCACATTGTGAATATTATCAATCATTTCTAACAGGTCTTATTAAGCAATGATAGGATAGTGTCTTCTTAGAATTATATACTTCCATGGAAATGACAGAGGTTATAAATTCATCCCTAGAATGCAATATCTTTCCCTGGATCTGCAATCATTAAGCACTTTTGCTTATTTCATGCGTCATTTACATTACTCACAGAATGCATCTATATATTACAAAAAAGATGTTGAGATTTGGCTAGTATAAATCAAACAATAATCTAGGCCCTAAGGCTTACTTTGAGACTTTGATTTTCTTTCCACCTTTTAAATATATTTATACGTTTACAGTGGTTGGTAGACAGTTATAGAACAGCAAACACACAGAACAAGGTTTTAAACAGTGTAATTTAAATACAGGATTATTTGTAAGCTACTTTCTAGGTAAATTTATAAAAGCAACTTACATATAATGTTTTCTCATGTGTAAAACAGAAATTTCCAGATTTTCTGGTGGCTATACTATGACAATGAATGTTTATAATTTCAAGAGCATAATAAAAGATGACTATGATGATTAAACAGTATATACAGAATTTAACCACATTTAGAATGTATGTCCTATCTATTACCATCATCAGTTCAGATAACTGGTAAATATAGAGATGAAAACTTATACTTCCAAAACTTTTAAAAAATTTAAATGATCAAAACAATTATCAATATTGATCACATTTCAGAGGGGATGAAAATCTAAAAACAAACAAATTTCATTGATGAGAATTTTCAAATTATGATAAGAATAATAAGTTATGTGCAACTTTAAAAAACTATTTATTAATTTTTATTTATTCATTTATTTTCAACACTGGGGATTGAACCCAGGGACATTCTATTGCTGCTCCACCTCCTCAGCTCTTTTTAGTTTTTATTTTGTGACAAGCGACAAGTGGTAATAACAGTCATCAAAACAACATTGTTTTTGTAAAAATGAAACAGGTCATAGGGTATTATTTTTTTTCATATAAAATACCTTAAAGGATTATTTTCCAGCAAGGAGAATACTGTTGGTTGAACTAGTATGGGCAATCCAGACATTAATTTTCATTCTCTTTCCCCTTCTCTTCTTCCTCCTCTCCTCCTCCTTTTTCTGAAGCATTCTTTTGGTGGATCCTAGCATGTATTAGGGGATGCAGTTTAATATCAATGCCAGTGACCCTGGTTTAGCTCTGCGCTGAGGGAATTGGTCTCCTACCCAGTTCCCCTGAGGGATTGTTAAATGCCCACTGGAAGATTATTTGCTTACCTCAGCAGAAATTTTCACTGCCTGGGGAGAGAGGAGGAGAAATTAGAGGAGTATAATTGAAAAATGCTGCTAAAATGATTCTGATCCTTCCTCCCTATTCCACCTTCCACTCCAAGGAAAATCATGGCATTTATTGGTTGAAGATACTTTCAGCTTGAACTTTTTTTAAGGAGAAATGTAATATGTAAGAAAACATTTTTCTTTGTCTCAATAAGTAACAAACTGCTCTATCTTCTTCTTTGGCCCGTGAAAAACTAAGTAGATGTTCAAATATTTTATACAATAGTTTTTTTTCGTTTTAGTAGGAAATGGCCATCCATCTTCATGAGAAAGGATGCCAAACATTTAATGACAAATAAAACCCTAAGTAACAGATTCCAGACAGAAAATTCTTAGTGGATAAAACCAAAAATGCTTCATTGTAAACTCAGCATCCACTTTACTCTTACCAACAGTATAACCATTTCACAGGGGCATTAAATTCCCCTTTTTAGGAAAATGAAAAATTGTCCAAACCAAAGGCCAGCAAACTTTGTCTTGAAGGACAACATACTAAATGTCTTAGGTCTATGGACCAAATAAAAATTGAAGACATTGTGTAGAATCTACAAAATATTAAAATATAACTCTTTAAAGGTGTAACAACCATTCTTACGTCCTGGACCAAAAAAGAAAAATGCACTGGGCCAGGCTCAACCCACTGGCTACAGATTGCTTACCTCTGATCTACACATTAAATAGCACGAAAAAACAAAAGAGACCTTTAAATCTACTTCAAATCCTGTTTTGTTGATATCCATTTTTCCTATGGTCCTTTTAAGAGGCCATGCTTCCTAAATAAGGAGAAAAATCAATGATTAATCTAGAAAACACATAAAGTCGGGATTTATTTATATTAAAAGTGCATCTAAATACTTGTTTTAACCATCTATCTAAACCTTGCATCAGCACTGGATAAACTAATTATTTCATTGAGTTCAATTTTAGATTTTTCTAACTTCACTGGAACATATGGATTTTAAGGATGGTTTCAAAAAATTAAAAAACCTATGATGATTAAAAATCTATTAAAAAACAAATAACACGTTCTACAGATTTAGCTTAGTGGTAAAGCACATGCTTAGACACACAAGACCCTGATTTCAATCCCCCAAACTGCACAAAATTTTAATAAGAAATAGCACCTTTCTAAAACTGATAATCATTTACCTAGAATTGAGCAGGCTACTGAATATCTTTTTAACTATGAAGTGCTACACAAAGTATTGATAAGCCTTACTCTGTTTTACTAAAAGATCTGAGATAAACAGTTGGATCAAGATTTTGATATGAGGAAAATAAGTTTGATAATAATTTAATGACATTGCTATTTGACAAATATTGTAGTTAATTCCTCTAGAGGGTTGTCAATTATTTTCCCTTCTGTTAAGAATACATAATTGTTTCGTATGGTTTTATCTGATTTCCTTATAGCAGGGCCTAATACTTTTTCATGCATTGATTCATTTTCTCTTTCATATATTGTTAAGCTTATCTTTAGTGAGCATAGTTTAGTGTTTCAAGCACTGAGGATAGAAAAGCAAATGATGTAATCCATTGCTTTCAGAGAGTCTAGAGATATCAGGATATTTTTGGTCTTTTTCTCCCTCTACTTTTCCTGTCTGAAACTCAAATATGGAAACATTTTACATGTTAGACAACATATACTGATATTCCAGTGTTTAAATTAACATTTCCAGTTGAATTTGTTAATCATGAATTCAACATTGCGGTTCAAATAAACAAACATTTTGTTATAAAATGATTATGTGGTTCTCAAGTTGCTTACACTTTCTCAGTCTCAACTTCAAAAGGAAAAAAAAATATATATATATGTATATATATAATAGGGTTGTTGTAATAATAATGTCTGCAAAATGCTTAGTGCAATTTTTATATAGCAGCTTAATTAATGGTAGCTTTTTAATCACTTTATTGTAAAATCAGTGCTTTTCAATATTACTTTTCCCCAGCTCATCTGAAAGATATGAAATTTCCTTTTAATAGTAGCAACCTGGAGTGGTTGGGGATTTAACTTGGTGGCAGAGTGCTTGCCTAGTATGATCAAGGCCCTGGGTTTAATCCCCAGAACGATTTTAAAAATATCTAAGCATGTATCTATGTATCTATCTGTCTACACACACACACACACACACACACACACACACACACACACACATGCCTGTTGCAGTCTACAAACTATATATTCATCTAAATGTTTCCATATCACTCTAGGATAAGTGGTAACTACAATGTGTGTTTATTTATTTATTTGTTTGTCTGTTCTCCCTCTCTTATCCATTTCCTGTAACTGGTACCAGAAACTTTGAATCTGAAGTGCCTCTTAGACACCTCTGTTCTTTACTTCTGGTTCATATTACCTTCCCTTGCATTCCTCAAAAAGTCCTTCTTTAGCTCTTCTCAGTCTGTTTAGTTCTCTTTCTATACATCCTGTGGATTATGGAAAAAATATTATTTGCATTATTCTGTTTTCCAGCTGAAGTTCTACTTTGGAGTCAATCTCATGTTATACTCTTCAAACCACTTCCATGCTCCTAGTGCTTATTTATTGTCAGAAAACACCATGTATGCTCTAGTGTTCATTTTATTGAGACAAATTCAAACATTATGGTTCAAAGAAGCCCATGCTTTGCTATGAACTAGTTACAATCCTTTGTATTTGTCTATCCAAGTATGTCATCATGTTTTGCCATGCTTTGATTAGATTTTCATATTTATGAAGACATGAGTTAAGTTATACCTCTTCATATCTGTTCTCAAGTAGGAATAAACCTATGTATATTTTCAAATGTTAATTGTTCTTTATATTATAAAGCTATTTAAAATGTCCAAAATCCTTTCTTCTCTACCATTTCAGTTTGAGTGTTACAATATCTATTTGAACTGTGAAAGACTTCCTAACAGACAGAAAAATAGGAAAACCAGGTCCTTGTTAGGATCAGGATTTTTTTTCTGAAGAAACTTACTTATGTCTGGAGCAATTTTTGGGAACTAGATGTCTAAATATAAACCATTTCATATTGCCAGTGAGCTCTTTGCATGAGGCTCTCCCAGAACATGGACTATGTTGGGGAGCAACGTGGCCCTTGGTGATAAGGCTAGTCAGAACTTTATCTCAAGTGCTTTGATTTGTTTTGCATCTTTATTTTTTTATGATTTGAAGAATCCATATAAAATATTTATTTTCTTTGTATTCTGCAATTTTTGGAAATTAAAAGAAAATCATAGAACTATAGTGTTTAATTTAGTGTGTCAGAAAAGGAACTCCACACATTACAATGAGCACCAGAAGAAAAAATGAGATCTATGTTTTCCTTCTTTATATATCCAGTTATGGTGATGGCAAACATTAAGTAGAGATGGCTGCTGTTTACAAGAACAATGTCCTTTCTACCGTCTTCCTTTTCTCCAGAATAAGGGACTCTGGCAAATGTTTCTCTTTAATGTGTTGGACAGCAGTAGTTATGGGTTGATACTGTGCAGTCTCACAGACCCAATAGGAAAACACACATAAGTAAATGAACACCATAAAGAAACCTCAACTGGCCTAATTCACATGGTGACAACTCAGAAGACAACAATACCTGGAGCTTTTGCATTTGCTTCTTTGTCTCCTTGTCTAGTGAAGAGGAAACAGGAAGGAAAATGGTGTCTTTGTTGTTTGTGTCTAGCAAAATGTAGCACCTCTTTCTATATGAACTATATCAAAAGATATTGAGGTCAAAGAGATTTCTAGACGAGGTTAAACATTCTGAAGTTTTTGATATTTTGATATTTTGAGACTATTTCATTGGTCATTATTACAAATTCTGATCTACTTGCCATTCATGCTGAATCATTAAATATTGAATTGTTGAAATCCTTACTAGTCCATCTTCAAATTACCTAATCATGGCTACCTCTCAGTCTATATGTCACATTTACTCTTAGCACTCCTGCCCATGTTCAGTTCCTCAAACATTCTGAATTTTTAGATGTGTCCCAGTAACATCTGCACTTGGAATGGGCTTCTTTTCTTCACTCTCTTTACCTCCTCCTGTAAAAATATATAGGTATCAGCTTTGAATGGTCACAACAAATGTTACTTGGTAAAGGAACATCTCATATTCAAAATTGTAGTTTCCCTTCATAGTATATGTAAGACTTTATAATTATGTCTGTCTATCCTCCTTAACTACCCCTAGGAGAAAGGTCAATAAAATGTTATGTGTTTCTTTTTTTCAATACTTTTACCAGCCACTCTCTGTAAATATAATATGTATAAATTCTTACATATGAATTACCTTTTACATTCTTCATTTCCAGAGAACACAGAACACACATTTGTCACAGATGTTTTTCTGCAACCGAAATTTATAATGTTGGAATAATAACATCTTAACCCTATTTCAATATTCTATTGAAATAGACATTTTCCACCCACCTTTATCGATATAATTGACAAATTAAAATTGTGTGTGTTTAGTGTATACAACTTGATGATTTGATTGTACATACTGAGGAATAATCACTATAGACAAACTAACATACCCCTCACCTCTTATGGTTATTCCTTTATAGTAATAAGAACACTTAAGATCCACCCTTTTAGCAAATTGCAAATATGCATTATAATGTTAACTAGTATCACTTTACAAAATAGATCATTCTTATATCAGTAAAAGCAAAATATATGCTAATTAATGATAACATATCCATTTGGAAGGGTGGGAGTTCTTTATGTTGTCTTATGGACATTTTGGAAGGTTTACTAATGCTGTTGTTGGATTTTCCAAATTCCTATGAGAAAAGGCAGTTACTGAATTGAATTCAGGACATGACAGAATCCTTTAGCATGCATCTCAAAGGCAGGTATGTGTGATGCTGCTTCAAGTCAATGTCATAGACAGTAGATAAATGTCTGTACTACTGAAATTAAATTTGAAAACCAGATGGGAATGCTCAGAGTTTCATTCTGTTTTGAATGTAATATCTCACTTATATTAGACTGTTACCATATGGATCTGCAGTCACAGTCCTAAGTGCTTCATCCTCATTTCACTTAATCTTCATCCCACCGTAGAAAGCAGATGCACTCATTATTCTCATTTTATAAATAGGAGAATTGATACTGTGAAACCTTAGCAAAAACTGCTTTAAGCCATGGAGCTCTACTGATCAGATCAGGGATTTGGATATAGGTGGGCTTGTGACCATCTACTATGTGCTTTCTCCCAATGAGCAGGACCTGCAACCTTCTTGTTCCCAAAGCCAATCAATTTAGGAAGGATATGGGTGATGTACATGTGTGTTAGTACTGCCTGCTTTTGCTTTTTCTGGAATGTTCTGGCACTTGCACAGATTATTTTAATTATAATATTTTTAAAGGCAGTTTTATTTTATCAACCATCACAGGCACTCAAGGAAATTTCAACCTCCAAACTTTTGAGGAAGTTATTTATTTATTTATTTATTTATTTAGAGAAGAACTATGAATTGATGCACTCCCAGGGTTAAGAATGAAGTTGTATGTTTTAAAAAATGAGGAAGTTGCTATTCAGGGTCTCCAATGCCAGACTAGTCACAGGAAAAAAAAAAAAAAACCTTAAGATATGAGTGTCCCTCATGAAAGTGTAGAAGGATGAACACAAGACTCACAGGGATTGACCTCTAGTGATAGATCTTGAAGCTATTCATGGATTTGAAGGGCACTTCTCCCCCTGGGCAGCCTCCTTGAGCTAAATTCTCTCTTTGGGAGTTCAGACTTATTAGAAACAGTAATAATACAGAGGATACTCATGCATCCCAGGCAGTTAGAAAACAAGAAATATAAAATTTTTAATTTTTAGATGCAAGGTACAGTTATTATCTGTGGTTTATAATGGGACATTTTAATTTTAATAATGATTGGACACCACACAATATTATGGTATCCTAGCTCTTTCCAGTGAACCATCCAAGGAACTATTATCCAGACTTCTGTGTATTGTCTTTTAATACCACTCAGCTCCAATAATGCTTACAGGATCAGCATTCCTTGGAACTGTCCAAGACAAGAACTTACTCATTTGAGACTCTGTTTTCTAACACCTATATTTAGGGTTTCCAATTGCAGAACACCTGTTTTCATACCTCCACAATAATTTCTTTATCTCAAGATGAGCAATCCTTGAAGTGTGCTTGTTGGAAAAAGTAGAGAGTAGCAGGAACTCAGTGTCAGGATATGGATTCAGTTTGTTTTTAGGTTCACATATGGTAATTAAGGAATATCTCCTTAAGTACAGATTTATGAGAAATGTTGCTTGGACATTTTTGACAAATTGTATATTTTAAAAAAATGAATATCACAAAATAATGTGAATTTTCAAAATATGCGGTGGACTTTTGCCAGTTATGTTTGATTGCTTGTAAGGTGTTTGGAAACATGTGGGGAAATATATTTATTTCGTTTCCTCATTTTAAAACATGCACACATAGGGGCTGGGGATGTGGCTCAAGCGGTAGCACGCTCGCCTGGCATGCGTGCGGCCCGGGTTCGATCCTCAGCACCACATACCAACAAAGATGTTGTGTCTGCCGAGAACTAAAAAATAAATATTAAAAATTCTCTCTCTCTCTCTCTCTCTCTCCTCTCTCACTCTCTCTTTTAAAAAAATAAATAAATAAAACATGCACACATTTATTTAGCACAAGATTGTTTCACACATTTGGGTTAGATACCAGTTGTCAATTAAAATCCAAAAATCCCAATCCAAAAACACCACCTTTTTTGGGGGAAAGGTAATAAGAAAAAACAAAATATTGGTTTAAGTTCCAATAGTCTCTAACAGTGTAGGAAATTAATTTCTTTTTTATATACTTATTTTTTTATTAGTTGTTCAAGACAATACAATGATCTTGACATATCATACATTTGATTAAAATAAGGTATGAATTCTCATTTTTCCACGTGTACAGATTGCAGGATTACATTGGTTATTCATCCATGTGTATACATACAGCAATCCTAGTGTCAGTTGTATTCTGCTGCTCTCCCTATCCCCCCTCCCCTCCCTCCCCTCCCATCCCTATTGTCTACCCATACTACTGTGACACTTATCTCTACTGGGAAAATTATTCATTTAAAAATACTTCATTTTTAAGTAGTTATTGAGTAATCGTAGCTATAATGCATAGAATTTGGTTATCATTTGGTCATGATTTTAAGATAGGGGAGATAGAGCTTGGTTTGGCAAGTTTAGTTCATAAATTGTATCATTTAATCAACAAAGTAAATGTTTGGTTAAGTTATTCTGATGCTGGATGAGAATTAATAAGATTTTTATCTTCATTCCTCTCCTCTTATCCTTTCTTCCTCTTCCTTCATCTTTTTCTTCAGTACTATGATGGTCACCTGTTAGATGTTGATTTAGTCAGCTTTTTAATTGAAGTTACCAAAAGACCTGAGAAGAACAATTAGAGGAGGAAAACTTTATTTTGGAGCCCACAGTTTCAGAGGTCTCAATCCATAGAAGGCCAGCTGTATTCCTCAGGTCTCAAGATAAGGGAGAAATCATGGCAGAAGAGTAGGGTGGAAGAACATGGCTTGGGGCATTGCACCAAGAAGGGGAGGGAGAGAGGGAGGGAGGGAGAGAGGGAGGGAGGAAGGGAAGGGGAGGGAGGGAGGGAGGGAGAGGGAGAGAGAGAGAGAGAGAGAGAGAGAGAGAGAGAGAGAGAGATGCACACACTCTACTCACTAGATATAAAATATATACCCCACACCTCTAATGATCTACGTTGTCCAGCCACACCCTACCTGCCTTCAGTTACTACCCAGTTAATCCTATCAGGGATTAATTCACTGATTGAGTTAAGACTTTCATAACCCAATCATTTCACCTCTAAGCCTGCTTGCATTGTCTCACACATGAACTTTTAGGGGACACTTAACATTCAAACCATAACAGACATATTGGGCACCTTGTGAGAAGCACTATTCTAAGCTCTTTACATAGATTGAAATTGTCAGCTGACCCAATGAATGGAGGTAAATAGTGCTATTTCTTTGTTTTACAGAGGAGAAAATTAAACACCAAGGGGCAAACTGTCCAGATTCAGTGTGACTGCATATGGGGTTAGTTTAGTTACTTATTTGGAGTGTGACTTATGGGTGAAACCAAGTGAGTTTCTCTATCTAGGTTTACTTGTGAACCAAAGAAAATGCCCTTTTCACCTCATCCTAGACCACTTTAAAATCAAACTTTAGGCCACATTAAAAATAAACCTTCTCTCAATATTTGTAAATGTTTGTTGACTGCTTTCCTGGAGTTATGCACTGAGTAGAAGAATTTGATGCTTACCCCAAGCAGAGTCATTGGGTACATAAGGTAAAGATAACAGAAAGCCCTGAAAATCATACTGTTTGAACACAGTAGAAACTGTTCATTTGGGGTTACTCAAGAGACTTAAATAGTAATCATCATCATCATCATCATCAAAAACATCAAAATACAAGAAATGACTACATATGAAGATAGCACTTCTGTTGGTAGTTATGTGATAGATGAAAAGGTGTATAATGCACTTTAATCCCATTTACCTTTGCCTATTACATATTACCTAGGATATTTTTGTCACCTAACAACTGAAACATAAAAGCACATCCAAAATCTTTCATTAGCGAGAACATTTTAATCAAGGTTCTCAGAGAAACCATGGTTTTCCTCACGTGTATACTAAGTGTAGTTTAAATGACGAAGAAATTACATAATTTCTTTGTGTAATGCAATGATTTAAACAAAGTCTAAATATGTGTAGTAAAACCCCTCTAGGGGAAAAAAAAAAAAAAAGGAAGGAAGGAAGGGTGACCTGATATTCCCACAGGTTTCTAAGAGAAATGTAATGAAAGAGCTCTAAGTAATTTTGAAGAACTCAGTAGAATTTGGTGTGAAATTAGTAAGAGAAGGTGATTATTTCTTGCCATTATACTACTGTTCACTAGGAAACATGTTTGGGTGGGCCATTTCAGAAGCTAAAGCTTGAAAGATAAAGGTCTTTGATAAAAAGACAGACAGAAAGAAATGCACTGACTTGTGGTTAGGGGATTTCTGGGGAAATGGCTGTTACATTTTATGCACAGGTTCTGCGTGTTCTGCTTGTATCTTAAGGCTTGTTACGGAGTTATGTGTGTTTCAGAGAAACTGTGTTTATTATAGAAATTGGTGACTTTTATTTCTTTGGGTTGGAAGAAAGAGAATGGAGCATGGTGAAAACTTGAATTAATTAATTAATTTTATCATATGTTAAATTAGCATTCACTTATATTTTATCAGCATGGACTAAATCAGGGGCTCCAAAACTATAATTTGTAGACTAGTGTTGTTTCATAATAAAATGTTTAATGGCAAAATGACAAAAATAAGAATCAGGATATTTATGACCTTTAAACTGGAAATTCCATTTCTAGGATTTTATTTTTATGTAGAAATACAGTTAACGACAAAATGGTCAGCAAAGCATTGTTCATACATATGGAAAAAAATAAAAGCCATCTAATTTTTTACCAAGACTGCAATATGCCTATATACAATGCAATTTTATTCAGTCATGGCACAAAAATATATTTATTAATATGAAAATATATCCATCAAATAGTAAGTTAAGAAAGGAAATTTAAAAGCAGTTATATATATATAATATATATATATATATATATATATATATATATATGATATTGAAGCATGAGTAATTTAAATATAATATTAGCAGTGGTTATCTCAGGATAGGAGAGGATTGTTTTTCTTTTTAGTTTTTCCTTTCCTGTACTTTATTTATTTTTACAATTAGAAATTAGAAATGCATTAATATACAATAGCATTTCTCAAAGGATAAATTGGTGCTTGTACATTCTCTATTCATGAGTTTTGGATATCTACTGAAGTTTGATATAAAAGAGTCAAGTCTTTGAATAGCTCTGTCCCTTTAATATAATAGCTACCTATGTTTGGAGGAAAGGAGAAGATCACATTTTACATATAGCTCTACACTGAATATGCAGGCAAAGGAAGCATTGTAGTTATTAGTAATGTGCATTAATGCTTCAACTACTTAGAACATAATTTTGCACATGTTCTTTTTACAGTTGTGGAAAGTGAGCTATATATTTGTTCCCACTTTAGAAAACAAAGGTTAATGCTCATACTTATGTATATTGTTTCTTCAAATTTATTTAGCTAGTAAATTCTGGATTCTGAAATTCAGAACACCATACTTCACCATGCTTACCAAAATCATTTTGTTGTTATTTTTACAGTTCTGAAGATAGAACCTAGAACCTCACACATGATAGACAAGCACTTTACCACTTAGCTGCCTCTACAGTCCATTATTCCCTCCCTTCCCCTCTTCTCTCTCTCTCTTTCCCCCCTCTACCCCTCCCCCTCTCTCCTCCCCCTCTCCCCCCTCCCCTCTTTCCTGCCCCCTCTCCCCCCTCCCCTTGTTCCCCATCCCCCTCTCTCCCTCTCTCCCTCTCTCTCACCTTATCATCTTATTTTTTTTTTTTAAATAAGAAAGAAAAGAAGGAATGCTTTGACTCATGGTTAAGGGATTTCTGGGGAAATGGGTATTCCTCCATTTTATATAAAAGAACTGTGTTTTCTACTTGGATCTCGTTCTAAACTCAAGGCTTATTACGGATTGGGGTGTGTTTCAAAGAAATTGAATGCATGTCTGTGGCCAGGAAATGATATGCTTTGAAGAACATTGGGTGTTCTCAGGAATATCTCCAAGCTAAAGGTGGCATAGGCTGTACTGCCATTTTAAACTTTCTCTTGAGATGCATCTGCAATGAGGAAGCTTCAGAGGAGAGAAAGTGATTTGTCCTGCCTTGAATTTCCCCTGGTACGGTGTCTAGCTTTCCTTGTATTCTCCTGGCAACAGACAGTGACTTGGATCTGTTGGATTAAGAGTCAGAGATTGATATCCAAGTTCCGTGTATTTTTATGAATTTAACACTGGAAAAGATATATGGGAGCTTGTCAGCTCCTTTCTCCACCTCACAGTGTTGTGAAGGATGGCTTCCCCCTCTCATTTGGACATTTGTTTGAGAAAAGTAATCCAAATATCAAAATAAATGTATTTATAGAATTGTGATGACTATTAAAAATGATAACTATAATTTTCTTCCACTAATACTGTGTACATTTCGAGCTACTGTGTTTAATAAGCAAAGGATATATTTGAGGATTTTATCAGTCCACTTGGCATCTCAAACTTAATATGTTGACAACATAACTCTTGATCTTAACCACCAGTCTACCTCCAGTAGTCTCTCTCAAGTCAGCTACTGATGACAACATCCTTCTAGTTGCTCAGTCCAAAAACCTTGGTATCATCCCTTAGACTTCTCCCTCTCACACTCTGCATCCAGTCCATCAGCAAATCCTGTGGAACAAGCATGGAGATTTGAACCACTGCCCATCCACTCCCCTGCTCCCACCCTGAAGTCTTTCTTACCTGAATGTTTGCAGTAGCCTTCTAACTGGCCTGCTCAATGTGTCCTACAAGCTTCTGTTCCATCCTCAATGCAGCAGCTAGCCTCATTCATTGAACCTATGTCAGTTCTTTAGCCTCTCACATAGCAAGGGCCAGAACCTCTTCATCTCTTTCAAGTTATGTTTGTCACCCCAATGACCAACTGGATCCAAATATGGTGGCCTGTTGTGACCTCCCTGACCCATTCTCTTGGTCCTCTGCTCTGTTCCATCTACACTGGCATCTGTAATTCCTGAGGATGCTCCCCAGTCCTTGGCACTTACCATTCCCTCTGCCCTGACCACAGTTCCCCCAGATGGCTCATGATCACTTAGACTTCACTAATTCTCTAGCTTTAGCAAGGCCTTGCCACTGTGCTTGAACATCCATTCCTCTACTCTGCTTTATTTTCCCCTGTATTTTCATTTTCTATATTACATATTAGCTTTATGCCTTGTCTATCTCCTTTACTAGAATATATGTATTCTAAGGGATTGGGGATTTTTGTCAATTTCACTGAAGATTTTATCCCTGTTGTCTAGAACAATATTAAGCACATACAGGGACACAATGCAGGTTTGATGAATCTTTATTAAACCAAAAGTTGCTTCTTGATTATGTTCAGTGTCAAGCATTATATTGGGCATTAGAGTACTATATAAATGTTTTATTCATTTTTTACTGGTGCTTTATAATTACATGTATTAGAGTACCATTTAAATGTCAATTGTATGAAAACATAGTTAAAATATTTTAATTTGGGAAAAGGGATGTGACAATTTCTCTTTATAACTAAACTTTTAGATATAATATCTTGATTTAAATAAATTTAAATAAAACAAATCCTATTTCAGATATAAAACCATTGCTTATAGAATGACTATGGTAGCTACTTTGTTATTTCAACTTCTCCCCCACATTGCTCACTCATTTTTGTTTTCCAGAAAAGAGGCACAGTTAGATGAAGAAGGACAATTTCTTGTCAGAATAATATATGATGATTCCAAAACTTATGATTTGGTTGCTGCTGCAAGCAAAGTTCTCAGTAAGTTGAATGCAATTTTTTTTTCTTTGGTTCAGATACACATAGAAGCCCAAGGGAATGTATGTTTCAGTATCACAACCCTGATGGGGAGCCCATTCGTATGTAATGATAGGGTCAGGCTATCATAATTTTAATTATGATGTCATCAATAGCATAATTAACAAGTGTATGCAGAAAATACTATTCCCAAATCTCTTTTTACAATCACAAGTTATGCTAGCTACTGATAAAAGAAAAAGGAAACTGTGACTTATAGGCAAAGACCATTGATATCCATATGTTCTTCAAAGGCAAAGAGTTTCATGGAGAAAGTTACACTCGAGGTAATATCTGTTATTCCCACAGCATAACTTTAGCTGTAGTTTGCATAAAATAGAATAAAGTGTGTAGCTTTGATCAACAGCACATCAGGATTAGAAAAAAAATAGTAAGTGGTTTATAATAAGAAAACTATATAGCCTCATTAGTAATCAAAATTGAAACAAAATATGAAATAACTTAAAATTGAAACTTGGTAGTTATTAAAAAATGTAATATCTATGCAGTCAAGAGTAGCATTAAAGGAGAAAGAAATCACTTCACATTTTTGATCTGATGATAAATCAAGATGACTTTTTAAAATGTTCAATGTCTCTAGCAATCAGAGAAATGCAAATTAAAACTACACTGAGATTTCATTTCAATTCAGTCAGAATGGCAACAATCAGGAATGGAAGTAACAAGTGAGACCTTGTATCTAAGTAAAATACAAAATAGGGCTGGAGATGTGGCTTGGGGGTCAAGTGCCCCTGAGTTCAATCCCTGGTATTAAATAAAAGAAAAAGAATACAAGTAACAATAAATGTTGGTGAGGATATGAGCAAAAAGGTACACTCATACACTGCAGATGGGACTACAAATTAGTTCAACCCCTCTGGAAAGCAGTAAAAATTGGGAATGGAACACCATTTGACCCATTTATCCTACTCCTCAGTATATACCCAAATAATTTAAAATCAGGATACAATAGTGATGCAGTCACATCAACGTTTACACACAATTCACAATTCATAATAGCTAAGCTATGGAATCAATTTAGGTGGCCATCAATAGAGGAATGGATAAAGAAAATATGGTTTATATAAACAATAGACTATTACTCAGCCATAAAGAAGAATGACTTTATTATGTTCACCAGTAAATGTCTGAATCTGGTGACTATCATGCTAAGTGAAATAAGTGAGTCCCCCAAACCAAAGGGTGAATGCTAATACACAACAAGGGGTAGGGGAGAATAGAAGTTTATTGGATTAGACAAAGGGAAGGTATTAGACTGAAGGGAAGGGAGCAGGAAGAGGAAAAGCAAAGACAGTAGAATGAATCTGACATGACTTTCCTCTGTACATATATGAATACACCACAGTGAGTCTCACCACTGTGCATACCCCAAGACTGGGATCCTAATTAGAATAAGATATCCTCTATGTTTATGTAAATATGTCAAAATAGATTCTACTGTCTGTTAATGTATTAATACATATTAAATAATATGTTAATATTGTCTTTTCAGAATGCATTGAATTGTCTTGGCCAGATGTTTTTCTTTTGAACTGTGTTCATTCTGCACAAAAATTATAGCTATTTTAAATCATTTTAATATACCTTTAGCCTCCTTCTTCTCGTTAACAGTATTCTACCTGTAATATATATATGTATGTATTTTGTACCTCTTTCAAACCGTAAAACAGATCTCAATGCTGGTGAAATCCTCCAAATGTTTGGGAAGATGTTTTTTGTCTTTTGTCAAGAATCTGGTTATGATACCATTTTGCGTGTCCTGGGATCTAATGTCAGAGAATTTCTACAGGTAAGCAATTTCATATTCTATCAGTAAAAGTTATGAGTTTGTGTTTCTTAAACAGAGGTTCTAGAATGCTTTTGTTCAGCCATCTGTACAAGAGTCTCATGCTGCTAAAATGGAATCATAGTGGGCTTTCCCACGTTTATTGGGTGGTCTTGAACATATTTTAGCACTTTTACTTCATATTTTTTCTTAATTTCTTGTTGCTGATCATTTCTAGTATGCAAGTCATAAATTAATATTGTTTAAACTTCACAGGGCCTATTATGATCTATTCAACAGCTTCTTAGTTATTATACATGCTAAAGTTTGTAGTTTAAAGTTGTTTTTTTTTTTTATTATTGATTGTTCCAAACATTACAGAGCTCTTGATAAATCATCTTTCATACATTTGACTCTATTGGGTTTTGAACTCCCATTTCTACCCCAAATACAGATAGCAGAATCACATCTGTTACATACTCACATTTTTACATAATGACATATTAGTGACTGTCTTGATCTGCTACCTTTCCTAACAGCTACTATCCCCCCTCCCCTCCCCTCCCACCTTCCCTCTCTGCCTCTTCTGCTGTTGTTCAATTCTCTCCCTTTTTTCCCCCCTCCCCCTTGCCCATCATAACCTCTTATACTTTTGTGTATCATTGAAGGTCTCCTACCATTTGCAAATCCTTTCCCTTCTCTCTCCCTTTCTCTCCCCCCATTTGTCTTTGTTTACAGTTAGTCTTTTCCTCATGCTCTTCCTTCCTGTTTTGTTCTTAGTTGCTCTCTTTATATCAAAGGAGACATTTGGCATTTGTTTTTCAGGGCTTGGCTAGCTTCACTTAGCATAATCTGCTTTAAAGTTTTTGACATATAATATTGTTCTATTTTCATTTTGTAAGATAGTTCCAGTTAGTAGAGTCTAGTTAAACAGTATATCAGTATTTACAAAGTCCTACCTAGAACTTGTCATTTAGGAAAAAGGATCAGGGCTCTTAGGTATCTACCTCCCCCAAAATACTGAGCATACTTGCTGTAGAATTACCTTTTAATAAGTCTATTAGTAAGAGGAAAGTTGGAAACCTTTCAAAGTCAGTGTCGAGTGAAAAAGATAAATAATGTCACCAAAGGCCTTTATCTTATAGTCTTGTTAAAATTTACAAGTTTTTTTTACTAGTAAATTACCCCATTAGATGAAAGTCTATTTCTGGATGGACTGTGCTATTTTAAGCACAGGCCTTTGTGAGACCCTCATCTTGAAATGTGTTAACATAAAAAATTATGTAGTTGTTCGCAAAGAATATTTCTAAGCTGGCTGCTGAGAGCAGCCAGACCTTGCTGGAAAATGATGTCAGTGCACACCCACTGAACTGAAGCCCAGCTTTGAGGGAATGTAAACTACTCTCAGCCCAGCTGCCTTATTGATTTAACAGCCAAAATAAGAACTTTAGTGTTTAATCAAAAATGTCTGTTGTTTACATAGGGACATTTTTCTTATAAACTTAAAACAGCATTAAATCAAGATGGAAACTGGTTTGCAATCTCCTGCTGTGGATTTACTAAACCACCAGTGTCAAAAAAAAAAAAAAAGTTACTGTTTCCAAACAAAGTAGTTGCAGGAAGATATTTAAATTAAAATTATAAAATCAAACAGGCAGCATTTAAATGGGTCATTTTGAATGGATTAAAGTTTGGTACTTTCAAGTATTTGGGGGTTTAAAATATTGAAATACATGTACCATTTTTAATATTTTTGTTGATAATTTTCACTTCATTAGTAAACTTGCAAATTTCAGTTGTTCTCTTAATATTAACATTGTCTCTCAATGATCATAGCAATGCCACAAAGTTTTAATAATTCTATTTTTAACCTCCATTCATTATGACCATCTGCTGATCTTCTTATGGCATTGTGAGAGAGTAAGCAGTTGTTTAGGTGTGTTTCTCTGTGTTCCAGAGCTGCATTGTCCTGTAGGAGAGTCCCCTAGCCACATGCCGCTGCTGAGCTTGGAAACTGGATTTGGCATAAGAGTAAAATATACAGCAGATTTCAAAGACAGTATGAAAGAATATAAATTTACACGCATATAAATATATATAATAAACATATATAGTATCTATATATCTTGTGTATATATATATATATATATATGTACTGGGGTCATATATATACATATATATATATATATATATATATATATATATATATATATGTACTGGGGGTTGAACTCAGTGGTGCACCTCCACTGAACATTATCCTTATCCCTTTTTATTTTTTGCTTTGAGATAGGGTCTCCCTAAGTTGCTGAGGCTGGTCTCAAGCCTGTTATTCTCCTGCCTCACTATCCCAAGTTGAGATCCTCCTGTCTCAGCCTCCCATTTCTGGGATTACAGGCATGTACCACTACACCCAGTTTGTGAATAATTTTATATTAAAATGCAATTAAACAAGATTTTAGATTATACCAAATTTTATTTTACCCCAATGATTAATGAGGAAGCTAGATATTTAGAATACTATAGAGTTTTCATTGATATTACCCACTTTTCATCCATTGTTTTTTCTAGTTCTGAAATGGTATGTCTTCATGACAAATAGATTATGTTAGAGTTCTGATATTTTTAGAAGTAAATATTTTTATTATCATTAGGTTTATTACAGAGAAATTAAATGGAGCTTTTTCTGTATGTGACTATAAATTGAACAATTTTCATGAGGTGTTTTAAGAACCTAGCTCAGATATAAAAATTGGTATTTGCATTAGACACAGTGATAAAACATTCTTTAGTCTGTGAACATCAACCACACACTTCTGATATTTCCATTTGAAGTCCTCACAAAATAATAAAATAGTAACTAAAATCATAACACAAGAGAATATTTGACCATGTTTTAGCTGGGCAATACTCATGCATTCTACCAAAGAGTTAATTCTCTTTGGAGAGTCTAACCTCATCTAGAGATCAAGTGTCTTTCTTGCTTCTTAACAACTGCAATGTCTTCTCCCCTCTATAACCCTAGCGATTCACCTGAGATACAAATCTATCTCATCCCATTTTCCTGCTTAAACCTTGAGTAATTTTTCATTGCTCATTGGAAAAGTCAAACATTTAAGATAATTGAAAGTACTTCCATCCTCTTTCTATTCCTCGTCTTCCTTTCTCTCAGTCTGGCCAAACTTAACCTGTTCTCGAATCCTTATTTTGTTCTCTCTGTCCTCTGAGCTTTGGCACATGCTTTTCCCTCTGCATGGAAGGTTACACTGGTTCCTCTTCATCTAGACAAATCTTCTTTATCCTGAGATCAGATTTCTTCTCCCTGGATGACTTTCCTCCTCTCTCCAATCTCTAAGCTATCCAAGTCAGGGTGATTGGCTTTCTCATGCTTGCATAGCACGCTCTATTTCCCAGCCACAGTTGTTCTCACGCTGCATTATTATTTCCTGTTTGTTGAACTGGAATGTAAACTTCAGGAGACCAAAGACCATGTATAACCTGTTAATGACTATATCTCCACAGATTCAATCTGTGTGTCTAAGGATGAAGGAATATCTTTTAGGGGGGAAAAAAAGGATATTCATTATTTGAGTATATAGTAAGGGAACACTATTAAGCAAACTCACTAATAGTTCAAAATGAATTATTTTATTAAGGACAATCAATTTGGAATGAGACTACAGAGCTTTATCTAGAGATGAAGCATACATTGTGTCATAAAAGGAATGACACAAGGGAGATTACTGTTCAATATAAAATTTTCAAGGTTCATTATTTGTATCTGTTGGTGTTTTAAATATTCATTCTAATATTTCCATTTGAAGTCTTCACAGAATAATAAAATAGTAACTGAAATCATAACACATGAGAATATTTGACCATATTTTAGCTGGGCAATACGGACTCATGCATTCTACCAAAGAGTTAATCCTGAAGGATTTATAGTTTTCTCTTAATATGGCTATTATATTGTAATAATACCTCAGTTCCTTTATGCAAAGTTTATATTGAAAGACAAAAAGTAAAGGTAGTATTTGTGGTTAAGTTCCAGAAAAAATTTTTTTTCACATGTATTTTATGATTTCCTTTGGTTTCTTGGTTGAAACAATGGAAACTAATATATATTTTATCTCTTTGAAAGACTTTGCTTCCAACATCAAATTCATGACCTTGTGTATACAGTCATTCTTGTGCATCTATATTCAATTTTTTAAATTGACTTATTTTACCATTTTCACTTTAAAAATATAGCTAAAACTATAAATGAATACAGTAATAAACTTGAGAAATATTTTAGAGGAAACTTTTTAGATACATTGCTCTAGATACATTAAATAGTTTAGAACTGATTTTACTTACCTTCTGTGAAGTCATTAATTTTGGACCATTGAGCAAAGTAATAATTTTTTTTATTTTTGTTGACAGTAATTATAACATGATATATATATATATAGATAGATAGATAGATAGATAGATAGATATATCCAGATGAGAAAGAAATAATGTTTTTTATTTTGATGTTTGAATTTTATATATTAATTTATATTAAATTTTAAATATTTAATTTTATGTATTCTTTTAAAGGTAAGATCATATTCAACAGGAAATTTTGTCTATTTTTCCATTTTCTTATGCTTAAATAAGCAATGAATTATGTGGTCCCATGCTTTTGCTATATAAATTTCTATTTGAAGCTTCTAGTATGTTGTTTAAAACACTGCAGAGAATATATGGGATTTGAAGTCTCCATAAGAAAGTAGTCATTAAGAAATGTCCACTTTGATGGTATTTCCACTTTAAATCCATGGTTTCAAATGTTTCATTGCATATTGGGAGATTATATTTTTCAAAAATCACTGCAACATTTCTCACCACATCTGCACTTCTACAGTTATGATTTTTGCTATCCCCTATCAAGGGGTGTGATTCCCTTTCCCATCAATCTGAGTTGGCTTTACTTATTGTTTGACCCATGGAATATGACCAAAGTGTCATTTTGAAACTTTCTAGTTTACAGGAGAAGAAATCTTGAGGTTGCCTCCTGGATATTTGGGAAGAGTTGCTCATGGGATGATCCCTGTAGGAACCCAGGCACATGAAATGAGAAGCACAAGCCACATAGACAGGCCATGACCTGGCTGAGCTGAAGCAAATAGCCAGCCATAACTACTAGCCATTTGAGTAATCTGTTTTGAAAAAGTAGCCAGCTACAGCACTCTGATAACCCCAGCCCCACTTTCCAACTGACTCCAAACCAGTGCAAGAACTTTTGTTCTCAGATGTCCCACAGAACCATACAAAACAATAATAAATTGTTGTTTTAGCCAGTAAGTTTTGCAGTGGTTTGATATAAAACAATATATAACTGAAACAGTGTGTGTGTGTGTGTGTGTGTGTGTGTGTGTGCATTTGTACAATGAGCCAACTTCTTTGAATAAGCCATGTTTGCTAGGATAATATATGACCTCTGAGAATGGGACTCCAAACAATCTTAAACAGGATGACCAATTCAATTTCAGTGGTGTTGCTCAAATCCATTGTAGATTCTTTACTTCCCCAAGAATTCTACACAGTTAAGATGAAATTAAAATAAGCGTCAAAGGCTGCCAGGTTAATTATTGAAAATTAAACAGGCAAAATGCAATTTTAGAGGCCAGTCTGGATTTAAATTATGGTCCTGTTTAAATATGCATAAGGGTCTCAACTGAACATTTAAACATTCTTTCATTGTTGGCTGGAGATACTGGGTCCTTAAATGGATCTTGGTTATAGTGACCATTTGACAGTTTCACTGATTCTCTCAGCTAACCAATATTCAAGTTCTTCATTCAGTGCCTCTGTTCAGCCTGCAAAAGGATTTTCTTCATATCCAGTTGGCTCCAAGTTTTGGCTTAGAAAATACAACATTGTGATTTGGCCAGCCCACCAGCAACAATCTGGGATTGATGACTGATCTAATTCTTAAATGTTTGTGCTAAAGGCTATTTTGGGAAATATGAGGATTTTCCTGAACAGCTGTAAAATTCTAATACTTCCCTAAATTATTTATATTTCTTAGAAAAGAATGCATTATTCACTTTATTTTTAACTTTTAAATTTTAAAAGAAACTGTTTTCTTAGCATCCAAATTAGTATCCAAAATGTCAATTTCTACAGTCTGCAATTTTAAAATTGACACAAGAGGATTTAGTTTTCTTTTAAGAGGCTTGTGAAGGAAGAAAAAGAAATAATTTAGAACTAGAAGACATTGGTCTTTGAATATCTTTTGTATACTTTCACAGACCATCAATTAACTGTCAAATGTCATATTATATATGCAGGATCTTTTTAAAACATGGGTTTAAAAGCACAAGAGTAAGTGGAATATCTTACATATGTATAGATCTTTGACTATTTTCATTTTTCTTGAATTGAAATATTTATGTCAAGGGTGGTAATGATAATTATTTTTAATGCAAACCTATTCCAATTTAAATAATTTTAATGATTGGAACAATTTCTTTCAGATAGGGATTTTTACTTTGTTAATTTTTCAGGTAGAAGCCTATTCCTTAAGGAAATATTTCTTTTAAAACTTGCTGGAAAAAACTCAGAAAAGTGTCATTAAAGCATTAACCTCTTACTTGCTTTCATCTTATTCTGTATCCTTTGCAATTTCCTTTATCCAGGATTGGGTTTGCCATTTTATTTAGGTCTTGTTTGTTGAAAATTTTCATCTTCAATTTCCAAAATGACTTCTTTCTTAGAAAACCTAAACAATGATTTTTAAGGTACAGGATTCTCATTTTATTTTTTATTAATTAAATAATTTATTTTAATAAATAGGTATATTTGACAGCAGACATTTTGATTCATTGTACACAATTGCAGCATGACTTTTTATTTCTCTAGTTGTACATGATGTAGCATCGCACCGTATATGCAGTCATACATGTACTAGGGTAATGATGTCCATCTTATTCCCCCATCTTTCCTGCCCCCCTACCTGCTCCTCACCCCAGGATTCTCATTTTAAAAGGTTGGTGCTGGTCCTATTTTTCAGAGGTCTGAGGAATAAAAACAAAGGAAATGTGTTTCATCCTCCTTCAGAGAGAGATAGAAACAGAGAGATTTGTAATTATTGATTTTTAAGTTTCTTTCAGATCTCAACTTCACTAATCTCAATATAGACAATTACCTTTTCCTCATCTGCTAGATTACCATTCTTGAAGACTAAAAAAAAAAAATCTTTTTTTTTTCAAAAATTTCAAGGCAAGGTCTTATTAAATTCATTTTTGTTGATCATTTAGGAATTCTGAATTATATGTAAAGGAAGCAAGAAAATGAAGTAGTGAATTTCTTCATACCATGTAATTATGTCTGAGCTTATTTTGGCAAGCATATTTTAAAAAAAGAAGTTTATACATATTTTGCAATATTCTGAGATCTTTAAAAACATTTAACTTTAATGCATTTATCAAAGAAATAATAAATTGTCTTTTGTTTCCTAAATCGGTGGAGCATACTAAATCTGGAACTCCAGTATAGTTTCCCAGGATACCAGAAACTAATTTTTCTTTTACAAATGATAAATGTCAGGTGACAGGGTGATATGAACTTCCAGGTAGAAGCATTCCTGAGTAGAAAAAAGTACATTCACTTTGGATGTAGAATGAACAGCAAAATGATATCAAAACATTTTGAAATGAAATTGAATTCTCAGACTAACCTTTCATTATCTCAACATAAAATAGGTGCACGGACCTACTCTCTATCCTCTCCTGTCTTCTCTCTCTCACTCTCTTTCTCTCATTTATTTCACAAAAGCAGGAAGAATCAATATAATCATACTTTTCATGTCCTGGAAACCTACCTGTACTGCAGTGTGTGTGTGTGTGTGTGTGTGTGTGTGTGTGTGTGTGTGTGTGTGTGTATGTGTGTGTATTTCTCTTTGGGTTTCATTCATATATGTCTGTGTAATTCATTCATATATATGTATGTGTGTGTATGTGTGTGTATCTTTTGTATTAGACTACACAGCTCTTTTCTTCATGTACTTGCTTTCATGGGTATATTTAGAAATGATACAGATTATCAGTTTTGAGATGAAATTGTTTTTCTTCAGAATACAACGTAACCATACAGGAATATCAGCTTCATTTAGATAGAATATCAAATATAGGAAAGGTTTTCTCTCAGCTATTCTAAGAAACTGTTTTTGTAGCTTTTTGAGACTGCCACAATAATTGTGGTCCTAAAGATGAAGATGGTACATATATTAGCAATATAATAACACTCAAATAAAATAATTTAATTTATAATCATTAATCCTGTTTCTTCAAGTAGGCTGGCTGTGGAAATCACTTTAATTTTGAAAGTAAAACCAAGTAAGGAAAGCTGTAACTAAAGAAGTCCCAGGAGTATTTTTTATGTTAGATACTATCTAAAGAAAATCAATATTACAAAGTGGTGTTAAATCTTTTATGCTCCAGGAAAGCACTTTACTTGTCCATTTAATTAATAGTAAATTCAATAAAACAGCAAATCTCCAGAGAGTTTGTTACCACAGAAAAGCTGGTTACTTAATATGTGAACATTTTCACTCAGTTTTTTTTTTTTTCGGTATTCTATTTGCCTTAAGTGATAAATTGAAGTAGATTTTATTACCAATATTAATGTCTTAATATTATCAGTAACTCTATTTAGATTAAAATGGCTCAACCCATATACATGGTGTAGTACCTATCTTTAGTGACCCATCAAATACCAGGTGTGGGTGATTGTATCCAGTCTCTGACATGCCTGAGCATCAGGGTTACTGCTAACAGAAATGGTACCATTTCTTATATTGGCATTAACTTTGTGTAAAAATGTGCTAATAATACATATTACACAAGATGAAAATAGGTGGGTATGAAAGTGGTATGGGCCTATTGACTTATGAAATAAAGAAAAATTGAAAAAAAATAAATGCTTGCTTGAGTCTTTTTTTTTTCTTTCAAATAAACCATAGCTCTAAGCCTGACTATCTTAGACAAATGCCCTTAATTCAACCACAAACTCAATTTTGATTTAGAAGGAATTTGTGGCACATGAAGCTAAAAGGAAAAACATATTTTGGCGATTTTTTTCTCCTCAGCACATTATCTTTCATGAGATTTTTCCCAGCATCAATATAAGTGAAAAGGATCTCAAGGGTCAGGAAGCACAGCCCTCAAGCTGTCCCTTCTCAGGCAGGGAAGAATCCCCAGGAGAAGAACTTGTCATAGGAGGAACGCCTTGTACCATTCAACTGAACAAAATATAAATTTAAGATTCAAGGGTTTGTAAGTAATATCAGCTGTGGAACACTTGTTGTCTGCCACATTGGATTATCTTTACACAGCCACTGCAGCCTCTAGAAGCAATTAGAATGAATTGATGCTTTTGTTAAGAACTAGCCTGACTTGATTTTAACAGATGTAATATTGAGGAAGAAAAGAGAAAGCACTGTATAGATGAGGCAATACAAAAAGACACCAGATTTACCTATTTGAGCATTAGAGTGTCAGCCTTCATGACCATGTTGGCTGTGTGTGTATATTATAGGCAACACACACACACTTACACATGAATTGTGAATTGTTATTTTGAAAGTCACATTGGACCAAGTTAAAAGTATAGTTTGCATCACTTATTGTGATAATATTTATAGGAACCAGTTTTGTATATGACTAATATAAGACTCTAGGAAATTTAACATGTTCTAAATTAATGTAGGTCTACAAGAATAGAAAATATTTACTAGCCAATTTATCAGTTTTCCAAGACCTCAATTCCAAAAGTTAATGATTTCACAAGCTCTTCATGAATTTTTACCTTTATTGAAGACTGTTAATGAATGTGGAGAAATATGCTCCTTTAATTTCTAAAATGTGCTTTAAACTTCTAAACTATTACTCCATAAAATAATATACTTATATTTTCATAACCTTACCACTCTAAGATTGGTATTAAAATGAAAACTAAGTCTGAGGATCATAGTATAAACTGAAGGGTATTCCCTATTGCTTATTACAAGATGCATATACAACTACCTAAAACTCCTAAAAATATGCCTATCTTTGCTTTAATCCTCAAATTCTATCTTTTATCTGGCTCAGGCATTTTCTTTTTTTTTTTTTAAGGATTAGTCAACATGTAATCCTCACCACAATCATCACAGCAGAGGGAAATTTTTGAAATGTGAAAAAAGACAATGTGACAATGTCAGGCGTTTTCTTTACATGCCACTTCTTTATCCATTCTTAAAGTGTGCTATTAGTGGCCATAGATATATTTTTTAATTGTACTCTTTTAGTTTCAATTTCCTGTGGCACTTACCCTGGAGATTTCTCAGTGAAAAATGTGCCATCTGAATGTTTGTTCTGCCGAGCTGCCAAATAAACTCAACTTTGAGCCCTTTTCTCATATCTTGCTCTTCTGAAGTTCACTGTCATTGTGGAAGTGCCTTTTATCCATCCCTCTTTCCTCTTCCCTGCAGAATCTTGATGCTCTGCATGACCATCTTGCTACCATCTACCCAGGTATGCGGGCACCTTCCTTCAGGTGCACTGATGCAGAAAAGGGCAAGGGACTCATTCTTCACTACTACTCAGAGAGAGAAGGACTTCAGGATATTGTCATTGGAATCATCAAAACAGTAGCTCAGCAAATACATGGAACCGAAATAGACATGAAGGTAATGTGCCATGCTGGAGACTCTTCTTAACACAGATGACACTTGTAAATATATTAAAAATGATATTCTGAATTTACCTATTGTGATTGCAGCTTATGACTTTACTAGAAATATGTGTCACCTAGAACTGTGAAAACACCAGTAATCTTCTATATTTGGCCTTGGAATGCATTATACTGGGTATTTTTTTATTGCTTGTGCCAGCAGAGTTTCTTTCTGAATATACATTGCTGAAGGCAAGAAGAAATTTCTTTGCATTCCCTGTGAGCACACACCAGCTGGGAAGCAGGAGATTGTGTAACTAACCGAGTTGTGGATTTCAGCCTGCAAGATATCCATAGTGTAAAATTAGATATTATTTTACAGATCTTTTTTTCTGGGTGATTCTTTATTTATTTATTTATTATTTTTTTTTGCTTTGAAATGTAGTTGCAATGTTTTATTCTTCTTTTCAACTAAAATTTTGGCATTTTTTTTAAAAAAGTCTTTGGTCAAAGAAGCCAGATCTGGAACTTCAAAACTTGAACTACTATTGATAATATACTTCACTAGTTTTGAGTGCTAATTTCAAGGCACTAATAGAGCAACTGTAAAGGGAATCGTTGTTTTTCTGTCAGTATAGTCTCTCCCCAGTGAGCTTCTTTTTATGTGTTCAGCATATTCAAGTTCAAGTGGCATTTTGTAGTGAGCCTACATTTGAACCACGTGGAGACAGAGATATCCTATTTTGACTGTCTTTAATGACCATCTAATGGGCAATACTTTCTTAGCTATCATAGTTATGTTCTAACACCATGGAAAGTCCCAAACTTTCAAAGTACAGTATTATACAAAATAAAACTGCAACATTTAAATTGATTATGTTAGAAAAGTGTCTCATGTATTTTATCTAGCCATGTCATGTTAAAATGTATGATTTTCTTTTGGCACTTGTCAGTTCTTACCTGTTGGTGATTTGCGGGTGCATCTTTAGTTTTATCCATTTAGAATGTGTACTATGTGTAATGTGACATTATCAAATCCAGAGACACTTAAAACTTAAAACCTTGCATAGAGGTTTGAAATACATCCATGAATGGAAATCTTACTGGAATTCAATTAAAATAGTATATGCATCTCATTTCCAATCTTCTTTTTTTTCAGATATGCAAATATGGCATTTCACTGCATTTATTTAGGTCTTCTTTACTTTCTCTCAGTAAGATTATACAGTTTTCTTTCTCTGTACAGATCCTTCACATCTTTTATCAGATTTATTCTTAGATACTTCATATATTTACTTTACTTTTTATTGGTGCATTATAATTATATATAATACTTGGATTCATTAACCATATCCATATATGCACATAACAAAATTTGATTAATTTCATTCCCCAGTACCTTTCCTTTTCCTTTCCTCTTTTCTCTCCTGATCTACTTGCTCTACTGATCTCTCTTTTATTATTATTATTATTATTATTATTATTATCATTGTAATTTATGCATTATAATTATATATATATAAGCATGTTTTACTGTGGTATACTCATGAAAATAGCATACTTTGGCAGATTTCATTCCCTCTTTCCTTCTTCTCCCTCTTTCCTGATGATCTTCTTCTATTTTGTTAGTCTGCTGTCTATTTTCTCTATTTTCACGAGATCCCCTTTTTTAAATCTTGATATCAAATGAATACATCTAGCCCAAGTGAGCCTGTACCTGGGGCTTAATGCAGATGTCTTTACTGTTGCTTCCTTTTTAGGACCCTACCTAGATTGTTGTGATTTTTTTACTTGCTAATTGACAAATAAAAAAGGACATTGCATATACTTTAAAATATACATCTCTCTGTATTAATTTTTCACTGTCTTTAAATATTATTTTTATCATATCAAGTAGTGTTTCCTTGTGGGTTTTCCTTATGGGTCTGTCTGAGGAGTGTGTTTTCCCCTAATTATACCCCCAAGAGGCCATATGAGTCACAGGGTGGGGGAAGCAGATACCATATTTGTGAATAATAATTATTCAAACATCAAATTTCATACATCAATGCTCAGAAATAGTTTCTGTTTTAAACATGTGTATATTTGCATATATTTTAATATTTTGCAACTAACCTTCTATATGTAATTCTCATAACCAGTTTCTTATATTTAGAGGTGCTATCTTAACTGAAATGCAGACAGTTAACATCATTCCCCCTCTTTGGCATCTAGGTTATTCAGCAGAGAAATGAAGAATGTGATCATACTCAATTCTTAATTGAGGAAAAAGAGTCAAAAGAAGAAGATTTTTATGAAGATCTTGACAGATTTGAAGAAAATGGTACCCAGGAATCACGCATCAGCCCGTATACCTTCTGCAAAGCTTTTCCTTTTCACATAATATTTGACCGGGACCTAGTGGTCACTCAATGTGGCAATGCCATATACAGAGTGCTCCCCCAGGTAAAATGATGGCTTACTGCCTTGGAGCCTGGTAGCTTTGATACATGTGGCCCTTCATTCATTTAACCCTTTGAATATATCAAGTAATGAAGCATATCCCATAAATTTTTATCAACAATATAGTTGAAATACTGCAACTTTCCTTAGGACATTTGTTTATTTGTTTCTGCTTTGATCACTTATGGGGCAACAGGAAATATCTGTGAGAATAATATACTAGTTTTAATAACAAAATGGGGAACTTGCTGTTAACAGCTTTCATTTATTTTTTCATTTATTGAGTAAATATTTATTGCATATTTACCTTCTACACAGCTTTGAAAATCAACCATTAACATATTCAGATAAAAGAAGGAAACTTAAAAAAAAGAACAAAGATTATCATGGGGTTTAGAAGAAAAAGCATCAAAGGACATGGGCATTTAACCGGGCATTTAACATATCATACTACATTTTGAAGACAATTTTCCTTATTTTTCCCTCTGAAAATGCTTATTTTATTTGCATCAGCTTATATTTGGATATTAGTTGCCTGAATCTACACTAGGGTTTATGTTAATGCAACTATTTGTTGTCCACTTGACCACTGAGTTGCATACAGGGGGATTTGAGTCCATGATGAGGTATGTTTCTTATAGAATAGTTCCAATATTTTATTTTTAAAAATAATTGAGCTGGTTTAATGCAGTTATTAATGCAAAATCATAAAATTGATTTCAATTACTGAAGTAACCTTTGCTCTTTATCTACTTTCTAGCTCCAGCCTGGGAACTGCAGCCTTCTGTCTGTCTTCTCTCTGGTTCGTCCTCATATTGATATTAGTTTCCATGGGATCCTTTCACATATCAATACCGTTTTTGTATTGAGAAGCAAGGTAATAAGATCTTATTGCATCAAAGACATTGTTGAGTATAAGTCTGTTGTGTTACTAATTAGACATGATCAGAAGAGAAAATTATCTACTGTGACATTCTGTGAGATGGAGAAGTTATAGCAAGATAAAAGCCAAACCTCAAAAACATGGTTATCTAAAAGGTGATGTTAGTGATTTAAAGTGTGGCTGAGAAACATGTGCTCTATTATCTGATCAAAATTTATGGAACTGAGTTTTAGAAGTTTCACTGGGATAGTCCAGTGTCATATCATAGTAAAACCATCATCTTCTACTCCCTATGCAGTGTTGACAACTTATTTTAGAAATGAGAAGAACTGTTTTTGATTTTTTTTGAAGTTCACCCTAAGCCTTTTATTCTTACTTGTTTATTTTTCTTGGTGCCATTTTGTGGGAAAATAAAAGTGATAAAATATCATGTGGTTCATAATTAAGATAGTGTCCAGATCTCACATTTTGTGTTTTGGGGATAATTATAGCAAAGGTAGTTTACCTAGGATACATTTCATCCTTCTTAAATCTCTCCCTAAGGCCATACCTATACATATTTTATATATTTGGAACTGACTGCTTTCAGCTACTCTGTGAATACAGGATTGGCTTGGTTTATTCTTTAGTAGAACCTGGTAATACATGTTGTAGCCATACTGGAAAAATAAGGGAAAACAAGATTCATGAAAACTTTAAATATATGAGCAGTAGATACCACTTTTGTGAGTTCAGAAGAGACCATCCATTCACTTTTCTGTAGTGTCTATCATAATGTCACCACTTATGCTTATCACCTATTGAAATGCCTTCTCCTGCTCTGAGGCACTCACTCTTCTTTATGCATGGGGGGAAATGAGGAATGTGTGTCCTTGTTGCTGAATTGCATGGTAGGGAAAAAGGCACTAGTTAATGGTTATATCTTGCCTTTTTAAGGAAGGATTACTGGATGTAGAGAAATTAGAATGTGAGGATGAACTGACTGGGACTGAGATCAGCTGCTTACGTCTCAAGGGTCAAATGATCTACTTACCTGAAGCAGATAGCATACTTTTTCTGTGTTCACCAAGGTAATACTTTTTTGATTGATCGTTATGGATATAAGTACCATCTTTAGCTAACAGGAGTCCAATAACATTATAGTCCATCATGTTTACCTATGTTAAAGTGTAATGTAACCTTTGTTATAACTTCTCTCTAACAAAAATGATCTCATTACACATTTGTTGCACTCAGAAGAAGTCACACAATCTATGTGTCATGTCTAAATCCGTTTGCAAAGTTCTATATGCCACTGTATCATGGAATATCTAATCTGTAGTTAGCTAATTATATATTTTTGTATATTCAAGAGATTTGATAAAAATAAAAGCATCCAATATGATGGCATAAAGGCATGGGTACATTTGGCACCCAGAAATGAACCTTTCTATACTATGTGGGCAAAAATTGTAGAAGGATGCTAATGATTTTTGGATTTCAGTTATTTCATATTAAAATTATGTAACCATTTTATAGGATACACTACTCAACATATATTGTTAAATTGAAATTTATGTAGAATATGTTGTTTGTAATAAACATCAAAAGGGAACAAATATATGCATTGGTATTTTTACAGTTTGAGAAATATTTTACTAAAAGATGCATGGGAATTCAGAATATAAAAAATATATCTAAATTTGCTTTAGAACAACAGGAAAAGATAACTGTGGGGGGTTGCTATTAGGTGATATTTTGTATATTTCTAACTTTGTAAAACTAAAATACATGTGTATTCTCTACTAACACATTTGAGAAAGCACTTTTTGGTGGATTATTGGTTAAATTTTTAATTTAACTTCACCATGATCTCTTTCTGTTAAAAGATACTACATTATAATTTCTGAAAAATCTAACAAACTTAGTAAAAACCTCTCTTAATATTATAACTGTAGTATTAACATATAAGAACAATATATTATTAAATAATTAAGTGTATTAAATATTAATTACATATTATTCAATCAAATGTTAATATATATGACAATATAAGAATAATGAAGATATTTTCTAGAAATTACATGTTATGGAAATAAAAGAGGCAAAATTATGGGATGTAAATAAACTAAATTGATCTAATAGTATCTCACCTGCTATCAATACGTATTAGTTTGTTGTTGTTGTTGTTGTTGTTTTTAAATTTTTATTAGTTGTTGATGGACCTTTCTTTCTTTTTTCTTTTTTTTATTGGTTGTTCAAAACATTACAAAGCTGTTGACATATCATATTTCATACATTAGATTCAAGTGGGTTATGAACTCCCATTTTTACCCCAAATACAGATTGCAGAATCACATCGGTTACACATCCACATTTTTCCTCCTTTGCCTCTTTCTATGTTGAGCTTCAGTAGAACAACAGCTCACGAATAGATACAATTTCTATTCATGGAAAGAAAGGTATCTTGAAAAGCAGAAGCAGAAATTTTGGAGTGTACTGTGGTTTTTTTTTTTGTTGTTGTTTATTTTTGTTTTGTGCTGGAGATTGGACCTGGGGGTGCTTAAATGCTGAACCACATCTCCAGACCTTTTTTTATACTTTGTTTAGAGACAAAGTATAAAAAGGACCTTAGGACCTTCACTAAATTGCTAAGGCTGGCTTTGATCTCACAATCCTGCTGACATAGCCTCCCAAGGGGCTGGGATTTATAGGCTTGCACCAAATTTACAGCCAGCTTGAAGTATATTTGTTCACTGCCATATCTAGAAATTTGTCCTATAGTGAGACATTCTTTGACCTGCTCATGTGTACAGAAAGATTGTTCTCACATTATATAAACCAAGAGATCAAGTAAAAGCAGTCTTATTTGTACGATAAATAATTTCTGAATGATTGGTTTAAATTGAGGAACAATGTTTTGCTAGCTCATTAAAGTAATTTTTTAAGAGAGAGAGAGAGAGAGAGAGAGAGAGAATTTTTTAATATTTATTTTTTAGTTCTCGGCAGACACAACATCTTTGTTTGTATGTGGTGCTGAGGATTGAACCCAGGCAGCACGCATGCCAGGCAAGTGCGCTACCACTTGAGCCACATCCCCAGCCCTAAAGTAACTTTTTTAAAACAATGAGATACTTATAATTTGATTAAATTTTCTAACTCATTCTGAGCTTTTTTTACCAATCATTTCCATTTTAAACTTATAATAATCCATTTTTTTTCTCTGCTTGTAGGCAGGTCTTACATACCATTTGGCCAATGCCTTTTTCTAAATAGGTTTATTTCTACAAGTGGGCTTCAGCTTACCTATTCCATTTAACAAAATATCTAAAGAGACTCTACTTCATTAATAAGATCTTTATTTTATTTTGTATATTGTGATGCTAATTTTTGCTTAGATTTATGGACATTTATGCTGATAATTTATTGCAAGGGAAACTTCTGTTAATTTAAAGTTGTTTAGTAAAGTCATAACCTGATTTTGTCATTTTAGAGAAATTATTATTCATAGTAACCAGAATTCCTTTGCATTTACAGAATTAAAACCAATAGTGTAACCTTAAGATTTGTGAGTTGAATTTTTAAGAGCCATGTACTTTTCACTTACCAGATATTGGCTGACTCAATAAACATTATTAAGTCATTCCAAAAATAACAAGTTACAAAGAGTGCAGTAGGATTCAGCAAGGTCAAATAATGCTTCAAAAAATGAGAAACATTAGTCGAAGAGAATAAGCACAGAAGAAGAACTGAAAACCAAAAGTAAGAATAGCACAAAAGGGCTCTTAAGTACATAAAATATATGTTGAATATGGGTAATAAATATTGTAAACTTTTAAAAGTTGTGTTCAAATGATAAATACAGCCAGTTATAAGATTCATAGAACCCATAGGTAAAAAATGAACTAGTTTCTCAAAAGAAGCATCATTTCTGCTAAGATAGATTTTTTCCTCCTTTGTTTATAATAAGGAAAAATTCTAGAAAATTATAAATAGCAACTTTTTATTAAGTACATATTAAGCATATTCCATAGACCCATTTTCTGCACACTCTTTGATTCCAAAAAATACAACTTGATGAAAATGCATCTCGAGCTCACTGTCTTTTGATAGATCTTTAAATATCTAAGTTACTAAAGTCATATTATTAATTCAATTCTCCATCATTTTTTTCTTCAGCCTGCCTTTGAATGGTAGGAGTTATCAGGACGATGCTCCGTGACAGTAATCAGGGCTGATCTTGTCACGGGAACGAGTTGGGAGTGAGTTTGTCTTATTTCTCTGTATGACAGTGTGATGAACCTGGATGATTTGACAAGGAGAGGTCTGTATCTGAGTGACATCCCTCTGCACGATGCCACCCGCGACCTTGTTCTCTTGGGAGAACAATTCAGGGAGGAATACAAACTAACCCAAGAACTGGAAATTCTCACGGACAGACTGCAGCTCACATTAAGAGCCCTGGAAGATGAAAAGAAAAAGACAGACACGTAAGAATATGATTAAATAAGGACAAAGTTTTACTCATATTATGATGATACTATAGTTAAGATTGCTAACAAGGCTTAAAAATCATGGGACTGATGTATATCTAGAACAGTAGGTAAAATCTTCTACTTTGCTCTTATTTATTTACTTAATATTTATTTATTTATTTAAATGCTGGGGCTGGAACCCAGTGTCTCATGGCTACCATACAATTGCTCTACCACTGAGCTACATTCCCAGCCATAGTTTGCTGTAAAAAGAAAATATGAATAAGAAAATATATCAGTCTCAAAGATAAGAGGAATATGTCTTCTATTTTTAGAAATCAAGGTAAAGGATAGAGGTCAGAATATCTCTCAGAAAAGTGTAAAAATTATCGAAATCAAATTCTGAATTCATGCAAAAGTTGTATCCTGACCACATTCATTGGTCCAAGGGTTGGGTGGGTGCTGAACAATGAACTTTGAATTAATTGTTTTATTTCAAAGATGTCTTTTCTTGTATTCTAAATTAGTGTAGGGACTGGGAATGATGAATCTGAAAGATTGTAATGTTAGTTCCAAACAATAGCAGTAACATAGATAACTAATAATCCAAAGAATGTATATTTAAACTGAGGTAATGTCCATATATCCTATATAATATATTGAAAAAAGTTCTTAACTCACTTCCCCCTAAATTGTCAATTTGAATAGAGCGTTCAATTCCCACACTAGACCTGGAGTCCAAACCAGAGAGTTTGGGGAACTGTAACAAGGGCTTGTCTTTGAATTGTGTAGCTGATAAGTACTAATCACAGGGTGATTTCTTTGTTTTGTTTCCCCAAGGTGGGTTTGACTTTCTGAAATTATTATTTTTTTTATTTTTAGAGTTCTTTTGCTTCAAGAATCCTTCCATTAGATTAGATTAGATTAGATTAGATTAGATTAGATTAGATTACAAAATGTTGGGTTTCCAAGGTGATTTTGTTATAAACCAGTCACTATTAATTTCCTTTAAAGCTAAATAATTCTACTCTGTTTGCATTTACTATTCAAAGATAGCTTTAATATTTTATAAGGTGTTATCTGTTTAGATGTTAAAATACAAGACTGGAGACATTCCACTATGGCTAGAAGAAACATTGAGAGCTCAGCTCTGTTTTGCATATTTAAACTTCACCTTTGGCTTTGGGCAGGGAAAAGATGAGGTGACCTCATTTGTTCCTGTTTCTTTTTATTAAGAGCCCACAAGTCTCTGCTCATCTCCTTAATCTATCACCTCTCCTCCTCCACCTGTGTGCTCACCACAATTGTCCCTAAAGGGACAATCCCCAATGCCTTGGTGGTATTTTCAGTGTTGCTTACAGAAAGAAGATGTTTTCTTGTCTAAACCAATTTCCACCTGTTTTGTCAATGTCCTCTTTGAAGAAGTGAGGTGTGAATGAGACTGCAGAATAGTGCTGTTTCATTTATTACTTTACAAAGATTGAGATTAATTGCTTGTTCATGAGAAGTAAACATGTTTCTATTATTGTGTTTTACATACAATGTTTTAGGCACTGATAGTGGCCACTTTCAAACTGTGAATGTCATAATAGCAGGAACAGGATATATATGAAAACTGAGTTTCCATTGCCAATCCTTTGTTTTGCCTGCTAATTTGTTTGTCTTATTTTGATTTGGTTTGAATAGGCTTGGATTTAGGAATATATGTGATTAGAATAACAAATGATATAATATGTTCTATATTTCCTGTCTCTGCATATATATGTATGTATACACACGTACATTTATATGTATATATACATATATGCACATACATATACATATATTACATATATGCATATATATACTTACACATATGTATATGTGTGTTATATATGTATATACATACAGAGAAAGTGTGTGATACTAATTTTGAAGTTTCTTATCAAAACCCTGTGCAAATGGCATTGGTGCTCTCTGAAAGACCAGCAAAAACACTAAAGTATTATCAGCATTTCTCACAGTGGCTTTCTCCTAACCCTGACAAACAGATTGCTGTATTCTGTCCTTCCTCCATCCGTTGCCAATGAACTGAGGCATAAGCGTCCAGTGCCTGCCAAAAGATATGACAACGTGACCATCCTCTTCAGTGGAATCGTGGGCTTCAATGCTTTCTGTAGCAAGCATGCATCTGGAGAAGGGGCCATGAAGATTGTCAACCTTCTCAACGACCTCTACACCAGATTTGACACACTGACAGATTCACGGAAAAATCCCTTTGTTTATAAGGCAAGTCTTCATCAGAACCCACTGCAGTGCTGTTCAGAATCTGAGCTCTGAACTTCCCCCTCAGAAGCACTACTATCCCTATTCTTAGACCATAGCTGCAGTCTTGGGTCAGTAAGCCTCCACGTAGTCACTATTTACTGTTTTCTTAAATAATTATTTCTTGTTATAAAACTTTCTGTTTCATGTAACCAAGCTCAATGTTTTATGGAGCAGAAGATTCCCTGGTTAAAAGAAAATCTTCAGCAGTTCATTTGCACTTGAGTAACAAAACCATGCAGATCATTTATCACATTTAGTAGAAATAATAGCATTCATTTTAATACTCTGTAAAAGACATTTTTTACTGAATTATATAAATGCCTTGCATTGTAAAGAAGTCGGGGAGCTTTAGACAGGACCTTGGGACTCAGATTTGCTTTCAGATAATATCAATTTGAAGATAAACATTTATTCAGTGTTTCTGCCATTTATTTCAACTAAAAACAAATAAAATATTGGAAAAATGAAAGTCAGTGGAATAGTGCTTTATAAAGGCAAGAATGTTAACTAAACCATCTCTAGGCATCCAGGGTAACATAAGTTCACAGGGACTATTTATTTTATAGTCATTTTCTGAGGCACAATGTAGCACTTGTTGAGCATATCATAAGAATAAATAGTTAAGGACCATAATAAATCACTGAACTTCAGGTGGAGCACTTATGACATCAAAATGTCTCACATTTCAGGGAGAAATAAGGTAATACATTATTCTACTGAATTAGAAGGGGATCTCATGTGGGAAACTAATTGCTTACTAGAGGAAACTAATTGTTTCTCTGCTCATTCATAACTCCAAGTACCGAGTGCATAAATTCCAAATAATTCCAAGATTTCTTCTTGTTAGAATTTAATCTATTAGGATTTTAATATAATTAAGAGGAAGGAGAGCTTAAAGTTATTGAGAACTCTGGGGAGATTTTTGTCTTTTATTATAGTAACAAATGAAAGTATCATTTTTATGCTAACCAGTGGACATCTGACTATGTGTGCTGTGTCAGGTGGAGACCGTTGGTGATAAGTACATGACAGTGAGTGGCTTACCAGAGCCCTGCATCCACCATGCACGATCCATTTGCCACCTGGCCTTGGACATGATGGAAATTGCTGGCCAGGTTCAAGTAGATGGTGAATCTGTTCAGGTTAGTGAAAAAAAAAAAGACGTGTGTGTGTGTGTGTGTGTGTGTGTGTGTGTGTGTGTAATATTGGTAGTAGACCTTTGAGAGAAATGAATTTATATTCTTGTGCAAGAGATCATTACTATGTGCAAAGAAGGGCATCTTGACAATAAATTCCAGAGTATTTTTATTAAACCCATTGTATTACATTCTCTCATATTGGAAATTATCTCATTTGTCCCATGTACTGAAAAGTCATGACAATGAGATTAAACTTCTCATCTCTTTTGTTTTATTGCTTAAAATCTCTTTACTGTGTGTCTTGCAAGTGGCCCTGTTCACATCTTTGCAATCTTCAGACTTCAAATGATTCTTTTGGAGCAGAATGTTTCTCTTGGGACACAAGATTTGGTGACAGTTTTTGAAGTTGCTTGTAATGTGCTTGAAGTTCTTATAGAGAATTATTATGATTTTATATGATGATTCTGCATTCCATAACACAAAATAAGCAAAAATGCACATATTACTGATCAAAGTTATTAAAGCAAAGCTTTGGTTTCTGCAGATAACAATAGGGATACACACTGGAGAAGTAGTGACAGGTGTCATAGGACAGAGGATGCCCCGATATTGTCTCTTTGGAAACACTGTCAACCTCACAAGCAGAACAGAAACTACAGGCGAAAAGGGGAAAATAAATGTTTCTGAATACACTTACAGGTAAGGGGAAAAGCCTTGGTATTCACTGAGTTTCTTGCATATGTGTTAACTCAGTGATTTTTTTTTTTTAATCTTCAAGTGGTTATCACCTCCACTTCTTTCCCCTGCTTTGGGATTATTTTTCATTTAAGAAGATTATGTCATTGTTCCCATTTGAAATGATTCTACACCATCTTAGGAACTCCTAACATGATCATTATTACTAAAAAACTGGAGTGTCTTGAAATACAACTTTAGAAACTTTTGCTGTCTTTATTTGTAAACTTGGGTACATGACCCCTCTCCCAAGAATCTTTATCTACTTCTCTCTTTACTCTCTCTTCCCTCTCTTTTAGATGTCTTATGTCTCCAGAAAACTCAGATCCACAATTCCATTTGGAGCACAGAGGCCCAGTGTCCATGAAGGGCAAAAAAGAACCAATGCAAGTTTGGTTCCTCTCCAGAAAAAATACAGGGACAGAGGTACGACGAACCTGATTTTTAAGACAGAGTATAAAATGGGGAGTTCAATCATAATCCCTAGAAGTGTGTTTCATTGGAAAAGAATTTTTGTTTATAGAAATTAACTCTTAAGTAAGACAGGGTTAAAAAACTGAAACATTATATGAGCCAGTTAGATCAACTGGTAACTTGTAGGTGATATTTTATGGTTGTTCTCCAATGAAATTAAAACCAAAGCACCAGCTGGAGAAGGACTGCCTTTTTTGCTTTTCCTAATTTAGTTCAGATGTGACTGAGTGGGCTGTGAAGGGACACCCTCCATACTAGGTCCCCTCAGAGCTGGGCTAGTTCTAAGATCACCACCAGGACTAAGTAAGGGCTACAGTTCCTGGGAGGTTTCTTAACCATGAAGCTTAAGGTCCAAAGTATCTCCCTGTGGGGCATTTGGAGATTTTTTTTGAAGTTCAAGTCCATTTTGAATTTCTTCCAGTGGAATGAATGACTTATGTTTTGCCAGACTCTAAATAATTCTGTAGGGAAGTTTTAGGAGTTTGCAAGTACTGTGGTTGTACTCTAACCAGAGCCCTTGGACTTGAGCATACCCAAGGTGGAATCATGCCCCTTGCAGTGGCCTAGTTCATCCCAGGGGTACATCTAGCCTCTTCCACCTCACGAGGTAGAGCATCAGAAGCAAGTGTGACATTCTGTTCCCCTGTTACGTTATTGGTTCTTCAGAGCGGGTGAGACTACTTAATCGTATTTATTTCTGTGTATGTAAACTGCCTTTTAGAGTATAGCAAGTCTCAAACCGAATGGAATGCCAAGTGTTTAAATATTTATTTTTTAGCTGTTTTTGCTTTTGAATAATTTGCCTATGAGGTTGGCATGATAATGAACATTTTTATTTTTTTCTGAAAAATAAACTATATCTCAAGTGTTAGTCTTCTTAGCTGGGTGACCCTAAGAATAATTCTTCTCTGAATCGTATTGTAAATGGTTTATAGACACTGTAGATATGAATGCAAAGCATACTTCCAGAGACACAAAAATGTATTTAGAGGGATGCTGCAAGATTTATTGTCACTACAAATTAATTCTGCATTTCTTTCACTTTTTAAAGGAAACTAATCAGGATGATAACTGAATCTCAGATTGGGAGATGAAAAGAACGGCAGATCAAGTTCCCATTGTCTCCTAATATGTGCCAAGCCAAGGAGCCATGCTTCCCTATGGATGGACACAGATGTCACTGTCTTATCTGATTATCCCAAGCACTTCTCCTAGATATATCTCGCTCTGTTATTCAACTTTAGCTCTGCTTTTGATTATTTTTAAGGTTTTAGTATACTATCTAAAGTTTGGCTTTTGATGTGGATGATGTGAGCTTCATGTGTCTCAAAATCTACTGTGAGCATTACCTACTGGTGATCTGCAAGTAGTAGGCACCTAATAAATAGTTGTTGAATTTAATTAAATGAAACAGAGCAGTATTTGGAGATATATATATAATTATTTACCAAATCTGTTCAATACTCCACATCTATATGTATATTTTAATGACTATAACATAGAACAAAGTTTATATCATGTCAGTGTATGTCATTATAGAAATCATTTTCTAAAGGACTGAATTCTAGGTTTTAGGAAAAAATGCCATTTATTTTTCAGACTTCCAAAGTAAGAATGAATATACCACGCTAAGAGTGACTATTTTGAAGTATGGTAATTTCCTTTTGGAAATACAAAATATACATTTCTGCTATTAAAGTGTTTGGTTGGCCATTCAGATCACATGGCAATCATAATTCTTCTAAAGTGCTCCCATTTCTCCTGTATCCCTTATATAAAATCACATTATCCACTTGCAGCTGTTATAAAAAGCTGTTTTTTCACATTGAGATGTCACATTGGCTTGGGCTACAGGTCAGGGACTCTAGCTGTGTCCAGGAATAAAGCTGGAAATACACTGATGGGTACTGCTATAGAGCTGTTCTTAACCTTTCACTTCCAGAAATGAGCTTGCTTTTTTTTGTTGTTTTTTACTCAGAAGGATGTGATTTTATCCAGGGCACTATGTTCAGAATTGTTAGTCTGATTTCAACCTAGAATGCATTCCTGTTGGAATAACTGGCCTGTTACTCTTAAAATGTGTCTGATAATTTATTAATATCTATCTTTATAAAATACAGTGCAACTACTTTTGTGTAAAAATATCTTTAACTTTAGTCTTTCATATCAGCACACTCAATATATGTATAAATGTTCAATGTTATTGTGTAAAAGATCTGCAATAAATTATTTTTTCCACTTCTCTCTAGACTGTTTTTATTTCAGTTGGATGATATCAATGTCACCATGTGCATTATTTGTGTTATTTTTGGAGTTATTTTATAACTTTATTTATTTTAAAGTTTAATTTGTATTTACTATTGTCATAACTTTAAATTTTTTTGCTGCTAGGTAGGTGCATACTCTGAACACAGTGTATGTTTTTAGTTATGAAATTTTTTAATTAATTGATTAATTCTAATCAAGTATATATGACAGCAGAATGCATTTTGGTTCATTGTACACATAAATTTTTAATGGCTCATCTTGGGAAGAAATAGCCTTAAATGCTATTTTTCTTTAGTATCAACAAAGTGACAGGAAAAAAAAGAAAAAGGCTAGTCCCAGAAGCCAAACACACATAAATATGAAATGGCATCAGCATACTTAAAGAGCTCACAAACTTTTAAGGTTAACAGATGTGTACAAATAATTAAGATATTTAATATTCATAATCATGAGGTGTCTTCAACGTAAAGAATGAATACTGAGGGAATGAATAACTTGAGAGAAGATGGGTGAGATGAAAATGCACATTATGTCTGTTTGGAAGAGAGATTAAGGAGGATTAAAACAACTCCAGTGATACTTCTGTCTTCCCAGAATCCAATGTGTATTTATTGAGCATTTACTTGAGGCTGGCATTGTGGCAGTTAGGTCATGCCATAGTATGGATCTGGAGTGTCTCCAGAAGCTCATGTATTACACTCTCAGCTTGGTGCCATCTGGAGGCCTGGGACCATTAGGAGGTGGAGCCTAGTGGGAGGAAGTTTTTTTTTTTTTGAAGAGGATATTAGGGCCCCAGCCCCTTCCTTGTACTCTGTTTTGTGTTCTGAATGACATGAGGTAAACAGATCTTCTGTGCTATGTGCTCCTGCCATGATGTATGTGCTCTTATAGGCCCAAAGTAAAAGGGACAAGAGATCACAAACTGAAACCCCTGAAACCATAATCCAAAATAATGTTTTTTCCTTTATTAATTATCTCAAGTATGATTAACAGAGTGTATTGATGAGTAAATCATTGCTACCTTTGAGGAAGCAACATTGCAATTTTGGTCCCTTGGAAGTATCTTAACATCTGCTTATTATGCCTACAGATTCCTAGTTCAGGCACTCATCATCTCCCAAACAATTGCCAGATCTTCCTTATAAACTCCCTTTTTCCTGTTTTCACCTTCTCCACTCCACACTCCCAAATCGCTGAGAAAGTAATCTTTCACAAATCCAAATTGTCCTGTTACCTAAAGTCACATAATTGTTATTCATTGCTGTTCCACTTAGCAATGATACAAAAATCATCACCTTTAACAGCCTGTTCTGATCATTGCTACCTTTGCAAGCATGATTTGTTCTGTTTGGAAATGCTATGTCCATACTCTGATGATAAACTCTTATTTCTCTTTAAACCCTTAGCTCATTAACGTTTCATTGGAGATTTTCCAAACTCTCTAAAGCAAGTTTAGATTCTGCGTACCCTGTTGTCCTGAAATACCTAGAATGGTTAACACATCATCTGTTTCTCTATTAGGCTGTAAGTTTCTTAAGGCTCTTTCCCTTAATATCCCTTGAATCTGTCACAAAAATAGCACTTGACAAACTTTTGTTGAGTGAAGGGAAGGAGGGATTATTCTGAGCAGTGGAGCTAAAGAGTAGATGTGAAGGGGGCGAGGAATAACAAGTGTTGTTGGAAACAAGAGGAGACTTTAAAATTCCATTATTTTATTAGTGTATGCAAAGAATCATGCTGTCATTGGTGTAGGGTTTAAAGGGAAGGAGCAAGTGTGTATTTAAGGTGCTGTTTGTACTTTGCGTATGGGCCTGCTTTAAGGTGACAGCAGGGGAGGAAGCTAACTGAGGAGTGATCAAGGCTCAAAATTAAAAGGACATAATACCTATGGGTTAATGGGGCTGAGGGGAAGGTAAGAGTCAAGTAGAGGACTGCTGGCTTGGTTAGTAAGTAAATGATGGTACCCATTAAACAGGATGGAGAATAAAGATGGGGAAATGAGTTTATGGGAAAGATAGAACATTACAAATGGGTTTGAAGTTCTTGTGAATATTTTTAAGAGAGAAATGGCTATTCTCTGTAGGTGGCATTAACATGTGTAGAGAGAAAAGAGCATATTTTGTTCCAATTGCATCAACTCAAATTTCCAAACAGCCAGTTACCAGCCCTATAATCTCTCCTAAAGTCTCAGATCTTTTCTTCAAAATGGAATTACAGTAAACACTCACCAGGTTTCTTGTTAGGTCTAATTAACATGTAGAGAAATCAGAAGAGTTAGAACTTTGGCTTACCATTTTGGGAGTTATTAGAAGAAACGTAAATTTACAAATCATTGAGAAAAGATGTTGTTAAAGCTAAATCAGGGACAGCAGGTGTCATGAGAAAACAAGAGGGTCAATGAGAAAAAACAGGGAATATGTTTTTAAGTTTGCTGAATCCTGAAACAAACTCAGTGAAACTCTGCCCAGAACTAAAATCAAATGTGATGAAAGACAGAAGTTTATTGGTTTGAATTAAAAAGGTATGTGGGGTGGGTGGGCAGGGGGGCTAGGGTTGTGGCTCAGGGGTAAAGCACTTGCCTAGCTTGTGTGAAGCACTGGCTTTGATCCTCAGTGCCAGATAAAAATAAATAAATAAAGGTATTGTGTCCGTCTACAACTAAAAAAATTTTTTTTGAAATGTGTGTATTTCTATGCTTTCATAATTGAATGCACACACACATATATAGTATACTTAATACACATGATAAGTGTATTAAATATGTGTATATATATAAAATTTAAGAACTAAGCATTTGCTTCATTTTAAAAAATATATTACTGATTTATGAAATGGTACGTTCATATTTTCTTTGTTCATATTTTCTTTGTGAAGGGGTGATAATTACTTTTTTCGAAGTCCCAGACAATGGTTCATGGGACCACCAGAGGGCAGCAGATAATGCTATTTGGAATCAAAGTTCAGAAAGAACAGGTTTTCTGATAGGAAAGTTCACCATCTTAACTGTCAACTGTCACTTTCTGTGTGCAGACTTGAATTCACTCCTAACTCCCTAATGGGTTCAAAAATAATTATTTCCACCCATTATGTCTATTTGTGTTACATCAAATCCATTCACACAACTTGTTCAGAAACTTCAACCAAATAGTCTTAGCTAATTCTGAAGGAAGTTGTATAAATTTTCTAGAACAAGTAACCTATAACAGAAGTAGTAGATCTGTACAGTATTATTATAAGCAAATTAAGTTGCTGATAGGTCATATCTGCTATCAAACGCCGGTAAAAATTACTGCTCATTTACAAGAATAAAATTGAAAAACTCCTATTTTGCATTAATAAAAACTGTACTTCTAGTTCTTACTACTTTTACTATATTGAAGAGAAGAAATGTAGCAAGATAAACAAAACAAAACAATGGACAGGATGCAAGATCCTGAATTCAATGTAGCAAGGCCAGCCCTGAGTCTTTTAATTCCTTATCACTCAGTTTTCTAATCTATAAAAATATTTCCAGTCCAGATAGTATGTAGAGTAACTGCTGCTCCAAAATTCCTTCTTTGTGTGTGGGGGTTGAGGATAGGCAGTAAAAATGACAGTGCACTTGTGCTATGACTTTGGTCTGACCCTTTCATAATAAAATCTTAAGTTTTGACTATACTAATTTTAGCAGACTTGAAATACCGAGTAGATCTACTGAAGGGTTTGAAAGCCGGCTTCTAAGAAATAAACAAAATAAATAAATCTGGTGAGGACTTTGTATTCAAGCTAAATTCAGAGTGACTAGATTAGTGTATGAGTATTAATATAGGTGTTTTTGCTAAAAGTGTATCCTATGAGATTGACCTAATTATGTTACCTAAGTTCAAATTCTTTAATGAAGGTTTTTGTTTTTTAATTATATAGAAAGATAAAATGTCCTTTTATTCAATCATTCTTTTCCAGTCCATATGGTGTATGTGGTACAGTCTATATCCCAGACAGAGCTCAAGTATTCAAATTTTAATCATCCTTCTGAATTGGAAACTACCTCTTAAAAATTGGGGATGGGAAGTGTCAGTGAGTATTACATAAAGGTTGGGCATCGTCACTACTATGATTAATGAAATAGATTGCCTATTTTGGAGAGTGATGACTGAAGTTGTCTACCAAATATTTTTGAGTCATTGGGGGAAAAGAGTCTTATGAAAGTCAAGTATTAACTCACAAAACACATCCCTGAAAAAGATGAATAAATACCGTCCCTTTTGTGGCTTTCTTCAACACATGAATACACTTCAATAGAATTCACATATAGCCATAGAGAAAATATAATCATAAAGTTTTGGACAACAGCACACCCAACATTGTACATCTAAGTTTGAATGTATTAGCACAAATAACACAGCTGAAGAGAGTTCCTTTATTTTTATGCAAAAATCATTACATAGACATGGAACTTGTGGCCCATGAGATGTTTATGCCCTGAAATCTGAGAGAAGATGAGAATAAGACCTGAAGAAAACAATTATTAGGGAATATGAAGAATTGGGGTTCAGGATCTGACAAGAAAGCCTAATAACCTATCAAAGGATGTCATTAGCTTAGAGTGCTAGAGGCAGGCAGAAATTTGGAACTCAGGTGTATGGCATTTAAAATTGTTTAGACAGTGACAATTTGCATGTGCAGTGATGTTCTTGGTTAACATCTGTTTACTAATTTTATGTTTTCCACTGTAAATATGAGATATGATATTAAATAACAGGGTGGATATCATTCCTTGATACACTAGTATAATTTTTTTTCAAATCACAATAATTTTTAAGTCTGTCTAGAAAATTATAAGGGTAGTTTCTATCCAAATAGTCTAATATAAATAAAAGGTAAGGTACAAAGAGTCACCTATGACATGGTGAGTTTTTAAATTTAAAAATCTCTAGTAGCTACACTTCAAAAAACAGAAAGGAAGGAAAGAAATTTATTTTAATAACATATTTTATTTAGCACAATATAAACAAAATATCATTTCAGCATGCAATACATTTCAAATTAGTAACTGGGTATTTTAAATTCTTTATTTTGCTGTAAGTTTTCTAAATGCATTGTGTATTTTACATTTTCAGCATATATAAATTCAGACCAATTACATTCCACATGCCTAATGGTCACACAAATCTAGGCGTCATCATATTGGACTAGATGTAATACAGGCAACTGTTCAGATCTTCCATAAGAAACAAAGACATCTTACATATATTATTGTTTTGTTTCCTCGTGCCAACAAATTGAGCCAATTTTGTTATTTATGAAAACAAAAGGAGAAAATTACCTGAGTAATTGAAAGGGAAAATGATCATTGCATAAAGGAAAAATATATACACATATTTGCACTTTTTATTTTGACTTATAATATGTAGCTCCAAATTGAACATTTACTTTGAATATTTCAACTCCATATTCCTCAACGTAATATAAATGGTGATAAGAATAATATTTTAAAAAAATGGTTCTATAGGGGAGATTTTAGGAAAATATTTAAGAAAAAGAAATTGGATCTTTTTATGGGTTTCTAACTTTAGCAACTTAATATTTTGAGATAATAAAAGATCTTAAATTTTCACTTGACAATTCTTTTGCAATTTTTTAATGAGAAGCAATTACAAAGCACTAAACGACACCTATTATCTTTTGACAAAGTGAAGGCTCTTTATAAAGATCTAGTTCATCATTCAATTACCACCCACATTACATTTATTCTTTTCATTTGTATTCCTGTTAAAGGTTGTCCTTTCCCTGTCAACCCAACCTACTCTTTCTGCACTTGACAGGAGGAATATTACCAAAGTGTTAGCTGAGAGAGCATTATACAAAAGGTGAATATTAGAACATTTACACACTTCTTGATTTGCACCCAACAAAATGTTCCAGAGTTATAGAAATTCTTTAGACTTCAGAGGGAGCAAGTGCCCCTACCTCAGGGACCACATGCCTGTTGGGACCCTTAACCAATATTTGTTCCTGATTCGTGAATGCTTAAGATTCCAAATTCATGGAATACTGTTCATTGTATTTTTTGACATTTAAAGTCCTTTTAAAAATAATTTATAAAAAATAATGTTAATACCATAATAAAAGTCACAGAGCTCCTTTTTAAAAATATACATATCCTTAAATATTAGACTGTATTGTAATGTATAATCAAAATTAATAGACATGAGTGAGTTGCAATAAATGGGGACAGAATCCCTCTTGCCCTTTAAGCTCTTAGGAAATTCTAGATCAGCAGCAAAATTGATGATCAGGAAACAAAGCTATAGTCACTATGTGCCAAATGCAGTTTTGCATATTTTGCATGTGTTTAATCCTTGTAGCAACTCATTGCATAGAAACTATCATTATCGTCTTCATATTACTGGAGTGTATGAACTTGGGGTAATTTGCAAAGTCAAACAGAATCAGTAACTGATCCAGTTAGTATCTGGCAACTGGATACTAGAGTTCGGATTCCAACCACGTGTCAACGCTTCTTGAATCTGAAACAAGCAAACAGTAGTAAATGCCTGGTGGATGTCTTTATATAAGATGATTATGTTTCAGGTGCAGAAGTCAAACAGGTGAGCAAATAGTTCAGAGAAGATATAGCAGGTGGCTTTATCCTGCATCTTATGACTAGCATTGAAGAACAAGATTTAGAGGCTCAGGGCAATGGCAGGAATCAAAGCTGAATTAGAGAAGAACATGATGAAACTAGATATGTGTCACATGACAGCAATCATAAGGGCTAGATCAGAACAAACCAAATAATGTGCCATAGGAAAGACATTTCAACACTAACTGGCCCCTATAAGTATAAAAGGCTTATATTCTTTGGCCTGAAAACCCAACTGATCCTGATATTCACAACTCAACTGTGAACCCTGATGGACTATTGAAATAGAGAAAGAGTAGCATTTACTGTACCTTTCAGTGAAACTTCTACTAAGAGTGTGGAGGGAATCTTCCACCAAGATGGTCATCTTTGATCTTCTGTACTTTGCCACCATTGACTAGCATTCAGTCTTACTGTAGAGATTTCTGACCAAAAGAATTTTGTTGTTGTTGTTGTTTTTTAGTTTGGATTGAGTTTTCTTCCTGATTCTTCTAACAAGGTGTCCAAGAAATTATACATGAAAATTTCATTATTTTCCACTCTGATTTTGGTCTATGTCCCTAGAGTACCTGGGTATAATACCATTGCTATTCTTCTCTCTGTATATTTTTTTATGTTATTTTTACATATAATGACAGTAGAGTGTATTTTGGTATATTACACATTCTCTATATAATTTTGATGTTCTTGTCTTCTTGTCCAATAGACCCTGTAAGAAGGTGGGTCTGGACTGCACATCTACTCCATGGCCCACACATTCAACACAGAGTCTTGCCACACAGTAGGAGTTTAGGATTGTCGGAGGTCCTTCTCAGATACTGTAGAATCAGTTGAAGGAGAAAAATAAATTATTTGTCTGTGTTTTCCAATTGGTGGTTAATTTCTTGTGCTGACTACAGATTATTTATTTGAACATCCTTCCCCCAGCACACGCGTGCACATCTATAACCCAAACCAAATTGTAGTTTTTAAGGATGTTGTCAAAAGAGTCAGAAAATATTAAATATACAAAATGCAAAAAAAGACAAAAAACTATTATTATTCTTATTATTCTCAAGTTTATAACTTGACTATCCTCAATCACAGGAAGTATAGTGCCTGCCAAATGAGTCCTCATTTCAATCTCTTCTAGTGTCTCTTCTCACCAAGTTCCAGGGTCGTGTGTGTGTGTGTGTGTGTGTGTGTGTGTGTGTGTGTGTGTGTGTCTGGGTGTTCTTCAAGGGTAAAACTGCTGGCACCTATATTTAGTTTGCTTAAGTACTGGTATATTGACTACCAGATGCTGTATCTGTGGACATTACTTTCACCAATGCATCATAATTCTCATATTCCCATATTCTTTAACAATGCTTGGATGCATCAATGCATGAGAATTCTCATCTCATATTCCCATATTCTTTGACAATGCTTAGATATAAAACATTGCCTGTTTTTTTCTTTTTGGCATCATCCACAGTCTAAGTACTCCATTCAATAAACTATCTAGCTTTTTCTTACTTTGCTGTAATGTGATAATCACACATAATAATTCAAGGATTACCATATTCCAATCATTCTTTTACTCCAAAAGGATTTCCAAGTTCTCAATTTAATAATTTCCCTTCTACTCCCTCAAAGTTAATCTCCTTGCTGTTTTATAAGCACACTACACAAATATACAATATACAAATACACCTCTGTGCAGCTACTAACATTTGTAATCAAGCTTCATGTAGGCCTCTACCTAATGTTTAACTAAGTTTGGAAAACTGATCTTTAGGATTTAACTCTCTTTCAAGTACTTCAATAACTAGAATTATTCACCTCTTTGAACATTTGGTGTTTGCACTAAATATTCTGAAACATAATCATGTGTTGGTTTTTCTTTTCTTTTTTATTCTTCTTTTAAAAATATTTTTTTCTAAGTGAGGGCACTACTTCAGGAGAAACTATAATTCAGGAGAAATAATGATATAATGCATTTCCTTTGTAAACAAGAACTTTTTGGAATCAGCTAAATAAGGAGCATGTAGCCTAAAAGTGGCTTTGACTTGTTTTTATTTATTTTATTTAAAAATTTTTAAAGGTTGTTTGATTTTTTAAATTTCTTACTCTTAAAAATGTTTTTTTTTTATTTTTTATTTTTGACTGCATTCAGATTTTGAAGTAGAAGCTCTCCGAAAGGACAACCTATGACTCTCGGCAATTTGTTCTGGGCATTTTTTTTTTTTTTTTTTTTGGCTTCCTTCATTCTTTTGGCCAAAGATTTAGCATATTCTACAGCCTGTTTCTTATTTTTCCTACACTGTTTCTTCAGAGTAATGTGTGGGTGTTTGTGTTGGTTCTAGGTTTCTTGTTTGCTTCAAGGTTTTTGGACAACATATAGGCAGATGTAGATTGAAAAGTCTGAGGATTCTGTTCTCTCTTTGGGGTCCTAGGTGACAAGACATAGTAGTGTCTTTTACAAATATTCTTTCTTCTTTTTTTCCCCCACAGTAACCATATTGAGAATCATCAGATTGGCATCCACAATGCAACCCTGAAGAGATTTGCATTTTCTCCCTCCAGTTCTCCTTGGTCCATAACAGGAATACCCCTTACTCAGTAGCAGGCAGCCATGATCATAGGTCAAGACAATCTGTTCATGGGGAAATCTTGTCTGTCATTCCCACAGAGAATTTGAAAACATAACCACTCTATTTTTCATCCAAAGCATCAGCAGCAACTTCTGTGGCCATATGCTTCTAAAAAGTATGAAGTTTGAGCTGATCATCCACTCAATAAGTACTTCACAGCCAGTAGTTGGGAAAGAAATATCCAGGTCATATCACACAGCTGATCACCTACAAGATGTCATAAAAAAGAGCTTGACTTGTTTTTATTAAAGTGACAGACTCTGCTAGTGACTTAGAAAAACATTAATTTATTAATGAAATTTCAATAGCCATTGACAAAGCCATATGTAAATGAATGGTATGTTATGGTTTGTTAGCTTATGAAATTTTTAAATGTCATTTAAATTTGACATGAGTTTATGTACTTACGATCTTCTTTCTACAGGCATTTAATTAAGACAGGCATATAACAAATGATATGATAATGGGTTTTTATAAAAGTTGCTGGGCACTGTTATGGGGTAATTAAATTAATTATGGAAATTAGTTAGAATCTTTGGCAGTACATGATTTTTTTCTTACTTACCCCGAACTGCAACGTGTACCTCTTGTATAATAACGTAAATATTAGTTCAGTAAGATTTCAAGATACAAATCCTTTCTATCTGATTTTTTGTTATTTCCATTCCCCATGCTTATTATTATTTTAAAGACAGATATTGATTCCTTCCAAATCTTACAAGAAAACTTTCCATCTAGTTAAGTCTAAAGGTAGTAACTTACATGCCAGCATTAGTTAGGTCTAACAGTCTTTCAGAATTAAATAATGGGATGACTTATTAATACGAGTAACAAAAAACAACAGTCCCCACATTAGGCATCTTTTCCAAAGCCAGCCTTGCTGACCCCTATCACTTATTAATTTTCTGAATGCTTTAATATATTCATTTCTTTCTCTGAGTATAGTTTCTTCTTCTCTATTTATTATACAGTAATTAATTTCAGAAACCCCTGCAGAATAGTTAAAAACAGAGACCACTCACCAACACTTTTCTGGAATCAATTCTGCTGTGGAAAACTCTTTCCATCTAGAATGTTCGATATTCACCCTGATTGTTTTTCTCACATTGCAGTGAAATAACCCAAGAATGTGGCTAAAATCTATATTAGGTAAATTGACTGGTACCTACTAATGAGCCAAAGAGTACATTCTTGCATCCTATTAAAGAGGATAGAGCTTTTAGTGGGACCGTCTTTTACTCTGTTCACTCTTTTGGCATCACAACCTCTCAGGCAGTTTTCGTATATTCTGAATTCAACCAAAACTATTTGAATACCAACTCATTTTTCAGCTACAGCTTCTAGTACTTTTCCACAATTACCTATTGTCTAGGACATCTCAAATTCCATCCTGCCTGCCATTCAACAGTGCCCCCTATATTCTTATAGCAAAAATGCAAATATATCAGAATCAGATTGGGGGGAAAAAAACAAGCCTTGAAAGTCTCATAAGATAATGGATCAATCTGAATTCTATGCCAATATTGGTTGCATAAATTGGATCACCTATGTCAGAGATAATTGGCTAATATATAGTTAAGGCAAAGATGCGTATAACAAACAAACAAAAAAAAGAGGTCAGCATTTTGACTTCTGGGCATATAACCATGCAGAAATGTACAGTTTCATTTCAGAATTTTTGCTAGAAATGAAAATTTGAAACTATATAAATTTAGATGAATAGGGAAAATGAAAAAATAAATATTTATTTATTGAGGCAATTTTAATTGAGGCAAATTTTTTTTATTTATTGAGGCATATTTATTGAGGGAATTTTGTGCAATAATGTAGTAAACTATACTTTTATGTGTTAGCATGAATACACTATAAACATGACATTGAAAAGTAAATTTCAGATTGAGATGCATAGAATAATTTTATATATTAAAAATTAGAAGGAATTAAGCCAAAACATAAAATGGTTAAATCTGAAGGGTGAATATATGGCAGTTCATATTATTATTTTCTTGAATTTTCAATTTTTTAAAAATAATCAACAAATAAGAAGAGAAAGTATAAATGGTATATATTCAATCCTCTGTATTGTACTAAGTAAAAATATATTCAATTAGCTAATTGAATCTATTGATTTATTGCAATATTTAAATAAATTTTTAAAAATGCTTAGTATAGATTAAATACCATATTATGTTTAGACTAAAAGTAATTAAATTGGGATTGAAAAAAATGGAAGAAATGTATCAGGGAAGCATCAAAATGGGCAAAAGGAGGTATCTCCATGAAAGAGAAAGATATAACTGAAAAGGGGAGAAATGAGACCAACTATGAGAAAGAAGTAGTCTGAATAAGTATGTTGGGAAAAGAGGTAAAAGATGATGCTGAATATCTAAAATAGATAGCTATTAAAAGATGATAAGAAACTTAAAGCCAAAAATGATTTGGAATAAGAGAAATGTCATCATACAAGAAACATTTTAAAAACATGTTCCAGCACATGCTATAAATTGCTGAGGAGTAATGCAGAGTTCCAAGGGATTGGCTTCAAATTCCAGGTGGGAATTAGATAGTGACAGTGGGGCAGAAGAGGAAATGAGAAACTGGAGAAAATATCCAGGAGAAAGGGAAAGATTTCATGATTAGAGATGAGATACACACTTCACAACAATGAAGAATTTACACCAAAGACTTGAGCAATCACAACTTCCAGGAATAGTTTCTAATGTGGTGGAATTATTGCAGGAATTTGTGAAGATCCTTGTTTAATGTGACCAATTAAAACTGAATGAAAAGTGAAATTGACCTAAGACTATAAGCCAGGAATGGCAAATCCCTCTATGTGTATAATGAATGCATTTCATGTATGGGCTTGAGTACAGTTGAGTCCACCACAAGGTATCTTTTGCTTTCTTCCTGTTCAAGCTGCAATTGCTTGTTAGCTCCAATGCTTTCCAGTGTAAAAGCAAAGCCAGTAAGGGCTTTGCCATATTGGCTTAAAGTCTCAACTGGGGAAATTTCAATTTTCACTCAATTTTAATTGATTGAGTCAAATGAGGACCTTCACAATCACCCACAGTTATTCCAGCCATGAGAAGCTGTTCCTGGGGCTTCTGAGACCACTTAGGCTCATGGCATATATAGCTCCAGCTTCTAAAGCCTTTCTCTCTGTTATACTTTGGAACCACCATATTTAAATTCATCCAAGGGGGGTAAATTGATGAATGCGATATGTCCCTTTAGACTAAATAATTGCCCAAGTTCATATGGGATTTCTTCCTTTCTCGCAAAAACCCAAATAACAAGAAAACAAATTGTGACAATGAAGCATCACTGGGTCTGTTGTAACTATCTTTTCAGTTTTCTGTCTGTATACCATTGCTTTTCAACTGTCTCAAAAATTCCACTTGTTTTTGCTATTTCTTATTCCAGTTTATTACTTTTCTTGCTTTTCTGTCAGACATTTTCTTTCTGTTAGTTGACTCAAGTCTTTTTGGTTTTTACAGGTTTGTATTCATATACATAGCAACCGCCCAGCAGGTCATTCACAGATTCAGGTTATGATATGACCTGTCTTTTCTTACGAGGTGTGTTGCATAAGGGGCTCTATCTTTGTTATGATATCTACTGATGTTTGGTTCAGGGTAAATCACTGGGACTTACTGCTGATAATCTTGTTGTAAACCTAAGGTCTTTTGTACACACCATGTTTTAAAATCTTCATAAATCTCTTCCATTTTTTATGTAGGTAAGAGAGCTGTAATCTTGCCTTTCAAAACACAAACTCCCTGGATTCTTTCATCAATCTTTAAAGAGGTAACATTCATATATTTAAAAGTCTGAGGAATTATTTGAATGGTGTGTACTGTAACAAGCTGAAGATTAATGCCATCTCAAAATAGTCCCTTCCATTTTATTGTTTACAGTCAAATTATTTAACCCTTAATCATTTAAGGAAAAAAAATGTAGACAATGCCTTTTTCTTTTATGTCTATAATTAAAACAAATAGAAGTACATATAGATATTTTCAATGACTTTTATTGAACTATCAAAATGATCGCATAAAGTAACAGAACAATGAATTAGCCATGAAAAATCTGAAGGTATTGAGAAGAAAAAAAACAAAGACTTTTATTCTAACTGAACATTAGCACTCTTCTATCTGATTTTTATTCCCCAGATGATTCTGAGATGGAGGAGGCCTCTGAGTCATTTCAGGTATCTTCAGCAAAAAGAAAATGCATATCCAATAGAAATTGGTAAATAAATATTCAATAATTTCTATAATTGTGATCATACTGGCTCCACAAAACAGGCCCAGCTGACCGCCAACATCTGCTGTAATCAAAATCAATACATAAATTGTCATGGTTTTTCATAGAAAGAAAATTAAACATTGTTAGAAGTGAAATTATTTTAAACTAATGAATAACATTATATGAAGATAAGTTAATTGTATTACCATAAAATATGGTACAAATAAAGTAATAGCAATTCAGGTGACAATAATATTAGTCCAAACTACCTTTAAATGGAGAATTAAGGTAAACAAAAAAATCTGTTTCCAAATTTCTAACTCAGACTTTGGAAGATACGAAGCCTAAGCTAAATTCATTAAGGTTCCTAGATAATTTCAAATCCAATTCTATGTGTTAAATGAAAAGAAATGAGACATCCTTATGACATTAGAATTTTCTGGAAAATTAATTTCCAAGCAACTGTGAATTTAAGAGTCCAAACTTTATTTCTTTTGAGGCATTTATAATATTTAATTGAACTAAAATATATCAACACAGCATTGCTTTTTCAAAATGTCTTTAAATCTATGTTTATTTTATTGTTTATGCTTTTATTGTGATTAAATATTCATATCTTAAATTTTACCATTTTAACCATTTTATGCTCTGTGGCATTAACTATATTTGTATTTTTTGACACCCATCACCAACATGCATCTCTGAAACATTTTCATTTTCCCCAATGGAAACTGTTTAAACAGTAACTCCCAGCTTCCTTTAGTCCCTGTCAATCACCCTTTTACTTTTTATCTCAGTGAATTTGACAATTCTAACAGTGCCTCTTCACACACATTACTTTATTAATCATTACTTTCTTGCCATGAGTAATTCTCAGGATCTTGCCAATTTTGTAAAGTGTGGTAATGAAGTATAGGTTTCTTCATGAGCTTTGGAGAGTTTGTAAACTTTCTCCCTATCTTGGGTCCCAGCTGCTAGATCAAAGTGCTGTCATTTTTCCTGACTCTAATGCTGTCTTCTATCTTCTATGTGGCTTCCTTGAAAAGGCAATGAGATCTAGGAAGTCAGCAAGTATGTTGGTTAGGGGATGTATAATGAAAGAAAATGAGCAGTGGTTGTTCAACCAAATGCCCAATTTTGCTTGCTCATGTTCTTTTTAACCCACCCTGGGGTGGAACTCCATGTAGGGGTATTCGGAGGCTCAATTCCTCCTGATAAAACATTATAGTACCCTTGATGACAGGATTGTCCATCAAGAGAATAAAATATAAATGTGAGTATGAAATACTGAGCATCAGCCATTACTTTGTCAAAGCCTTTGGAGTCAGTTTGCAGTGTTTCTAGGGAGTGCAAAAATGTTGGATTTAAAAAGCACACAAATGACATTACTATTGATTGTGTCTCTTCCATTGATAAGCTAAGCTGTAAATATGATAGGAAAATAGAAATTAGAGGAACATCCAGGAAGATATAAATAATGCTTACCAAGTAACTCAGATACACTCACTGCTTTTTGTTGCTGAGTTATCTTATAGTTTAAGTCACTATAGTTTATTTCAATGTTCACAAGATTCTCCCTGGGAATGAAAACAGAATTAATGCAGCTCAAGACTGACAGCTCTACTTTTATATCCTATCTTACAAAAGTAGCACTCATTTCAATTCAGATGCTATTTAATGTTGAATTAGACACAGTATGTCTATCCATCATTAATTCCAGTTAGCATCATTTCAAAGGCACTTTGGTCTTGTTGGAATTTAGAGAAACATTCTTTTCCAGACCCAACAATTTTTCCATGTCTCATTCCTGAGCTATCAGAAAAAGACATTAATTGTAAACATGTACTGATATAGAATGAAGAAGTATTTACAACTATTTATGTGTGTGTTTAGTTTCAATTTAAATCCTTGGTTTTTTTCTTTGTGACTTATGTGACCCTAGAGAAATCACATTTTTACCCAAGTCTTGGTTTCCTTATCAGTGGTCAGGAGTTTTGAGGTGAAATTGCAGTTGTGTTGGGGAGAAATTAAGTTAATGTATATGTAGAATGGGCAAAGAACCTGGCATATAGTGAATGCCCCATAAATGTTATTGAGTTTTTTTTCATTGATAAAATTGAGCTAAGACCATTTTCTTAATGTCCTCTGGAAATCTTTACAGGTGACCAGAGTGGCTAAACATTATTTGCAAATGAAAGCTGTCTATAATTTGGAGATCCTCACTCTTTTGCAAAAGTCTACTTTGAACTTCAATAACACATTGAAATGCTTCCTGTATTTCAACTTGTATGCCTAACAGTTTAACACATTCCAATTAAACTCCTGATATTTTCCCCATTTATAAAGTTTCACACCCCATAGCCAATTCAACAGGAAATCCTATTTGTCTCATCTTCAGAATACCTCTAGTGTCCCACCAGCTCACAGCCCATTCATTGCTTCATCTTTGCCCAAACAGCCCTAGTCTTTCACCTGGATTTTTGCATTAGCCTTCTGACTTCCACTTTTAAGGTACTTTATCTCAACAAATACACATGCTCTGTTCTTTATATAATAACCAAAATGTACTTCTGCAACTGCTGGATCATAACACTTTTGCTCAACCCAACCCTTGCCCTGAGACTTCCCATGTAAACTTAATGAAACTCTTCCATGAACTTTGGAGAACCACTGCTTCAGGTTTTTGCTCACTGTCACCTTCTCAGGAAGGTCTTTCCTGATCATAATCCATAATCTTAAGAATAACGTTCTCTGACTCTGGCTTCCTAGACCACTTTCTACCTTTTCTCCTGCCATAGCAACTAGAGCCATCTAATGTGAGTATGTCTATTTCCATCCCAAAGGAATCAGGCATAACAAGGCAGCATTCCTATCTTTCTTATATTGAGGTATCCTTAATGCCTAGAATATCCCTTGAATTTTAACACACCTAAGAGGTGTTCATTTATATTTGTAAAAATAATAAAAGATGGGCTGGGGTTGTGGCTCAGTGGTAGAGCACTTGCCTAGCATATGTGAGGCACTGGATTCAATCCTCATCAACACATAAAAATAAATAAATGAAACAAAGGTCCATCAACATCTAAAATTTTTTTAAATGGTAGAAGATAACAAGTTAAAGATGAAACCAATATATGAGTGGATAAATATTAACTTCTCCATGTGATAAGCAGAACTGGAAACCAGCTACCTCATGATTGTTAGCTGGATAATAGTTATGACTGATCCTATTAGTAACGATTCCTGGAATTATGTCATGTTCTTTATCATATCTAAGGAGTGTGGCTGTAAATCATTTTCTTTATTGTTTACAGATTTTTAATCAATATTCCCAAATATACTTAATTCAAAATGCATTATTAATATGTGTACTTAATTTCCATTGGTGTAACCATGAGTAACAGAAGAATTTGCAATGTTTAAAGAGATAATCAGGGGACACGGTAATGTTTACAAATAATAAAGCAGTTGGCAAAGTGAAAGAAATAATCAAGTTGTCTTGGAAGTTTAGAAATTTTAGTAATATTCCAATCATTTTGTCCTCCATTGTACTCTAATTTGCATGTACTTTGATAATATTGTTTAATTTCACAAGCACAACATTCGTGATCATTTCCACGCATTATCCATCTGTGTTTCTGAAATAAGATAAATTCCTCTCCAATAAAAAATATTGTGATATTTACTCTACTTCTCTCAGACAGCTGATATGACCAATAATTGAGTCTCACCAAACCTGTGTCTCCTGGTAGTAGTGAGTTTATTCAATGGAGTCCAATAACATTTGTTTGAAAGGCACAATTATAAAATAAAATCTGGGTTTTAATAAGGGCAAAGAGAACAAATAAAAATGAGATTTATTATGTTACCAAATGCAGAGGAAATGCTTCCAGGTTCTTGAACATAAGTGCTTCATTAAAGGGAGTGAACTGGTTTTGTAAAAATTGATTTCATCCAATTTTAATTTAAAAATTTGTTAACACAGAAATACCTTAAAACTTCACTTGTATAACTGATGAAATCAATCTTATTTCAGGCCAAAGTACTGGAGGTACTTTAATCACCTCCACACTGCATGCTTCTGTAAGGCTGAACTTCTCCCCTTCATAATGAGGTTCAGCAGCTGCCCCATGAAACCCGGAACTGCCATAGTCTGGGTTTGATTTCTGCCATACAGAGGCTTAACCGTTAAATTAGAGATTGCTTCTTTTTAAATCATATTTCTGCTAAGATTTCATGTTTTCTCTCCTGACTAATTGTACATGTGTTTGCCGACTTATGACTCTATTATTTCTGCTAACGCTACACGGACAAGTTTCTCTGTCTAGCATCTGGGCAAGCCCTGAGTCCCACGCCTTGGCTCAGCTATCTGTCTTAGGCCTGTGGTAACAGCCTCCACTACTCCCAACCACTGAGTTCCCTACAAGTCACTAATGATAGGATTAGTTAGAGAACTATTCATAATAACCTGAGTTCAGTATTCTCTAGTATCATCTTGTTGAGTTCATGGATTTCTTTTCTGATTCACCAGTATGTCTCCAAAATCATGCCTGCCTACATTCCTTGCAAATTAAATAATTTTGAAACTCAGGAGATCTCAAATAGCTGAGATCATCTAAGATGTATTTAAATATAACAGACATAATACTACAAATGAATCAGGTCCCCATATTAAAATGAAATAGAAAAAGATATCTGTATTGGAGTTAGCACTATAAATAAAGACTAATTGCAAATTTCTACTTCTCTATCATTTTAATATACTAAGTGTTTGAAATCATACCCTAGGAGCCCTATCTTGATACAAATACATTTTTCTTTCTGATTTGTAAAGATAATTTTATTGTCTACTTACATGGTTGAACTTTTAAATTTTTAATTAAAATAAATTCCAAGGTAAAGCTGAATCAAAACATGCTTTCAAAGGTTAGTTACTTGACTGTGCAAATACAAATCAAGTTTAAATTAGTTAATATTAAATTATTTTAATAGATAAAATTAGAAATACCAATATGCAATTATCATTGTTTCAGGTCTAGGACTAAAAAATATAAATGAGAAACAAAGAAAAATGTTAAGTTTACTCTCTTGTTTAAAAGAATAAGCAAGAAATCCATAAGATATTTTATTTATAATTTCTAAGAGCAACATGGTATAACTGGAGAATTTAATATTCAGTTAACCAGGGAAACTGCAATGTGGTATCTTTGTGAAAAAGACCTGTGGATAAGTTTTCAAGCATAATTGCTTTCTGTACCATTGACTATCTTGATAGGTCAGTTACTTGAAATAGAGTGTATTTTAATTTCCTCCGTTGTGCAATGACAATAGTAATTTCTGTTCAATTTACCTTACACAGTTCTTAAGAGACTCAAACTATAAAATATAAAGATAAGAAATTTCCATATTTTTAGGCATCAAAATGATATTAGTTAGCATTCTTATTTCCCCAGTTGGGATGATGAAAGTGTGATCCTGTACCTCCTAAATGACACCAACAAGCAAAGCCCTTGTCCTGGGACACGATTTCATGATTTGGTAGAGCTAAAGGCACCAGGAGAGGGCAGAAGATTGAGAGGTTACTGGGTCCAGGGCAATAACAGACTGAGCAAATGCTTTCAGCAAGTATCAGTTGATTTTCACACAATTAAAGTAAGGAGATGAAAGACATGATCTTGCCTACTGATAAATTTCTATGCTGTCGTTATTAATTCAATTCTGTAAGCCACTCCCTCCCTTGATTGATCAGCATTTTATTTCCTGAGACTTGAAGTTTTCAATGAAAATAAAAATGAATGATTTATGAGACTAATAAGATTACCTGATATAATCGTGGCTTTGATTCAACTTCTTGGAAAGATATTTTAAAGCTTTTTGACTTGGAAAAGATGAATAAGAAATGGTAGCGGGGTATTCAGTTTCTTCACAAGAAACAGGGCAGCTAGAATTGTGGGTTCCCATTGTACATAATCCCTTAAATTCAATGTGGTCTGAAATGCAAATCGGGACAGGATATTAGGGAAGAATATTTCACAATGGGGAGAACAGAACTTTTAAAATAAATAATGTAAAAATGTTTCTATATGTTTCTATATATAAAGTATATATATACATATATATGTTTATATATGTATACACACGATTATTTATATATGTGTGTTTGTATACACACAACATATATAAAAGTGTGTGTGTGTGTGTATCCCCAGTACTGGGGATTGGACCCAGGACCTTATGCAAGCCTGATCTACCACAGAGCAGTCCAATGTTACCCCAGTCCAATGTTAATTTTACTTTTAATTTTTTAAAAAGTATCAGATATTGTCACTACTTTCTTAACAAATGGTGTTTATATTTCACTGTTAATGCAGCAAAGAAGACAGGACACAAAGAGTTGCTAACTTTGAATTCATTGAGTTGCTGGAACCTTCATTAGAAATAAAGTCTTTTCAGCAAATGTCTGGGTATATTTCCATAAAATATCAGCTATTTGCACAAAAGTTTTTTTTTTTGTGTGTGTGTGTGTGTGTGTGAGAGAGACATTGTATCACTTTGAGAGGAATTTCAAATATAATCACGAAAGCCAATGACTTGGGTTTAAACTGAATTCATCTTGTTTCAACAAAATGAATTCATCTTGTTTCAATACATAATGGTGTCAGACAGTGTTGCCAGTGTTTGGAGTGTTATTTCTGTGGACCAGTAACTTTTCAATCAGCCACTAGATTCTCTTCTGTCCTTCTTTAGTTCCACCAAGCCATGAATGCACATGTGTCTCGGGGGAGGGAGGGGGACTCTGGAGGAGGTGTTTCCTTTGCACCTCCTCCCAAAGCCCATTCTCACTGCTCCTCACCCTGTCTCTACTCAGACTCACCTTTTTCTCTTGGTTTTAATGCAGAAAACCTTTGTTCTTGTGAACCTGTTGTCACCAAAATCCCTTTATCAGGGGCCACCTTTGGGCTTGTTTTCCATTCTCTAACACTGATACTCCTTTGGTGTGTAACTTTGCATATGTCCTCTTATTCTTTAAGATTACTAGTAAAATCATCACTCTTTGCCTACACTCACATACATTCACACTGTCACTATGTTTGTTTACACACTCACACATGTGCACACATACCCTTGCACTCTTTCACTCATGCTCACATACTCTAAAATATTCTTGTACACTCATACTCCCTCTCTTCCTCCCTCCCTCTCTCTCTCTCTCTCTCTCTCTCTCACACACACACACACACACACACACACACACTCATACACACACACTCCCCACACATTTGTGACATTGTCATCCCACAACAATCCCTGAAGAAATGCTTACAGGGAGTAACAACACCCCACCACCACCACCAGCTCTCCCTCCAGCCTCCAACAGGAATGGGAAATTGGAAGAAATTTGGCAACATAATTTGAACTTTTTGCACATTTAGCTTGTGGGCTATAGAAAAATATAAGATCCTTTCTACTCATACTGATATATTGAAATATTTAACAATTATTTAAAAGAAGCTGTTAAATCTATTCCTGCTATGCTGGAGATATTTCCATAATGCATTAGAAAACCACCTTTCATAAAGGATATGTATTAGGATTCCATTTAGTAAACAACCAATGATTTAAGGCCATAAATATGAATCTATATATGTGGAGAAAGTTATGGAGGAACCCATAAGAATGTTAACATTGGTTCAAAATTAAGACAAGTATGTAAGAAAAATAAAAGGCTATTTAGGAAGAAGCTGTTCCCAATAAATAAAATGTGTGCAGTTACGATTTCATTTATGTAAAAATTTCATATGTAATGTGAACATATAATAAAATGAATAAATGAAAGAATGATTCTCAGAATAATTCCTGAAGGGATAGAGCTTCTATTGCTTTTTACATAATTTATTTTCTATTTGGTAATATTTAAACTATTCACAAAAATATCTTACTTATGTAAAAAAGTAAGTCTATTTTATTATTTTAAAAGAACAAAAATTGAAAAACGACACGAAGATTTAAAAATAAAAGCCAGAACACTGGTGCTGTTACTTGGCTTCTGTGTAAATTTCAGTGGCATATTCCTTGGAATCAGAGGGGTTTTGTTTGGTTTGTCTATGTTTATGTAAATTGTTTAAGAATGTCAAAAATTCCCTGCTATTGTCTATTTTCTGTTTTATTTTTGGGCTATCCAAACTATGATTTGGGGTCTTATATTACTCTAAGTAACATTAATATAAAACCTGAAAACAAAAATTAAGCCACTTACCAAGCATAGGAGAAACACAGTTGTAGTATTTTTGTAGGTCACATTCTATCCCATTTCCTTAAAAACAAGTAATATATATTTACTTTTATTTTATAGATTGATTGATTGATTGATCGAATGACTGATGGCAATTGAACCCAGGACCTCATGCCCTACCACTAAGCTACACCTCCAGGCCCTAGAACTTTGCATTTTATAAAATAAAGCAGCCTAATGCAAAAATACATTTCATACCCACATCCCTCCAATGATCCACCGATTCCATCCATGCATATGGATATTTATGTAATGTGAGTATGAAAAAAATGTTAGGATCCAATGAAAGTTAATGTTGAGAGGAATTTTTTTTTATTATTTCTTTCCATTTGTCTAGACAATTCTAAAACTTTAGGTGGGAATAATATTTTTAAATAAATAAAAATTTTTAAATTTTTAAATTAAATAATTTAAAATTGATAATATTTAAAATTGCTTTCAGAGTTATCATCTCTTGGGTCTTCATCTCTCTCTCTCTCTCTCTCTCTCTCTCTCTCTCTCTCTCACACACACACACACACACACACACACACACAACACACACAAACTTACTTGATGGTCCTTCTAGGGGTAGGATGGAGGCAGAAAAGTACCAATATTTGTTAAGCACCTTTTGTGGATCGTGAGACAAATAACAAAATCAATATACAGTCAAACTGAGTTTTATCCCTGGGATGATTCTAAATCCTTAGACTTTGAACTTTAATATTTCTCTATTGCTATAACCTTTGTGGTCTCTAAGGTTAGCCAGAGTGTTTATTCAATAATCCTGAAAATCAGGATATTGTCCACTTAGAATTTGTGAACAATTTGTGAAATGCTTGCCTCACTACAAGAAAGTGTTCTTTGTGAAGGAACTGCCAGAAGTGAAAAACAGAATATCTGCCTCTGACATTGTCAGTAAAAAACCTGATTTTTCCAGAATTTTCCTTAATTTTCACAATAATATTTCTTCCATGATAAGAGACAATGGAATTTTGGAAACAGCTCATATCTCAGGGAATCTGGAACAGCCAAATGTCACACAACTTGCGTTTCTCAGTCATATTTAAATATAACAAGCCAAGCGAGGTGGTGCATGCTGGTAATCCCAGTGGCTCAGGAGGGAGACAGTAGGATCACAAATTCAAAGCCAGCCTCAGCAAAAGTAAGGCACTAAGCAACTCAGTGAGAACTTGTCTCTAATAAAATACAAAATAGGGCTGGGGATGTGGCTCATTGGTTGATGTACCCCTGAGTTTAATTCTTGGTACCCAAGAAATAAACAAACAAACAAACAAAACTGGTATAATACTATAAGCTAATCAGTTTCCCACATTACAATGGAATACTGAGATGTATGTATTAGAGGCAGCAGTATAAAAGACACATAATTCCAGATTTTCTACCTGTCTGATTTGGGGTTGCGCTTCTTCAAATTATTAATGGTGTTACTTTAGCTAATTCACTTTATAAGTCTCAGTTTTCTCTTCTGTAAGTATAGGGAGGGATATGTGAGGATTTAACCAAATCACATAATAGTCCTGTAAACACTTCATGCATCCTGATGTTCACACAGATGCCATGCTCTGTATTTTATGCAGCATCTTTCCTAGTTGCTGATTCATATTAATTATTCAGTTTGTATTTATTAAAACATAATAAATTTTAAAATATAAACATCATGCAGCATGAATCAATTCAGACTTATCTCCACTAACGTTTCCAATATAATTGGGAATGGCGTATCAGAGCCAGAGACAGAAGTTTTATAAAGTGTCAGTTTTGGGGGGGTAGCAGGGGGTGTGGGTGATGTTTAGAGATCAGCCATCTAGATTCTAGAAAGAAGGAAGGAAACGATGATTTGAAGTCCCTGGAGAAGTTTGCCAGTTACATAGTCGTGTTATAAGAGGCAGCATTATTATAAGTCTTTGCGTATGTGTGTGAGAAGAAGAGAGGGGGGAGAGAGGGAGAGGAAGGAAAGAGTGCATAATGGCAAACTGGTACAGCCAAACAGGTCTTGCCCCACTCCAGCCCCCCATCTCCATGAAAATGCTACAGGAGGAAGGTGAAGAAAACTGAATGAAAATGCCCAGCATTTATCTAGACTCCATTCTATTCCATGGTCAGCCACTTTTAAAACCACTTACATGCTTTTTCCATCTTTGAGACAACCCTATAAGGTGGAAAAACCTTCTCCCCATTTTATAGGCATAGAGAGGTTACATGACTTGGTCAAGATCACCTAGATCAGAAATTGTGAGGCTGAGATGCCTCACAATTGGATTTGATTCATAACCATCCTGCTCTCCTGCCTTCTTCAAGGCCTGCCTCATATCCCTGATCCTGGAAATGTCTCCAATTGTATGCAAAGGAGGCTTGAAGCTACCTTTACACTCACAAAGAAATCTCCAGGGTCAAAAACTCTACATACATGAGTTTATTTTTCTTTCAAATTATGAAAACCCCTATGTGGTTGTTTTAAATATTTGAGAGCATCCAATTTTAACTTTTGGAATAAGAATATAGGACCCATCCTGATAACACAATTTTCTTTTCCCTAAATCTCTGCAATGACTCCAGGATTTCAAAATTATCAGTTGAGATTACATTTGGCAAGTGAATGATTTTCCAGAATAAAATTTCACCAGAATGGAAAACAATTTAATTACATGTTGATTTTTAAGGATCAAATTAAGCAAATATAATTGAGTGTGGGAGGGTCACTGTTTATTTACCTGGAAGCAGGAAAGGCAAACATCCGCATCGCTTTTCTATGAGCTGGGCTTTGCATTCTTTCAAACAACCATAAGTGCTGTAGTGACGAAAATTCTGGAGCTTGATGTTAGGCTTGCATTCTCCCCAAGGGTATTCTTGGTGAACTGTCTTAAGATCAAAATTAAGACCTGATGCAGCAGGAGATTTATCTCAGTCATTCTACCCATTTTCCATTAGAGAGACAGCAGACACTAATTTTGTTTTTGGGGGGACAGGGTAGTACCAGGGATTGAACCTGAACCCAGGGGCTCTTAAACACCAAGCCACATCCTCAGCCCTTTTTATTTTAAGATGGGATTGTACTAAATTGCTTAGGTCCTTCCAATTTTGCAGAGGCTAGCTTTGAACTTTCAGTCCTCCTAACTCAACCTCCAGAGTCTCTGTGATTACAGACATGCACCATGGTACCAGGCCAGACACTTTTAAAATTTTCTCTCAGAGCTCCATGATGATTTTAAATGTAGTACATTTGCCTGTTTTTTCTACCCAATTAACCTGAATGACCCTGAAGATTTTAGTGGTCTTTCATTGACGTTTTTCTCAAATGCCAATCTGTAATATCAGCAGACTAATCATTCAAAAAAGGACGCATACAAGGAAAAAAAACCTCATTTATGTAAATATTATATTAGCATATAGATAAGCCCAACCACAAAACCAAAATTGCAAACAAAAAAGCTTTTATTGAGCACCAATTATATGCCAAGCCAATAAAGCTAGAATTTTCTTTGTGTTACTTCACTTAAGCTTCATATATACTTATGAAAGGGAAGTATTACCCTCCTCAACTGCAAAAGAGAAGAGATGAAAAACTCATAAATATAATGAAAAATAAATGACTGTAAGTGGCTGGAAAATGGAAACCTGGTGGACCAGCCCCAACTCCAAAATTGCCTGAACTTGTCTCTTTTATTTTCTCCTTCCCACATAGTTCTTTTTTTTGGCACATGGGTAGGTGGGTCCCGGGATTGAACTCAGAGGCACTTGACCACTAAGCCACATGCCCAGGACTATTTTGTATTTTATTTAGAGACAGGGTCTTACTGAGTTGCTTAGCACTTCGCTTTTGCTGAGGCTGGCTTTGAACTCGCCTCCAGAGCAGCTGGGATTCCAGGTGTGCGCCACCAGTTCCTGGCTATTCTCATTCTTAATTTCTAATGAAGCTCAGTCACCTTGGTTTGGATAGGCTTCCCAACTTTCTCTTACGTTGCATAGATAGATTCATTGCTTTTACTGTATATTTGTCTCCAGATAGAGGAAAAGAACGTAATTAAAACTTTGGAATTTCCCACCATGGTTTAAAAGCACAAAGAAAAGGATTTCTAGTGAAAAAGTACTCTTTACAAAATTCATTCATTCTCCGTCCCATCTTTACCTTCAGCTGGCGGATGGTTACCCGAGTGTGCATTCCCACGGGAGAGTACAACCCTAGGCCAACAAACTGGGGCTCCTTCTTGGGTGAGTGAATAACAAAGACGATCCCAGCATCAGCAAAACCCAGGCCTGGGGAATCAGTAAACTCCTCCTGAAATGAAAATACACGTTTCCTCAAATTGCAGAGTAATTAGATCAGTTCTACACAGCTTGAGTTTCATCAAATCTCATGATGGTATTGGACTTACGTAAAATCAATTGTTTCATATTCCAATTCAATCTCTTTTATATAAAAGGTGTGAAAATGAAATGGCTACGACATACTTTCCATGTTTGAATCACAGCTCTGGACCTCTGCATTTTTCTACTTTTCACTCTACATGGAAGCTGGGACCCTGGTCATGGCTAATAATCTGATTTCCACTGCTCCTCTCCTCCCCAGCTACCATTTCATTGCTTTCTCTGGCTGTTCTCTTTGATTCATGTGTTTTAGAGAATCTTTTGTCACTTGTTTTGGTATTAAAATCCCTGTCCTTATTCAAAATTCAAATTTATTTTTCCCATGTTAGTGAAGGTCGACATTGATTCTGTAACACTAGAGTTATTTTGATATAAAATTTCTGCCCCATAAAGAAATTTAAGATGATATTTTCAGTGACTTTGTCATTAGTTGTACTTTTAGGCTGTACGTAGTACCAAGAATAAACTTGAGGATAAGATGATTTTTTTCTTCAGTGAATAACTGCTTATGTAATTACTTTAACAAACAGGCTTAATATTTTATTTACAACACAGAACGCTATATCTCCTGGGGCTGTTATAACCCTCTAAAAAGCAGTTAAGTGGCAAGTCTGGAAAAATATCTCAATGCTGATTACTTATGCAGCATTGCATTGAAGATGTATATTTTATTTGGATTGTTAAATTATGTAAGACATTTAGGTTGTAAAATTTGTAATTAATATTTGAACTGACCTCAGGGCTAATATTTGAATGACATGAAAATATTGATCAAATATATATATATATGAAATATATGTATAGGAAGGGGCATTGTAGTGTGCAGTGTTGTATTTGGACATAAATAAAAATATCTTTAATTGGATACAAAAAGTGAGTACAAGTATCTTAACAGAAATTCCATAAAAATAGCCAATGGAGGCTGAGGCAAAAAGTTCAAAGCCAGCCACAGTAACTCAGTGAATACCTAAGCAATTAAGGGAGACCTGTCTCAAAATAAAATTAAAAAAAATAAAAAGGTCTAGGGATGTTGATCAGTGTTTACACACCCCTGGATTCAATTCCGTACCAAAAGTAAATACATACATACATAAACAAAATAGCCAATGACTTCCTTTATGTCAATTAGGAGATTATATAATTTGGTGGGATTCAAGAGACCAGGCTTATTTGTTATCTTTGCCATTAATTGATTGCATAATTCTGAATTTCTAACCTATAAGTATTTTATAATCCTCGTTTATAAATCTACAGAGTAGAAAACCTCTAAATGTGGAAGAGGTTCGAAAGACACAAAGTGAGAATCAACCATGAATTGGAGCTATACCAGGCACTCTTGAAGACATCACCACTGCATTTCTCAGGAGTCTCAACACCTGCCTCTGAGGTCTAGATTCATAAAATGTCTTAGTCCAACTATAACTTTCCCAAACTAGACTTGAGCAAAGTCCAGTCTATAATATATGAATAGCAATTATTTTCTCATCAATTTTTCCAGATTCAGATTCTATGATTTATCAAATGTGAATATATGGTTCCTCTCTAAAATATACTGCATGAAAATCTTAACCAAAATTATTTCTTAAATGCATAGAGTCATCTTAAATTAACTCTATACATTGCAACTTAGAAATCTCTGGTTTCCTTATTTTGTGGCAAGAAGAATTCTTGGAGTTACATTAACAGAGATAAGTAGGACAACTAAAACTCAAAATTAGGTCTTTTTAATCTCTAAGTCAATTATTACATAGAACTCAGAGGACACTAGGCTGAACTGATAAAAACAGAAATAATGACAGGGTAAAATATTTAAAAAAAAAATGTGTCCCCTATTTGTTTGGAATCCTGGCTAGATTGAAGAAAATTCAATACCTGATTGACATCGAAGATCAGGCTTAAGCCTCTTCCAGAGACACTCACTTTTTTCCATCCTTGGATATTTTCACCATGATTAAAAGTAAAGCAATTTCCATATTCAGTGAAGACATGTTTAAAGTCCTCCAATATAAAAATGAACCAAATAAAACACAATCAGTTGGGTATTTTCATCACTCCTAAGGTTTAAATTGCCATACCTTTTTTTTTTTAAAATCATGATGTCTAAACAATACAGAAATACTAGATAGAATGTTCTGGTGACTTATGTATGTATTCAATAATAATTTTTATTTCTCTTTAATACATATTTGTGAATTTGCATGTTATTCCTTAAATGAGACATTTTCACATAAAATTAACATGTTTTTATGAAATTACTAAGAAATTACTTCTTTTTATTACCTACCTTATTACCAAGGCTTCTGGAAACATGCTTTTGCTGGGGAAGAACACTTTGATAATCCATACTTGAGGAATCACCTGTCCTTCATTCATATGTTTATGGTAGAGATGTCAATCACATTATCTACCCTTGACGTCCTCCAGCCACCACAGAAGCATGCATGTGATAAGCTGAGCTGATCTCAGTACCTGACCCTGACCCTGAGGCTTTGGTGATTGGTTCATGAATTTATGTGTCCTTATAAGAGCTAATCAATCTTCCATAGGATTACTGCATTGAAAACTGGAGCTCTAGCCTATCATAATGAAAGTCAAGGGTTCCCTTTAGCCATTTTGGCTCTATGGAGGGAGAACTCATACAGAAAGAACTCATAACCTGTGTTAGGAGACAGAAACAAAGATAGAAAGTACAGGATAACCTTGTAGTCCCTTTGTGTACCATTTTTTAACCTATTTCCTCCTCTAGGAATACCCAATTAAACCAGTTTGTTTCTTGTACTTTTCAGCTTACCAGAATTGGGTTTCTGTAATATGCTGCTGAAAAACTCATTTCTGGTACAAAATTTCCTGGTTGTGAGTTGAAATATATTGGTAAGTAAAAAGCAAGATAGAAAAATCTCCTTAAGAAGAATATAGGACATCTCTTGTCAATTTCTTCATCTCCGACAGCCATCTCTCAGGCATTTCTGTTTGTCTACTGTATTCTATCAAAAGGTTAAGGAATTGTACCCCAGAACTATGAATTTTTGAAGTTTACTTAGACTCCTTTAACACAGACTTCAGAATTGGCTGTGGAGAAAAAATATGGGACCAACTTTCCTTCAAATCTCTTTACTAGCAGACTCCAGATATTCTACTTCTTATCTTAAATGTAGATTAATTACATAGATGATAACAGAATTACATGTGTTATGAGCAAGTAAACTTTATCTCAATATGAAACAGTACCAAAAAGCAGCTTATTATTTTCATCATATGATAAACTATCAAATCGTTACCTTTGGGCCACATGGTATTCCAAAAAATTCACATGCCAGCAAAGTGCTATTGTTGAGATAGAAACCATTATTCTTGATAAAATCTGTGACACTGAAGTTTTGGTGACTCTCAATAAAATCAATAGCCTCTTTAAAACCAGTAGAATTGACACCGATTTCCTGACGATGGAGAACTTTGGATACAGTATGCCATAAGAAAACAATGATTCCAAATTTGGCTACAGCAGCTGTTTGGAACCTATTAGTAGGAATAAGGCAACCATTAGAAAAATAAAGACTTGGAACAATCTTGAAGACAGAAACCATACATCTGGACTCTAGCAGTTTCTTCATATCTTCTACATTCTTTCACATTTGCAAGATATTCAGGTCAATTGGATTCCTAAAAGTTCTTTAACACACTGTACACGTTATCTTGTATTTAAGCATACATTTTTAATCCCCTAAAATACCTTTCACACCTTGATCTGAATGAATCCTAATGGATCTTAAACATAATTCTTTCTTCCTTCAAAGGCAGAGTTGAGAAAGTAGAACAAATATTCAGAAGCCACATTTCCTGGGTTCAAATCCCAGCTCTGCTATATTCATATCTTAGTTCCATATCTGCTTACTTGAGCTGTCACTATGACTCTGAGCATTCCCTTCCTTGTATGTGTGTGGCTACATTCTGAAGTGCATTATATGCATTATAGGGCAGGAACCCCAAAACATGATAGCTTAGCTGCCAACTCAACTTGCTGGAATGGAGTAGCAGCCAGATGGCAATTCTTCCAGTCCTGTATGCTCCCCTTCAACCACATCAAATGCTGAGTCAGGTGAGACAGTGCAACTTGGTGAAGGTACCAACTTCTCTTGAGTCACTTAGGCCATGAAGATTGGTGGTAGTGAACAATAGGCACATAATTCCATTTCCTCTTTATTTTCTCCACTTCACATCCAGTTTTCTTTCTGCCCAGAGCAGGCCCAGCACCAGAAATGGGAGCAACAGATTTACAAAGGCTACTTAACCAGGCCTACAACTGTGTAGGGCTTAACCCCCATTGTAAATTCTTAATTCTATGTCACTCCTAGCAGTGCTGTTTCTTCTTCGAGTTCTGGTTGTTACTGCTACTTAATGGTATCTCTTAGCAAATTTCTTCATTTTTTACCACTTCATTTTCTCAACTGTAAAATTGATATATGTTAATATAACCTACCTCAATGTGTTATAAATTAATTATTTTTGTGAAAGCCTTTAGACAGGTGCCTGGAATATAATAAGTGTTAGGTAAATATTCATTAAATAAATGTCTCATTATTGTCAAAGTGTCCTCTTGGCAATGAAAGCAGAAACGATCTACTTAATCCAACCACCATATTACCTTAAAATACTCTAGTTTTGCTAAGCAAATTCTGCCTTATAGTTACATAGAGTTCTTTATTTGCATGCCTTATGTTTCTTTCAAAATATAATTGGGAATTTCATGGATATTATATATTTTGACCTTGAACAGATTCTTCTCTCTTCCAACTGATAAAAAGCCTAGAACAGAACATGTTGTCCACTCCTAGCAAGTTTACGGGGTCAAGTGGTCTCTGGTTTGTGTGTCATTCAAGGATATCCTTTATTTTCTACATTAGTTTTTTTTTCTTTGCTTTCTTTTTTTAAAGTAGTATTACATGTGTTTTCAACTGGTACATGAAAATTATACATTTTAATGGAGTAACATGATGTTTAAACACTTGTAAATTTCTGTAATGTTTAAATCAGGTTAAACATAACTATCTCCACAAACATTTGTTATTTCTTAATGGAGAAAACATTCAAAACCTTTCTTCTCTCATTTTCAAATACTACATTATTGTTATCTACAGTCACTTTCTGGTGCAACAGCACACCATAACTTCTTCTTCCTAAGTGTAACTTAGTACCCACTGGTCAACCATTCCTCATCCCTTCCTCCCCCATGCTCTCCACAGAATCTGGTAACTACTCTCAATCTTCATGAGATCATTTAAAAAAAAATTTTTTTTTAAGTAAGATCATGGGATACTTTTCTTTCTGTGCTTGGCTTATTTCGCTTAACATGATTTCTGGTTCAGTCCACACTGTAGCACATGCCAGAACTTCATTCTTTTTGTGGCTGAGCATTTCATGGTGTCATGCCTCACATTAGACTTATCCTTTTATCAATTGATGGGCATTTAAGTCATTCCCATCTCTTGGCCATAGTGAGTAGTGCTACAATGAACTTGAGGATTTTTTATATCTCTTCAACATACTGATTTCATTTCATTAGGGGAAATACCCAGTAGTTGGATTGCTGGATCAGATGGTAGATTTGTTTTCAATATATTGAAGAACTTCCACACTGCTTTCCATAATGGCTGTATTAATGCACATTCCCACCCATAGTGGGCAAGGATTCCTTTTTCTCCATATCCTCACCAGCATGTATCATCTTTTATATTTTTGTTAGTATCAGTTCTTGCTAGAATGAGTTGACATCTCATTATGGTTATATCCTATATTTTATTTTCATTTTCCTTTATATTATCTTTTGTACATACATAAGTTTTCTTTCTAATATAAGCCATGATTAATTCTTTCCTGGTCATGATAGGGTATCCACAAAACAGAAAAAAAAAAAGAGAGAGAAGAAAACAAAACCCTACACCAACATTATATTTCAGAGATTAGAAGCTATTTTCATGATAAGCACCTAATTTGTGCCTTATGTAACCAGCTCTGATTCTCATAAAGCCAGTCCACATCTTAAAAACCTGTAAATAACCTCCTCTGCCTTCCTCAGTAGCCTATATCATGGTGGAATTTTTTCTAACTTAGCATAGTTAGTAATCTTACTTTTCATGGTCAAAAGTAATATGGCAGTATGTAAAAATGTGGATGTGTAACCAAGGTGATTCTGCAATATGTATTTGGGGTAAAAATGGGAGTTCATAACCCACTTGATTCTAATGTATGAAATATGATATGTCAAGAGCTTTGTAATGTTGTGAACAACCAATAAAAAAAAGTATTTCTGGGGATCTTTTCAGGAATCAAGTTTAGATTAGCAATAGATTTGAGAGAAAAGTGCAGGGCTAACTCTGTATTGAGGGATGGGCCTCTAAGATACTTCAAGTTCCTAACTCTGAATGACTGACAGGGTGCCAGGGATCTGTTCCAAAGCTCTGCAACTTTGGAATCTTGCATAGGCTAAGAGGCAGTCCTCCCTCACATCAAGTTCACTAGATTCTTGTCAAAACCATTATGCAGAGAAATGAGGGAATTACCACATTTGTGGGAGGTGTAAGTACAATAGGTAAAACTGTTGAAAGAGATGTCATTTAAAAATGTCCTTTTAAAATATTTCTATTATATTAATAATGGTGAACTAATAACTAGACTAGATCTGTTCTTCTTATGTAAACTAATGGTTCTAAATGTACTTCCCCAAATTATATGATCCAAAAGCAACATTTCATCTGATATGAAAATTGATGCCTGACTCAGACTTTCATTGAGCCCTGCCAAGCCAGGTTCAGGTGTATCATGTATTAACAAGAAATTTATATTTTACAGAAAATTTTGTGGAGTGAAAAATAGGGAAGAATATCTGTTCTTTAGATTCCTTTTTGAACCAATTTCAGCATCTTATCAATTCTTTCATTAACTGACCAAATCTTTGACACATTTATTTTATATTTGCATCAGAGGTATGGTTTTACTTTTGTTAAAACTCCTTTAATATGCATACCCACACATGTTTTCATTCACATAGATTAGAACCGAGGAAAATAGCCCACAGATTATAAAAATACAGTGACAGAAATTATTTGTTCTAAAACAATGGATTAATTTATACCAGAACTTACTCCATCTGCTTTTTTCTCTTATTTTAGTAGAAGAAAATATATTTCAGAAATTTTAACAAAATATAATGGAAATTTATTGTGAAATTTGTGGCAAAGATATTTTATGGAAATTTTTGACACAGAGGTATTTGAAAGGGCATGGAATATTTCAATTTCTGGAATTTATTGTGAAGTATGATTTTAATGAATGTTTGACAAATGCATCTTTATGAGTTTGTTTTCCTATTTTAATAGGCACTGCTTTACATGAAAGAAACATTTCAAAATTAAAGTAGTATTCATTAATAAACTGTTACTGGATTTGGCACAGTAGCACATGATTATAATCTTAGTGATTCAGGAGCTAAGGCAGGGGGATTGCAAGTCTGAGGATAATTTGGGCAGCTTAAAGAGAACCTGTCTGAAAATTTTACAAATAAATAATAAAAAGTGTTAGGAATGTAGCTTAGTGGTAGAATGCCCTCAGATTCAAGCCCCGGTGCCACAAAATAAATAGATAGTTAGATAGATAGTTAAATAAATAGATGAAGTATGAGTGAAGCCAAATTAATGAATCTGATTGTTCTCCTTATCAAACAGTGATAGTGTAAGGAAGGCTAATTTGGATGAAGTAATTGACAAATTTGCCAAAAAGCTGAAAAATGGAAATACAATGTTATCAATTGTTGCAAAGGATTAAAAGTATATCTTTTAAAAAATATGTTAATGTTAGAAAATATTAGTGCATTGTTTCCCTTATTTTTGTTTTACATTATTTATTTTCATTTAAAATTTTTTATTGCAATAAAGGTATATAGAACATTGTCATCACTTGGTTGCATGACTATTAAAATGATTTTGTCATGTAGGGGAGGATAGGATTAGAAAATAATCTATTGAATAGACTTTGGTGCTTATAGTGAGAAATAAACCCTCTTGTTCTAGAGTTTATTTTAATCTGACTGTGTTCCTAATTTACCTGTATAGCTATCTGCCTCTGCTGGGAGCACAAGTAGTTGTTAGGATCCACTCGTTTCAAGCTTTGCTGTTTTTACCAATACTCTGGGCATAAATTTCTCCAGAGTCTGATCTGATTAAATTTGCAGGGGTACTTTTTAGGACCAGGCTTTGAGAGTTATTCTGACTTTAGATGGGCTCTTCTTTCCTAGATTAACACTGATACATTATGATTTAGCTTGTTGCTCTCATGAAGCTATCAGGTTCCTCTTAATTTCTTACCCCCCAAATATATATTGTTTTTAATATTTATTTATTTTGCCACACTGGGGATTGAACCCAGAGGTGTGTTACCAAGGAGCTCCATCACCAACCCTTTTTATTTTGAGCCAGGGTCTCCCTAATTTGCAGAGGCTGCCCTCGAACTTGCAATCCTCCTGCCTCAGTCTTCTTGGTTGCTGGGATTTCAAGTATGCCCTAGCACTCCTGGCTATACTGGTTTTTAAGTGTGCCCTTAGACTTGAACCTCATCATACTCAATTACAAAATCCGTTCCCTTAGGGAGAGCTTTGAAGTTCTCTCTACCTTTGGCCTGCTTCTCCTTCCAGGAAAAATATTTACAAGTTCTGTGTCAGGGAGTGACTTGTGGTCTTCTGACCTTGCCTCTCCTCTTCTGACCTCCACAAAAGCAGGCTTGGGTGAGAGTGAGGGAGAGTATTCTCCTACTCTCCCTCATATAACCTCACTGTGTATATGGGAATCACACAGAGGAAGAGTGTCCCCAACTGTAAGTTGTTGCAATTGGGAATTTACTCTCTACAAAGCTGAATTGGATGAGTCATATTGGCAGCCTGAACCTCCCAGGGGGCACACTGTGGCCTGTCGCTAGGAGCTGAGGGGAACTGAGGCCCTGTCTTCTCAGTGAAACCCAGCTGGAGTGTATTTTCTGTCATTCTGAGATAAAAAGGGGGAAGAAAACAGGTGTGTGGTTCCAGTTCTAAAGATCCTGCCTGTTTTTACCAAGATAGCATATGTTCCTGAATAAATATTTCCAAATACTTTAAATGTTGCTTTTAAAAGTAGTTTTCACTAGTTGGTCATGGTTGTTTCCCTAGGAAGAATCAGGAACCCTCACATGGTGCTTCTGGAAGTGATATCTACATTTGCCTTCAAACAAGGGTTGCTGCAGGCAAACTTTGTTAGAGCACATTTGAAACAGGTGGTGAGTACTGAAAGTCTTTTTCTTGGGAGAGGATTGATCTACATTTACTTTTTGACATCTTGATACACCTTAAGTTCTCAAGATACTAAGTCACACAATCATGCTATAACACATACTAGAAAATTGAGCACCTCTCCTGGAATTACCCCCCAAATAAAACAATATGAAGTACGTATCACCTCTTCTGCTATAATGGCAAGTATGTAAAGCAGATGATTTGTAACTTGATACACTGAAAAAACTGAAGCTAAGAAGATTAAGTGACTTCTTCATGGTCAAACAGCTGATAAGTGGGGGTTCTTAAGGAGCTCCTCTGCCTACCCAGGCAAAAATCTCATTTGTAATCTTTTAAGTTTCACCACAGGCAGCTACAGGGATGCAGGCCTCACAGGGGAAACTTCCCTTTTCTCAGCAGACTTGGGGCAGTCAATGAATTGTAGCTTTCTGCAGTGAGCTACAGTGGAGGACTCAAGAAAGAAAGCAGAGTGTAAAGTCAAGGGTAATGCTCTTCTAAGCTCAGGGCCCTGTGAAATCTACAGCAGCTTGTCCTGTGTCTGCTACATTGACTATGTCATCATATGTACAAGAGAATTTTTCATATCTCCATGCCTGTCACCTCTCTCAGTCCTTCCTCATCTCCACCTAGGATCTTCTAGTCCTCCTTATACCCATACCCCAGGTAGTAACTGCCTCTCTGTTCTCTGTCCATTCAGAGCTTCACGTGTACCTTTATTGCATCATGCAGTCATCATTTTTGCATCACGATGATTCATATTCCCCTTTTTATGACAAAAATTGTTAAGTGCAGAAATCAAGACTTTTACATCTTTTAAACCGTGAGGCTTGCTACATACTAGCATATAATTGTGGAGGAAGGAAAGCAATAAGAAAAATAAGTGAAAGAAGATAATAAGTTTCTTTACTTCCCTAAACTTGTGCTTTTATGTATAAAGAATTTCCTTGGATTTACATATGGGGCATACTGCATAAGAAACTGTCAGATTTATATTAGCAAAATTACGACGACCAATTATTATTAAGAAAATAATTTTTACCTGTTCAAATTACAGAATGTCACAGACGGGAACTCAATTTTTTCCACATATTGAACCTCAATAGATGTCGTGGTTGGCCATGTGAAATAGTTGATCAAGCGACTGTAGATCTGCCACACCACTAGTGAGACGGAGCCCAGCACCACCACCAACCAGATCACCTTACGAATTCTGCTTCGGTTCCGAACAATATTATGCACCCCGTGAAACGAAGTGGAGATGGCAAAGTCATGGTCAAACTTCTTTCGGTCAGTGGCAGATGGCAGTGGTTTCTTTGAAAGGTAAAACTTTATCTTTCCTAAGAGTCCTTAAGATTTTGTCCAAAATATAATTAAACAAAAAAGTCATGAGTTAGGAAACCTTAATGCTATCTGTGAAAAACACAAGTGACAAGTGGTTGATCAAGCTATTCTTTTTATTCCTTGTCATTATTTTTTTCCTTTTTATTATTCTATGTCCTGTTAATTGAGTGATTTATTCAAAAGTCAAGAAGTCTAAGTGTCAGGTCTAATGAAAATATGCTAATGCTATTCAAAGAATACTCAATGTTAAAGCAAAGATGTTAAAAACATTATTGTTACCTGCAGCCTCAAAATCAATCCATCTTGAATTGGTTGCTTACAATAAATGATAATCTTTTTAAAAATTAGGATGAATTTTTAAAATAGTGTTTTTCCCTGGTGAATCTCAAGGTCCTTTAGATGTCATGAAAAAAAATCAGGCTCATTCTGATTTTGAGAATAAGTGAGGCTCTAAACAGTCACTTCTTCAATTAATCTTTGTCCAACAATGTTGTAATTTATGGTGATTGCAACTTCCATATTTTGTAAGATTTGGTAAAGAACTATTTTATTTCTCTCTTGGTTATTTAGTGTTTTAAATTAAAATTGCATCATTAGTTATGTAATCTATTTTCTATCTTTTTAGAAAGTGAATTCATCCATTCAGTGCTATCAAAAATTAATCAAATATTGTTTATTGACATAAGTTGGAAGGGACTACTGAGGTTTGCATTAAGATATTTTTGACAATATGTAACATTCAGAATTTTCTTTTGGTTTAATTTGTTTTTGCTTTTCAGTAGAAGATGAAAAGACACTGTTGGCTGGGGGAAGAGTGTAATTTAATTAAGAGGATGATATGGCTTTTGCAATGGGAAGTTCTGGCTTCTAACAGAGGCCTCACCTCTCACAATCTGCATGACCTCAGCTGAGTTTCTTAACCTCATGTCTCTTCTATCAAATGGCAGCAATTGCATCGACCTCATGACTTTGTTGTATTAACTAAAGTATACTTGGAGATGGCTGGCACATTACCTAGACCATGATCAGTACTCAGTAGTATTTGATAATTTTATTCTACTAGTTTAGTGGTAATGCAGTAAAAGCTAAAATATCCTGGGTTTTGGAATCCACCCCAAATTCTCACGTAAAAATTGATTTTTAATTGTCACAAGATGCTCACAACATGTTTAACTTTTGTATAATTTGCTTCAAAAATATTATTTTAGTCAACTATTTACTAATAATTTACTTCCCAAAGGTTGCAAACTCTACTTAGCATTTAATAAACTAAACTTTTTGTACAGTTATTGGATATATAAATATACATAAAAAAATTAATTATCAACATTTTCTAATAGTGCCCATTTCATTTGGACATGAACTGTCTAGTGATTGGATACTTATAAATTATTTTATTATAATTTTAAAGATATTATGCACTAAGCAGGAAAATTTGTATTAATATCATTAGCTTGAAGTTGTACTTAAATCTTGTAATAATACCTATATAATATTATATAGTAATATTATATATTATAAATATATAATATTTGGTATCAAATTAGGCAGTCTATATAAAATATATGACAGAGTCCCATGGAAAAATTGGCAGTGTGAAAGAAGTCGTTGTCATTACTAATTAGAAAGGTAAATCTAATTATGATCTTTGTGATATTTAGTCATTAATTATAATGAAGAACTTATTCTGATAAAAAGTCAACTCAGTCTCTAGGCAACTTGCATTCTTCTTATTATAGGGATTAAAGTTACCAGAAAAGGAAAAGTAGTCTAATAACCAGTAACTGGTCAAGCAAAGTATAGCTGTTGGTAAACATTATCTTGGAAAGGCAAAGTTTTATTTGTAGTAATGTTTAATTTTTATTTTTAGTTTCAAGTTTGCTTTTAAAAATCAGCTCATTGAATAAAAATCTACTCCTTTACCATTGGGTTAGCCTTACTGAAATGTTCTCAGTTATTGACTAGGGATTTAGTAAAGGTTTTTGCAAAACTATTATTTTAGATGAATAGTGAAGAAATAAGGTGATGTATGCCTGTCAGGATGATTAGAATTGGTTAGATAAATTGCACACCAATCCACAAAGCAGAAACTTCTTCCTCTCCTGACTGAAGTATGTCCTGTGTAAGTATTTCAGGTAGGTTTGGCATAGAACATTGATCACCACAGAATCATTTTAAGGAACATCACACAAATTATTCTGGATTTAAAAGTGAAACTTGCAGCACATGACAAATAGAGACCAAAAGAAAAAAAACAAAACTGAGTTCTAACATATAATGATATTTTAAAACTAATTTTGAGTTTCTCAATACAAATTTGAGTTTCTCAATAAAAAAGTGAGTAAAAAAGTGAGTAAAACTCTGTTATTTATTTTTAAAAATTCATATTACTTATATTATGTTCACATAATATTGAAAATCAAATTTCCTATATGAATTAAAAAACCCTTTTCCTTTGCTTATTTCTAGCCTTTAGGAATGAACTGTTCAGAGGATTTTACTCTTTACCTACCTTTCTCTGCATATCCGTTTGATTTCTCCATCTGCTCCATTTGTGATTTCAGTAAGCAGGAGTCCTCAGGGTGTATTAAATTTTCATTATGACAATATTCATTTTGTGGCCTTTATATAAAATACAGAGGTTGAGGTTGTAAAATGTGGGGGCAATTTAAATATTTGTGTTGCTATGTTGTGCCTCATAAAGCACATAATCTACAAACCAAAAATGTTGACTGAATCAGCTCTGGGACTTTTTGAACTGATGAGAAGCTATCATAGAGTGAAAATTTTAAAAATTAACATTAGTAAATCATTTTCTCGTAAGAAAAGGAATAATCCCTGTCAAATGTCTAGATTAATAGTGGCTTCTAACCAGGCAGATACTTAAGTGGCCAATCTGGAAATCTCCTCAGTTTCTATCTCTATCTCTATCTTTATACAACTTTGAATCAAAATCCGGTGGGATAAAAAAAAAGAAAGAAAAAATGTGTTTATTCTGGGAAAAGTATCTTTCCCTTGACATTTCTTTCTTAGTATCAGATGAAGCTATTTGTAACAGAAGTAGTTGCCAATGGCTGGGGAAAAGATCAGGAAATATTACCTCTGGAAGAAATGAATACTGAGAGCATACAAATTTGACTAAACATGCTAATTTTTTTCATATTACTCATTTTGAGTTTTTTTTGAGAATTTTAGAATTTTATATTAAGTAATAAACTGGAGAATGAGCAGTATTGTGTATAAATGGTGCCATCTGTTGACGCATATCAGGAACTGCATGCACCTGTACTTGCAGCTTGTTGCATTAACATGATAATATAAAGATCTAACTATTATTGATATGGTTGCATATATTTTACCTATATTTGGAAATTCCATAATTCCAAGTGCTATACGTTGAAAATTATCCTTACATGCAGGAAAACTAAGCTGAAGTGGAGGGACTTCCTCAACTCTAAGTCAGGAATGGGGTCTATCTCATAATATATGAGTTTCTTCTTGAAACATTTCTCCTTTGGGTTTAAGCTATAAGTCTTGGCATAAAACCTTAGAATTCAGGTACTCCTTAAAGGAACAACAAGCAACTCACCTCCCCATCTTATCTTCCTTGCTTTGTCTGTCTTCCTTTATTCTTCCCACCATCTTTCCCCAGCATAGGTGGAGTCCTTATGATGCATGAAGTTATGTGTTGGTATACTCAGTAGGCCTCATAGTCAGTTGGTTATCTGCCATTTGAACTTCTAGGGAAGAATGATGAGTTGCTTTAAGTTTGGTGACTGCTGGTAGAAAATAAGACAAGTCTATAAAGGGCCAGCCAGGCTAGAGATACAGAAACAAAGAGATAGGAGGCAGCTGGGGCTCCCAAGGAGGAAAACCACCACAGAGCCTCCCAAAACTGCACCCTATACACTTTGTCATTTTACCAAAGCTCAGGCAGAAGTGCAATTTGCTAAAACTTCATTGACTCTTTTCACTTCTTTATTCTTGGCCCAAATTGTCAACACTTTCTCACAGTTCCTTTGTGCAAAAGGTAGGAAAAAAGTGAGAATGGTAGAAAAGAAGGCAGGCCATCAAGGTCTCCCCACTTCCTGCCTATCCTTTGCTAGAAAAAAAAAAAGAAAAGAAAACAAGCTACTTCTTAATTTTACTTGTTCAAACGTATTCCGCTCATGTATGATGTTTAAAAATAATTAAAGCATTTGCTCCTAATCACAGTGATCTGATAACTTTCCATCTCTCTTTTACTTTAGAGTGAACTTTCCAAAACTATTTCCTTTTCTTCTTCTGTCTCTAGTTTTAAAATCAGTTCACCCCAGAAGACCAAAATGGAGGAGTGGAGAAGGTCGCGTTCCTGGCTGCTCTGTGATGTGAAACCAAGAAAGCAGAAAGGAAGGTGAGAAGGGGGGAGTTTGCTGGGAACTAATTCTGGACATTCAGATCAGACTAGGGACTCTGGAGTTTGGATATAACAAAATAAAGAGAAATCCCCAGATGTGATTCCCCACCCCCTTACACAAGCAAAAATGGTGGAAGAATAAATCAATGAAAGGAACCTGCATATCTAGGAGTCCTGAGGCACGTCTTGGGTATGGAGAGATCAGAGATCAAAGACACAGCTGGACTAACCAGGAAGCTGTGCTATACAATGTCCTGGTGTGGGAAAGAGGCTGAATCTCTCCAGGCTGCCAGGGAGGATGGAAGAAGGAACCATTTTGAAGCAGGGGCCAGCAGCGCAGGGACATGATTTCCCTGCATCTGGGCATGGCCCAAAATATAGGCCTGGTAAACCCATACTACCCAACATAGAATGAACCTAAGTGACCAGGAGAAAGCCAAAAGTGGAGAGAGGTTTACACATGGGAATACAGGCTTGAGTGTTGAGCCACAATGCAACGAAAAGACCACCAACTCCAATTTTAAATCAAATTAAAGCAAGCCTGTAATGTGTACACAAAAGCTGGCCAGCCAGCGACTGTATTTCCCAAAGCCAGGCTAGACATCAGCAGCCCAACCTCTAGGTAAAAGGTTTTATAGCACAAAGAGTTACAAAGGGGGGTGTCTTGGGAACTGAACAGCTAACAGGATTCTGTCAAGAATAATACAAAGGCAGGTAGCAGGTTAATAACATGACTTAACATTTCAAGGTGGGGAGTAAATTGAGATTCCAACATCCAAATTTGTGAGGTGCTGCTGAGATTTTAGAGAGGGTTGTTATCTGGTCAAGGAGAACCAGAATTTTATGAGGGGCCAGAAGGTTTTTAGGGAGGGTTGTTATATGATCAAGGAGAGCCAGGGATGGATGAGTTCAGAACAGAGGCAGGAATTCCAAACAAGTTCAGAAATCTCAGTAATTTATAGTAAAACAGAAATTAACTTTTCATGACTTTGTGACAAGATCTTAGAGTGGAATTAGGCTGGGTTCATCACAAGGAATTCTACTCTTCCAGACTGGCCAATTGAAGGACTGGATAGGAGAGACCCTGGCCTGGAACTCTAAAGGAATCGATTGATTTTGGAGATTAAATCTGAGACCAGAAAACAGGGTCCACCAGTGATTGGGGGAACAAAGATTAGCTCCTTCACCCATGAGTGAAACCCAGGGGAACTTCCTGGAGGGCAGTCTCCCACCAGGAACCAGCAGGGCCAGGGAGGTGAGCCGATTTAAAATATTCAGAGCAATTGCCATTTAACAAAGAATGATAAATATAAATATTTATGCTCTAAATAATAGATATCTGCAAATATCAAACAGATCTCAATTTCAAGAATCAAATTGATCATAACACATTAATCTGGGTGACTTTAACATACCTGTCTCACACTGGGTATGTCCTCCAAACAGAAACTAAAAAAAGAAGTTGTAAAACTAAAAAAATATACAATTAATTATTTAGACTTAACAGACATATATAGAATATTTTATCTATCAATGATGAAATACACTTTTTTCTCAGCAGCACATGGATCCTTCTATAAAATAGACCATATGTTAGGCCACAAAGCAACTCTCAGCAAATGCAAAAAAGTAAAGATGATACCTTGCATTCTATCAGATCATAATGAAATGAAATTAGAAGTCAATGATAAAAAAATAGAAGCTACTCTAACACCTGGAGACTAAATAATATACTATTGAATGACCAGTGGATAGCTGAAGAAATCAGGAATGATTTAAAAATTAAAAAATACTTAGAGGTAAATGAGAATAACAACAAAACATATCAAAAATCTCTGGGACACTATGAAGGTAGTTCTAAGAAGAAAGTTCATTGTCTTGAGCTCACTCATTAAAACTATAGACAACAAATAAATAACCTAACTTTGCATCTCAAAGCCCTAGAAAAAGAAGAAGAAACCAACACCCAAAGCATTAGAGGACAGGAAGTAATTAAAATTAGAGCTGAAGTAATTAAAATTAAACCAAAAACAATTAAAAAAAATGTTCTTTGAAAAAATAAGTAAAATTGACAAATCCTTAACCATGCTAATGAAAAAAAGGGAAAGAATAAACTCAAATTTCAAAACTTAGTGATGAAAAAGAAAATATCACAATTGACATACCTGAAATAAAGATGGCAATCAGAAACTATTTTGAAAATTTATACTCCATAAGATAGAAAATCTTGACGGCATCAACAAATTTCTAGAGACATGTGACCCACACAAATTGAATTAGGAGGATGTAGAATTTTTTTTTTTTGATTTTTTTTTTTTTTTTTGGTACTGGGGAGTGAATCCAAGGGTACTCAACTGCTGAGCCACATCCCCAGCCCTTTTTTGTATTTTATTTAGAGACAGAGAAAATTTAAACAGATCAATTTTAAGAAATGAAATTTGAAGATGCCATCAAAAGCCTACCAATAAAGAAAAGTCCAGGAGCAGTTGGATTCTCAGTTGAGTTCTACAAAATCTTCAAAGAAGAAATACCACCAATCCTCAAATTATTCCATGGTATTGAAAAAGAGGGAACCCTTTCAAACTCATTCTACAAAGCTAGTAGTATCACCATGGTACCAGACAAAGACACATCAAGGAAAACAAATTTCAGACCAATATCCCTGAAGAACATAAATGCAAAAATTCTTAATAAAATACTAATTCTTAATGAAGGCAAATTACATATGAAAACATTAAAAGATAGTGCACCATAATTAAGTGGGGTTCATCCCAGGGATGCAAGGTTGATTAAACATATGGAAATCAATAAACATAATTCATCACATCAATAGACTTAAAAACAAGAATCACATGATTATCTCAACAGATGCAGAAAAAACATTTGATAAAATATAGCATTGATTCATGCTCAAAGCACTAGAAATACCAGGAATAGTAGGAGAATACCTCAACATTGTCAAAGCTGTATATGCTAAACCCAAAGCCAACAATATTCTAAATGGGGAAAGATTTTCTCTCTAAAATCTGGAACAAGACAGGGATGCCCTATTTCACCACTGCTATTCAACATAGTCATTGAAACCCTAGCCAGAGCAATTAGACAAAAAATAGGGGAAAAAAGGAGCTCAAACTATCCATATTTTCCTAGGACATGCTTCTATATTTAGAAGACCCAAAAAATTTCACCAGAAAGCTTCTAGAACTCATAATGGAATTCAGCAAAGGAGCAGGATATAAAGTCAATACCCACAAATCAATTGTGTTCCTATACACCAATGTTGAAAACACTGAAAGAGAAATTAGGAAAACTATGTCATTTACAGTAGACTCAAAAAATAAAATAAAAATACTTGAGAATCAATCCATCAAAAGAGGTAAAGGGCCTGTACAATGAAAACTACAGAACAGTAAAGAAAGAAATTGAAGAAGAGCTCAGAGGACAGAAAGATCTCCTATGTTCCTAAATAGGCAGAATTAGTAGTATTGTCAAAATGGCCATACTACCAAAGGCACTGTATAAATTATATAAATGTCATGTCTATTAAAATTCCCAGGATGTTCTTCATAGAGATAGAAAAAAATAGTGCTGAAATTCATTTGGAAAAATAAGAGGTCAAAATAAGAATAAAAATAAGAATGGACAAAGCAATCCTTATAGGGAAAAGTGAAGAGGAAGCCTCACAATACCAGAACATAAAATACACTATACAGCTATAGTAATAAAAATAGCATGGCATTGGCACAAAAACAAACATGAAGACACAGACACAAACCCACATAAATACAGTTATCTCATACTAAACATAGTTGTCATAAACATACATTGGAGAAAAGATAGGCTCTTCAACAAATGGTGCTAGGAAAATTGGAATCAATATGTAGTAGAATGAAATTGAACCCCTATCTCTCACCCTAAACAAAACTCCACTCAAAGTGAATCAAAAAACTAGGCATTAGCCCACAGACCCTGCATCTACTAGAAGAAAAAAATAGGCCCAGGGTTGGGGCTGTAGCTTAGTGGTTAAAAGTGCTTGCCTTGCATGTGTGAGGCACTGGGTTCAATCCTCAGAACCATATAAATGTAAATAAAGATACTGTGTGTTCATCTACAACTAAAAATATATTTTTAAAAAGTAGATCCAACTCTCCATGATGTCAGCTTAGGAACTGAATTCCTCACCAAGATTCCTAAAGCACAGGAAGTAAAATTAGGATTTAATAAATGGGATGGTATCAAACTGAAAAGCTTCTTCACATCAAAGGAAACAATCAAGAAGATGAAGGGAAAGCCTACAGAATGGGAGAAAGTCTTTGCCACCTGCATCTCAGATGGACCGTTAATCTCCAGGATAAACAAAGAACTCAAAAAAAACCTTAAGACCCACAAAACAAATAACCCACTCAATAAATGGACAAAGGAACTGAACAAGCACTTCACAGAAGACAAAATAAGAGTTGTCAACAAATACATGAAAAAATTTTGACATCTCTAGCAATTAGAGAAATGCAAATTAAAACTACACTGAGATTCCATCTTATTCCAATCAGAATGGCAATTACTAAGCATATAAGTGAGAGGGGGAGTGAAGAACAAAGTTCATTGGACTAGACAAAGGGAAATAAAGGGAAGGGAAATGGATGGGAATAGAAAAGCAGTCGAATAAATTGGAGAGAACTTTCCTATATCATATATGAATACATGACCAGTGTAATTCCACATCATGTACAACTACAAGAATGCAAAGTTATACTCCATGTATATATAATATATAATCATGAGCTTTGAATGAGTTTTAAAATAAATATTCTAGTCAACGTGTCATAGAAGAAAAAAGAAAAATCTCAATATTAAATAAATATTGTTTGCCCTACCAAAAAAAAAAAAAAGAAAAGAAAGAAAGAAAGTAAAAGAAAAAAGAAAAGTACAAGTGACAATAAATGTTGGTGAAGATGTGGGAAAAAGGGTTCACTCATATTGCTGGTGGGACAGAAAATGGGTGCAACCACTATGGAAAGTAATATGTAGATTCCTCAAAAAACTTGGAATAGAACCACCATTTGACCAAGTTATCCCACTCCTCAATATATACCCAAAGGACTTAAAATCCACATACTACAGTGATGCAGCCACATTAATGTTTACAGCAGCTCAACTCAAAACAGCTAAACCATAGAACCAAACTAGAAGCCCTTCAACAGGTGAATGGATAAAGAAAATATGATGCCTATATATACAATAGAATGTTACTCAGCCATAAAGAAGAATGAAATTATGGCCTTTGCCAATGAATGGATGGAACTGGAGACTATCATTCTAGTGAAATAAGCCAATCCCCCCAAAAAAACAAAGTCCAGATTTTTTTTTCTGATATTTGGATACAACATAATAAGAGGGTAGGGAGAATGGAAGTTTAGTTGATTAGACAAAAGGGAATGAAGGGAAGGGAGGGATGGAAATAAGAAAGACAATAGATTTCCTATATTCATATATGAATAAATTTCCTGTATCCATGTATGAATACACCACCAGTGAAACTCTACATCATGTACAACAAAAGGAATGGGTTCCTCATTATAATAAATCGTATTCCATGTATCTATAATATGTCAAAATACACTCTACTGTCATGTATATCTAAAACGATTAAATTAAAAAAAAAAACACCTCTTCACCCCTACCTTATTACTGGCTTTAGTAAATTTAAATTTCAACTTTCAACACAAGTTAGGAAATCCCCTCCATTTTCCACACATTGTCTCCATTGACATCAAAGCTCAGGATCCCATTCACTTTTAACTCTTATTCCTTTGCTAACACAAGTTTGATAACTTTCTACAATATCTCATAAAAATAAACATGGAAGCTCACAATTTCTTGCCTTTTGCTTCCCCTGATCATGATGGCTAATTTGAGTAGCAAGCACATGATGTAAGATAAAATTTCAAGTTCCTTCCTCTTCCCTGCATGTCCCCACCCCACATACCTACGTAATAGAAAACACAGTGGAATAAATCTGACCTAACTTTCCTATGTACATATATGAATACACCACAGTGAATCTTCACATCATGTACGACCACACTGGAGTCTTAATTAGAATAAGATATATTTTGTGCTTGTATTCCTATATCAAAATAGATTCTATTGTCAGGTATAAGTAAAAAGAAGAACAACAACAAACAAATAGTGGATAATTAAATTAAAAACCTGAATCCAATGAGAACTGAAGGAGTTCTGAAGGAGTTCTGCATTAATATTATCCACCACTCTAGTACTAGTAGCACCAAGAGAAAAAAAAAACCTCATTACTATTGATAGATGGAAAGGATGGAATAAAAGGAATGCACAGAGAAATAAACTTTTTAATCTGACCTTGCACTTGAACTCAGGGCATGAACAAAGTTGAGCATCAATATGCAATGTCTAGGAAAGTATATTTATTCTGGCCCAGTACAAGTTATGCAGACAAGTAAATTTGTGTTATTCAAGCACAAGTATTTCCTGTTAATTTTTAATGTGTTTTAATAAAAAGTTCCATTCTGTTGAATTAACAAATATGTAAATGTATAAAAATATTCATCTTTGGTTATTACTATTACACTTGGCTTTGAATTATAATCTTGTATTTTATTTTCTCTTAGGGGGTAATATATGGCCATTAATAGTGATGCTATTTCATTTTAGATTTAGACAGACAGGTTTGAGACTACAGGCACTGGAAAAGTAGACAAAAATAAAGAATACTTTATTTTTTCCTAAAATAGATCATTTTTATTAATAATCTTGAAAAAGAAAACCAAAGTGAACTCACAGCTTAGCATATGTTTAAAGAAATAAATAGCTGACTGGTGCACTCATTTGGTCCATAATAAGACAAAAAGTGGAGCTGACAGAATGACAGAATGATGTTCTATTGTGGGTTGTGTATAAGTGTGTTTGTTATATACTATTTTTATAGGAGACTAGGAGAAAGAGTTTAGCCGATATATCAAATCTATTTAAATTAAATAAATTCATGTATCTGAAATGATAGTGTTTCAAGCATAAGTGACATTAGTCCAACCCTTACTGCCATCACCCATTCTCACCCATTTAACAGACAAGGGAGCTCAGAAATAAGGAGAAAGAATAGAAGTTCCACAAAGGTGAGTATTTTGTCTGCTTTATTTTTTGATCTATCCAACTGTATAGAAAAATGTATAGCAGACAGGAGACAATCAATAGATAACTTATTGAATGACTAAGAAATTTGTTTCAGGCTCATTCTATTTTCATTAAATACTTTAATGTGACATAAGAAAATCATTGTGATTGTTCCTACATTTCATTTTGAAAAGTGCCAACAAAGGTACAAAAATTGGCTTGCCACTGTAGCTAAACATAGAAACTTATCTGAATGAGAAGATATCAGGCTCTGTGGGCCTCCCTAAAGGCAAGGACTGGAATCATTCACAAAGAGAAAGAAAACAACACCCAGACCCCAGCATGAAAAATGAAATGGCCACAAAGATGAACATAGGTACAACAATACTGCAGGTTTTCTTCAAGAACTACAAGAAAAAACTCAAGAAAACAAAAGGTAATGGACTTCAGCAAAAGCAAGAAGTTCAATACCACCAGTTACCTAAGGATGGAGCCAAGACCTGTCTCCCTAGCAACATGTGGACACTTCATCTAGATGGCCTGAGTCCTCTGAACCTGTGGTCCTAACTTATGTAAGGTGGCACTGCTCCCCCTACTCCAATTCAGCACATATCCTACCTATGTTCCCAAGAGCATTCTGGGAACCTCAAATATAGCTCATATTACTACTGCAAATAGCTCATTTTTACTATCATATAATGTTTACTCCCATTTTGGAATCTGGTGTTCCCTCTCCAAGCTTCAGTTTTATTCCTATTGACTGTTTATCTGTACAAAGGAGAGATAGATGCTAGATATAAAAGTCATATATATGGTAATGATTTGTGTTGATTCCCACACAATGGAATACTTTGGTAAATAAGGAACAAAGTGAATATAAAAAAAAGAATGAGTGAATTAAAAAATACTACATTGAGTGAAAGAAAACCAGAGGCAAGATTACTGTTAGAACTCAGGGAACATACACAAAAGTAAAGAATACTTTTATAATATACACATATTATATATAGTATATACACACACATATATTTCACTCTGAGCAATTTGAGCTAAAGGAAATTAAAAGACCTTATAGAACCAGCCTTGGAATCTTGGAATCCAGGTCCCTTAGAATCAAGGTGCAGGAAGAAACTTTTTTGCAAGGTTCTCTTATTTGCCCAAAGTACAGACCCACCAAGAAGAAAGAATTTTCTGCAGTCCCCTCTCTGGGCTTTATTAACTAAACTTATATCATAAGAAGAAAGATTAAGGTCCCTCAACACACCTGATCAGACATTGTCACATACCATTATCCTTTTATTTTCAGTCTAAGAAAAGCCTTACAATCCATCTTCTGTTCTGTGGCCCCAATGGACTTTGTCTCAGCAGAGTGTACAGTTTCCAAACCCATCAAGCTCTCCATAAGAGTCTCATTTATCATTCCTCTGAAATATTCTTTTCTCCCCTGCCCTATAGAAAAAGGGGCATTTAAGTTTTTGAATTGTGTTGGGCTTTTAATAAATTACACTTCTGTGATTTATCCCCTATGATCTGATTTTTCTCATTTGGCATATTGATAACTCTGTTCACTTTTTCTCCTGAAAAATTATACAACGAATATCCATAAAAAATTCACCAGAGTCACCAATTTTTAACTTTTTCCTACATTTTGTTTTATCTTCACCTCAAAATGCATAGTCTTATCTCTTAAGAGCAAAGACATCTCCTAAATAAATACAATATAAGAATCTTGATCAGAAAACTTGACCTGAACAGAGCACTACTGTTTAAAATGCAATCTGTACTCAAGTTTTCTAAGTTCTTCCCCAAATCAACCATATGATGTTTAATTTCACCAATCCAAGAACCAATAATGGAACATGAATTGCATTTAATTTTCATGTCAATACAATTCTGTATTCCAGAGGTCATCCCCAGGCACTAATCTATTTTTTTGGTTGTTGTTGTTTTTTCTATCTTCTCGTTTCATTGTTATTTGAAAGGTCCACATCAGATGTGTGTCCACATCACTTTTCAATTGAGTCCTGCAGTTTCTTTTTCATGATTAGGTACCAGTCAAATATCTGTAGTAGGTGTCAGGTGCTGTTGTAGCCCTCACAGTTCCTCACGTCTAAAAACGTTTGGTCTCAGTTTCTCCTACATTTAGTGGAGGTTAAGTTGGACCCTTGGTGAAGGACATGTCTGCCAGGTTTCTCCTTTTTGAATGTACCTTTTACCCTTGGTAATTAATAAGTAATCTGCAGAGGATGTTATTTGAAATAAGAATATCTTGTTCCCAATCTTTTACGCAATGATACTCGTATAAATCAATGAATCTCATCTGAAAGAATTATTACTAGGGTGCTCACAAAATGGTTTTTGAACTCTGTTGTTCTCTGAATGTATTTTTGGCATGCTTTTGTAAAGAAGAGCTTTATCTTCTGGTCTTCCTGATGAAAACAAAATTTAATTTATTTGTGGATTCACGGGTTACTTCCCAGTTTTATGCATTGTAGCCTAATTCATTAATGAATTTTTTAAGAGATTATTTCCATTGATACTTTTCCTGAAAGGGCTAATTAAAATAAGTTTACTGTGCTTACTGCTGTCTTATTTTTCAAATTACCTATTAATAGTAAATAACTCAAATATGGTATAGAAGAAACTTATTGATCATTTGAGAATTCAAATTTGTAATGTTTTTACATTCTGGTTAACCAATTTAAAGCACCAACATATTTAGGTGTAGAAACAGGATTCATGAACATTTTAGTTCTCACCTATTTGAGTGATTATGGAGATATAAAGCAGCACATAGGCACAAGAACTTCTGGATTTTCTGTTAAATAACTCAATAATTTTATATTTATGAGAATATATATAATACTTTTTATCAGATAAGTTTAGAAACCCAACTTCTAAACTCTCTCAGGTCAGAATAAAAATGAGTCTCATTCTATTTCTTTATTTTATTTTTATTACATCATTGTAACTAACAAGATGTTGAACTTGCTATCCAAAAAGAATTGTTCTCAATTATACTTGAATATTCTTATTGAACAAAATCCTCATCTTTGGATCTTTCAATATAGAAAGCAACTGTTTTTATAATATACACAAGAGTAATATACATAGGAAAACATTACATAACTGTGACATTAACATTAATAAACGAGTGTTGAATGTGCCATGGACTTATCCTAATTATTTGTACAACCCAAAAGTCCATACCTAGACATTGTGCCCAATCTTCTGAAAATGAAAGGCTTTTGGGACTCTGCTGAGGGGTTTATCACTCCAGGTCTCTGCCGTGGTCTGCTATTGGTTCAGTCTGTGGGAGGTTTCTGTTTGTCACTCAACTAGAGCCAAGCATAATGGGAAAGCTCCTGTTTAAACACCTCTGTGATTTCCCATGGAATTTTGAGAATGATCCTGCCATTGGTCAAGGTAGGGGGAAGGACTCCGCTAATGCTTAACCTAGGTCCCATGATGTTGCAAAATGTTGTCTCTGTATAGCTCATGACATCATATGTCAAGGTTGCCTGAGCAGGGTTTCTCCAAGTATTCTCCCTGAAATTTTATGTTCCTATTTTCTCAACTCTGATCTTTTATTTATGGGTTATAGAACATTTGGGAGAGATTTATCTACTCCCAACTACTTAGAACAAAAATATTGATTTATTGCTATTCTAACACCTTTGGAGGCTGTTCTAAGGAAGTGTGCTATTTTCCTTTTTTGAAACACACAAAACGAAAAGCAAAAACAAAATAAGGCAAAATAAAAAAAAATGGAACATTAAGAAGTCACAAATCATGGAGGATAATATACTATAAATGATTTTAAAATTTTCCCATGTAAATTTGAAATAGTATCTCTCAAAATTCATGTCTCTCTGGAACCTCATTTGGAAATCAGGTCTTTGAGTACATAATTATTTAAGGACTTCATCCTGAATTTATGGTGGCTTGCAGATCCAACAACTGGCATTTGTAGAAGAGACAGGGAAGGAGTAGGAGATAAGGAAACATAGATATACAGAAGAGGAGGCAGATACTAGGATTAATGCTGCTACCTGTCAGAATACCAGGAGTCACCAGAAGCTAGAAGAGGCAAAGGAAGCACCCTCCTTAGAGTCCAAGAGGGAGGATGGTCCTGGTGGCAACTTGATTTTTGGATTCCTGGCCACCTTAATTTTGAACTTCTGACCACCAAATTTGTGGTAATTTATTACAGTAGCCCTAAAAATGTAGTTCACTCTCTGAAGAGAGAGCAGATGGAATTTAACTGGGGAGTCAAAAAACAATGTGAGTCCCTTTGGCAACTATAATAATTTTTATCTGTAATATAATCTAGTTTTGCTAGGACTTTTAAAGATGACCACTGAGGCTTTATGTTAGATGAATCCCTTGCTCAGCTGCAGAGCAAAGCTTTTAAGAATCTGGTAGAATGTAGGGATAGATACAGACACACTGCTTTTGAATAAATTTTGTTGCAATGTAATGACAAGAAATGGTTCATGAACACCCAAGTCACAGGATGAGGCCTGAATTTTTGTTTTGTTTTCAGTAAATCAAGAACCATGTGAAATGCTTTTTCACTTTATTTGGGTTTAGCATTGCATTCCCATGGACAATTACCTTCATTCACAAACATGGAACACACCTGATGGAGGTCAGATACTGGGTTCAGCTGTGTGGAATCCATCAGTGAGCAAAAGAAAGATCTCTATTTTGCTGGAACTTTTGACTTAGTAGATGACACTGAACCTGACAAATGAATAAATGACCCAATGTGTCAAAGGATGGAACATGTTATAGAAATAGAAGTGTAACATTGTAGGACAGATATAGTCTTGGGCTTGAGACGACAATGCAGATTATGGTGGTCAGGTTTACTTGGGAAGGTGAGATTTGAGAAAATTCTTAGGAGTCAAGGGAATTGTTTAACAGAGAGAAGCATTCCAGGACACTGAAGAGCTACAGCCAAAGCCCTGGGGTGGAGCTATCAGGCTTCAAGAGGAGCAATGAAACTGATATGACTGGAAGATACTAAGTAAGTGACAGAAAGGAGAGAAGGACAGGTATCCAGAGGTCAGATGGTACTGGCTTTGTTTGAAAAGTTTGTTTAAAGAACAATGATATGATCCAATTTCCATTTACTCTTGGGTTATAGTACTGAGGACAGAGAAAGAGAGAATGTATTGTTAAACACTTCATTCTTTTTTGAGGGGGAGGTACTGGGGGTTGAACTCAGGGGCACTCTCCCACTGAGCCACTTCCCCAGCCCTATTTTGTATTTCAAGACAGGGTCTCAGTGAGTTGCTTAGAGCCTTGCAGTTGCTGAGGCTAGTTTTAAACTCGAAATCCTCCTGCCTCAGCCTCCCAAGCCCCTGGGATTATAGGCATGCACCACCACTCTGGGAAAATCTTCAGACATTTTTAGAGGTAGAGCAAGGAGGCTTTTCTGGTGAATTACATATTAGTTGTATGAGAAACAAGTCAGGGATTAGAATGAGGGGTGATGGGATATGCTTTACTGCTCCTTGTGCTCCTATGGAAAAAAATCAGGAGACAAGTTTACATGGAAAAAAAGAAATTTTCTTCAAGGCAGGGTTTGAGAAAGATAGGAGATAGGAGACATCTTTCTTTCTCAAATTTCAATCTTCCAGGGCTCAGATTAGCATTTTATAAGAGGAGAGAATATACAGAGGTACACAAGTTAGGGAATAGACCGAGTAGATTTAGCTAGACTGGATTAATCAGAAACATGTCACAATCTCAAGTCCCTTAGCACCTGTCGGGGACAGGAGGCAGCCCCTCAGCCTTCATTCTCCCTAGGAGGAAGTCCAGAAACAATTAAAACAATTCAGAGCTTTTCATTTTAAAGGGGGTCTGCTTTAGGTTGAGTCTGGAATTTCTGACCTGAGGCATTTAGAAAGATAAAATTACAATCAAATGAAATAGAGAAGGCTTTCTGTACAGTAGATTTTGTGGAAGGGGAAAATTTTACTCAATTCTAGACACACTGAGCTTGTAATGTCTGTTAGTCATCCAAGTAGAGATGTTGAGTAGACAGTTGGAGAGATGATTCTGGAATCCAAAGAGGAGGTCTAAGGTGGAGATAGACATTTGGCAGATGGTGGCAAATAGATGGATTTGAGGCTAGTAAAATGAATTACCAAGGCAGGGAATGTAACTGGAGAAGAAGACCGTTGAAACCCCCATTTCAAAATACTTTGGGAAAATGGAAGAACCATTAATGTGATGTCCAGTAGATATGAGAATAACCAGGAGAATGAAATATTCTTGATTGCAAATGGAGAAAGACTTTCCTTTTTCTATCTCTGCTTCTTCCCTTCATTCTCCTTTGTTTAATGAATATCTATTCTTCCCCCTCGCCCCACCTTTATTATGGATTAGCTTCCACGTATCAGTGAAAGCATCTGACCTTTGGCTTTGGGGAATAGGATATTTCACTTAGCGTGGTAGTCTCCAGATCCTTCCCCTTTATGGGCAAATGACATAAAGCCATTCTTCTTTGTGATTGAGTGATGTGTGTGTGTGTGTGTGTGTGTGTGTGACAATTTCTTTATCCATTAATCTGTTGAAGGTTGATTCCATAGCTATTAGGAATTGAGCTGCTTTTTTTTACAAATTTTAACAGAAATGAAAATTTTCCTATAATTATAATTATATAAAATTCTATAAAATTTCTTATAATTATTAATCTATAAAAAGAATAATTGTTTTTTTCTAAGCATGAAACATTGGAAAAGATAAGAATGAACTCAATAGTTGCTTATTTCTGGAAGGTGGTACTTTGGTAACTTCTAATTTCAAAATTGTGTATTTTTAATCTATTTTATCATAAAATGTATATTTGTGTTTCAATAATAAAAAAACATTCAAATAGCAAGTCTTTTCTTGAAGTTCTTTGAATTCATATAACCTGAAGAAATACTGAGGATTTCAAAAGCATTTCTAAGTGAATGAGTTTGTTATCATTTTTAAGTACCCACTCAGATAATAAATACAAAGTCAATAACAATTCTGAGAGTTCAGTCTATACAGTGCAAACAGCAACTTAGTCTTCACCAAGAGATGCAAAAACTGCTCTCAGGATCCAGAGGTAAAGCAAGCATTTGCCAGATGAGTTTTACAAGTAGGTGCCCTCTGAAGTCAGGAGTCGTTTCCCTGTGAGTTACTGGTGCTACAAGAAGACACCGTGGTAAAGGAAGGATTTCCACCACTTCCTGGAGAGTTAAGGACACTGTTAGAAAGTTATCAGTGCTATTTTTCGCCAAGTGAAGAGCTTTTCCTTCTGCAGCAAAGGAGATCACATCCAATGAATTCAAGCTCCCTCTGCTGCTAACACCAGAGACTCCTACTTCTCAAAGAAAGCTCCAGCCCTGCTTTTTCCTCCTGCCTCCTGGAGAAAAATTCACAGCACCCAACCAACAATCGCTAATAGGAGCATAATCATAGTTCCTCTCCTTTTTCTTTTTTCATTTATTTTACCATGCCTGCATAGGAAAATGTAAATTTACAAATAAGATGCCAAGGTTCTAATGTGAGAGAGGCAGTATTTAGAATTTCTAGTACAGGATTGCCCCAATTGTGCCCTATACAACACTAGTTCATTGGTAAATTCCTTTGAATTTTTAAATGAGAGTCCCTAAATTTGAGATTCACCATATATTTGGCAATTATAAAGGTTTTAAGAAACCACACAGGATCTTAATGTATTTGTGTACAGCCAACCTTTGATTATAGAGCCTTTATTTCTATAATTCCTATTAAAGGTAATGGAGGAAATTCTTTTCCAGACCTCTCCCTAAAATGATGAATTAAAACTATAGCATATCCCTTTAAAAATAACCAGAAATTGAGGATTTGGGTTGTAATTTGGTGCTAGAGCACTTTACTAAACTACGTGAGGTTTTGGGATAGACAGAGAGGACAGAAAGAGAAAGCTACAGATTGAGATTAATGCCTGACTCATCCATATTCTATTAGGACAAGAATTTTTTATTTTGTATCCCTAGCAGAAACTTTGGTGGATTTCCTGACAATTGGGTTGTTTTCATTCAATGAAAGTAAATCATATAGTTATGCAATTTTATTTATAGGAAAAAGACAACACAAGATTTGTTACATGCTTAAGACAGAAGGGTATTAACCTTGTGCATATTTATTTTGGCTACTTTTTTTCTCTTTTCATATTCATTAAATGTATGTTGTCACATGTCTTTAAAGATTTCTTTTTCTTTCTTTTTTTTTTTGAACAAAAAGGGTATAAATGATCAACCACTCTGTTTTAACAGAACCTGCATACATGCATTTTCTTTAAGAAGCCCTCTGTCATTTTAGCAAAGGAGGATAACAGAGGAGAATGATGATTGCACACTTGGATCCAGAACATTTTTGAATGACTGTCTCTGTTCCTCCTCTGCCTAGCTGATGCATTTATGTGCTATTCTGAAATTCTCTGGGCTTTCATTTCCTATCAGTGAGTGAGTGTGTTAGAAGTAGATAACAGAGCAAGTGATTTTGCCTGATAGGCACAATGAAGCCTCAACTGTAGAGAAGAAAATAGAATAAGATGGGGCTAACTTTTTTCAGATGTGGGGTAGAAATAGGGTTGGTCTTTTATGTGAGTAACTTAGAGTTAGCTAAAAGTTTAGTAACTATCTAAATAGACATTTTATAGATTGAGTTGTTTTTGTTTGTTTGTTTGTTTTTTGTTTTGTTTCCCTTTTGCCTGTACAGGCTTTATTTATTTTTTATTGATTTTTTAAAAAGTACATGACAGCAGTTCTTATTACACATGTAGAACACAATTTTTCATATCTCTGTATATAAAGTCTATTCATGCCAATTTATGCAGTTATACATTTACTTTTTTTGCATTACAATTCTTAATACACATACATACCACATTTTTTCATATCTCTGTATATAAAGTATGTTGACACTTCAATTCAAGTCTTCATACATGTTGTTTTTATTTCTTGGGGTTTTTGTTGTTGTTGTTTGTTTGTTTTTTGTTTTGGCAAGAGCAAGGAAAAACAAGTTATCATTGAATCAGAATTGTTTTTAAAAAGATTCGCAGTAGCCAGTCATGGTGGCACACACCTGTAATCCCAGCAGCTCTGAGGCCAAAGCAGGAGGATCAGGAGTTTAAAGACAGCCTCAGCCTCAGCAACTGAGCAAAGGCATAAGCAACTTCATGAGAGCAAGTCTGTAAATAAAAATATAAAAAATGATTGGAATGTGGCTCAGTGGTTAAGTACCCCTGGGTTTAATCCCTGGTATAATAAATAAATAAATAAATAAATAAAAGAAAATTCACATATGACTCATTGCCAATATCTGAAATGCAATGAGTAGTTTGGAAAACTTCAGAAACAGCATCTTTTATTTTTTCTTCCACCTTTAAATTCTTGTGAAACTAGCATAAAAGAATTAAAATGACATTAAAATGATTATTCCTACTAAACAGCAATATTTATGCTTTATTCAGTCTCAGCATTTTAGCTGACTGCACTATACCTGCTAATGACCAAGAATGTTCAACTGCAAATAGGTGGGGGCTAATGAGAATTCTTCCCCTAACCTTCCCAGCTTTGAGGATGCTCTTTTTGTTAGCAGAGAAAAGCTCCAGTTACATTTTATCAGTGACACAGTGGGCTTATTTCTAAACTGTTCTGGGCAAATGAGACAACAACATAGGTGTACTTAGTAGGTATATGACAGCCCATAGCAAGCAGAAGCCAGGTCTCAACACTGTGCCTTAACAGAAAAGTTGTTTCAACAATTGCATGAATAGACGAAAGTACTGAGATAATTGAGATGTCATGTGGTCCTGTTACTATAGGGCAGCAAAACTCAGAAAAACTTATTTTGCAATATGTGTAAACAGTCACACTGTGGCTTATTCCACAGTTCCTCCACACAAGACATTATATTTGTGAATTTAAATATATTGATTGTTCAACTTTCTAGGTATAACTTTTCTTTATAAATTTGCTTTGACATTAAAATGCTATAAAAGGTACCAGCATCATTCCATCTGACCTGATGGATCTGATGTTCACTCAGATCTGTGCCAGGCTGATTCCTAATCCTTTGAGGTCTCCAAGAGAACTTTCCTCATCTCCTCTGACCCCTATTATTTCATCTTATCCACTATTTCATTTTTCTCATAGTCATACTGTAATCTAAAGTCATCTTCTTTTTTTCTTAGCTTATTGTAATTTCCCTCATGGATTTTAGTTTTATGATAGAACAGATTTTTCCTGTCTGGCTTCATCTTTTTGATCTTAGCACTGGAAGGTTGCTTGTCTTTAAGAGCTGAGTGGATAGTTTTAGTAGAAATCTATCTATAATCTGAGCAGCTTGGGAGGCTGAGGCAGGAGTAGCATAAATTCAAAGCCAGCCTAAGCAACTTAGTGAGGCCTTAAGCAAATTAGTGGGACCCTGTCTCAAAATAAAAAATAAAAGATAAAAAGACTAGGGATGTGGCTCAGTGGTTAAGTGCCTCTAGGTTTGACCCATGGTATCAAAAAAAAAAATCTATATTTATATTTTAGAAATATAGTTTATGTTTGTTTGATTTTTTAATTTTTTTATTCTGTTATAGCAGAATGCATTACAATTCATATTACATATATCGAGCACAATTTTTCATATCTCTGGTTGTACACAAAGTAGAGTCACACCATTTGTGTCTTTATACATGTACTTAGGGTAATGATGTCCATCTGATTCCACCATCTTCCTCTAATCCTCCCATGTTCCCCCCTCCCACACCCACTATGAATCAGCCTCTTTATACCAGAGAAAACAAAAATCATGGAATTTGCAGGTAAATAGAAATATAATTTAAGTCAACACATAAGAATATGAGCTAAAGATGTAACTCATGGGAAAAGCACTTGCCCAGCATGTTCAAGGCCCTAACTTCCATCTCCTGTAACACACACACACACACACACACACACACACACACACATTATATTTTGATACATTATTTTAAAGGTTTCTCCATTATTGGATAGATCATGAACTTTTCTACAACCTGTAACATATTTAAAATGCCTAAAAAGTACAAAATAAGTAATACTATGTACAGAATAATAACCAGCTCATGTTTTATTGTATCAGAAACATGAATCTTTAGGTGTCCTATTAGTATTTTATTCTATTAACATTGGAAACATTTCTCCCCATTTGGCTGTTTAAACAAGGCTGTCTTAAGGCAAATTTGGAGTGAATGAGACTTATTTTTTCACAAATGTCTTATTTCCTGCAAACACCAGTGAACTTGTCATATGAACGAGACTCTGGATCTTACAAATTTGTTCATGCAACAAAATAAAAATTGAAATCTAAGTCAAGTGAGCAAATAATCATTGTAAAAATAATTTTTTAAATTACACAATGTAATTAGAAATACTCCTAGATGTATAGCAATACAAAACCTGGGTTTTATTGTTGATACAAGGAATGATAACAGGGCCCCACTGAAATTAAAAGTTCCAAGTTTTTTTTTTTCCTAGTTGTCATTTTCTGTATCTCAGTGGAAGGTAAAAATTTGACCTCAAAGTATAGACAGTACCAGCAAGAATAGAAAAACAAGATTCATAATGTGTTTTCTGGCTAACACAGCCTAGTTAAATCTATGTATGTGTATTTCCTGGCTTTTGTTTCTACAAATTGTACCTGTTTCCATAGGACCAGTGAAGGGACAGACTGAGTCTCCCCAGTTTTGAACAAACTGCCTTATATTTATTTCTTCTTTCTACATTATTTGTTTATTTCTTATGGGGGTGGCAACCCAATCTAGCCAGCCGAGATCTAGTCAGATTCCCTGGCGTGGTAGCCGGTAACAGAATCTGGAAAGATATGTCATGAAGTCTAACAGTTGGGAATTTAAGGCAACCTTTGAAGGAGAAAGAATACAGACTTCAGCTGAGAAATTTCTAAGTTTATGTCTGACTCCATTAATTAACACCATGTATAACCCAGGCAAAGTTAGTTCTGAGAGTTGTAAATGTACATATATATTTGGTTGCTGTGATATACATCTCAGATACTAGGAAAGCTAAAATTTGAGCCTGATAGTTCAAGGTCAGCTTGGATAACACAGTGAGCCCCCGTCTGAAGAATAAAAAAAAAGAAAACCTATATTAATAAATAAATGCATGAATATATGAAATAGCTCTATCATAGTGTCTGGCATGAAAAGAGATTTCAAAAATATAGTTCTATTCTCCATTTTTAAATTTTCTGCACCCATATGTCCAAATAATTTCACACATTTCCAGTTATTTGAAAATAATCAATTTAATCTTGGACTTATGAGAATTTGAAATGCACAAATCAGAGTTCATTACACCTGAACTTTTAATGAGAAGGAGTTCAGCAAAAGTTGTTGACTTACTGACACCCCTCTCTGTAATGTTATGTATAAACAGAGCTCCATTGTGCTTGAAGCTTCATAACTTTAAAACAAAATTCAGCTGATGTATTTTGCGAGTCCCCACGTTTATTCTTTCCCAGGATTCCAAATATTATTAGTATGCTGCAGAATGAGGCTTTTGAATTCATCCTGACTCTGTTTGAACAAAGAGTGATGGAAAGATGAGATTCAATTTTCTTGAGAAATTTTTTCGTGTTCTTATATACCTGACCTCTGCTGAGTTCAAAGAAAAGTGATGCATAGTGCTGACTAAAAGGAAATATAGGCTTATGAGCAAGTCAGGCACAAACCAAAAGATGAGAATCAAATGTGATAAGTGCTAAGAATTTGAATAGGAACCAAGTTTGCTGAATCACTGTTGAAGAAATTGTTCTTTTTGGAGGCACCTTGGAAAGCATCCCAGTGAAAGGGTATTTGAAATGAATTTTAATTACAGTAAAATTCAGATGAAATGGAAGGAGGTCAATCTAAGCATGAAGAATTTAGAAGATTCCAGGACTTAGTCCTTAAATTCTGGGTTCATCATCAGGTGTTTCACTGGGAAGTCATGGGAAATAAGATCTCCTTATGATGTGGATCAGAAATGTCCCCCAAAGGCTCATGTCTTGAAAGCTTGTTTACTAATTCAGCAATGATCAGAGGTGGAGCTCTTGGCAAGTGATCACATCGAGAGAACTCTGACCTCATCAATGAGGGATTTATGATTTTAATGGACTATTGGGAGATGGTGGAAACTGTAGACAGGTGGGGCACAGTTGGAGGAATAGGTCACTGGGAGCATGCTCTTGGGGACAGTATCTTGTTCAACATCACTCCACCTTTGCCGCCGCCGCCGCCTCCTCCTCCTCCTCCTCCTCCTCCTCCTCCTCCTCCTCCTCCTCCTCCTTCTCTCCTCCCAACCTCTCTCCTTTTGGTTGCCATGAGCTTCTGGTTTCCTCTGCCAGGCTCTTTTACCATGATTTTCTGCCTCACTTCAGGCCCAGAAAAAAATGGAGCCCATCAACAGTGAACTGAAAGTTCGGAAACCATGAACAAAAATAAATCTTTCTTCATTCAAGTTGTTTATGTCAGGTATTTTGGTTAAAGAGGTGAAAAGCTGACTACACAGATCTGAAAATTATGCAGTCTACTATAAGAGAGTGAAGTCTTGGGTTCTCTGTTAAATGCATGTGGGTATCATGCGTATTTTGTTGATTTTCTAAGGAGATAACTTATCATGGAAGCATCAAAATATGCTTTCTCCTTCCTCTTCCAAAACAAACTTCTCTATTTGAGCCCTATGAAAATATGCTTGACTTTCAAATTGCCTTTTATATTATTTTTCCTGTGTGATGTTTATTATGACTGTAATAGTAATAATAGGATGAATCATATGAAATCACTGATATTTAAACATTTTGGCCTATAAGTTATAAATTTCATATTATTCCAATAGTGTGTTATGACAACAAGACTGAAACTTTTTAATTATTCTGCTTTTTATAATAATAAAATAATTTCTGTCTTATAATTTATAAGTTATTCATATTTTATGAAATAGTTTTATTTTGACAATAAAGATGCTTTTTATTGCTTTAAAAACTGTGTAATATATGATTGCAAGTTCAAGAAAACTTCACACTAATTAATTTGTATACAGTTTACCCCATGTAGATAATTTTAATCATTTCTGATTTATAAATAGTACATTCATTTTTCTACTAAATTGAAAATGTATATATTTTATTTATAAAATTCATCAACTAGATGAAGAACATTATCTGCTGACAAGTTTTAAATGGCAATATAAAATGTAGGACTTGGAAAAAATGAATGTTGATTCAAATTTTACCACAAAGTGCTCCATCAAACAGCAAACCAAAGCAATTTTCATAAGCCTGTGTTTGAAATAGCTGCAATTTATATTTAAAATCTCAGTGGAATTATTTTTGTAATAACCATGGCTTTTAATAAGTTAAGAAAAAAATACAAGTTTATCTGTAAGTATTTCTCTGCAAACACATATTCCACAGTTCAAAGTAAGAAAAGGATCTCTTGTATTTGGATTTGCGTGTGTGTGTGTGTGTGTGTGTGTGTGTGTGTGTGCGCTATTTTTGCTGTGTGAGGCATATAATTTTTTTTCTTTTTTCTTTTTCCTTTTTTGGTACAGGGGATTAAACCTAGGATTGCTTAAGCACTGAGCAATATCATCAGCTCTTTTTAATTTTTTTTTTAATTTTGAGACAGGGTCTCATTAAGTTACTGAGGCTGACTTTGAACTTGTGATTCTTCTGCCTCAGCCTCTCAAGCTGCTGGGATTACAGGCGTGTGACACCACACCCAACTGAATTTCTTTATATATAAGACTCCTTAAGTTAACTTTATCTACACACAACTTCCAAGAATTTTTTCCCCCCTTTGGAAAACAGTAAAGAAATGGTGTGGTAATTGATCTATGGTTAGCAATGCAAGTCCTCTTCACTTGAAATCAGTATCTAAATTCTTTTTTTTTTTTGTACTGGGTATTGAATTCAGTATGCTCTACCACTAATCTACGTTCTCAGCCCTTTTTGTTTTTTTATTTTGTAATAACTTCACTACGTTGCCCAGGGTGGTCACAAAATTTTCCATCCTCCTGAGTCAGCTTCCCACAGCTGTTATCTGCCTTTTCTGGAGCAGGCCATGATTATCACTGAGCAAACGCTGCTTTTTGGGTCTGGGGTTGTGGCTCAGTAGTAGAGCGCTCACCTAGCAAGTGTGGGACACTGGGTTCAATCCTCAGCACCACATAGAAATAAAAAATAAAGATATTGTGTCCAACTAAAACAAAATATTTAAAAAACAAAACAAAAAACATTACTTGTTGATGGCTGGTACTGGACCTTACCAAGTAAGACTTTGAAAAGCTCTTACATGTATGACTAAGGTAAAACCTAACTAAGGAATTTTCATTACCTTCAGATTCTGGGATGTAGCGTGAGACAAAAGCATAACACCACTAATAACAAATGACTTCACAAGACAAATGGTGAGTCACTGTCCCAGGTAAACTTTGTTGAATGGCATCTATGTTCATAAATGCTTTTTTGCTTAGAAAGAGCAAATGTTTTGAAGAAAAGTAACCATTCAATTCCTAAATGTATGATCTAAGTATAAATAAGTATATATCAGTTTGGCTTTCACCCAAGCAGACCCTGAGATAAGGACTTAAAGGGAGAATTTATTTAGGACGTGATTCTGGAAAGAAATCATGAAGGATAGGGAAGTAGAAATAGGAAGACAAGAAGGAAAAGCAAAATAAGAATAAATTCTTTATGTCAATACTGTGAGCAGCTAGGAGTTCCTCAAAGATATTTGAAGGAAGGTTCTGTTATGATTTGGATATGTGGTGTTCCCCATAAGTTCCTATGTGAGATGATACAGAAACATTCAGAGGCAAATTAATTGGTTACAAGAGGCATGACATAATCAATGGCTTCATTCACTGATGTGGATTAACTGTGTGGTAACTACAGGCAGGTAGGGTATGCATGGAGGAGGTGGGTCACTGGGGTATACACTTTGTTCCTGATGAGTGGATCTTTCTTTCTACTTCCTTGTTGCCATGTCCTGAGCATCTTTCCTCCAACACACCCTTCCACCATGATGTTCTGTCTCACTGTGGTCCCAGAGCAATGGAATCAGCCATCTGTGGAATGAGACCTCTGAAACTATGAGCCAAAATAAACTCTTCTTCCTCTATGTCGTTCCTGTCAGATCTCTTGGTTACTGTGACAAAAAGCTGACTAAAACATAGTCCTTTCAGAATTATCTCTGGAAAACAGGACGCTGGGTCATTTATCCACCAGAATGCTCCTCTGGGCAGGTTTCTGGGACTGTTGTGACCTGTTGAGTAGGAAAAATTTGGACAACTGGGTTGGTGGGGTTGCATTTTACCAGTTATAATCATCAGGGGTAGATGAAATAAGAAAATGTACCTAATACAATAGATTACAGATGATGTTTTGCAGAAATAAATATTGTGATGGCTAAAAAAAAAAGTAGTTTTTGCAAATTCCTATTTACATTCCAATTTAGCCCCAAGACCAGTTTCTGTTAATTCTTCTCTGCTCTATTCTCATGAGGTTACTTCTGTTCTATAGCATAGCCTTAAGAAATCACAAGGAAAAAAAACATGAGATGAACATTTTGGTTTTAATGGGCTTAATTTATTTTTCATATTCTTTTGATACTTTTACTGCATAACTGAGGGAAAAAAGTTATTTTATCTCTTACCTTTTCAGTGCTTTTACTTCTGAAACAAATTAGATGGTTTCTGGGGACCATTTGAGCCCAGAATTCATTGTGATTTGCATTCTTCAAGCTAGATCATCAACCAGTCTTGCTTCTAGCATATTACTTCCATAATCCATCTGTACAGAGTTAGTGCATGTGGATATATTATAAAAAGTTTAGAAGATTACTGGAGATCATTGCTTCTACTCATATTTTCTTTGGAGTCTGTTAGAATGCCTGAGGTTTCTCATTATATTTGCTTCTTTGAGTTAAAGTGCATTTTCACAATGTCTGTGGAAGATATCCATTATAGGGGCCAAGGGTGTAGCTCAGTGATAGAGAGCTTGCCGAGCACGTACAGGACTCTGGGTTCAATCTCCAGCAATAAAGAAAAAAATCAGTATATGAAATGTACTTGGAACAGTAGATATTATTGTTTAAAGAAGTTTAAAACATGATCATGAGGAAAAATCTCCCAATTTGAGGTACACATCAGATTGAAAAATTGGGTTCCAACTAAAAAAACTTCCGTATTGCCTAGATAATGACCAGAATATAACCAATCATAAATTTGATAATTCTTGCAATGACAAAAATTAACAGGAGTGCATGTGCTGGAGAAGCTGTCTTTGTAGTTATAAAATCACACCACTAAACTAATACCACTTGGGAGATGCAAGTAGAAAGCTACTTTTTAAAAAGGCAAATTATTTTTTTCCTAGAATATCCATTTCTTTCTAATTTATAGGGGAAAAGCCAATTTCCTTATTAGTTTCACCAGTATGTTTACCAATAGGGGAAGAACACTTCTCAGCTCAAAAGGCTTAAGGAGAGTGCAATAAATTATTTAGCTCTGTTCTTTAAAAGCACATACCTACTTGCAAAACCAAATGGAGAAAGAGGGACAATCAGATATTCTCTGCTTTCAAAAACTGTGGCCCAGGACACCAGAAAAAGGAACAGTGACTCCATCCCTTTCCCCTGTAAGGTCCTGTCCCATGTGCAATCAATTACCAGGGTCTGAAAATCCCAAAGGAATTATGACCAGTGTAGGATATGATTTTGATGATTTCCTGCTTCTCTTATAGTATTTTTATGCCGTTTATTCGACAATGTTTACACATTAAAATGATAATTTATTATTCAATGATACAAATCAACACTTTAGGGTATAACAGGATCTTCAAAATTACAATTAATTCGAACACTTTCATTATCTTTTCTTGAGGAAGTCGATAGGTACAGAAGTTAATCAGGTTTCCCCATATCACACAGTAAATGGTAAGGTCAAGACTAGAAATGATGTTTCTGACTTTGGAAAAGTGGAAAAGTACCTATCATGTTTTTTTTTTGGGGGGGGGAGTAAATAGGAAGTGCTGTCTCTGTGGACAGTTCTTAGTGAGCAGCCAAGGCAGGCTAAGGTCAAGGCTAAGAGCTTCTACCCTGATGTGAGGGTCCCTGCAGCAATTCTTTAGAGCTTTAAAAAAAAAAAAAGTAAAAAAGACAAACAGGATGAAATTTAGCTCATTGTTTCTAGAAAGCATTTTTTTTTATTGCTGACATTGTTTCAAATTGTGGACCCACAGCTATTATTGTTTTTAAATTCTCTATAGACAATGTGTCCTGATGTGGATGACTCCTATTACCTGTCATTGGTGTGACAGGATGAAGCAATCCACTTCAAATACAGTGCAATGTGTTGAGAGCTTAACTGCTCCTAATTATTAGAGGAGATTTTGGCCAGGATAACTCTGATAATAAATGCAAGTGAGTTCTGAGCAGGTACTAGCCTCTGTTGTAGAGTGCTTTCTTTTCCCCAGAGTCATTCAAATTCAGTTATTGGCTTAAGATTCAAAAGAATAAGCAAATATGAGAGAATAAATACTTGTTTCTTTTTTATAATCTGATCATCATTGCAAACCCTAACACTACACCAAATTGTTACTTGAAACTGAATGAATGTTTGTTTTTTTTTTTAAATTGGACTATTGATTTATTTAAATTTATTTTTTTCACTTTGAAAATAAAAGCAGAACTTAGCAAATCAGGTGATTAAGTTTGGCAGAATAGCTGCTGTACTAGCAAACAAATTGTGCCCAATAAAAATCCACTCTGAATTTCCCTCTCTGTACCAGTAGAAATGAGAAACTAGCTGGGAATATAAGAAGAATGCTGATTGGCTAGGTCACAGTAAGCAGGATGCATAAAAGGCAGCTGTATAACATCTGGGTAGGTCAATGATACGTCCATCTAGACTCAACTCCCCGCTCTTCAGTGTCTTTTTAACATGAGTGGGTGCCCATTTTTAGGAAACAACTTTGGGTGAGTATTGACCTGTATTCTAAGTGGAGTTTAGCTCTTACAGGTGCCAGGTATGATCATTTTTAATCTCTGAATTTAAAGAGAATTGAAAATTATCACCTTTCTTAAATTAGAAGTTTAATCACTCAATTATTAGTTAACTGTGTTTTCTCAAGCTCTGTTTTTTTTTCTCCTCGTTTATTAAATCCGCAGATATGCTTTTAAAAATCTATCTATAGAAGGCAGTGAAGAAGACAAATCACAAGCTGGTGTTAATAAAGCCATCAAAGGGGGTCTCGTTTATGGGGACTACCTGCAGGTAAGTAGCAGGGTCTTAATGATATTTCACTTCCAGTGTTAGGTTCTAAATTCTGCTATATGACTTTGTTTTTCCTGCATCATCAATTGACCAGACTTAAAGATACCTCCTTTTCATGAAAATGTATGCTTTTTCAATTTCTGATTGAAAAGAAAAAGAGATTCTATATGAAAAGTCACCTCTCTCATAGAGGTGTAGTAAAAAGCACAGAATTCAGAATCTGGGCAGAAGAGTATAAAAGATAAATTGCAGTTTAGATAACAGGCAGACATTGCACAATGTAGATAAATAAGACGTGGTCAATGAATCACAACCTAGGTAACTGGAAGTGTATCTCAAAAATGAATTATTTTTATAAACTCTCTTCATAAAGGAGAAATATAAAGGGCAGTGAGAATCTTCTTGAAATCATTAGTAAATAAAAGAGAAATCTCAAGTCTCAACAGGTGAAGTATGTGGATATTATTCTGAGCTAAATTTCATCCTGTTTGTCTTTTTTACTTTTTTTTTAAGAAGCAAAAATAAGGGACTTTGATGCTTTGATCAATGGGCTTCTAAGGATGAACTGATAAAGAATGTTAAGAACTTCACAGACTAGGCTCTTTAGTAGAATAAAAGAACAAAGGACCAGAAGATGCAGTCAGCTAAGCCAGTTGTCAAGCTTTTGTCACACTCCCATGATGAGACAGGCAAGATGAGACTTCTCAGTGATGTTATTGCACTTGTTATGACAAAGTTCTACCAAATCAAATTTTTCTAAGGACAAAAATCCCAAATTCAACTCACTTTTTATGATGAAACTTCCTACATTCATTTTTTGAAGGAAACTAGATTGGTTTCTGAGAATCTGGGACTTTGGGGACCTTTTCCAGAGTTATACTCTACTTCTTATTAAAATTGATTAAAAAAAACTCAAGTTCTGTAATTCTAAAATCAGTCTTCCTATTTTTCATTTAAAGTTGGATAAAGTTTTGAATGCACAAGAACTTCAAAGTGAAATAAAAGGAAATAAAATCCACGATGAACATCTTTTTATCATAACTCATCAAGGTAAGTTGCAAAGGGCTGGACAATAACTAATTGTTGGGTATTTATTATTGAAAATGAGGACAGCTACCATTCTTTTATCTAGAAGATGGTGAAAGATCAAGGAGTTGTTTTTGTTATTGGTGCTTGAAAATATTTTGCTCACAGATTAATTCTCATAGTATCCTTTTGGGGCATCACAATAGTCATTTTTATGTCTCTTCATTGCTAATTGGGTCAAATAGGACTTCAGGTTTATCCTTAACTCCAAGGGGACTTTTCATCGCTTGGAATTTCACAAAGAATTTTCAAGTTAAGATGGTGCTATTTCTTGATTTGTAACATTAAAAATCTACTTTCAAGAAATAGATTGTTCAAATTTATTGCAGATTTACATAATTTTAGAAAAATCTGGTACTGGGCAAAAATGTGAATCTATGATCAAATGTGTTTATCCTTTCTGTATTTCCAGTTTCAGAGCAGCAGTTTTAAGGAGTTATAGACCTTCTAAATTTGGAAGTTCCCTGCACTCTGAAATTGTGTGCAAATTTCCATGAATATGTATCTTAAAGAGTTCTATGACCCATGATATCTCGAACACTTACTCTATGATTGTCAGTGCCATAATACAGTCCTGTATCAACCAGGACCCAGTAACTCATGCTTGTCCATGTCCTATTTCTACACATCTTCCTCTTTCCTACTAATTCTTTGTGTTCTTCTCTCAAATGGGTGATTGCCTCACTAGTGGGATAAAATGGCAAACTCTGCCAAGTAAAGAAACTAAAGGTGTAAAATACTTGGTTTTATGTGTTTTTCTCCTGTTTTATATATGTATTTTTACTAGTTGCTTATCCCAACACAAAATCAATAGGAAGCCAGGCATGGTGGTACACACCTGCAATCCCAGTGACTTGGGAATCTGAGGCAGGAGGATTGTAAGTTTGAGGCCAGCCTCAGCAACTCAGGAAGAGACTCAGTAAATTTTGTGTGACCCTGTCTCAAAATTTAAAAATAAAAATACAAAGGGCTGGCAATATAGCTTACTAGTAGAGGGCCCCTGTATCCCCAATACTAAAGAGGGGAAAAATCAATGAGAGAAGAATCATGGCATAGTATTACAAACTTGAAATTCAGAATCTATTTAGAACACTATCTCTACTATTATGTGACCTTAATCAAGTTGCTTAGGTCTGAGAACCTCTTTTCCCCCCATCAGTAAAATGGAGAGAATAACTGTATGTTCCCATTATAGAAATTCTAGGAAAATGAAATAGATAATGTTCATTAAGCAATTAGCCTGAGTTTTAGCACATAATGAGCATGCAATGAATGGTGGCTATCATTATTTGAAAAGGACACTTTCCTTCCACCCTTAAGTATAGTATATAGGCAATAGGTTATGGGAATAGCCACCTGCAAGGTGAGACCTGTAAAAGGGATACAGAAGATAAATAATCTTACCAATAAATATTTTCTCTTTACCCAAACATGAAAATAAGATCCCTCATATCTCCTTAAACATAGATTGAGATTATAACTGGATTTTCCCATTATCATAGAAACATATCCCTTATCCATATGATAGAGCTAAATAGAATGCACCAGAGACATCTAAGATGATTGACTTCAGTGGTCACTAATTAATACATTGACTGACTATTTATTAATTTATTTGTTATACAATTACCCAGTATTTATATTATGTAAAACACTGTGCTAAGTACTGAGGAAAAATATTAGATGAATATGACAAAATCTGTACTTTCTAGGTACTTCGAGTATTAAGGGTAGGATAAGTTAATGGAGAGAACCATTTTTGCTTATCCTGGATAGTCTAGTGACACAAAGGAATCAAAATGTCTCCCATTTCCATCATGTTACTACAAGCCTTAATATTTTGAAACATAGGCTTCTATGTGTAGGTGTCTAATTGATCATTGTACAAGTGAGTCAACTGAAGTTAAGGAAAATTAAGATTTCCACCCCACTTACAATTGTTAATAACTTCCAATGCATTGATTCTAACTATGCTTCTTCCAATACCCCTTGCTCTGTCATTTTTCTTTATTTTTTATTGATTTTATTATTTTTTTAAATACATGACAACAGTGGAATGCATTACGATTCTTATTATATAGAGAGCAGTTTTTTGTATCTCTGTATACAAAGTATGTTCACGCCAATTTATGCCTTTACACAGTACTTTTTTGCATTAAATTCTTAATACACATATATAACACAATTTTTCATATCTCTGTATATAAAGTATGTTGACACCCAATTCAAGTCTTCATACATGTACTTTGTATAATGATGTCCATCATATTCCACCATCCTTGCTAATCCCCTGCCCCCTCCCTTTCCGTCCCACCCCTCTTCCCTATCTAGAATTAATCTAATCCTCCCAAGCTCTCCCTCCCTACCCCACTATGAGTCACCCTCCTTATATCAGAGAAAACATTCTGTATTTGTTTTTTGGGGATTGGCTAACTTCACTTAGCATTATCTTCTCCAGTGTCATCCATTTACCTGCAAATGCCATGATTTTGTTCTCTCTTAATGCTGAGTAAATTCCATTGTGTATATATGCCACTTTTTTAATCCATTCATCCACTGAAGGACATCTAGGTTGGCTCCACAGTTTAGCTATTGTGAATTTGTGCTGCTATAAACATTGATGTGGCTGTGTCCCTGTAGTATACTATTTTTAAGTCCTTAGGGTATAGTCCAAGGAGAGGAATAGCTGGGTCAAATGGTGGTTCCATTCCCAGATTTACAAGGAATCTCCATACTACTTTCCATATTGGCTGCACCAATTTGCAGTCCCACCAACAGTGTACATGTGTACCTTTTCCCCCACATCCTCGACAACACTTGTTGTTGTTTGTCTTCATAATAGCTACCATTCTGACTGCAGTGAGATGATATCTTAGAGTAGTTTTGATTTGCATTTCTCTCATTGCTAGAGATGATGAGCAGTTTTTCATATATTTGTTGATTGATTGTATATCTGTAATTTTTCTTTTCTTTTTTTTTAAAGAGAGGGGGGGAGAGAGAGAGAGGAGAGAGAGAGAGAGAGAGAGAGAGAGAGAGAGTTTTAATATTTATTTTTTAGATTTTTGGGCGGACACAACATTTCTGTTTGTATGTGGTGCTGAGGATCGAACCTGGGCTGCATGCATGCCAGGCTAGCGCACTACCGCTTGAGCCATATCCCCAGCCCTGTCATTTTTCTTTAATGACAATTTTATTGTTGTGGTTCCCCATGAAAGGGGAAAACAAATTCATTCAGAAGGTTCTGCTTAAATCCTCCAACAGAGATGCTTTGACAGAACTCTGGCTTAAGCAAATGAGTTTGATCAGAGAAGATGTACTGGACAATGATGAATCAATTGCTGTGAAGTTGCCCCTGGAATTATCCTTAGGACTAATATAAAGCTTTGTCATTATCATTTTACCACAAACATCTGGTGACTTTCCCATTTGTGCCTGTGAATTGCTAGATTTTTTTTTTTTTTTGCAAATAAACAGAACAGAGCATTTTAAGTAACTCAACCTTAAGTTTTCAATTTTACTACCCTACACTATTTCATTTAAGTTAATGATTATTAATTTCTCACCTTGTAATTGAAATTGAGTATCACTACTTTTTCCCTGCATGCCTGTGGCTTCCACATAAGAAGTGAGAATTAGGTTGCATTCTATGTTCTAAAAGACCTAAACAATATTTTGATTAAGAGGAACTAGTGTAATAATAGTAAATATAAAGTATATAGGTAAAAGGCCTGACATATTTAAACAATCAATAAATGAGGCTATTATAATGTTAACACTAATATTTATAGCCTAAATGGGTCTATATTAATATTGATTGGTTTTAAAGTTATATTTTCATTTCTTTTCAATATGTTAAATGTATCTTTTATATAATTATCGTCCAAGAGTTTCTTGTAATTTTCAAATTGAGATTTTTTTTTAACAGCTTATGAACTCTGGTTTAAGCAAATCCTTTGGGAGTTAGATTCTGTTCGAGAGATCTTTCAGAATGGCCATGTAAGTTATGACATGATATTCTTTGGAAAAATGTAGAAATTACTAATGTGAAAAACTTAATATTGAAACCACTCTTTGATGATTTATTTTTTAAAAACACAGTTTAGACAGTATTTTTCCCCCCAGAGAAGACAGTTTAGATTTATTTTCCCTGTGCCATTGCTTTAAGATTCAAATTTCAGTTTCTAGTGCTTAGAACTCAATAGTTTTCTCTTGAAAGCTAGGAGGAATAAAAAGAAATTACAAATAAGCAGAAAAGAGAAAAAAATTCACAAATAATTTTACACAGAACTGACTAATATAATAATTTTGCTATGGTTCTTTCCAGAACAATTAATATTATATAGTAATACTGGAAAATTAAAAAAAAAAAAAACAGTCAAGTTTCAAAGTAATGGCAGGTGACCAGGCTAACTAACAGAGATCCTTTAATTAATAGGCAGCGGGTTTGTATTCTAATGCATAGCAGCTGTGGGAAGGTAGGAGCAATAATGAGGAAAGTGGAAAAGACAGAGGAGCAGGAAGCTGAGGAAGAGCAGGAAGAAAGTAAAGGGAAGAAGAGGAGGAAGGGTAGTGGGGAAGAAAATGACAAAGAGGACAAAAAGAATGAGAGGCTGGCAGGGCAATGCTTCAGCGGAAGGTGGACGTTCCAAGCTCAGTTTCCCATGTTCTCAAGCCCTTTCTGGATAGTGCCCATGGACAGGAAAGACTGCACACATACCAGACAGCACCCTCTCATGGATATGAGTGCCATTCCCAGTTTTATCTTGGCAACTTCTGCTTTCTCTGAAGAGCAGAATTATTCACATGTTGCTTAATCCTTTCCTAGAAGTCCCCATGTCACCCTGACCTTTCTTCTTTGAAGCAAAAATAAAAGAGAAACTTATTTTGGAATCAGTGGGAGTCGTATTCCAGAATTTATTTCTACTTTACTTCCATGTATTTTCTGTTTATTCTAAAGAAATAAAAAGAAAATTCTGATCTTGCAGAATTTCTATTAGTTCAACATATATTCTGGCAAATTTTAGTGCTAACGTTCATCTTTAATATCTACCTAAAATCAATAGGATGCATCGTCATTTAACTCTACTTTGCATCTTCTCAGAGTTTTATACCTTCACCTCCAGGTCAGGGATGAAAGGAACATGCTCAAGGTTGTGACCCGGATGCACCGAGTGGTGGTCATCCTCAAGCTCCTGGTGCAGCAGTTTTCTGTCCTGGAAACAATGACAGCCTTGGACTTCAATGACTTCAGGTGTGCACCCGTGGGATTCAGAAAACAACATAGTGGGGTTTATGTGACATGAGGAACCTGTTCTGCTGACACTTTAAGGATTTTGAGATCTTTAATCACAAAGCATTTGAAAAATTATTAAAATATTTTATGACTCATTTTTTACTTGTGAAAATAATATGATCAATTGGTTTCAATTTATCATTGTGTGCCATATTTTTTTTCCAAAAAGCATTTTAGATGATTTAATAATTGGCTAAAATAGTTAAAAAAATATGTATAATTAAGTTAAAAATCAAAATCTGAAAATACAAGAAACAGTAGTGATGTATATAAAAACATGTCAATCAAAGTGCCATAACTTATGTATTGAGCCACAAATTTTAGCTCAAAAATTTCAGGCAATTATAGCTGTGTGTGTGCATATATGTATGCTTTTTCTCGCCAAAATTAGAAAATTTTTCTCCAGAAATTTACTTTGAGTGCATTATATCTTGTAATGTGCAATATCCCAAATATATTTGACAATCAAAGGAGCAGTGGTAGAATTCTTTGTGATAGATTAAAAATTTTATTTTTAACATCATTTAGGTGAAGGACATTTATAAGGATATAAGAGTTTGGGGGTGATTTTTAGGGAGTTAGTTGTCACATTTTTATGTTACCTATTTTGTACTAGGCTGTATCTTATTTCTTTAATGTCCATTATCACACTGATGCTTACAATAGTACTAGAAAACAAGATGAATGATAATATCCAATAATGTAACTCATGGAAGGGATTAAATAATACTTGTAAAACATCTTTTAGCATTGTAGAATAAAACAGTTGCCTATGGCTTACCTATCTTTATCTTAGAAAAAATTAGCAAATACTTATATGCACACACACAATTACTAGTATATATGTACATACACACACAGACATATATGCACATGTAAACATACATATATATAGATACATGTGTATATAGCATTCAATATATTTATGTAAATTTATATAATATATAGTATCATGTATTCCAAACTATATATTATACATAGTGAAATATATCTGATATTTCACAAATCTACAATCTGTCTGACTTCAAATTGATTGACAGCTCATTTTCCTTATTTCAATAATGGCCCAATCATAGGTACAATTCCAGGTGGTTCATGTGTCTGCTCTTGGTATTATGCTGACAGTCCCTCACAACAGAAGAAATCATTGCAGTGATTTATACTGCTAACCCATTTCCCTTCTGCATTTATTCTCAGAGAGTACTTATCTCCAGCATCAGGCTTCCAGAGTTTCCAGTTCCGACTATTAGAAAACAAGATTGGTGTTCTTCAGAGTTTGAGAGTCCCTTACAATAGAAGACATTACCGTGATAACTTCAAAGGAGAAGACAATGAACTGCTGCTTAAGTCTGAGCAGGAGAAAACACTTCTGAAGCTCGTGGAGGTACAGGCTCATATACTGCTTGTAAAGTTTAATTCAATGCATTGATCTAATTGATTTAGTGTCTGCCACATCAGAATTTTAAAACTCATATCAAATAGAGATACAATTGTGGTATATAAGGAAAGAATAAAATTTTCCAAAATGCTAAACTTCTAAATTCAATTTATTAAAATTTTGAAAATATCAATACCTTTTTGGGACATCCAGAAATTTTTAAAATCAAGTGTATGTTAATATTTAATAACCTCATGTTATTAAAACAATACCTTTAAACATCCTTGCTGAGCAACTTTTAATCAGCTGATTTTTAGACTGGGTATGAAGAATTGTTCAATAAATTTTATTCTAAAATATAATGTAATATGAAATTTTCATTTCTTAAATAAGTTTAATTACCAAGAACATACTCTTCAGATTTTTTCCCTTCATATCCAAATTCTCTAGGGATATCTATACCTAGTCTTCAGAAATTATTAATTTGATTCTTCATAAGTAAATTACTAAATAAGAATTGTACTATTTTGAATTCTTTCACAAAGCCTTTTACTTTGCAATTTAAACTTTTCTCCTAGTGAATTATACTCTCCTTATTAATCCCCTGGATGTTATAAATGTGTCTTGATTACTACATTTCTATATATTATGATATAATGGCTTATAAAGATGAGGAGAAATTAAATCACAAAGCTATTTTCAAAATTAAATGTAGCTTAAATGATAACTCACAGGTGTGCAAAAATTCATTTTTACTTTTAGATTACAAAGTCTTGTGGAATATAAAAATGATTGGATTTTTTTAAAGTTGCTAAGTATACTATAGTCCTGAAATGAAAAGAGATCATATCTTATGCTTTCTTCAGTTCCTAAAACATAAACTGCTTTTTTATATAAACCAGAATATATCATTAAAACAATGTTTAGATATGTTCATGGATTTCTAGCAGAATATTGGAACTTTTGTAATAGGTATTTCTTAAAAAAAAAGAGTAGATATTATTAATGATGATTGCCTTAATGATTAAGAAAATGAAATATATTAATTGCTCTTTCCTAAGAGAAGAAATTGGAGAGCAAGGAAAATAATTACAAATAAACTTGTGGCATGTTTTTTTCTAATTATGAATATTTCTTGTTTTAATTTTATAAATGATAGTTACAATGTATTTTAATTATTTTAAATTTTACTGTGTATTAACCTACAAAATAATATTTACTTAAGGCATGGCTAGAAAGAACACCTGGTTTAGAGCCACTTGGATTTAACTTCTGGGGAAAGCTTGAAAAAAATATCATCAAAGGCCTAGAAGAGGAATTTATAAAAATTCAGGTATTTATGATGCCATAAATATAAACACAGCTAATATAAATTTACTATAGAAGGAGAATTAAGAGTTTAATATTTTCTTGCTATTTCCTTAAGTTTTCATTTTTTTCTTTCACAAATGTGTCTTCTGGGCTATATTACATGATTAATTAAATTTTCTTCATGTGCAATAAAAATCCACTAAATAAAGACACTAAGATTTTGTGTGTGGTGACAAGCTGAGTTTAGTATATTTTTTCAATTTCAATTGAAAATTACAAATTATGATTAATTCTAGGCATAACTAATCACACAAAGAAGTAGTCAACCAAATATATTTAGCCATTTAACTTTAGATTTTTCTTATAATTTGCCATGTTCTTTCTTTTGACCAGAAATAATTATTTCTGCTTTAAAAATGCTGTTCATTCTTCATTTCCCTCAAGTTGCAAATCTCTCATCCTTTTTTCATGACTAAATTTCTTAAAAGAGTTGTTTAAATTCTCTATCTTGATAGATTGTATCAGAATAGTTCTTAAAAAGTGAACTTTGAAGTCATACTGCATGGGTTCAAATTCCACTTCCACTGTGGAACTGTGTGATAGTAAACATGTTACATAACCTCTCTTTGCTTCAGTTCTTATTAGTAAAATAGAGGAGTCTACCTCACAGAATTATTGTGGGCATTCCATTAGATTGACATTTGTAAAGCATTTAGAACAATGGTTAGTTCCTTATCTCTCATCTAACTCTCAACCTATACCTCATCATTCACAAATGGCGTCCATGTAAATAAACCCAATGGGCATTTTCAACATTAATTTTATTTAGCATCCCAACAACACTCAATATCAATGACTATTTATTATTATGAAATAATAATTAAAATAAAATTGAATAAAATAAAATAGTATTTTTAATAAATAGTGTTTCCATCCTTATTTTTTCCTTTTCTTTGCTTACTCATATATTTTTTTTTCACAGAGCAATAAATGCTGGGGTTTTGAACACATTGACTTAGATCCTTTTTGTTCTATTGCTATATTCTTTCATTAGAAGATCTATTTTATAGCCATGGTTTTAATATCTTTTTATTCACCAATGATTATCTTTTTTACAAATCAAAAAATATTGAACATTTATCTCTGGTTTGGATATCTCCTTAGACTTCAGATCATATATTTACTATTCTATTTTATATTTCCTCCTGGTCCTCTTAAAAACACACCAATAAAACAAAACTTAGAAAATTGCCCCTTCCATCCACTCTCATACCAATGAGATCCTCTCAAAGTTAATCTCATATAAAACATGTAATTATCAATAGTCAACTGTGAGTGATCCTTGTGCCCAACCCCCTGAGCCACTTCTTTAAGCTATTACCAAATCCTACTAATTTTGTCTTCTGCATAACTCTCAAATATTTCTCTTCCACCTACCACCATCACTCAAGCAAAAACTGCCATTGTTTTTCTCCTGGACCGATGGGGTAGTATCTCAACTGTCCTGTCTACCTCCTCAGTATGGCTCCATTCCAGTTCATTTTTGACACTACAGCCTGAGTAACATTTTTGAAATGTACAACTGATCACATCTCCCAATTGCTTAAAGATTTTTTGTGTTTCCCCATTATTTTTAGAATAAAGATAAAAATCCTTAATGTCATCTACAAGACTTTCATGATTTCACTTGGTCTAACCACACTGAGCTTATTCCACTAGCACAGTCTATTTCTTTGTCTTTACACAATATTTTTGTATGTTATTCTCTGAGTTTAGAATATTCTTCACCAGGTAACTCTGTGCCATCTTTTGGGTCTTGGGTCAAGGAAGACTGACTTAGGAAAGCCTTCCCTAATCTCCTTACTATGGGTTACTATGGCACCAATATACTACATAGCACTGTTCATGGTTGCAATTTTATGCTTGGGTAATTATTCATACTAGATAAGGGGTGTGAGATTAGGGAACTCAATTTTTTGCTCACAGTTATTATCTCTATCAACTTCACATGAACATTTACTGGATAAATGAAAAATTAATTGACAATAATACCCAGTCTCTTTTACCACACTGTGTGTTTGTTCTGATGAAGAGAAGATTATTATATTAGCTTATTCACCCCCTTTGGTTAATTGAATTGTAAGTAGAACATGTGCAGTGGTCAGAAAAAATAAATTTTATTTTAAAAAACCAATAGATATCAAATGAATAAAAACATATCTAAATTATATGTACAGAATGCAATACTGGATATAGCATGTCAATGGAGTTCATGTTTTACTGACCAAGAATTCTAAACTTTTCTTAAGAACAATTATTTTAGTTTTATTATAAATAATTGCTATTTAAAATTCAATCATCATTGATCACTTGTTTCTGCAATTTTGTCATCTTGGTCCATTTTCATGATATTTATGAAGAATAAATATACAATTTCAGATTTTTACATCATTTAAACTTAAATAAACACATAGAGCCAGTGCATGTGTTAAAGGTCCCTTTTCATAAGAAATAATTTCCAAATTGTCATATAAAATGACAATATAAATATTCCAAGTATACTTTTTTCTGAATCTGACAGAATATTTCTCCTAAGTGAAATTGGCTTAAGAAGAAATTTATTCTTAGAGAGTATTAACGTAGTATTTTCCCTGAAGGCTAAAGAAGAGTCTGAAGAAAAAGAGGAACAGATGGCTGAATTTCAGAAACAGAAAGAGGTGTTGCTATCCTTATTTGATGAGAAACGTCATGAACATCTCCTTAGTAAAGGTAGGTATTTTTTCCCCCTAAGGTTCCTTTCCCTGGAATGTATAAATGTATCACAATATAATTTTAGAAGACTAGGAAACTTTATTTGGGGAACATAGAATGAAAATTGCTATTCTACTTATTGGAAATTATAGTAACAAGAATTGGATATTGTTGTCACTCATGGTTCTATGTTAACATATTTCTATGCCCAGTGTTCAAAGATACTAGCAACATTTTATAGTATATGCTATACATGAGGGATAGCAAGGTAAATTTAAAGTGTTTTTTTTTTCCAAGTAGCTCACAGCCTAAAAGGAAAAGAAAGAAAAATCATTTCAATTGTACATACTTTTGTAGAGATAAGAGGACACAAGAGCTACTCAGAGTATGAGGATGGCTTGGCAGAGATGTTTCCAAGATGATTTTTGGTGCAATTTATATTGTGCTATAATTTACTGAAACTAATTAACCAGTAAAATCAGTATCCTCATTATTCAATTTTTTCTTGTATTTGTTTCAGTGTATTGTGTTCATTGAATTTTTATTGTCAAGTACCTCAAAACTCAAACCTCAAAACTAGAAATAGACAGTAGAGCCGCACACAGTGGTGCATGCATATAATCCCAGCACCTCTGGAGGCTGAGGCACAATGATTACGAGTTCAAAGCCAGCCTCAGCAAAAGTGAGGTACTAAGCAACTTAGTGAGACACTGTCTCTAAATAAAATAGAAGACAGAGCTGGGGATGTGGCTCAGTAGTTGAGTGCCCCTGACTTTAATCCCTAGTATGAAAAAAACCCCAGAAAGAGTAGCATGAATCTGACATGATTTTCATATGTATGTGTGTGTGTGTGAATATATATATATATATATATATATATATATATATATATATATGTATGTATATATATGTATATATGTGTGTGTATACACACACACACACACACACACACACACACACAATGAATCTCTACATCATGTCCAATCATAAGACTGGGATCCTAATTAGAATGAATGTACTTCGTGTTTGTATGAATATGTCAAGATAGATTCTACTGTCTTATATGACTAAAAATAAAAAAGAAACAGGCAGAATAGATACAACATTGAATTTTTATTAGTACAAGGCATAGCAGTATGTGAAAATAGTTTCTATAAGGTGTAAAGTTGTTATCCTTAGTGTTCTCACAAACCTTGGTAAAGTGTGGAAAATTTTGTTTCTACAATGTAATTAGGAGTGAAGCCTTGTGTAAGAGCACACAGATGCTTTGATGTGGTCCTTATACTCCTTTTTTTTTTAATTATTTTTTTTTATTGGTCGTTCATAACATTACATAGTTCTTAATACATCATATTACACGGTTGATTCACGTGGATTATGAACTCCCGCTTTTACCCCGTATACAAATTGCTGTATCACATCCGTTTCCCTTCCATTGATTGACATATTGCCTTTCTAGTGTCTGATGTATTCTGCTGTCTGTCCTATTCTCTACTATCCCCCCTCCCCTCCCCTCTCCTCCCCTCCCCTTTTCTCTCTCTACCCCTTCTACTGTAAATCATTTCTTCGATTTGTATTATCTTGTCTTACCCCTCCTTTCCTCTTATATGTCCTTATGTATAACCCTGAGGATCGCCTTCCATTTCCATGCGATTTCCCTTCTCACTCCCTTACCCTCCCACCTCTCATCCCTGTTTAATGTAAATCTTCTTCTCAAGCTCTTCGTCCCTACCCTGTCCTTGTTTACTCCCCTTATATCAAAGGGGTCATTTGGTATTTGTTTTTTAAAGATTGACTAGCTTCACTTAGCATAATCTGCTCTAATGCCATCCAGTTCCCTCCAAATTCTATGATTTTGTCATTTTTTAATGCAGAGTAATACTCCATTGTGTATAAATGCCACATTTTTTTAATCCATTCATCTATTGAAGGGCATCTAGGCTGATTCCACAATCTTGCTATCGTGAATTGTGCTGCTATGAACATCGATGTAGCAGTGTCCCTGTAGCATGCTCTTATTAGGTCTTTAGGGAATAGACCGAGAAGGGGAATAGCTGGGTCAAATGGTGGTTCCATTCCCAGCTTTCCAAGAAATCTCCATACTGCTTTCCAAATTGGCTGCACCAATTTGCAGTCCCACCAGCAATGAACAAGAGTGCCCTTTTCCCCACATCCTCTCCAGCACTTATTGTTGTTTGACTTCCTAATGGCTGCCAATCTTACTGGAGTGAGATGGTATCTTAGGGTAGTTTTGATTTGCATTTCTCTGACTGCTAGCGATGGTGAGCATTTTTTCATGTACTTATTGATTGATTGCATATCCTCCTCTGAGAAGTGTCTGTTCAGGTCCTTGGCCCATTTATTGATTGGGTTATTTGTAATCTTATTGTCTAATTTTTTGAGTTCTTTGTATATTCTGGTTATTAGGGCTCTATCTGAAGTGTGTGGAGTAAAGATTTGTTCCCAGGATGTAGGCTCGCTGTTTATCTCTCTTATTGTTTCTTTTGCTGAGAAAAAACTTTTTAGTTTGAGTAAGTCCCATTTGTTGATTCTAGTTGTTAACTCTTGCGCTATGGGTGTTCTATTGAGGAATTTGGAGCCCGATCCCACAGTATGTAGATCATAACCAACTTTTTTTTCTATCAGATGCCGTGTCTCTGATTTAATATCAAGCTCCTTGATCCATTTTGAGTTAACTTTTGTGCATGGCAAGAGATAGGGATTCAGCTTCTTTTTGATGCAAATGGATTTCCAGTTTTCCCAGCACCATTTGTTGAAGATGCTATCCTTCCTCCGTTGCATGCTTTTAGCCCCTTTATCAAATATAAGATAGTTGTAGTTTTGTGGATTGGTTACTATGTCCTCTATTCTGTACCATTGTTCCACCCGCCTGTTTTGGTACCAGTACCATGCTGTTTTTGTAACTATTGCTCTGTAGTATAGTTTGAAGTCTGGTTTCACTATACCGCCTGATTCACACTTCCTGCTTAGCATTGTTTTTGCTATTCTGGGTCTTTTATTATTCCATATGAATTTCATGATTTTTTTATGTATTTCTACAAGAAATGCTGTTGGGATTTTGATTGGCATTGCATTGAACTTATAGAGAACTTTTGGTGATATCGCCATTTTGATGATGTTGGTTCTGCCTATCCATGAGCAGGGTATATTTTTCCATCTTCTAAGGTCTTCTTCTATCTCTTTCTTTAGTGTTCTGTAATTTTCATTGTATAAATCTTTCACCTCTTTTGTTAGGTTGATTCCCAAGTATTTTATTTTTTGGGGGGATATTGTGAACGGAGTAGTTTTCCTCATTTCCGTTTCAGAGGATTTGTCGCTGATATACAGGAATGCCTTTGATTTATGCGTGTTGATCTTATATCCGGCCACTTTGCTGAATTCATTTATTAGCTCTAATAGCTTCTTTGTAGACCCTTTTGGGTCTGCTAGGTATAGAATCATATCATCTGCAAATAGTGATAATTTAAGTTCTTCTTTTCCTATTTTTATGCCTTTAATTTCTTTCGTCTGTCTAATTGCTCTGGCCAGTGTTTCGAGGACTATGTTGAACAGAAGTGGTGAAAGAGGGCATCCCTGTCTTGTACCAGATCTTAGAGGGAATGCCTTCAATTTTTCTCCATTCAGAATGATGCTGGCCTGTGGCTTATCATAGATTGCTTTTACAATGTTGAGGTATGATCCTGTTATCCCTAATTTCTCTAGAGTTTTGAACATAAAGGGATGCTGTACTTTGTCGAATGCTTTTTCTGCATCTATCGAGATGATCATATGGTTTTTATTTTTAAGTCTATTGATGTGGTGAATAACATTTATCGATTTCCGTATATTGAACCAGCCTTGCATCCCAGGGATGAATCCTACTTGATCATGGTGTATAATTTTTTTGATATGTATTTGAATCCGATTCGCCAGAATTTTGTTGAGGATTTTTGCATCAAGGTTCATTAGAGATATTGGTCTGTAGTTTTCTTTCTTTGAAGTGTCTTTGTCTGGTTTCGGAATCAGGGTGATGTTGGCCTCGTAGAACGAATTTGGAAGTTCTCCCTCTTTTTCTATTTCCTGAAATAGCTTGAAAATATTGGTGTTAGTTCCTCTTTAAAGGTTTTGTAAAACTCTGCTGTATACCCATCCGGTCCTGGGCTTTTCTTAGTTGGTAGTCTTTTGATGGTTTCTTCTATTTCCTCTATTGTTATTGGTCTGTTTAGGTTGTCTATATCCTCCTGGCTCAATCTGGGCAGATCATAAGACTCAAGGAATTTATCTATGCCTTCACTCTCTTCTATTTTATTGGAGTATAAGGATTCAAAGTAATTTCTGATTATCTTCTGTATTTCTGAAGTGTCTGTTGTGATATTGCCTTTTTCATCCCGTATGCTAGTAATTTGGGTTCTCTCTCTTCTTCTCTTCGTTAGCATGGCTAAGGGTCTGTCAATTTTATTTATTTTTTCAAAGAACCTGCTTTTAGTTTTGTCAATTTTTTCAATTGTTTCTTTTGTTTCAATTTCATTAATTTCAGCTCTGATTTTAATTATTTCTTGCCTTCTACTTCTTTTGCTGTTGTTTTGCTCTTCTTTTTCTAGGATTTTGAGATGAAGTTTGAGATCATTTATTTGTTGGTTTTTTCTTTTTTTGAGGAATGAACTCCAAGCAATGAATTTTCCTCTTAGAACTGCTTTCAATGTGTCCCATAGATTCCGATATGTTGTGTCTGTGTTTTCATTTAACTCTAGGAATTTTTTAATTTCCTCCTTGATGTCTTCTAAAACCCATTGATCACTCAGCAACCTATTGTTCATTCTCCAGGTGATGTTTGATTTTTCCTTTCTTCTTTTATCATTGATTTTCAGTTTCATTCCATTATGATCAGACAAGATGCATGGTATTATCTCTACCTCTTTGTATTGTCTGAGAGTTGCCCTGTGACATAGTATATGGTCTATTTTTGAGAAGGTTCCATGTGCTGCTGAGAAAAAAGTGTAGCTACTTGATGTTGGGTGGTATAGTCTATATATGTCAATTAAGTCTAGGTTGTTAATTGTGTTATTGAGTTCTATAGTTTCCTTATTTAACTTTTGTTTGGAAGATCTGTCCAGTGGTGAGAGAGGTGTGTTGAAGTCTCCCATGATTATTGTATGGTGGTCTATTAGACTCTTGAACTTGAGAAGAGTTTGCTTGATGAACACAGCTGCACCATTATTTGGGGCATATATATTTATGATTGTTATGTCTTGTTGGTGTATGGTTCCCTTGAGCAGTATGAAGTGTCCTTCTTTGTCCCTTTTGATTAGCTTTGGCTTGAAATCTATTTTATTAGATATGAGTATGGACACTCCTGCTTGTTTCCGCGGTCCATATGAGTGATATGATTTTTCCCAACCTTTCACCTTCAGTCTATGTATATCTTTTCCTATCAAATGCGTCTCCTGTAGACAGCATATTGTTGGGTCTTGTTTTTTGATCCATTCTACTAGCCTGTGTCTCTTAATTGGTGAGTTTAAGCCATTAACATTTAGGGTTATTATTGAGATATGGTTTGTTCTTCTATCCATGTTTGTTTATTGATGTTACTAAACCTGATTTGTTATCCTCTTTGACTACTTTCCCCCCTTTACTGTCCAACCTCCCATTGTTGGTTTTCAATGTTATTTTCCATTTCCTCTTCCTGTAATGTTTTGCCAAGGATTTTTTGAAGAGATGGTTTTCTAGCTGCGAATTCTTTTAACTTTTGTTTATCATGGAAGGTTTTAATTTCATCTTCTAACCTGAAGCTTAATTTCGCCGGATGCAAGATTCTTGGTTGGAATCCATTTTCTTTAAGCGTTTGAAATATGTTATTCCAGGATCTTCTAGCTTTTAGAGTCTGTGTTGAGAGATCAGCTGTTATTCTGATTGGTTTACCCCTAAATGTAATCTGCTTCCTTTCCCTTGTAGCTTTTAAAATTCTCTCCTTATTCTGTATGTTGGACATCTTCATTATAATGTGTCTAGGTGTGGATCTCTTATGATTTTTCACATTCGGCGTCCTGTAGGCTTCTAGGATTTGGGATTCTGTCTCATTCTTCAAGTCTGGGAAGTTTTCTTGTATTATTTCACTGAATAGATTGCTTAATCCTTTGGTTTGGAGCTCTGTGCCTTCCTGTATCCCAATGACTCTTAAGTTTGGTCTTTTGATATTATCCCATAGCTCTTGAATGTTCTGCTCATGGTTTCTTAGTAGACTTGCTGAGCTATCTATGTTCTTTTCAAGTTGAAATACTCTGTCTTCATTGTCTGATGTTCTATCTTCTAAGTGATCCACTCTGCTGGTAGTATTCTCAATTGAGTTTTTAAGTTGGTTTATTGTTTCCTGCATTTCTAGTATTTCTATTTGTTTGTTTTTTATTACCTCTATCTCCCTGTGAAATTGATCTTTTACTTCCTGGATTTGTTTGTCAATGTGATCTTTCATTGTCTGATTTTGCTGTCTCATGTCTTCCTTGAGACTCCAGATCATCTGAAGCATGTATGTCCTGAGCTCTCTATCTGACATTCCATCTGTTGCAGCTATTACCTCTTCTAAAGTTGAGTTGACCTGCATTGCCTGTGGTCCTTTCTTTCCTTGTCGTTTCATACTGCTGGCGTTTCTTTCTGCTTGGTGAAATTGTTGTGTCTTTGATATTTTCCCCTTCTATTTATTTATATTGCTCTTGTATAGTTGAAAAATCACCCTTACAGGGCAGGTAGTGGCTGTGATCCTCCTCCAATTAGTGTGATCCGTCTACCATGCTGGCAGGCCCTAGGTCTGCTTTGCTGGTCGGTCAAAGGTCCACCTACCCAGCAGGCGCCAGGGGCACCTGTGTCACTCCATAGGTTGCTGGGCCTAATCTCCCGATGGGTTGCAGGTTGGCCTAGCTTGCAGGCACTGGGGGAGGGGCCCGTTCCGCCCCTCAGCAGGCTTTGGGCCCGCTCTGCTGGTGTTCACAGTCCCCCTCCTACCTCCAGACACTGGGGGAGGGGACGGGCCTAGCCCTCAGCCGTCCGCCGGACCTGTCCTTGTGGGTCCGGTCTGCGTTCCCCACCGGCGCGTGTAGCTGCTGTCACTTGGCTGGTTGCTGGTCCTGACCCGCCCGCCCGTGGCTTGCAGGTTCGCCTCGCTTGCAGGCACTCCTTATACTCCTTAAAGCTAAGGAAACTGCTTTAAAGTGAAATGGAGAAAAACATTTTAAAATGAAGACAGGAAAGTTCTTGTTTAATTTTTTGAAAGGCAATAACCATACTATTTTACATGGAAAATACATTTTTCATCGAAGTTAAGTAATTTCTTTCATACCAGGTTTTCCTAACAGGACATTTAAAGATTATTAAGTGGGCCAAATTATGCTATGTGCATGTATGAATATATACAATGAATTCCACTTTTAAAAAATTTTAGTTATAGATGGACATAATACCTTTATTTTGTTTATTTTTTTAATGTGGTGTTGAAGATCCTACCCAGTGCCTCACACGTACTAGGCAAGTGTTCAATCACTGAACCACAACTCCAGCCTAAATTCCACTTTTAAGTATAACTGCAATACACCTATTTCAAACACACAAAAAACCAATAAATAAATAGAAGGAAGGCCAGTAGAGTAGAGAAAGGGGTTCAGTAGTAGAGAGTGGGGAGGGAAGGGGAAACAATGGGAAATGAAATGGGACAAATTGTGTTATATGCATTTATCAGTGTGTCCAAATGAACCTGACTATAATGTATGACTATAATGAACTAATAAAATGTATAAATGTGTGTGTATTGTATATGTACAATCTTTACTTTGCCTTTTAGAATTCAATATTCAAACAATTTTTTGAATGATAACGTTTTCAAATTCAAGCAAGGGATGAGATATTTAAGCTAAAACTTACAATGTTTTCTAATAGCATATCAACCATTTTAAAAAGCTAATTTCATTATCTAAGGTAATAACACCATATTAATATGACTGCCCTAAACTACCATTTAAATTACAATTGTGTATCTTGCAGGTGAAAGACGACTGTCATACAAAGCTCTCCAGGGAGCATTGATGATATATTTTTACAGGTAAAGACAAATGAATAGCTTATATATTATAATTTAATATGTAATTTAATTTTTGAAGAAAACAGAAAATAATTAAATTCTATTTTTAAATTTTTACATTTAAATGGCAAGGAATAAAATTTTAACTTTATCTCTGCAGCAGGTCTCTTTCTTTCTCTCTCAAAGTATTTTATGTTATTAATTGTCTTAACAGGCTAAAGTTCAATTTTTCTGAGAAACTCAGTTACAAAATATATTCTCTCATTAAATGGTGTTGCTTGTTTATTTCTGTTTTATAAAATGAAAAAGAATTAATGAAAACATTTTGTTAACCATTGTTCTACTTATTCAACAATTTCAGATAATTTTTTTAACTAAAATGTTTTAAGTGTTCCTTCAATGTCCACATATTCCTTCATGTGTGTGAAGTTTCCATCTGAATCATCCATGTCAAAAACAGGGTAACATGCTAGCAAAAAGGATTCCAATACTTGTATTTTCAGGATGTTTTGCCACCTCATATTTTAAATTTTTCTTTTAGAACCAGGGATAAAATAAAAGACCTCACTCATGCTAGGCAAACACTCTACCACTCAGCTATTTTCTCAGCCTATTTTAATTTCTATTTTGAGAGGATCTCATTAAGTTGCCCAGGGTGGACTTGACCTTGGCATTCTCCTGCTTCAGCCTCCTGGGTACCTGGGATGACTGGCATGCTCCACCATGCCTGGCTCTTTTAATTTTTTAATATCCTCTCAAATCTGTTTCTTCAGACTGTCAGCATAAACAAAACCTTTAAGCTCTTTTCCTAAACTGGAAATACATATATACCATTGAAACTAAGATGTCCCAAGGAAAAAATGCTCTGAGAAAGTTGAAGGATTAGGTGAAAATGGGAAAACAAATATAGGAAATAAAAAGCATGTGTGTGTATGTGTGTGTGTGTGTGTGTGTGTGTTTTGTGTATATGTATTTCCTAGAAGCTTTTGACCTGTACTAGCTGGGAAATATGACATAGTATAAATATGTTTCTTTTAATTAGAATCTGTATTCTTCCTGGTTGTTTTGTGTATACTTCTGGAACTTTCTAGATTTCAAAGAAATACTGCAAAGTGAGTAGTGTTATTTCCATTTTTGAGATGAAGAAACAGAAACCAAGAGAATAATCCAAAAATGCTATGGATCCTGTTAGACAAATATAACATTGCTGCCAGAGCCAACTTATTAATTATAAAACTCATACATTCTTAAGCCATGAATTTTCTTGGATAGATATCTTCTTGTTATTTTCTCCTTTAGGGAAGAGCCTAGATTCCAGGTTCCTTTTCAGCTGCTGACATTCCTTATGGACATAGATAGTCTCATGACCAAATGGAGATGTAAGTCCTCCTCCTATTCCCCAATTCATTCTGATTGGTTACTCAATATTTTTGAGGATTCACAAAAATGTTTCAATTTTATAATCAGAAAGAAAAAAAAGTAAAGTTTAGGTCAAATAAAATATTTTAATATTTAACAGTAATATGCTTATCTTTATGTCAATGCAATTTAAAATATAATTTTAATTATCTTTATTTTTTTGAGTGAAAATAGAGACCCATAAGGCAAAATTGGCATAGACTCATGAAAGTCATTATGTGGTCTTGCCCTTTGTATTCTTTTCACGGGCTAACCACAATGATGCATGTAGCCTAAACTATGTGGGGTGCTAGGCAAACTTACTGTTTCGCTGGTTCCCACAGGTGAACCTCCCATATGGCTAAGTGGTTGCAAGTGTCAGCCTTTCCTCAGAAATAATCATTACCAACACTTGTTTTGAGAACATGGTGAACTAATGGTAGAAAAACATTCATGGCGTAAATTTGTGTGTTTGCCTAGATAACCATGTGTGCGTGGTGCACAGAATGCTGGGCAGCAAAGCTGGCACTGGGGGTTCCTCGGGCTATCAGTACCTGCGCTCAACCGTGAGGTGAGTGGGCCTAGGGGGTTCTTCTCATCTGGTGGAAGTCACCAATCCTTTGTTTCTCCATATACTATGCCCATTATCTAGGAAAAGTCATTTGTGTTTGTTCCTGTCTAAACTGCTGAAGACACATTTGTAGTTAGATGATTATATTCCTACTGATCCTTTGAACGTAATTGTATAAAATCCTCAATTATGAAGCTTCACTCATTTGGTCCAGTGATGAAAAGGAGCGTTGCTACCCGTGGCTGCATGATTAGTGAGAACATAAAAGAATTAATAGTCTTTTTGTCCAGGAAGAAAAGTCTTCATTTCATTCTAGCTCAAGCTTTAACTACACTAAAACTTTCATCACTAACTCCTCTAATATTTTCTTGGTCAGATAAATAACACAGCTAGACTAGTTCCTTGTTTCCTGATATGACTCTGTTTTATATTGTGAAGCTACTTTCAGCTACTCCAGAGGGTTCTTTTTCCACAGTCTTTACAGAGAAAGAGGTCAATATTTACTGAGGTCTTAAAACACATTAAGACAATTGCCTTCTTATTTTATTTAATATGCACATTATTATAGATAAATGTATACACAGGCAGACACACCTAAAAATGAGGAAACATAGCTCTGTGGAAAAGAAGAATCAGCTCAATAAGTTAGACATTCACATTTTTGTCCCTGCATTTTTTATAGTACATTGCTTTTATCCCTGATATTACTACCTGATTGGTTGATTTATAAAATGCACAAGTTGAAATTGTGATTATACATTTTATATATTTTCATTTTCCATGGGAATAACTTCTGTATGCATGAAGTACTAGCTGTCTGTAGAAAATTAGCACATACATCAGTAGGTGCTGGGAATAATGAACACAAATAGTAGTATTTCTAAGTGTGTTATCATCTCATTTAATCATCAAAAAGACCTGGCCAAACCAAGGGATTGTGTTTTTTATTTTACAGTTTGTAACTGGAACACTACTAATGTTTACCAAGTCCAAGGCCCAATGGGTTGGGGTGACAGAACCAGAATTCAAACCCATGTTTATTTGACTTCAAAGCAAATATCTTTGTCTATACAAGTGTAACCATTAAAATAGTCCACTAAAGAATTCAAAAGCAATTTTAACATAAAAACCACTTTTATAGACATTTTAATCAATCCAAGATGGTATTTTAGTTTATTACTCTCTTCATGGCAGTTACACGGTGGCTCCTTTTGCAGCTGGGAAACACTCTTCCATGAACAACCAAGAATGCATGCTTTTAAATATATCACTTTGTGTACCATCCTTTAAAAATAGGAAATAAGAACACACCATTGTCCTTATAATGGTAGCATGAAAGTAATGACTCCAGATTTTCATCTGTATCACTCTAGGTTTAATCTACTGAATATATAATATTGTTTTATGAAAATAATCTTTAGATATGATTTCTAAACTCGGTAATCTTAATACTAAATACTACATAATAACTAATATGATACATATGACATATAACATGCAATATGTGGTAGTGAATATTAACTGTTTAATGGAAAATATTTGAGGAAAGAAATTTGGGGGTACAAATTTTAAATGTTTCATGACAACAAATCTAACACATCTACATATATATGTTTTTTCAGTGACAGGTACAAGGTGTTTGTGGATTTATTTAATCTTTCAACATATCTAGTTCCCCGACACTGGATACCAAAGATGAACCCAATCATTCATAAATTCCTTTACACAGCTGAATACTGTGACAGCTCTTACTTCAGCAGTGATGAATCAGATTAAAGTCATCTGAAATATCATTGAATAATTTTATCAATCTATATTTTATTTTCTAAATTTTCATGAGCACGAAGAGTCTTTTTAATGTAATATTTTTGTGTACATAGTTTTGCAGCATGGTGTTTTGATTAAACTCTGGAAAAGACTTTATTACTTCATGTTTGTAATGATATGATTTAACCATTAAAATAAGAAATAATTGAGTTAAATTGTAATATTGTACACAGGTGTTTTCCTATTAAAACACCTGATACTTTCTTTAATGTAATCACTGAATATCATCATTCTGTTTACCTCATACTTCATAACTTGTAAACCAGATTTTTCTGATATTTTATGTAATAAGTGTCATTCTGTACAAAATTAATTCAAACAAAACTTCAAAAATAATAAATTTAGTCTTTCATTTTATATTATTTTTGAAACATTGTTTTCCTTAACATTCTTGATGACCATTAACAGACATTTTACCTGACACTTGTCTAGAGGGGATCCACTGGACATTTAGTCCATTTAACTCACAGAATTCAAAAGAGTCTGGAACTGGATTCATTTTCTGTCATGGGATATTCCTGGAGACCTTGGGGACTCTTTGTCTCTTCTCTGTGGATGTTAGCTCTATTCTTTCCTTTTGGAGACCACTTCCTTCCTCAGGCTGTGTCCCAACTCTCAACCATTTGGACCACAACAGAGCCATAGTGTACCTTTCCCCAGCTCCAGGGCCCATGGTGTGGGAGATACAGTCAACTCTAATATACAGAAAAATGTTCTCCCAAAGAAGAATGTTCTTTCCAGAAGAAAAGAGATGTAAACAGACTAAATAGTGACCACATTCAAATCTAATTCAAAATATTAAATGAATCATTATTTTAAACTTATTGATTTGGTGATTACATATCACATGTTTTCATTTTCCTTTTTAAATTTTGTTCAAATATTGACAGTATTCAGTTAAATTTATGTTATGGGAAGTAGTACCTAATTTTATCAAAGGAATCTAGAAGGTAGATCAGCCAGGCACAGTGGCACACACCTGTAATCCTAACAGCTCGGGAGGCTGGGACAGGAGAATTGCAAGTTCAAAGCTAGCCTCAGCAACAGTGGGGTGCTAAGGAACTCAGTTCCTATCATTTGATATTCCTGGAAACCATGGGATAAATAAAATACAAAATAGAGCTGGGGTTGTGGCTCAGAGGTTGAGTGCCTCTGAGTTCAATTGCTGGTAGCAAAAAAATTAAAAAATGAAATGTATATCAATTTTAATGTACATGGATTATCTCTAGCAAGAGCAAGCAATAATTCTTGATGGAATAGAACTATTCTTTGATCTCAATTACAAGATTTTTTTTCTTAAAAGGATCATATCCTCTAAGTTTGTCTTTAAATTATTTATTAATTTGACCATACCCATGAGTTCTGCATCTGCAGATACAAGCAACTACAGGTGGAAAATATAAAAATATTTTTCATCTGTATTGAAAATATGTATAGTTCTTCTGTTGTCATCATTTCCAAACAATATAGTATGACAACTATTTGCATACCTTTTACCTTGTACAAGATAATGAGGTAATAAAGTGTGTTATGGATCTATGCCTAATAACAAGAACTATCAAAACGCTCTTCCAGAACCACCATCTCGCATGAAATGTTACCATAACTCTGTACAAAAGTATTTCTGTGAGGACATTTGCACAGTAACTGCCTGTTAACCTTGGACTGATGCCTCCTTTGTTACTGACTCTGGTAGCCAAGGATAATTGTTTCAAAGCAATTTAATCTTCTTCCTTTTACCTCTAAAAACTCTTGTTTTCCTTTGCCCCTGAAGACATGCTCACACATCTGGCCATTACAATTTCCATTCCTGAACAAATTCATTATCTTTGAAGAATCTCTTTCTGCTTGTTATTTTAGGTTGACTGTAGAATACTGAAAAATGGTGTTAAGAGATGGTTAAAAGACCATTTCTTTCACAAAGGACAACAGAAATGGAGAGGTGGCAGAGGAGGAAATGATGGGTTTCCAAAGTGTAGTTTACTTGATTGAATATGTAGGATTTCTTTTAAATTTATTGATTTGGTGATTACATAGTAGCGATACCCTTGACCAAAACTCCAGGAAACGGAGTTTTTTGGTTGTTTTATTTATTTATTTATTTTCTGGCAGGGAGGATGGAGTTTTGGAGGCACTGAGGTTAAAGTTGTTTATGGAGAAAACCAAAAATTGGATATATGTCTTTGGAGTTCGGAAAATTGTGTGTGAATGTAGAGCACATTAATACTACGTTGACAAAATGTTAGCCATGCACTTAAGAAAATATCTTTTTAACCTAAGATCAAAAATATAGCTTGCTTTTTATAAATGTTATCAAATTCCAGAACAGCTGAGAAGTATTAGTCATTTTGAAATTGTAAAAATCCCTTAGTATTTGAAAAAGAATATTAGCAAAACATTTATATTATATAGTAACCTAACACAAACTAGAACAGCAAAAACAATTCCTTCTTAGCTTACTTGATCATTAGAATACTTGTCAATTGAAATGTAAATATTTTCCCTCCTGTAATACTTCTAAACAAGTCCACAATGTTCTTTTGTGTTTGCTTCTGGTGTGTGTAAGTAAAACAAGAATTTTTTTTCCTAATAAAGGAGAAAGATAAAGGACAAAAAATGAGGAAAAATGAGATGTCCTAGAATTTTTTTAGTGGTGACTGCTGCCTTCAAAGTTTCATTTTTGTCAACATCTTCTGCAATAAAAAGCAATAATGGATTTTAGAGAAGAAATGGGTAACAAGTGTATATTTGATACGATTTATTACATTGATGTTTAAAAAACATTTCTACTTAAAATTCAATCAGAAGATCAGCTCTTTTATTATGAGGTTCTTAACACTGCTATACAAGGAGTAGCTGGTTTCCTGGTTGCAGAATAGGAGCTGCACACAGTGTTCCTTCTGTGCACACAGATTTATCAATCACTGCTGAGGATACAAGTTAATCATGACCCCATTAGCAGCATAGCACCTGAAATCACTTATGTAATTAATGACACCAGAATGATCACGGGCATTAAGATCCAGGAGCCAAGTGAACGCCAAAGGGAAACACAAAGAGGCAGTTGGGATGGGAGACCAGGAGAACTAAATGAAAAACTAGAAGTCAGAGGGCCAGGGAAGCTCACATTCTGACTGACAGGCTGGGTTAGGAGATGGGACTCTTTGAGAGGAGAGGTGCCCAGAATCATGGGAGAAAGAAAGAGGTGGAGCCTATGTGGATAAAAACCCAAACCCCAAGGGAGCCAAGTGATTAGAAAATAGAACAGAAAGGTAAACAATGAGGACAATTTCTTTAGTCAAGTGCATTAAACCATGAGAAAAAATGTGGGAATTGTGCAGTAAAGACTAAGAGAGAGTGAATAGGTAGGAAAATACTTTGTTCTCTAATATAGGTAGAAAAAAGTAAGAAGTTAAATCTATTGGATTCTTTTCAACAATAAGAATTTCCCGGCAAAGAAAATTCCAGCATGGCAGGGAGTAGTACTTGAGGCTTCTGACCTCCCAGTTTCCATAACGGTCATTGAATTTCAGTTTGTTTCTTTTAGGAAGGGATTGGTCTTCTGTTTCCTTGCACATGGTCCTTCTACTGTTCAAGGGATAAGCACCCTTTGATGAGGAAAAGCACCTGGTATTTTGAGTCTTTATGATATTCCATCTCAAAAAATTGCTAGTATAATTGTGATAGGCACACTTCACTTTAGGTCAGCCGGTCATGGAGATGGGGGTAATCTAAGGCTAGTGATTATATCCCACAAAGGAAAACAAATTCTTAGAGTCTCTTTGATTTCACCTAATCAAAGTACCTCATTAAAAATAATCAGACAACCATGATAAAAAAAAAAAGAAAGACAGCAAGCAAATCAAAACAAACAGTAGTTTGTTCAGATGTGGTAGGATCTAAAATTTTTCCTAATCTGATCTTCTTCCCCAGCTTGCTTCATAAATTCCCCTAAAGGCTGAGGCACTGGAACTCCTTCAGACTTCAGTTGTCTGTGTATCTCAAAGAACAGACATTCTGTAACTTCAGTACTACTAGGCCCCATAGCATTTTGTAGGTACTTGCTAAATTTGAAGCTGAGTAATGCTTAGAATGTTACATTGTATTATAAAAATCTTCATTTTTGTAGCTTTCTCATGATGTCTCCAATATGTCACACAAATACAACAGAAACCGAATCTGCAATACCTAAGGGGGAAAAAAAAAAGAAATTGTTACTACTTGTCTATTCTCTCTTCAGATACCTTTTAAACAGCAAATTAAAACTTAGTTGTCATTTGGGTTAGAACAAGTTAGTATCTACTAAGAAAACAATTTAATGGAGGCAACAAATAACAACCTCAAAAGTTAATATTAGAACAGATGCCTAATATATTTGTTTCAAGAAACTAAACTAAAACAAAACAAAATAACTCTGAAAGATTTGCTAATTCAATAGGTGAATGCATCTAAGACCTCCATTGCACTAATATATATTTCTTAAAAGAAACAAAATAACTTATGATATTATTTTAAATATAATTTAAAAATTTAAACTAAGATTTGAACTTGTAACTAGTGTCCTCTACTTTCTTAACACAAAACAACAGAGATCTCAACATCATGGTGAATGTAATAAATGGACTACTTGAAGATTGGATTTCATTGTAACTTACCACATCTTTGAAAATCTCTTGGGGCTGTAAAATACTATCTGCTTTACACCAATATTCATTGGAGTTCTATGACCTTCATATAGTCTATAACTTGAGGAAGTACTCTTATGAAAGATATATGGATTCCCGCATGTAATTAATAGCCAGATAGGCCCCTGGAGAATCACATTGTGAATGCAGATAGTAGCTATCATCCCTGGTAGCTGAAGCAATTATGAACCAATGTCTGAATTATGTTCTCGCAACTCTCCGGTCAGAGCTCTGAAAATAGCTACTGCTTGGCACAAATATAGGTGCCTCCACTTTCATAGTTAGGGATAGTGTACATCAGTAGTAGAGGTTCAAAGAATGACTGCAGTAATTTATCTGCCAGCTCTAATGATATAACATCACAGTGATATTGAAAAACAAGAGGCCTGAATGGATTTCTAGTGCTCTGGCCAAAAGACTTCTGGCTCCTTTCAATGAGTTTAAGAAAAACATTTCACTATGGTGACAGAACAGGCCATTTATTAATTTTCATGGCTTCTGCGTATGGAATGATTAGACAATAGTCGCCAGATTGAATTGACATTCATACACATTTTTCTATGACTCTTTTGTCAGTCTTACAATCTAGAAAGTTCTGCAATTTTTTTAAAGTTATACACTACAGATGTTAAAACTTGCAATGAGAGATGATTGTTTTCACACACAAATTAGTTTGGACCTAGTTTAATTCAGAAGATAAGTTGATTTTCTAAACCAAAAATTTTAGGATGTAGTTTTGAATACAGTTATAAGAATACAGTTTAAAATAGTTAGCTTTTTGTTTTAGTTTCATCTATGGTTAATTTTTTTTAAGTTCAATTAAAAAGTATGTTTGGTATTTGGCTAACTCTCTCAATTCCAGCAGGTGTTTTGCTAGAATTTTGTAGGCAAGAAGAGACGAATTAAGTCAGAAACAATGCTATTTCTCAGATTTTCAAATTTTAATACAAAAAAAAAATCTTGATCATGATTTCTGCCTGCCTGACTTCCTTCCTTTTTCCTTTCTCCCTTTCTTCCTTCCTTCCTTCTTTTCCATGCTGAGGATGGAACCCTGGGCTTTGCACATGCTAGGCAAGCACTCTAACACTGAGCTACTTCCTTAGAGATTCTTGATAATCATAGTGATAAAAAGTAGGAGAAATTGAGGGTTATAAAAAGTAAGTTAAGGGGGCTGGGATGTGGCTCAAGCGGTAGTGCGCTCGCCTGGCATGCGTGCGGCCCGGGTTCGATCCTCAGCACCACATACAAAGATGTTGTGTCTGCCGAAGACTAAAAAATAAATATTAAAAATTCTAAAAAACAACAAAAAAAGTAAATTAGGAACAAGGAGACATTTCTGGAGGAGTTCTGTTTCTAAGTCAAGTGCTTATGTGGTTTGAAGTAGTTGACTTTAATAAGTTATTAGTTTATCTTGTACTTTGACATATACATGTATAATACATATAAATTTTCAGTGTAGTCCTCTTCCTTTATAAAAATGTGAATAAGTGCAAGAGTGCCTCTTTTTAAAACATTCTTTATTTTCATCAGTTGGTTAAAGGATGAAAATTATTACCACGATAAGTGCTCTGAGCACACTGGAAACATTCTATAAAATAGACAGGTTTGTATTTCTAATATTTTCAAAGAACCTTCCTTGATATTTAGTCTGAAGTTTTAAACACAAATTCATTACTTACCACAAATATTACCTCCCATTTTTACATGGGCATAGCCATCTACTCCCCATGAACTTCCCCATGAGTTCCGCACAATCCAATATGGAATATCTCCTACAAAACAAAACATAAAATGGTAAGAAACTCTGAAAAACTCACATTTGCTATGAATGCATGAATTCTGTAGTTAAATTTTGTTTTCCTATAAGTATAGTACTTCTGAGAAAAAGATTATCAATGTAATATTACCATTTTCATTATGTTATATTGTATAAATACAAGTAACCTAGTTAAACTTGAGCTGTAACTTGTGTCACACTCCAATCAATAGAAATATGCCTTTGAATTCATTTTGCTTAATACAGATGGTATAGAATCAAAAATCAAAACAATACACCATTTCCAGGGATTTAGGGAAAGAAAAAATCACTCAGTATGTGGTAAATTAATTACCGCTTCTCTTTTCCAAAAAATTATCCTAAATATTTCAGATGGAGAATGTACACTCTTTAAATAGGAACATTATCATTATGATGATGAGGATGTAGCTCAGGGGTAGAGCACCAGTCTAGCATGTGCAAGACCCATATAAAGTCTTCAGCACCACAAACAAAACGAAAATGTCATTATCAAAAATTGGTAGATGAAACCTGATAGGATATTTACACATAGATCATTGACAAGGTGGTTCTTGGACACAGTAGATCAAATTTCAATATTCTATGGACTGTCCATACTCAGGCACAGTTCAATCTGGAAAGCAAGCAATTGTGTCTTATTAGCACTTACCTGTTTTATCAAATCCAGTTATAAGAACTGCATGATTGGCTTCTCCACTAGAGCAATGATGTTGTATTATGCCTCCCAGATAATCTTGCCAGCTCACTGCATCTACTATCACTATTAAAGGGCCAAAGGCAAGAAGTGCTTTTGCCATTTCATCTTCTTGGTCACTACCAAAAGAGGAATTATTTAGGTAAATAATTTAACGTTTAAGGTAAAAATAAAAATGATCCATATATGATTAGGAGTAGGCTGAGTTGCAATTCCAAAAGATCTAAACAACAGAAACTAAAGGACATCTCACAGATTACTATTTCAGGATTGTATGGGGCTCCAGGATATCAGTAACTCACATTCTTCTTATATTATTATTCTGCTATGATGTTTCTATTCTCAACATCTGTGCATAGCCCAATACAGCTGCTGGTGCTCCAGACATTTAACATATATTTCGAACAGCACAAAGTAGAAGAGAGAAGAAGTGCTACACCTCCATCGAGAAGACTTCCCAGAAATAACATCCAACATTTCTGCACATGTGTGCATAGATCTCACTGGCCATAATCCAGTTTTATGGATATATCTGCCCTAAAGGAAGACAGGGAATAGAGTTTTGAAGCTGGCACCAACAAATCTAGTTAAAACACAGGGATTCTTTTAATAATGAAAGTGTTAAGACTATATATTTGGAAAGACTGCCACATGATGCGAGAATCAAGAGATGATGAATTTATGTTAATGAATGTCAAATATAGAAATTATAGGGAAGATTTGCTCAAAACTAGCTAATATAATTAAACAATAGAAGAGAGAGAGAGAGAGAGAGAGAGAGAGAGAGAGAGAGAGAGAGAGAGAAGAAGGGAGGCAGGGGAGGAGGAGAAGGAGGAAGATGAGGAGGGGGAGGAGGGGGAGGAAGGGGAGGAGGGAGAGGGGGAGGGGAAAAAGTGCTAAGATTTAGGGAAGTGCTAAATTGCCAGGGCTACAAAAGACCCAATTATTGCTTTCACAATTGTTCTGGACAGCTACCAACACAATTTCATGTTACACAACATTTGGCCTTCATTGATCTTGCAAGTATGTGATCAAACCATTATTTACCTTTCTCAAAGATCAGCTTTGTGGGTAAAGCACACTGAAACCAAGTTACTGATAGTTCAGGCCATTAAGATAGCATTTGGTAACTTATTGCTTCAGCAAGCCATGGGTGGGTTAATGGCTTGAAAGAATAAATAATCCCTCCTCCTGCCCTGCTGGGGACAGTGTCTAGCAAGGACACAGAGGAGGAAAATCATGAATGCATAACAATGGAATTCACTGAAATAGAAACACTGCATTCATTTCACATATTTGTGCACATAATCTTCTCATCAAGATTTATTTATCTTATCACCTTCCCTGTTACTGCCACTTCATAATTTTGTATATTTCCATCTTATCTTCCTTAGAATTGATTACATTGTACTGTGTCCTGTGTTATTTCTGTAGAATACTTTAATATGTAGTGGGTTTCTTTCCTTTAATTATATTAGATAAAACATTTGTTCATGAAATTTTTTTCGGAGGTTTGTAAGCAGGTGTTTCTAATTTTTGCTCTCCTAAATGGTACTAATTAAGATTATGCAAAGATAGGATATTATTTTTTAAAAATATATAAATTTATTAAAAAGGTAATACAGACTTTGACTTTTCCCAAACCTGAGTTCAAATTCCAGTTGTACACTGGAGTTATTCCACCCATCATGCAGAATGAACATAAGCAAAAAATTACATAATTTTATGGTCTGTGTTATGCAACATGCCTAGAATGAGTTATACAATAAACTTATAAGAAACATTCTTCCCCACATTTATGTCATCTAATAACTAATTCTTTTGAGCACAGGTTTTAGCATATACTGTACAATTTATTGTCTTTAAATTCTTTGAATATTTTGCAGCTTAAACATGACATATGACATAATTTGTGTATTACTAGAACACAGGTGTTTTATATCTACTTGAAATAATTAAAGGTACACTATAGATATATCATGCAGATGATCCAGTTATTGGGACACCAAGGGAGAAGCAGAAAGATTAAGAAGGAGAAATATTCTTTAGAATGTAAAAGATTATTAATTTTGTATCATCAAACATATAACTAGTAAAAATCACTACTTTGAGCCAGGATAAAGAGAGTTATCAAAGATATTAAAAAATCATACATGGGATGACACACCAAGTCACCAGCAGCAGAAAAACATTCCACCTGGGCCTGGAACTGAGTGGCACTGTTGTCACTTGACATATAGAAAGACACTGCCTTTTGGAAAGCCGGGATATATTCCAAATAGCATCTTTATTTCCATGATTAGCCCCATATACAACTAATATAAAAGTGCACACTGTTGCATATATCATATATATATCAAGCCTTGGTTCCAGGCATGCACTATTCATCTCATAGATCAATAATTTACAGAAACTATAGAATCTTTAAAGAATTCTCCTAATTCTCAGGAGGCTGAGGCAGGAGGATTGCAAGTTTAAGGCCAGCCTCAGCAAGTAAGAGAGGTCCTAAACAACTTAGTGAGACCCTGTCTCAGAATAAAAAAGAGTGCTAGGGATGGTGGCTCAATGGTTAAGCTCGATTGGGTTCAATCCCTTGTACCAAAAAAAAAAAAAGTTCCCTTAAACTTTATTGTCATCAAGATCTGTTGCTTAAGTTACATCTTCCATGTCACCACCACTTCATGATCTCATCTTCCCTAGAACTCAGTGCACTGTACTGTGTCCTATTTTTCTTTTTTTTTTTTTCTCCATTGGTATATAGTAAATTTCCTTCATTTGTCAGTTATTCTCATACTCTAATTTTTAATTTTGGAATGCCTCTCTTGGGGTCTGATAAGCAAAGGCTCAGTATGAATGGTTATTTTGCTTATAGACTAGATGATGTTATCTGTGTTATGATCCCCCCCCCCCACACACACACACACACACTTAGATCTTTTCAGTTTCTGCATGATGTTTTATCAAGATTTTGGCTAAGAACTGTGCACTGAAATGACATTTTCCCCAAACCCTGCAAACCATGATCTTAGGATCTTAAGAACAGACAGGAGGAAACAGGTTCAGAGCTGGACAGATCTAAGTCCTAGCCCAGTCCTACAGTTTAACAGGGAGGTGACTCTCAAGCCTCAGGCAGGCGCACACTTCAGATGGAAATGTGTGGTGAAGTGCCACATTATGGAAAGATGCCTAGGAAGACCTTCCACATGCCATGGCCCTCCCCACTGCCATACAGGCCAGCTGGCTTCCAACAAGGAGACCCTGAGTTCTTTGCCTCTGTCTCTTACAGAGCCAGGAAATCAATTAACTCCTTACCTGCTGCCTCAACTGAGGAATCCTTGAAGCCAGTAAGCATTGGCTGGATGCGATGGCTCGATAGAGCACGCTTTGCCTTGGCCCCAGAGTTCACAGGTTAAACACCAGGTCACCAACAATCTAACTAGATTCACAAAGATGCCCTTTCTCTGGTTTTGTCTCACTTCTCCACCTCCTACCAGAGTCTTCTGGAATCACTTCCTACACATTCCAGCAGAATGTTTGATATTTCCTTCTAAATCTCTTGTCTTAGACTTTGTTGCCTGGTTAATGGCTATTTTTTCTCTCTCTCTTTCTTTCTTCTTCTTCTTCTTTTTTTTTTTTTTTTTTTTTTTTTTTTTAGTTCTTCCATCCTCTTTGTCTCTCTTCTCTCCTACCTACCATAAAATCTGCATAGGGCTTGACCCTCTTTGTGGGTTATCTACCTTTTGTCTCTTTCCAAAACCATTCTGCTGATATCCTGTTCTAAGGTCACTTTTTTGGTGGTCAATAGGACCTCTTCTTCTGTGCGAGTTTTGTCCTTCTCTTAACTGTGGCCACTGGCTCTCATCACTATTCTCCACACACACCTGACATGTCCCCGCCTCAGGACTTTACACTTAGGTTGTCTCTGTTTGAAACAATATTCGCCTAGATGACTGCCTGGTTATGTGGCCACACATCTTCAAATATTCATTCCAATGTCACCTACGTAGGGAGGCCCTCCCTGGCAACATTTTCTAAAATTTCAAACTTCCATTTCCCTCTAACGTTTTCTCACAAGCTTATTATTTTCTTTGAGAAATTACTAGAATTAACACACCATACATATTATTGTTACTGCTTGTCTTGACTGCTAAAATATAGTTCATGAAAGCAGGGGTTATGTCCGTTTTGTTCACTGCTGAATCCTTAGAACCTAAACAATGTTCCGTAAATATCTGAATGAATGAATAAATCAATGAATGATTTCTTGCAGTCTAATACAATCATCTGAAGATTGTACTATCACAGAGTACAATGAGAGTATAATGCTCAAGGTTAAAATATGTGTGTGGCTCAGTGATAGAGTGCTTGTTTAGCGTGTGCAAGGCCCTGGAATTGACCCCCACCCCATACTTAAAAAAACTAGGGTTTCTTCCTTGTTAATCAAAGATCAAATGCCAGTGATATTTGCATATGCTCTTTATCTTCCTGCTAATTCAGACTAGTGTATTTTATTTTCCTTCTTCTTAACTTTTTCAATTTGCTACCCATGACAGGGAATCCCCTGGATCTGTTCCACTCACATTTCAGAAATATAATTCCTTTTGCACACATTTCCTTCTACCCTCAAGGAACTGGCAGATTACCAAGGGACACTTTTTCACTTTGGGAAGGGCATACCTTCACCTCCAAAGGAGACAGTGACCAATGTACACAGTGACCCTGCACATTCTATCATAGACGTTAGATGGCTGCCCAGAAGTGGAATTAAGGCTGTCCCATATATGGTTCCCAGGGCTACCCCCGGGACTTGGTTCAGACAGGAGCCACATGACAATCTGCCAGTCCTCTGGCACACTTAGCTTATTTAAAAGGGTTACATATTGTTCAAGAATTAATTTCACCCTTGGGTTTCTTCAGGTCCCATGGGTAGATACCAACTGGATCAAGAAAGAGATTCTTTTATATTTGGGATCAGTTACCTAATCCAAATTTCATTTATTTCCCATTTTCTGTTTCAAAATATGGTATAAATTTCCCATCATAAGTGAAGCAGGAGGTGGCTGAGTTTTCCTGGGCCCTTTTGCCCCTGAACCTTTTTTCGTACTCCACTGAATGGTCCTAATGATTCTCTGCTCAGCTTTGTGTTTTCATGTGTTTTTAAGGCATACTTTAAGGCCTGTTTTCCCCTAAACCTATCCCAAAGTTATCCTGTCCTTCAGTCTCCAACACAAGAGCTTTCCCAGCCCATCTTTATCCATGCCGGTACTCCCAAGGCATTCATACCATGTGCCACATAGTTTATCTTCGGTATTACAGCTTCACCTCTTGTTTTTAATCTGAGAATTTGGGTATATTCAGAAAAAGCTTCAGTTTTCTAAATAATTGAAGCCTTGAGAAATACCGGTACAATCGAAGGTGTTCAAACAGTGCTTCTTGGTGTATAGACTATCTGATGTTAGCCAAAGAATCTACACAAAGTGATTTTGAATTGATTCAACTGTAAGACTGAAATATGCCCATGGCATTATAACATGCAAATTTGGTAAGAAGTATGCTGTAAATATAAATTATACCTTAAGCTGATTTAAATTTGTTAATTTGAATTTTTTATTTCTAGTTTAATGGCACCTGGAAAAATAAGATTACCTTTAAGAAACATCTTATAACACTGTGCTGTGACTGCCAGTGAGACTGTCTGGTAAAAAGTAGGTTCTAAAGTAATTGAATATGTAGTGATGTCCTCAAAAATCAAGGGGTCCCAAATATCTAGGACATCATGCACTAAGAATATGTAGAGAGGGGCTGGGGTTGTAGTTCAGTGGTAGTGCACCTGCCTAGAATGTGTGGGGCACTGGGTTTGATTCTGAGCCTACAAATAAATAAATTAAATTAAACTCCATTGATAGCTAAAAAAAAAAAAAAAAAAAAAGATATGTAAAGAAAACCAAAACAAGATGTTTACCTGAAGTCATAGGCATAATAACCTCTGATTGAAACTCCAGAATGTGAACTGGAAAAGTAATGACACAGGCTGTTGTGGGCTTTAAACGGGTATTCTGAATCTCCCACCAGTTTTACTTGTGTCTAAAAGAAAGCAATCACCCAACATGTTCATGTGTTAGTTATTTTGAAAAATCAAAGAGAACTTAACTTCAGTTGTCAAACTGGGCTCATGTTCACACCACCATCATATGGGTGCACTTTGGGTTCTTATGATCTTAAATTAAATCCTAAGTTCTTGTTGTAGACATCCTAGACAACTAGAATCAGCACAGTTCTTTCTCTTCTACTCCTGTTTCTCTTGTATGTTTCCTCCTTAGAACTAGCACCCATCTGCTAATAAAGTCTCATCATCTTTTTTTTGGGGGGGTACCATATGGTAACTATAGTAACATACTTTCCTTTCAGGACTTCTGACTCTGTCAGCAAGTCTTGGAGATCAGCACAGTGGTGCATACACAGGTGATGGCTAGGCCCAGCATTCTTTCCATCACTCCTCTTTCTGCCACTCATCTAGAATATGTCATGTTATTTTAGGTTGTCTGTACAGAATCCTCCCTTTAGGAATGCCAGGCTTAATGGAAAGGAAGGGACATACATTTTATTATTGTCTATACTGAGTGTTCAAATACAGCAAATGTATAATGGAAGGACCTTGGGTGTGGGAAATTCTAGCTTGACAAGTTCTTATAAAACTATATTGGAACCCTCATTGGCTCGTTTCATGTTGTTGATGTTGGATGTGGAAAAATATCAGAGAGTATCCATAAAACTGAGAATATTGAACAAAGCCCTGAAATTGGAGGGAGGGGATTTAAGGTGCAGTTCTGGCTCAGTGATTGACTAGGAAACATAATCTTGACCTTCGGGTCTCATCTCATCATCAGAGTTACAAAATTAGCTGATCTCTATTGTCCCTGTAACTTTCAGAAATCTTATAGAAATGAGTAATAACGGGCTGGGGATGTGGCTCAAGCGGTAGTGCGCTCGCCTGGCATGCGTGCGGCCCGGGTTCGATCCTCAGCACCACATACAAACAAAGATGTTGTGTCTGCCGAAAACTAAAAAATAAATATTAAAATATTCTCTCTCTCTCCCTCTCTCTCTTAAAAAAAAAATAAAAAGAAATGAGTAATAACATACTCTAATTACTTTCTGGGGCATTATGTATTATGCAATCATGCAAAAATACCTATTAAGAATTGTTAATCTAGGTGTGGTGGTGCATGCCTGTGATCCCAGAAACTAAGGAGGCTGAGGCAGGAGGATTCTGAGTTCAAACTCAGCCTCCGCAAATGCAAGGTGCTAAGCAACTCATTGAGACCCTGTCTCTAAATAAAATACAAAACAGGGCTGGGGATGCGGCTCAGTGGTTGAGTGCACTGAGTTTAATCTGGGTACTACACCCAGCCAAAAAAAAAAAAAAGTGCTTAGACATAAGCATAAATGTCCTTCTGAAAACAAATCTCAGATAAGATTTTTCATCCTTTGATATCTTGATGGCTAATTTTCTTAGGAGCAAGTACTTTTTAGATCCTCTGATTAATTTAAATTTTGGTCATCTACATTTCTGAATATTGAAACAACATTAAATATATGAGAGTAATTGAATTTGGAACACACATTGAACAAGAAAAGAGGAAATCAAGATTCAAAAGGCTGAGACTAGTCACCTTGTTCAACCAGTTCAGAGCACTGACAGGAGAGCCTCCTTCGCAGCCGTAGTTATTATATGAACAGTCGATGACTTGCTGCACACTCAGGTCTTCCAAAGGCTTCCCTCTTATGGCATATACTGATTCCACTGCACCCACCACACTGAAGGCCCAGCATCCTCCACACTGTTCAAAAGTAGAAAGAGAGGTTGTATTTATTATGTAGTAACGTCCAAGTCAAATTTATCAATGTTTCTAAATATAACAACTTATCAAATCCAGCAAAGGTTCCAAAACTTGGAAATCTATAAAATATACATGACCATCCTCTGAATTTTCAAATTAAGAAAGAAAAGAAAACCAAAATCCTCTTTGAGCAATAACATCTCTTAATTGAAGCTGAATTAGTAAGATCATCATTGTAAATCAGATGATGCAAGATAAAGTGAAGCATTAGGGATTGAGAAAACACTTGGACTGATGAATCTTTTAACTAACACATTTTTAAAAATATTTTTTTTTAGTTGTAGATGGACACAATATCTTTATTCACTTATTTATTTTTATGTAGTGCTGAGGATCAAACCCAGTGCCTCACACATGCAAGGCAAGCACTCTACCACTGAGGTACAGCCTTAGCCCAAGACTAGTACACTTACAGAACATATAACTTCTGTTTATAAGTGACTCCACTCCCAGACGCTGTTTACTGACTTTCACACCACACCTCAATCCTTCTTGCTCCCCCCCCCCCCCCCGCCGGGTGCTCTGCTTCTATGTTCATATACCACCTCCATCCCAAAGGTTGTCAGTGATGAGAATGCATGTTATACTCATTGTGCAATAGAAACAGGAGTTGAACAAATTATTATTAGGACTATCAAGATGCCAGTAGATACCTATTAGGTATGCATACCATTAGGTATGTACTTGAAATATCCTAATCATACAAACCCATATTAGTCATTCCCCAAATATTGGCTACCATTTTTAATGATTAATGGGTCTATTAGCTTGCTTTCATTTCACAAAAAAAAAAGAACAAAAGAATGAAAAGGGCCGATCCTAATAGAAAGGAAGGGGACAGAAGGAATGCAATTAAGGATCACATTAAAAGAGGATGATTCACAGAAAAGGCAAAGGATACACTAGAATTTTAAACTGGACAGAACTAACTAAACGATAAAACCAAGTGATATAGAGTTGACATAAAAAAGAACAACTGGGTGCCTTTGTGGAATGATATTTTGAACAACCTTAGGATGCCAGTGCCATCTGTTAAGTGACCCTATAGTATGATCTCTAAACCTTGAGAAATGTGAGTACAGGTTGCTGACACCATACCAATAGCTAGCTTTAGTCAAATCACAAGGCAACTCCTGCTATCAAAAATCTCTCCAATAGGTTCCCTTTTAAAAGATTCATAATTAAAAGTCCCCTTCCAAAACAATGTGGAACTTCTTGGAAGCACTGAGTTGTTATGAACCCAATCATAATGCAGATGATTTGGTTGTAAAATTTAATGCACAGCAATAAATATTGAATTTGAGAATGAATAAAATTCATTCTAAATTGATAGCCATTGAGAAACTTCTGGGTCCATAATACTTTTTACACAAGGGATGGCTGAATGACCTGTTGAGGTTTCCATTGTAAACAAACTGAGAATATCCCCTGTGGTTGGGGCTTCACTTTCCCTGGTGGCCTGCATTCCCTGTGTCTTTGGTGGGGTGCACAGGGGTAAGGATTGCCAAGCACACATACACACTCACGGAGCACAAGGTGGATTACTACCTGCATTGCAGGTCATGCCCATGCACAGCCAGTGTTACCAATTCCCTTCTCATTTGGGATCACCCTCCTTCTACCACTTCACAATCACCCACAGCCTCAGACCTTCCAACTCTCATTTCCTCAAACACACTTGGGGTCTTTTTCAAGGGAACTTGGTTTATTTATTATAATACTTACACATTTCTTGATAATTCAACAAATATAAAATTGTGCTACCATGTTTATTAGTTTCTGATCTGCTTTAAAAATGTAGCACTAAGTTTTTAAGCACCACAACCTAACCTAATTTCTCTCATAATCCCTGCAATTTTGTTGGACAATTGTGCACAGATGGTGATTTTTAGCAACGTATGTGTCACCTTATGGATGAACTGACTGTACTTGGAAAGAGCACTGATGAACAGCTGTGTGATCTGAGCTCATAGGAAGAAGCTGAGAACCCAGAAGGTTCGGCTAGTCTGTTGATAAATGTATTCAGTCTCATTTTACTTCTTCAGACCATACTGTACTCCCTTTTGAATCTCTCAGTGGCCAGGTCTACCTTCTCCAGCCTTTCAGTTGTGAGTCTATAACAGGTGAACAAATGTGGAATATGGGTAGTTACTGAGATAGTATGCTGGTGCAATGGCAATTAATGAGCAAATATACCAAGGAAGATTTACCTTCAGGAAGGAAAGCTTGGGACTGACATCTTCCTCTCATGTCTCAAAGATCCCCTTCTTTGTCATTTTTGGATGACTGAGGCACGATTTTACTCAGATAAATGGATTCACCATAAGTTTGAACTTGACCTCCAAAGCACTTTCCAACCTTTAACTAATGAAGACAAGGAAAATATAAAACTTACCATCTCCTGGTTTCTCACTTGTGTGACAACATGTTTGTCCCTCCAGTCGAATCTTACTGCCAATGACACATTGGGGATGGGTGTCTGTACTCCTGCTGGGTATCTGGGAAACCTGGTAGATGTGCTTCGTAAATATATGGCTAATAGAAACAGGAAACAAAAAAAAAAAAAAAGTCAACCAACAGTCTTTTTTAAGGAGGACCCTTGGGATTCTTTCTGGAGCATATTTTCAAGCAAAAATAGCTTTTTGGTGAACCTGCCATTTGGGTTTTCCCCTCTCTCCTCCCTCTCTCTCTCTCTCTCTCTCTCTCTCTCTCTCTCTCTCTCTCTCTCTCTCTCTTATTTTTTTATATAACAAGAAATGCATTCTGCTGAAGGCTACAAAAGAGAATTCCTATAATAAGTTTGGAGCTGACATATAAAATGACTTGTTTGATAGAAACTGTTTAATAACAAAAATGAGTATAATTGACATCATTTCTTGCCATAATCCAAGAAATCAAGGTATTCTGAATGTAAATGGTACTAAAAAATTTCCTTTATAACCACATAGACATACATATAATATTTAGTTCTTAAGCTTCAATTAACAGACAGTAGCCATTAATTTATTTTTCTTACGGTTAGCCCATGACACATGTATGACAGTAATTATTTAATAAATAACTATTATTTATTCAATTTACAATTAAATAATTCCTCAAAAATCGAGCAAAGAAATTAAAATCAGTAAATAAATCAACAAATAGTACCATCAGATCATACCTTTAAATTCTTCAGGAAGCAAATAAGAAAACTGATTTACTCCATAGAAGGCAGAGGAGTTGTCATGAGGAAAAAAAGAATTCAAGTACTGATGTCTATTAAGGCTTTCCTAAAAGGGAGAAAAAAAAAAGTCATTTTATATCTATTATATCAACTCTCCAAAGAAATCTGTTGATAGCTCACTTAGATACATTTTGCAGGTGCATAAGCTAAAGCTTGATTTATTTCCTGCAGATTATAGTGAAAATTTTTACATGACATCTCCATCAGATTTATGAACATTTTGTATGTAATTACAGACTTCAAAAAAATTTTTTTGAAGCTGGGCAATGTATGTCTTATCCTTTAACAGTTCCTCTTCGCCACACATTAAGAGCATTACAAATATATTTGGCAAACTCCTGACGTAGAAGAAAAAAAAAGAATTGCAGACCAGCATGGTGAGACAATAGTGGCAAGATGTCACTGATGGACTGTCACTGGTGACTAAACAATTATGAATATGGCAAGTGCCCTCTTCATCTTTGTTTTCCTCAGTGGCTGAGTAGTGAAGAGTGTAACAAGGATTAAGAAAATAAATGAATGAAGAAGTCTAATTCTAATTAAAGCTAGAGAGAGCTCTATCTCATTTGGAGCAAAAAGCTTTGTGAAAGAGATGCAAACTTGAAAATGTTCCTGGAAGATTAGCCAGGGTTTTCTATCTGGAGGGAAATATGTGATCATTATTTATAGATTCGTAAACTCTGAATTTTGCTATGATTTATTTTAGACTTGCTGTTTCTATGAAGGCCCTTTCATTTCTTAACACCAACACATGATATGGGATAAATGAAACCTCAGAAGACTATTGTCAGGATTTGGACCTCTAATTGCCACTGTAAAGTTCATGGTTTGAAAGCCTGGTTACCAATCAGCAAGGTTCAGATGTGGGACTCTTAGGCAATTAATTAGATTATGGGGACTGCAACCTCATCAGTGGATTAACCCATTTGATGGGTTAATAATATGAATGGACCACTGGGTGGTAACTGTGGGCAGGTTGGGCATGGCTGGAGGTAGCAGGTCACTAAGGGCATAGCCTTGGACTATTATCTTGTCTCTGCCTTCTTGCTATGTCTCTCTCTGCTTCCTGGCTACTATAAACTGACAGCTTTTCTCTAACATACTCTTCTGCCATGATGTTCTGCCTCACCTCAGGCCTAGAGCAATGGACTCACTGAAACCATGAATCCAAAATAAACTTTTCTTCCTCGAACGTGTTCTTGTCAGGTATTTTGGTCACAGTGATACAAAGGGTATCACTAACACAACCATGGCAGCCATGAGGATGCACCTCACAGACTACAGAGGTCTCCCCTGCTGCTCACTGAATTTTTATGATGGAACAAAGGGAAGCCACAGTCCCCACAGGCTGCACATAGCTAGTGACTGAGCACTGAGGCTGGCTGGCTGGGGGGAACATGGAACTCTCTCCCTCCCGACAGCTGATTCTTAATGATGCCCAGATGGCTTTGCCAAAGCTTCAAACATCCTTTGTACTGAACAGAGTACAGGATGCTTCCCCAACCTCCCTGCCCTCTGGCCTTCACTCAGGGTTGTAGTTACAATGCAGCCAGATAGCTCCCTCTGGCCCACTCCCCAGTCTCTCCCAGGCTCTGCTCCTGTGACTTAATCCCCCCAAAAAAGAAAGAAAAAAATAAAAAGTAGAGAGATAAAAAGAAGATATAAATGACCAATATTAGGAGTGAAAGAACCATGATTACAGATGATTCAGGCATTAGAAAAATAGTATTTTGAGAACTTTACACCAATAAGTTTTGACCTGTATGAAATAAGACACACTCCCTGAAAAACTCAGAAAGCTGAAAGTAAGATAAATAGAAAAGTTGAACAGCCCTTCATCAACTAAAGACATTGAATTCACAACTGAAAATGTACCCATGAAGAAAATACCAGGCCCAGATGGCTTTATTGGTGAATCTATGTAATTAAGAAAGAAATAACACCCACTTCACAGAATATAAAGGAGAAGAGACTACTATACAATTTACACAAGACCAATGTTACCTTAATTCTGAACCAGAAAAAAATTCTCAAGAAAACAGAACTACATACCAATAGCTCTCATAATTATAGGTGGAAAACCCGATAAAATATTAGCAAATAAAGTCCAATAATATATCTAAATGACAACACATCATGATCAAGTGAGGTTTATTAAAAATGGTTGGTTGTTTTAACATTTAAAAATCAATTAATATACTATATTAACAAACTAAGGGAGTAACAAAAATGGAATGTTTTCAATTGCATAAGAAGTTCTAAAAGCTGTTTCCTGATTAAAAAAAAAATTCTCACCCAAAACCAAAAATGACAACATTTCATGATTGAAGAGATTCATGAAAAATTTATATCTTATCTCATAATGAAGGACCCAAAACTTCCTTTCTCAAAACAGAAAAAAGAGGAAGAATGTCTCTTCTCATTACTTTTTTATTTTACAAAGGTACTGGAAATCCTGTTCTATTTGATAAAAACGAATAATAAGTAAAATAAAAACATTTTAATAAATAAGTAAAACTGTCTGTTTTTCTAGGAAACAGGGTAATATAAGTAGAAATCCAAGGAAATATGCAAAAATGCTATTTAATTAATTTATTAAAATAAATGTTTGCAATATGATAAGATGAAAGGTCAGTGTAAAAGACTAATTGCATTGTTTTTTTTAAAAGAGAGAGTGAGAAAGAGAGAGAGAAAATTTTGTTTTTTAATATTTATTTTTCAGTTTTCGGCGGACACAACATCTTTGTTTGTATGTGGTGCTGAGAATTGAACCCGGGCTGCACGCATGCCAGGCGAGTGCACTACCACTTGAGCCACATCCCCAGCCCTGCATTGTTTATACTAGCAATAAGCTATTAAAAAATAAGACTTTAAAATTTAATGATTTTTATTAATATGAAAAATGAAATTAATTTTTAAGTATTTTTAAAAATGAGCAAATTTAACAAAGTTGTAAGATTTGGACATTGAAATCTACAAACTATTACAAAAAAAATTAAGAGATCCAAATTAATGGTTATCCATACCATGTTCATGGTTTCAAAGGCTCGATATTGTCTGTGACAGTGATCTTCCCTGAAAAGATTTACATATTCAATGCCATTCAAATTAAAATCTTAATTTTTTTAAAGAAACTGATCACTTGGCAAGGGTTTTTACAGTTTGATACCAAAGGAAAAACAATGTCAAAATCAACAGAATTGACTGAAAAATAAAATAAAAACTTCAGCATACCACAAAAACCATAAATAAAACTGAAAAGGAAAAGCAAGTTTATGCAAATGGCCCATGAGTAAAAATTAAGAATATTATCATTCAAGTGCCTCTTCTAATGAATAAGAAAAAAAATACCAATAGAATGAAAATATAACAAATATTATCAAAAATAGAAAAACTATTGATTAGTAAAAATATAATTTCTTCAATTTCAGTAGTAAAATGATGCTAAATAAAACAATAATAGCATCTTATTTCTGTTTATGAAATTTGCAAATTGATCAAAAAATAAGACACATTCTTCAGCCATAGGACACTAGAATATACCACACACATATAAGTTGTAAGTTAGCAGAGCCTTGCAAAATCCTTAAAACTGCACAAATTGTTTAACCAAGGAAGTCTAAATCTTGTAATTTATTTTATTATTATTACTATTATCATTATTATTATTTTGTAGTGCTGGGGATGGCCTCACATACCCTAGGGAAGCACTCTATCTCTGAGCTACACCCCAGCCTAGAACTTTATTTTAGATTCATGGGTGTGGGAAGTGTTGTAACTCCAAGCATTCAATGGATGTATTTGCGGGCATTCATATGAATGTGCAATTGGGAAGGGGAGGCAGGAGTCTGGCCTCACTCTTGATGTTCCATTAGAGACATAATGCAATTATATCTTTTCTAGATCATTTTTGTTATCCTATGAGAAAAAGAACATATTATCTCTGAGTTACTAATGTCATACTAAAGCCCAAAAACTTAAAAATCAACAAATTCACACATCATCTTGCTCCCAGTGAATCCCCAAGTACCTCTCTTAATCTCCTTGCCTTATGAATGTCATTTTATCATCCAGTTTTTAGTCATCCTGCTTGTGAAGCAGCTATAACAACACCAAAATAACAATGAAAGAAATGAAATAGTATTGACTTGTTTTAAATATTCATGTCCCTAATTTTCTACAATGATTTTAAAAACAGTTACCTATTTTTGGTATTTTATTTATTTTATTTTTTATTTGTTCTAATTAGTTATACATGACTGCTGCAGTCTGGCTGGGCAAAACAACGGGGGGGGGGGTGCTAAGCAACTTGTGAAGGTTGATACAGCGGGAGCCGCTTTATTGTAGGACAGCAGAGGTATTTATACATAACTGAATACACAGCTTGACTCAATTTAGCATCATCCAGTTACAGCAATCAGTCATTAAGGAATCCTCATCATCTTAATAATTATACACGGCTTAACTTAATTGACATAATCTAGACACAGTAGTCAGTCATTAAGGAATCTCCATCATCTTAATGGCTTGCTGGCATTACTTCTCAAACCACTCCTCTTGGCAAAGTGCCAGGTGCCATCTTGAATTGTCTGTGGCCCACAACACACGACAGCAGAATGCATTTCAACTACTTATTGTTCACAAATGGAGCACAGCTTCTCATTTCTCTGGCTGTACAACTATCTCTCCACATGCACACTTTCTTGGTACTGCCACTTTATATATTGTTCTTTGATTTATGTCAGCAGCACTCATATTTTCAGGGCCTGTGGAAATGTCACTCTCTGCCACTTGTTCAAGTAGAGGTCAGCTTCTAAAAGAATTGCATTTGTTAGACTTGAATGTCATTTCAGTGCAATTACTCCTGTCACTTCAGATTTCTCATGGTCCATTTCAGGGCTACTCAGTATTTATAATTGTTGACTTTTTGCCAAGAGCAAAATATTCTGAACCCCAAAGTGTGCTGCTTCTCCTTCTCCCTACCACCAATCTCTACCCACTTTTGATTCTATTGGGCCACTACTAACATTAAATGTAATTCCTTGGAAGCTTCTGAACAAAACATAATTCTCTTACACATCTACATACATACCACACTCTCTCTCACACTCACACACACACACACACACACACACACACACACACACACAAACACACACATCCATTTATGGATGGAATTCTCAAAACCCTTCTTAGTGGCAAATTGAAATGTCTTACTGTTGCAATACAATATTTGGCTATCTGCTCATTTTCTCTGAGTTTTATCTTTTTCATTGACAAATGAGGTAATTCTAACCTGACAGAATGTAGGGGTTAAATAACATAATGCTTGGAAAACAGTACAGTGGCTGGCAGAGTAAAAGTTCAATTTAAATATCCTCATGCTAGATCTTCCTTGGGTTTAAACATTTGGATTATAGAAAATATCATTCAAGGATCATCCTTTCAGTTTTATTTGGGTTAAAGGGGAGCAAAATTTTCTCATGGTATTAGAAATGAGGAGTAATTATTGAATAAAAGCAATCTGTTACTTTTGTAAAAAAATTATATTATCAGTAAAGTATATCCAACAACATTTATTCTCCTCTTTGCTGTAACAGTAGAACCCACATCAAATCCATCCAACATGGGGTTCACATTATTTAAATTTTAAAAAGCCCTTTATTTCATTTCTTGAATTATCTGTTCATTCAAGTGATTTTCCTGGTTGACTTGGATTCTGGCTGATAAAGCAGACTGCACAAAAGCATCATCAACTGTGAGTGTATATTAGCTTCATGCCCCTCATATCAACCACTTACATCTTAGGATCAAGTGTAGAAAATGATTAATTAACATATGTCTTAACATAGGGCAACAGAGGACATAACAGTGAGCTACTACAGAGTTACTATCTCTAAAGTCTTAAAGATATTAAATTGAAAGACCTGAACCTTTTTTTTTTTAATTTGTTTTTAGTGCTGGGGATAGAATCCAAGGCCTTGAGCATGCTCGGCACATGCTCTACCACTGAGCTACACTCTCAGATCTGAACTTTAATAACATCTAAGAGGGAAAGATTTGAGGAACATACAGGAAACTTCTCATTAGTAGTTGTAAAAGATGCAGAAGTTTGAAAATCAGATAGCTCTTACATGAGAAAAATTAAAGCTGATAAACCACAACAGCCTTTAAATAGAAGTGTTGAAATAGCTACCTTCATATACTTTCTGTTTTATTTTGATGTAAAAGGGATTAATTGATTTACAAGCAGAGATGCCAGATTTCTTCCTGGAAGGTGACTCAGGGTTGAATAACTTGAGTAACTTTACCTGTTATTATAAAACTAGTGAAAACATGTCCTCTGGATGGTAATACATATCCTCTTTCCTAAATCTTAATCAACACTATACTCTGATCCTTTAAAACACTGATGCTAAAGTTACCTTTATAGAGATTCCTATAACTAGAATTTCAAGTTGTCTCTGTGTATGTGTGTGCATGTGTGTGAGCAGTGTGCTCATGTGGTTGAATTGATCGAATATTTGAAATAAAATTTAACTGTGAGATATCCCCAAGCAACCTCTTCAGTTTTCTAATTTGCTGCTTTGCAGATCTACCTAAAATGTTTCATTAATGCTCTGAAGTTCTTACCCACCCACAATCACAAAAGAAGAATAAAATAAGAAACAGGAACCCTTCAGCTTAGTAATGATTAAAAAAAAAAAAAAAGATACTCCACTGATAAGAGAAGCAGTGGAATATGGAGATTAGACTCAAGTTTTAAAATTCTTTAGAGAGCAACATTTTTCTAAAACAATCAGAAAGCCCTTAATTCCATCTCAGGCATCCTGAGCCCCAAAAAACTTTCCAACTTTGATAACAACCATCTTAGAAGTTGCTTGATTAGGATAAGTTGAGAGAGAAATGGGAAATGGCAACTTCTAAGATTAGAAACCTGTGGGGGTGGGTAGGAGGATCTGGAGCTATTTGGTGGTCCTGAACCCACCGCCTGGGAGAGAAATATCAATTCAATCTTTCTCACAGACTGCCTCTAAATAAAAGTAAATGAAATAATGCATTTTTCTTGCATTTACTCAACTGTCTCTTAGGGGAGTAAACAAATCCTTTAACACCAATTGTTGGTCTTTTTGTTTTTCAAAAGAAAATTTTCAGTCACCAATAACACTAATATAGAGTGGAAGCATTTGGAGGGGTTGTTAGATTTAATGCAAGTATTTGTTCGACCTGCTTCATATAAATTAACTTAGCCCTGAATGAAGCTATTGCTAATATTACTTCCCCTTCACAGAAGAATCAGCTGAGGCGCAGACATACAATCTGCCTAAGGTCACACAATGGGGGGTTTGGTGGAGGGATGTGGCCACTCTGCCTGTAGGGAATCCTCAGAAGAACTAAAGACTTTAAGGGAATTTATGTTTATTTTGTTCACTGAAAAGGCACTGCGGGATTTTATCTCTTTTCCTCATTGGTATCTAGGTTTTCTTCTATTAATGGTGATTTATTTTTCACTACATATATATACAAAATATTGTAGTATTCCTCTGTGATGAATCCATGCACACAGGGGTAAGTTATATATTGGAATTGTTAGAGAAGCATAAGGTACTTTGTGAGATAATATGTGCTTTTTTGTTGTTTTGGGCTTGTGGTAGCAGAGGATATCAGGGTGGGAACACAAAGCAGAGGTGGCCTGCTCATCTCATGGCTGCCAATAAGCACAAAAAGACAAAGAAAGGGGCCAGAGTCCCAATATCTTCTTCAAAGGCTTTCTCTCCCACCCAAACCTAACTTACTCTAGGCCTCATCTCCTAAAGGTTCTACTGTCTCAAGAGCACTACAGGCTGGTGACCAAGACTTTAGGCCATGTGTCTTTGAGACATGTGTATGTGTATTTTCCCCTAATATCTGCAGGACTTTTACTGCACACAATAGCAGCTGTGATGACAAAAACCTCCATCCTTCTCTAAACCCATGGTCATGAAAGACACCACTAATGGAGTAGACCCTTTCTCCCAATCTGGTCTCCAGTTGGGATCCCCAAATATTTTCAATGCTGCACAGTTCAGGCTGTATATCCATTAGCCTACAAATATGATGGGACCTATCTGCTATCCCCACTTTTTCAGATATAATTTATAGGTTTTCTCTAGCACAACAAAGAGTGTTTTATTACTCTACTTTTAAAATTTGATTATTAAAAAATTCTCTTCATTATATATAATTAAACTGGTAAATAAACACCATGGATTCTCAACTCAATTCATGAGTTATTCTGAATTTTATTTACCACATATTTTAACCCATCCTGGAGGCCAGAAGAATTCTTCCTAATACTCATGGTTACCAAAGAGAGGGGGCCCTTTCCATCCATCTGTGTCCAGCTCGCTAGCCCAGGTCCAGACAAGCCACATGGATACAAGCGCTATTAAGGCATCTCCACTCAAACCCAGTACCTATTTAGCTTATGAATACACTATTTTCCTCCTGGGGGCTTGGTTCACCAGGAAATGCAACCAAGCTCATGACAAGAATAGAACACAAAACAGAAAAGTCCTGCAAATATTAGGGGAAAATATTCATACACTTCCAATAAGCAGCATCACTGCATTCAAACTTATTTGATTCGGAACGAGTAAATTTTCTTTTATATAACAAATCACATCATAATAATGACATATTTCAAGATCTTTAAGAATGAGTTAAATAATATCAAATATAGAAACATAGCGAGGAAAACTCTAAAGCCATACCCCTTGCAGTTTCCTCAGTTTTGAGAAAATCTTTTTATCATTTACTCAGAAAACTGGTCCTTTGGGGAGTTGTGATGCTACAGTAAAATCGCAGCATGGTTACGAAAATTGCCTAAATAATCTGAAAAGAAAATGTATGCATTTCTTTATCTTCAGAGCCAAAAGTCCCCAGCGCAAGACAACCATTAACCAGCAGGAGTCTGCACTTGGTGTTTCAATGAACTTGGATTACAGGAGGACACTAGCGCCCCCTTCGGGAAGAAAGCTGACACGCTTCTTCCGCCGACAGGCAGCCCCTGTCTCTGGTTCTAGTAAACGCGGAATCTACCCCTTGGGAAGCCAGAGGGAGCCATGAAGGAGACTGCTAAGAGGGGTCGGGGTGCTTTTGTCCATCAACATTTCGTAGCTCTAGCCATCGATTACCTGGGGTTGACAAGTCCATGGTAAAAGATCTTTCGGTTAGAAATGCCTGTTAGAGACCCTGGCGCAGGGGCCACCCAGAACCCCCCGGGGAACACGCAGCTCCTAAGCCCCGGGCGCATCACGCCACCGCGGACCCTCTGGGAGCGTCCACCCGCGGGGGTCCATCTTCCCCGCCCAGACCCGGGACAGGAAGGCGACAGAAGGAAACAGGCGCTGGAGACGCGCTCAGTACCCGGAAAGCGGCTGCCTCGTGCTGGCGGCTGGGCGGCCAGGTGCGGGTGGCGTGGGCGCGGGGACCCGCTTGGCCGCGGCCCAGGAGGCACCAGAAGCTGAGCGTCCAGAGCCACCGCAGCGCCATCCCGCGCCGAGCTCGGCCGCTGCCCTCGCGGCTGCTTTCGCTTTCGCGGCTCCGCCCCCTCCGCGGGCTCGGCCTGCGGGAGGGGCCAGCGCGTCCGGGGTCCCGGGTCCCGGGGAGGTGACCCTCCGTGGGGGTCCCCAGGGCTCCTACCTGGGAATCCTGAGAGCTGGAAGCTGTTGGGATTCTTGCTGTTTTTTTAAATTTTATTTTTAATTATTTTATTTTTTAAATCTTAAGATACTCAAGGACTTGACCACGTGCTTTTGAGCCTGTTTTATGTGACAACAGGAAAGTACAGCAGCTGCCTTTCCCGCACTCCTAGACGGAAACCCTTGATCTCTCTTCCCTTTATGTCTCATGGATGATTCTGGCTGTTGGTTGAATTTAACTTGGCCCCATTTTCATTTCTTTCCATGATGCTTTGCTAATATTCCAGACCTGGAATATAGTGCGGGAACTTACACGGAGGCATCCATGAAGCCAGTTTTTATAAGCACGTGACAAAATGTTCTGGTTGTGCGAAAATAAACACGTGTTCATGTATAATGTTATGGACCTTGCTTTTTGCAAAGGACATAGATGGCACCTACTTCTTAAATTTGTAATGAAATTTTACTTAAGTTCATCATGTCAAGTGCTTTGTAAGTTACCTGATACGTTTTAAGAGCTGTTAGCCGTCTCCTCTGGAAGGAGAGAGCGTGCTTCTTCTTCATACCCGCTTTATTGGGGATCCCAGAGAAGTTTCAGTGAGTGCTGCCTAGGTCCACCTCTTGACTTCTGAGTGACAACATGATGAAGTCAGACTTGCAAGTACCCACTGCTAATGACAACTCTAGGTCACCTTGGCCCATGCTGACCAATTGTAATGGCTTTTCTTTCTGTTTTGGGTAACAGGGATCCAACTCAGGGGTACTCAACCTCTGAGTCACATCCCCAGCCCAATTTTGTATTTTATTAGAGACGAGGTCTCACTGAGTTGGTTAACACCTTGCCCTTGCTGAAGCTGGCTTTGAACTCGTGATCCTCCTGTCTCAGCCTCCAGAGCGGCTCCCATGCCTGGCTCTAATGCTGACCAGTTTTAATTAGAACCATAAATTTTTGCAGATTTTATATGGTTAGGAGGAATTATCCTTATCTCTCTGAACTTGGGGATCTCATCTATGAAAGGGCATATAAAAGTCCTCCCACCCACCACCAGGGTAACTTGGGTTCCTCTTATTGACATCATTTGGGGCCTGCATTTCTCCTGAAGACTACAGGTAATTTGCTGAGGAATGTGATATATCCTGTCCACTTAGGCCAGGCAGGGCTGCAGGTAAATTGCTTCTTGGAAAAGAAAGCATGTGAGGGTCAGCACAGTGGGCCCATTTTACATAATTATTCTCTTAACCTCATGTTCCCGCCATTCCCATCTGTCTGTTCCCTATCATCATGATGTAGTGTCCTTATCAAATGTACAAAGGAGTAGAACTATCCTGTCTTGAGCTGGAACCTACAGATCTATGAACCAAACTTCACCTTTTATCTTTATAAGTGAACTGTCTCAGGTATTTTGTTATAGTAATGGAAAGTTTGCTAATACACCTGGATTATCAATCTGAGATAAATTCCTGTTTGACTTTCTGAGCATTCCATCTCTACATACCCCCTTAGGCTGTAAGTGATAGCGAAAGAGTAATACATACGATCCTCATGGGCTTTAGGGTTGGCTACATAATTTGGAGGGACCAGTGTAAAATGACAATGGAGATTCCCTGTTCAGAAAGTATTAAGAATTTCAAGATGGCAACAGTAGAAGTGATGGGGCCCTTCTAAGCACAGGCTCCTGCACCTGTCACACGGCACATGTCCATGAAGCTGGTTCTCCTGGGCCTTTCATTTCATTATAATCTCTTTTAAATAAGGCTTCCAGATGTATTCACAATTGATTGTCGTAGTTCTCTTAGATTTTTTAGAACGAACATCTGCTTTACATCTTTCGTTTTTACTAGGTACAGTGAGTAACATTCTCTGATGCAAAATTGGTAATAAAAATTATGTACATCTGTTCTGGGTATTGAGAGGGAAAACCTGGGAGTCTTTTTATGTGCATCTCTGCTAAGTCACATTGCTCTTGGAAAGTATGGTGATAAAAATTTTAATTGAGATAATAAGTTCACAGGTCAATGTGGATGTTAACCTCAGCAGTTCTTTTGCACCTTAACCCTTTCTTGAAACTCATTCAAATGCATACTTAAAAAAAAAAAAAAAGCCCCTAAGGTTTGCTTTCAGAGCAAAGTTTCTGTTTGTGGGTAATCCTCTTAGGAAATTTAAATATAGGCAGTCACACTTTCTCCAGGGTAATAGCTATTGTAAAAAAGAAAGAAAGAAAAAAGAACTTTTCTTACTTTCATAATAACAAATATTTATTGAGCACCTACTCAGTGTCAGTCATTGTACTAGGCAATGAGGATACATTAGTGGATAAGGGGCTACTGACACAAAAATCTTTGACCTTCTGGATCTGACATTCCAGTAAGAAGCAGCATTCAATAAAATCATTACAACTGGTAAGGGGCAATAAAACAAGATAAGGAGAGTCTGGAGTATGAAGGGGTGTGGTTATAATTTTTAGTATGGTGTTCAAGACTGGCCCTGCTCATGAGGAGATATTTGAGCAAAGACTTGAAGGAAGAGAAAGTGAGCCACGTGGGTATTCAGATAAATAGGGGAAGAGAAGTGACGATAAAAAGACTAATAATTGTGAGGACCTTGAAGATAGAAGTGTTTGGAATGTTCCAGACACATAAAGAAAGTTAATGTGGATGATGTGAAGAAAAAAAAGAAGGAAAGTGGCAGGTGAGATAAATCTAAGCACACAGGTTATATAGGTCTTTATAGATCATTTAAGAAGGAGATCAGAAGTATCTATTAAATAGTAAACTAAAAACAAATTTTCAGTGGCTTGCAAAAGTTTTCATCTGGGAAAGTAGAAATGAGAAATATCTGCTAATTCTTAGAGTAAATACTTGAAGGAACATATGGTAGGATATAGTTTTCCCATCACATTAGCAAAATAGCACATGGTAATTCCTTTGACCTTGAATTAGTTATCTTTTGCTCCATAAAAAAAAAAATAAGCTCCTAATCTAGCAACTTCAAAATATTTATTGTTATTATTATCCCACATGGTTGCTGTGGGCTGAGGATCTGGATCTGAGCAACGGCTGGGTGTTTTCATCTCAGAGTCTCACATGAGGTTATAGATGAGCTCTTGGATAGGGCTGCTGTGACCTGGAAGTTTCAGTTTAGAAGATTCTATTCAAGCTGTAGACAAAGGGTTCTCAGTTCTTCTGAGGCTTTTGGACAAAGCCCCCAGAATCTCACCACCCAGGATTCTCTTGAGGGCTGCTTGGGCCATGACAGCTATCTTCTTCCCTACCAGTTGATTACAGATTAAGAGAGTGGGCATGACTAAGTAGGAGTGTGTTCTTAACTGAATCCTGAACATATCATTTCTTCTGGAGTTGGTTACTCAGACTTAGCCTGGTACAGTTGTCACTGAAAACTCACTTCTTGTCCCCAGTGCCAATCCAATAACCGGGACACAGTTTTGAGAAAAAAAAAAAGAAAAAGACGTTTCATTGCTTTACGAGCAAACGAGAGAGACACCGAGAAGTCCTGTCCCAGAAGCTGTCCTTCTGGGGGAACAGGGTGTTTTTTAAGAAGTGATTCAAAGGCAACATTCCACATGTCCTCTGTCTGGAGTTGTGATTCAGTTTGGGAGATAGTCATTTCTGAGATCTTCTGGCACCATCCCCAAAGTCTGAACTATTTCATTTCTGTGGTGAGTGTGTGCTCAAGCACAGAACTCTGCCCAGGAGGAGGAAGAAATGTAACCCTATTTCCCCTGGGATTAGGGAGGGGGAGAGATTAGGAAGGAGGAGAAAAAAGAGGAAGAGAAACATGTCCTTTTAAAAATAAATTGCAATGGTAGGGCAGCAAGGGCTGTATTAAAAACATAAGTGGACTACTGTTACACAACTTGGGAGGTGGAGATTATGGGGGGTGTGAATACCAGTAAGTGGGCACCATTGGGCACCATCTTGGAGGCAGCTACCACAGCCTTATATTTGATGTTTGCAGCCCAGTAACAGACACGGTCATTTTTGTGTGTGTGTTTAGGAAAATACTCCAGAACTTATTCCATTCTCATAAATCCCTCTTAGACTTTCTGATAGTTATATATTACATATTGTAATTTATGTTGTCTCCTGAACCTTCCAGGTTTTTCTGAGTTTTTGATCATTTTACTTCATTCCTAAATGCTTTTGCTGTTAGGCTGTCTGCTTTCAGATTTACTTAATAAATTTTCATGTTTGTAATAAATTGCCAAGCATCATGCCTTCTAAACAGTTTACCAACTTTTTAATTTGTTCTTTTTAGATATACATAACAGTAGAGTGCGTTTGACAAATGATACAAACATGGAGTATAACTTCCCATTCTTGTGGTTATACATGATGTGGAGTTACACTAGCCGTATATTCCCATATGAACATAGAAAAGTCATGTCTGATTCATTCTACTGTCTTTCCTATTCCTGTCCCCTCCCTTTCCTTCATTCCTCTTTGTCTAATCCAATGAACTTCTATTCACCTCCACTCCTTATCCTGTGCAATCATCCTCATATCAGAGACAGCATTCAGCCTTGAGTTTTTTGGGACTGGCTTATTTCACTTAGCATGATACTCTCCAGTTCCACCCATTTATCAGCAAATGCCATAGTTTCATTCTTCTTTATGGCTGAGTAACATTCCATTGTGTATATGTACCACATTCTCATTATCCATTCATCTTTTGAAGGGTACCTAGGTTAGTTCCATAGCGTACCTATTGTGAATTGAGCTGTTATAAACGTTGTTGTATCTGTGTCACTGTAGTATTCTGACTTTAAGTCCTTTAGGCATTTACTGAGGAGTGGGACAGTGGGTCAAATGGTAGTTTCATTCCAAATTTTCTGAGGCATCTCTATAAGGTCCTTGCTTAGCATCTGGATGGCCATCTTCAGTGACAGCTGCCAATTTAAGAAAAAGTTTAGCATTCCCACCCAAGAGCCTTTCACCACTCCCTCATACCAACCCAACCCCTAACTGCCTGCATTCGGACCTGCTGGGCTGTGATTCCTGAGGCTGTCCCATAAAAGTCGTGGAACCTAAGCCTGTTTTGCCTCTCCCTGCCATAGAGAGAGATGGCCTTTATTTGTCAGCTTGACTGTAAACTCTCCTGGTCTCTGTCTTTCATTTCTCACTTACCTGTCTCTCGTTCCTTGCTTTCCCTTCAGTCTCCATACTCTTTTCCAAGTGGTTGCACCAATTTGCTGTCCCACCAGCAATGGATGAGTGTACCTTTTCCCCCACATCCTTGCCATCATTTATTGTCAACTTTGTCTAATCCTCACAATAGATAGTATCATCATTCCATTTTATAGATGAATAAACTGACACACAGAAAAGTTAAGAGCTACTTGCTCCAGGTTATGCATCTAGTAATTGCTGGATCTAATATTGGACTCTAATGGACTCTGGCACTAGTCAGCACAATGTGTCCTCTGCAGTTCTTTATACTATCATTTGTTTCATAGAATCCTGCACTTTCTCAAGGCATTCCTTTTAATTCATGAGTACTCAAGTTACATTAGATAGTCCAAACAGAATCAGCTAAAAATCTTTGAGAAAGATGCAAGGGTTAATCTGGGGACACTTTTTGAATAAATACCCATTTTATAAGAGATGAGTTCTCCAGTGAGTGTTTTCATGCTATGAGGAATTTTGCATGTGGGCAGAACCTCAGGATTACAGGGTTTCAGATAAGGAATACACAGATAAGAAGGAACTTCTCTGTTATCTCTAATCCTTACAATAATTGCCCAAGGTGGAATCATTATCCTCACATTACACATGTGGAGACTACCAGGTAAGGTGATTAAGGAACTCATTCAAGATCCCCAATAGTAAGTGGACGTGGTGAGGTATTTATTGAGTCCTCAAGCTTCTGAGCCCCTACGTGTTCTTTCACCTACATCAGGCTGCCCTCAGGTACTCCAAGACCTATCTTGTTATTTCTTACTGCTATTCTTACTGTGCATTTTCTTTCTTTCTTTTATGAAGCATATAGTGCAGTCTGGGTTTTCTGTGTTCCCATAAAGCTTACAGGAAAGCATGCCATTCAATAACCTATGGGAATCACTGGGCTCCTTTTGAGTTGATTTGGTTTTTATCTTTAAAATTTTTCTCCCTTAGAGCCAGGCATGGTGGTGCTTGCCTGTAATCCCAGGGACTTGGGAGGCTGAGGCAGGAGGACCATGAGTTCAAAGCCAGCCTCAGGAATGTATTAGGGCCCTAAGCAACTTGGCAAGACCCTATCTCAAAACAAAAAATAAAAAGACTTGGGAATGTGGCTCAGTTGTTAAGCATCCCTAGGTTCAATCCCTGGTAACTTCCCACCCCCATTTTTTTTTTTTTTATTATGGCCAGGGACTTTCTAGGCAATTAGTTGCCTAGTGTCTGTGTTGAAGTTTTTTTTCTTTTACTAATTATTGTTTTTAACCTCGAATTTTATATCTAAAATTTTTACTAATGCCATGAACTCTCCTTTTTGCTATTTTTTCCCCCTCATTTTTAACTGGGTTCTCAGTCATTGCCAATTCCTTGCCCTTCATATTGGCAACATTCTTTACAGATGATATAAATTCTGAACAAGAAATTATGTTACATAAATTTCTAGGTAAGAGACATTCAAACTTTCTTTCTGGCCAAAAGAGAAGAAATGTGTGATCAGCTATCAGTAATAGCAGCATTTCTCGAATTGGCTCTGTCGATTTTCTTAGCCACAGAAGAAAAGCTGTGAGAGGGGCAGCCAAAAATGTAGAATATCAAAGGGGAAGGCAGAAATCCACCAGCTAAGCTCTGAAGATGAAAGAAAACTGCACCCATGAAAAGCCACAGCATGTAACTTTCTCCAAACAGTTAATGCAACAAATGCCCCGAGAATCACCTGAAACCATGAGTGGTTTCTATGGAAACCTCCATCCATTTGTGTTCTGATGACATTTGAATAAACGTGAATAGACCAATGCTTTAGCTCTGCTGCGTGCACACACAGTGGAGATGGCACTAATGGGTTTACCTGAGAATCATTATTAACCACAGCAGCAAAATAGTGTCATTCTGTCTTCACGCACAATTCCACACTCCTCCTTTCTTGCAAAGAATCTGGGATCAGTCGGCAAAAACAGTACTTCTAACATGACTAGAACATATTGTAGGAGGCTAAAACTCCTTTTTCTCATTCCTGTAATAATTCCAAATAGCAGACAATTGACATTTTCATAGTCTAAGAAAGTAATTCCGGTGTCTTTTATTCTGTGGATATCATTTGTGCCAAGGCCACATTCTGCTTTAATAGCTGTCTGTTCCCCTCCAGTTAGATGGAGCCTGCAAGAATTACATGCCTAGGACTTCTCTTTCCTGTACAAATATCACTTTATCCCAAGGGAGAGATATAAGAAAAAGAAAGGCTGACAGCAAAGGGACAAACAGAAAAACTAGTATTAGATGAAACTTGTGAAAACAAGGGTGACCCATACTGACTGTAAATCATACCCTATCCTTAAAAATAATAGGAAAACCTTTATCTCAAGCAAGATATGATGAAGAGATTTGACTTGCAATCAGATCACAGGCTGTGAACTGCAGAATAATTTGCTAGTATTGCTTTGAGGGAATACTTGATTTAAATGACTTGATTTGATTAGCATTCTCAATATCACATTTGCGTACAACAGAGTCTCTAAGGCAATTCTGGAGCTAAGACCCTAGGTAATGCCAAATGACATAATGGAGTGGATGCAACACGTTCTTGGATTTGAATAAACATGGTTTTTTGCACTTGTTTGCTTACTGGCTTTGTGACCTTAGAAAAGTTATTTATGCTTCGTGAGCCTTAATATCATCATGTATAAATTAGAAATACTAATTTCTAGTTCTGGATTTGTTATGAAGATTAGAAATAAGGAGTAAACAGTGCTTGGATCATAGGAGTTGATTCATAATGGTGGCTACAATTATTTGACAATAAAGTTTCCTTTTGGGGAAAGATTCAGAACCAGTACTCAACTATATATATTTGTGTGTGTGTGTGTATTTATTTATTTTAGTTCTTGATGAACCTTTATTTATTCCTTTGTTTATATGTGGTGCCAAAAATTGAACCCAGTGCCTCACATATGCTAGGCAAGTGCTCCACCACTGAGCCACAACCTCAGCCTATTATTTCATTCTTTGTTAAGTCCCTGGACAAAAATAATTTCATACTTGAAGACTGTTTCCCTTCTATTTCTATTTCTTTTTTTTTTAATTTCAAAATCAATTTTATTGTAGCCAAAACAATAGAATTAACTGTACATAATAAACTATTTCATATATACACATTGAAAGTTATAGGAAATAAAGTTGATTTTGGTAGACAGTGTTAAACAACATTAAAATTGCATACATTAGTAACATAACTCAACATCCTTAATTTGGTATAAGTGGGACACATTTTCTTGTGTTCTGCTCAATCACCATACCTAAATTGTTTTATAAAACTGATATGCTGGAATTTAACTTTACTGTTTTTGCTTATGCTCTGATTCCAAACAAAAACTTTTCATCAGCTTCCTCAATTTCTGGGTCCATCTCATCATCAATATCATCCAAATATAGATCACCACTCCCTGATAAATCTCTTCCATTTTCTTCATAATCTGGAGACAAGTCCTCTATTTCAAGTAGTTCTTGATATTTCTCTTGGTCATCTGCATCAGCTGCTGCAGTGAAAGCAACACCATCAGATGTATAAAATGTTGGTTCATTCATAAAGTAGGATCATTTCAGGTGTTGCTCCTCTGTATGTTGAAGTTACATGGACTCTAACCCAGTCATGTGCCCAGAGTTCTACATGCTTCAAGAGCATCTGTTTTACATCTCTGCTGCAGTTTGCCTCTAGGACAACGTTTTCAATTCTCTGAATAATTTCTTCCATATAAGCCTTTCCTTTTTCCTTCCAGGCATCTTCCAAAACTGACCCTGTCAACTTCAGTAATTTCACTGCACAAATTAAGTTGTCATCCATCAGATTAGAGAAGAGGGCAGTCAGCAATTCCTGCAGACCAACCTGAAGGATATCTGCTCTTGTAACCTGTCCATTTGTTCCCTTGATTTCCGAATTAAGATCAAGTTCTCCCAGAAAGAGTACAAACACATGAAATCATTTTGGAGTCGTTTCATCTCCTTTTGCAGCCTGATCTTTAACTTCATCTTTGAAGTAGCAATTGGCGGAAGTTGCCATGCTGTGGGCTTATTGTCACATGATGGGGCAGGTAATTACTTAGGCCAGCTCCCATATAAGAGAAATTTGGAATAGAAGTAGCCTGTTGGTAGATGAGTTCCACCAGGTCTTGCAAAGCATCATCTATTATAACCCAGCTATTCGGGGTCTCTGCAAACTATTCAACTTCAGTTTTGAAATTGACAGGCTGCTCTGTAAGATGATTCAAAACATCCTGAACATATTCTGATAGAGTGGGATAATCCTCACAACCATCCTTGTAGGATTCCGTATAATTAGAAGAATAACCTAAAGGCTAAAATTCAGGGGCATTCACAAACAGTTTAGACATTAACACAGGAGCCACAACCACCTAAGGTGTAGCCATTTTGCTGACTCCAAGTTCTGCTGTGGGATTTTATCCTGTGAACTAGATGGAGCTCTCAGGGGACTTGTTTGTTCTGCCTCCCAAATGAACGCTTGAGAGCTTTTCTTTTCCCCTCCATCTTTTTCAAGGAGTTGGTTAAAAATGGGGAGGGGGACTTCTTTTACTATTTCTTAATCATCATCTTTGCTAATATCAATGCTATATGTGTAATTGTGTAGTATCTGAGCCAACTTTCATTAACACCAGGGAAATAAAGTAATTTTCTAATGACCTTAACTTGTTTAGGTTTTATACAGATAGTCATTCCTTCCCAGCCATAATTTCCTCTTATATTCTCACTGACTCTGCAACCTAGAGAATTTTTTTTATGATGGCATTGAGATTACACATATACAGCAAAAGGTGTTATGAGACCTAGTATGGATGGCAGACTGGGAAGCATGATTTCAACTGTGAGATTTGGAGACAGAGACTTTGAACCCCTGTCCCTCCGTATCTGCATGGTCCTTTAAGAAGCACAGATGGAATGTACTGTGGCATTAAGTTATTATGGACAGAGATAAGATCATTAGCCTCAAGTCTTACAGAAGTGGCTGACAAATAGCAAAGTGAGTTCCATGCAGCTTAACCAAACATCATCCTGCCAAGGGGGTTTTCCTTTGAAACCTAACCCACAAGTCCATGGAGGGGGCTATGACACAATGAAAGTGGGCCAAAAAATAAGGTGGAGAACTTTAGAATCATTGCAAAAATGGAGTGGGAAAGCTAGCAGTGCACATACAAACCCTCAGTCTTGTCTCTTTAGTTTGCAGATGAGAATTTTCCTGATGAAATGAAGAGCACCTAAAGGCATCCAGCTCTTGCTTGGAGAGTATGAATTTTACCTGGTATCATCTCCCACTTTCATCTTTCTTTCAAGGTCATATGTTGCATCTTGTGGGTAGATAGGCCCTTCTTGCTTATAAAACTAAAACTGACTTTATTTTTTTCTTTATGCAACTTAAAACACTGCTACTGCTCATCTATTTCATGAAGTCATTACATACAGCTATATAACTTTAAAAAGTTCCCCTTGATTATGAAATTTTATAGCTCAGTGGTAGAGCATGTCCCTAGCATATATGACACCCTCAGTTCTATCCAGTATTTCAAAAGGAAAAGAAAAAAATCAAATACATATTTTCACACTTACCAGTGATAAAGTTTGAGCTGCCCCCAAACTGTTAACTCATTAATTGCATAAGATCTATTATCTATTGAATCATATCATGATTGATAAAGATGATAATTACCAAATGAAGAATATATGACTAACAAGATGATATATAATTAAAAAATGTCCAACATTCTTTGAGCTCAAATTTTCGTAATAGTCCTTGTGTTTATGCATGTGCTATCCTACATTTTCAAGCATTTTGTCTGTTTTCTTATGAACATCTCAGTAAGAAAGCAATGTTAGAGAACTAGACTTTGTAAATATATAATTGTTGAGTGAGAATTAAATGGTAAAAGATTTGGTCTTTGGGGTCAGACAACTTGGATTCAATGCTGGCCTTACCATTTGTTTATTGTGATATTTTGGCCCATTTCCCCACTAGGTTTTAATGTTTTCATCTGAAAAATGATGCATTAGGGAAAAAGAATCAAATGATATGAAATACATAAAATACTTGTAGTGATCATTAATTTTGACTAATATTAATATTTGGATTGGGATTATTATTGCTGTATGAAAAATTTGCAATACTGATTAGATAAAATCTTGACAATTTTTGTGAATGGATGTTTCAAATTAATTCTGTTATTGACATTTTTTGAATTTTAGTGCAGGATTTACTCTAGCAGGTGTAGGATTTCACTTACTGTTCATTTCATTCAAACAAAACAAAATATACGTTTGCTAGTTTAACTAATCATTTGTGTGCTATTTTAGTTCTGACCACATGGGGGCAATATGGTACCTTTTATGATAAGGCATACAGCTGGAAGAAAAAAAATTGTTTTAAAGCCATTAAGAATCATGGATACAAAATTAAAACTAAAGGCTCCATAATGATCCTCTTATCCAAATTTTCACTTACCAGTTGAAGGAACGGAGTTCCAAGGAGGCCAATTAGCAAGTCCAGTCACTCAACTGATGTCTTTTGAAGGTAGAACAAAGAACATTTGACATTAAGAGTAGCAATAATAATTACATTATTGAAGCACCTAGCTATTTTAGAAGATTATTTTTATTATATGTTAATATTTTGTGTGACCATGTTTGGGAGGAAATTGAATATTACTGATAATGAATGAGCCTCGGAAATGTTCCTTTTTGGAAAAGTAGAAAAACACAAAGAATCTCATTTGTGAAAAGACTTAAATGTGCACTTGAAGGCAGGAGAGTGAATTGTGTGACTTCTCAAGGTTGTCATTAATATTTTGCTCACAACCATTTGTTTGTGACTTGTCTCAGAACTGCAGCACTGTGTCCAGGGAACAGCAGCAATGGAAGGGCACATGTTGGTTTTGCCTGGAAATTTCCCAGTTTTATTTTTGAATCTCCTTTTCTCAGTCTCCCAATTCCAGGTACATGGCATTTATGTACAATCACATATGCAATAGAATCATACAAATACCTACTCACAAATGGTAGCTCCATAGTGGCAGGACCTGGGGCAGGGGATTGATTTAATTTTACTAGTTTTCCTCATGCACTCCCCTTTCCCAAACTTCCTAAATAAACACTTATGACGAAGTATAGGTCAATGGCATGTTTTCTCTAGAAATCCAGTCCTCTGTTTCCTTCTACCTCCTTAATATCTTTCAAATCTTTGTCATCCTTTTCTTCTCCTAGTCCATCATTTTGTCTCATCTCTATTACTGCATTAGCCTTGGAAATGGAAACTATGCTGAATAATGTTTCACTCAACAAGTTTACATAGTTAATTACATAGTTAGTTTATGTGTCAACTTGACTGGGCCATGAGGTGCACAGATAATTGTCCAAATAATATTCTAGACATTTCTGGATAGCTACTTTGGATAAGATATTTGAATTATTAGACTGTATGAAGACAATGGCCCTCTGTAATGTGGGAAAGACTCATCCAATCAATAAAGGCCTGAATAAAGCTAAAGACTGACCCTCCCTGAGTGAGAGGATTGCTCCTGCCTGCTTGCCTTTGTACTGGGACACTGGCTTTTTTTCTGCCTTTAGACTCAAATGGATCCATTAGTTTCCCCTGAGTCTTCGACCTGCTGGCCTTACTTTTAGAACTACCCAGCAGCTTTTCTTGTTGTTAGGCCTTCAGACTCAGACAAACAAAATCACTGGGGCCTCCTGTTTGCTGACTCACCCTGCAGATCCTGGGACTTGCCAGCCTTTCTAATTGTATGAGCCTATTCCTCCTAATAAATCTCTCTCTCTCTCTCTCTGTGTATATATATCCTCTTGGTTCTGTTTCTCTGGAGAATTCTAATACAGGCACATATCTCTTCAATGTATTTTCATTTGAAATCAGAGCATCCTTGGTCCAATAATTTATAAATCGAAAATTATCTGCTCAATACAGAAGCCCAGGTTCATGCTAGACACCAACCTTGAATCCTCAATTATTATCATGGTGGTGGGCATTTATTAGGTATTTAACAGATACATGTTGAATGAGTGAAAACATAAATTTTATCAGTTATCTTGTGAAAGAATTTGTTTCTTTCAGAGTGACAGCATTTTTTCCTTCTCTCTATGAGCGAGCCTTTTGAGGTTATTAACTTACTGCAAAGAAAGTGCTTATCATTTTGTTGCTAGGATACCACTTGGTCCAGCCACAAAGCTATACATATTATAATTTTAGGCCAAAGGACAAAACAGATTCCAAGTATGATTGACCTAAAATAAAGAGGCTTGATACAAATGTTAGTGTTTCATCCATATGTTAAATCAAGAGGTTTTTGTTTTATTTGATCCATTAAAATCTATTAAAAAAACTAAAATCTATAATACCTTGAGAGGATATAGACTCCCACATTTCCCAAGTTATAAAGATGAAATCCACATCAGTGTTTTATTCAACAAGTTTACTTAGTTAATGAATGGGAGAGTGATTAGTAGAAACTGAGTCCTGGCTGTTTATTCAGAGGCAAACTGCTTGCCCTTGGTGGTCTGCATACACGCTACTCCCGGAAGTCATGGTCATTCATGTCAAAACTCACACTAGGTGACCAGCTCCCTGCCCACCTGAGTCCAGAGTCCAGAGCTCCTGACTGCTCACTGTCATCAGCATCCCGCCTTTTCTTACCCATGTCTCATGAACACCTCAAGCTCATCCATCCAGGAAGGTCTATCTTTTATTTACCACTAAACTTGAAAATGCTCTTCTCCACCATCTCCACATTTCTGGCTCTTTCTCCTTTTCTTCCTTGAGATTTCAGGTCCCATGTCTTTTTCCACCTCTTTGTTTGAAGTAGCACCCGTACTGGAAGTCAAACATCTAAAAATATGGTTAAATCTGAATAATAAAGAAAAAGTAGTTATTTAAGTATCTTCTAACTTGGAAACTGTTATTATTATGAAATACAAATTTGTTAGATTTGTACGGATTTTCTAAATGTTTAAATTGGAAGATTTGCATATGCATGATATTGGGATTAGATTTGAATAAAAGATACATATGTCTTAAACTAAAAAAAAAAGAGACTTTCAATATCATGTCTCTGATATTTAATATCAGTTGAGTAGGATTATATAGACCCTTTAAAGCTCACACTTTGCCATCATTTGAATGAGGTTACCAAGAAATCAAATACAGGACATATGCCATATGAAGAGAGAGATTGCAAATCTGCAAATTATTTTTATTTTTATTTTTTGGTACTGGAGACTGGATTTAGGGACATTTTACTATTGGCTACACCCCCATCTCCTTTTAAGAACTTTTTAAAAAAGTTTTCACACTCGTGATCCTCCTGCCTCAGCTTCTCAAATCTGTAGGATTACAGCCAAGTACCACTGTTCTAGAAAGATTCTGTAAATCTGAATGATAGACGTTAAGATAAAAGCATATACTGTCTTTTTTCTACTATGTATCATGAATTCTTTGGTATTTAGGATGCCCCACAACTTATATTTACTTTTAAAAAATATAATGTATAAAATCATCATAATTTTATGTACAATAAATGGTCTAAATTCATAACATTTTTGCTGACTTATAACTGCTATATTTCAAGGTTAATTATTATTCTCCACAGGATGTTGGATCATTTACGCAGAAGGATCCCAAGTTTGAGACCAGTCTGGGCAATTTTAGCGAGAACCTTTTTCAAAATTAAAAATAAGGCACTCCTGAATTCCATTCTCAGTAAAAAAAAAAAAAAAAAAAAAAAAAAAGTCGGATCATTTAAATGTAAAGAACACAGCTTCAGGGGTCATAGTTTTGTGGTCTAAGTCCAAGTGCTGATGGTGAGAGCTTGGATGTTGGAAATGCCTGACCCAGAGTGAATGAGTAAAAATAAGGGATTTGTTAAAAATGAATATGTGGAGCAAAAGCTAGCAATAAGCCCAGGAGAAAAGCTGCCAAAATACTAAGTTCAAAAAAGGTGAGGAAAGTGCATGTACCTGAGTCAAGGAGGAATACACATTAGTTCTTGGAAGGATTGACTGCATGGGAACGGAGCTGCTCCTGATCTGGACACAAGCTCCATTTATACTTTTTAAGCAATTCGAATGGCTGCATCCTAACCTCTTTTGCAATTGCAATGTTCTTAGCATGATGTTTGCATATTATTACATGATACTAGGTTTTATTTTCTCTTTATTTGCATCATTGGGGTATATTGTATTAAAAATTCCTAATTCATTCTCTCTCCTACTGAATAGAATTTCCCTAGAGTTGGCATTTGGTCTCCCCATTGGCTTGGACATGTGTTATCTCCTTTAATTAATGAAACAGTGATCAGAAATAATGATATTCCTGTTCTAAACCAAAGTTTTAAAAGCTTTGAAAGATGCAGCCAGTGCTCTTGAAATGCCTCAGGGAGACTTCAGCCTGGATCCTTAAATGCAACCTAAATTAACCAAGCCTAGTGAAAAAAAAAAAAAATGATGGCTGGTAAAATCCATCAAAACATGATGGGTATTTGTTACATAGCATAATTACAGCAGAAGCCTAATTTATTTACCTATTGATATAGTACCATTAGCAACATCATACCTTTATTGAAGATAAAACAATTAACAAAAAAATGCTTGTAATAGTTGAAAATAATATCTGATGTAATTAGCAAAAATGCTATCATGAGGCTGGGAATGTAACTCCATGGTAGAGAACATGCCTAGCATGTGCAAGGCCCTTGGTTCACACCTTAGCACTGCAGAAATACAAAACAAAACAAATAAAGATATCATTATTATTTGGTTTAAATGGCCGTCTAGGTATCCACAGGATGACTATAATAATTCACCCATAACAATACCTAAAAACAACCTAGATTGGATAGGGATAACTCTGGCCTTAGAGGCATTGTATCATTTTTTTACGCAGAAAGCAATCCTGGGGCAAGATTCTATTTCAGGAAAGGGCAGATCAATAAGCTTGTACAAGACACTGGAACCTGTGCATTGTGATCATGGAATTGGATTTTCCCAGTGAGCTCTTTAGAAGAGCACGGTATTACCAGTTTGATAAGCCATTTGTTCCATGTACAAATTATACAGGAAACTGTTGATTCCTCAGACGTTGGAAGTCTGTTATTATTCCTCTGTATAATGTACAATGACCTTGTATTTTTTGCACTCAATTTTTTTTTACTAGATGGTCTGTTCCAAACAAGAAAATAATTGCACCAATATTCTCATCTCCAAAAGCCGTTGTGCTACAAACAAAAACTATGACTTCTCCATTTGTCTGTTTCTAAAATGCTAGCATTGTTATTCATGTGAATCAGCACTGTTCCTTTTAATTTTCAACACATGATGGCTGAGACTGTTGCTCTCTTTAAAGCTAGCCACAGGACATCCTAGAAGGGTTTGTGGAAAGTGAGGCTTAAGGAATTGCTGCTAATTGCCTCTGTTCACCACTTCTTATTGCTGCCACAGACCTGGCCAAAGACTCTTTGTCTGAATGAATCCCATCTTTGTTTCCAGCTAATAATCATTCTTTGAGAAGAAGTGAACATTGCTATTTAAAACGAGTTAATAAATAGGCATCACACACTGAAGGAACACTCTCGTTGGTACATGAGAAACAAAAGAAACAAGAACCAGAGTCAAGGGAAAACTATTTTATTCTTCTGATTAGCCAGACAATCCAGTTTCTGAGACATTTTTATGTGATGGGCTTAATGAATATGACCATATCACACTTTAATAACTGAGAGTTTTAGTTTTTATGTAGCATAAATATCACAAACCTAAAAATTCAAGTAATATTAAAATAAATCAGTGAAATACATGAAAATGATTTCAAAGAGAGTTTAGGCCATAGATGGTTTAAATCTACTCCAGCTGCAATTTTCAAGTATTGGTTCTGAGGCTTCAAATCCTTCACTTCCAATCCCACTTTGTTCCTACGGAATGCAAATGGACATCAAGAACATAAAATGGATCTGAGGACCCATTTCCTTTGCTTCTTCAAGATTCTGTGAGTGTCATATGTTCTCATGTTCAACATTATCTAGAAAGGAACATAAAGATGGGCTGGAGAGGAGAAATAATAGATTGGAGAAACAAAGGATAGATGGTAGATATGTAACAGACACTTTCATTCTGGTTGGCCACTGTATGAATTGGATTAACAATTGTTCACATCTAGGAGCAGAGCTAAATTCTAACTCAGAGAAGCAGTGATCAGCAGAAACACAGGAACATTTTTCTTTAAAGAAAATAAAGCATTTGATAGGGGGCGGGTGGTGGAGAATATGATACAGCAATGCCAGTCATATGGATGTTTGGAGGGACAGGGGAAACTCTCATCCAGAATTCTGGGGAAAAAATTAAAAAAGAGAAAAGAAGAATCATAAAAATCTGAAGAACTTCAAACTTCACCATCAGACAGATAGACAGTTTGAGTAGGAAGGAGATTTAAATACTGTGTAACAAAACAGCATAACTCAGGACCAGATCTGTACTCCCTCCTAGAGACTCTAAGATCTGGGTCCAGGATTCATCTTTGAAAGGACACCTTTGTACGTGTGCAAGATCAGAGATCATCATACTTTTTTTTTTCCCTGTGTATGTTTTTAACATTCTATTTTTAACATCTCCAAGAATCTGCAGACTCCAACAATTCCCTTCCCTTCTGTTCTTTCTCTCTCAAAGGAACAACAGGTATCTGATCCCCCCCCAAAAAAAATTCATCCAGGAACAGAACTAAGATGGTGGTGCAGTCCCCCTGGGAACTATGCAATCCAACAGGCTGAAAGGTTGAAGGCAAGACCCGTGACTTGGGTGGTTTTGTGCCACGGCCTGGCTGGCCCAGTTTGAACTCTCCATAGTTTTGAGTAGGTGGAATTGTCACAGGACTCTCAGAGCCCTGCTGCCTATGCAGGAGTAGGGGAAGAGAGAGAGAGAGATATTGAGAGACAGAGAGACCACAAGTGCTACTACTATCAAGCTAGGAGTAATGCATAGTGTGGGATTCTAAGAGCTACTACCATGGGACACCTACTGCAACAGAGGGGGTTAAACATGGGAGATGCTCAGATCCATTTTTAAGCCCAAAGTAGAGCAGAACAGCTACCTAGTGGCAGCTGCAGAGAATTAGCACATGAAGCTAACAGTGTCATATTGGCTGGCTGTTTACCATGGGGAAACTAGCAAATGAGCACCTGTTGCACCTGTTGGGATTCACCAGGTCTTGCCAAGTCATCCATCCTCTGACCCCTCCTCCAGGACAGAGGGCCCTGTTCAACTGAGGAGGTTCAACTCCCAGGTCTTTCAAACCCAACAGAACCACCCCAATAGGGGAACAGGGAACAATCTGCAGTTAGCCCCTGGAGTACAGCATTTCATTCAGAACACAAATCTGTTCTTCCAGGAGGGGAAAAGAGAAGCCCACAAAGCTGAAGACGCTTAAGAGACTTTATCAAACCATCCTCAGAGCTTTAGGTGTTAGGGAATATCATAAAAATTCTGTAGTCACATAAGCTCACACAAAGGCATACAGGTGGAGACCATCATGGAGAAGTACAAGAACTTGAACAAATGGAGGTCTTTGAGGCAGAAATCTGATCTAGAAATCACATGCAGCTAAGTGGATCAGTGCAGTTGCTGCTGCCACACTCAGAATCACTCTGAGATTACACCTTGGCAGTCTGAATATCTACTATATAATCTACTACATAATCCAAAGAAGAAAGTCTCACTAAGAACTCCCTCCATCTCCAAAACTTTGGCAAGGAATAAATTCTGATGTTTTTATATTGGCCTCTTTTGAAATTATTATTTCATTGGTATAATTGTATGTATCGATGTGATAGATTTCCCTCATTCTATTGGAAATAACATTCCTTGTTTTATTCTTATGGGCCTTTATATATAATGCTATATATATATGTTAATTAGAGATACTCATGCTACTGTTCTCAATTTTGATAATATTCTCCTATCCCTCTTTCTTTATCCAAAATATTTCTAAAAGATATTGACACATTTCTAGACAAATATGACCTGACCAATTTGAACCAGAAAGATAAAGAAAACCTAAACAGAGATTCTAAGATGGCGGCGAAGGGAGTGCATCACCCCAGGGCGCCGCGTCACTAAGTGGGAGAAAGACGATGCAAAACGGCTGAAGGCTATCTTTGGGAAGTTCCAGTGAAATTAAGGTGCTCCAGAATCTAGTGGACAGATTTCCATCGTGCGAAGTTCGGCTCTGAGAGCTCCATTTCTCGGCTCTGAGAGCTCCATTTCTCCGCACGGAGGGTCGCATAGCCTGACAGGCGATCGCCCCGCGGCTGGAGTCTGTGGCGCGAGCCGGGGAGCGGCAGGGTGCCGGAGCGGGGAACAGCGATACGGATCCAGGGGGGCTCCCGCCAGTGGTACATCAGAGCCCTTAGTGCTGAGTTCCGGCTTTGAAATAGAGGAGAGAAGCGGCCCAGTTTGGTTCCAGACACCGGTCGGACCACAATGGAGGACAGCAGCCGCCATTTCGGAGAGATGATGTAATCATCCCCGTGTTCTACTGATCTCAGCCCATTCAACTACGGAACAGGTGATTTCAGGCTGGTATTTGCATGCGTCTAGCAGACAGATGTCTTGCTCAGGCTCGGGACTGGGGTTCTTGTGGAGAATACTCCTAGAGGCACGTGCTGGGCAAGGCGTGCGCCGGGCACTGAGCAGCTGGATTCTGGTTCCCGGGGCTAACCTGGCCCAGGTCTGAGGAAACTGCGGAGACTGCCGGTGGAGGCCAGCTCCAAGTGGAGCGTGCGCTGAGCTTGGGGCGACTGGGTTCTGACTCCCGGAACAGTTTTGGCCTGGGGCTGGGGAACCCGTGGGGGTCGCTCGCTGGAGCCAGCTCCCAGCGGAGAGTGTATCGGGATCGGAGAGGCAGGGTTCTGGCTACCTAAGCTGCTTTGGCCCAAGGCTAGGGAACCGGCGGTGACTGCTTCTCAATCAGGGTCCGGCGGGGTGCTGTAGGGGCAGAGTGGAGATTTCACCTGCGCCCAGAGCAGGCCAAGTGACCCGCCGGCATGGTACCATGACACCCCAAATGCAGCTGGGGCTGAAGAGAGTAGTGGCCCACGCCTAGAATAGGACCGGTGATTCCGCGGCGTGGTAGCCAAGTAACCTCATTTGGAGTAGGGGCTGTGCAGAACTGCCATCTGAGCAAGTAGGGCAGGCAGACCTGCCGCCAACTGGCAAGACAGGCCAGGTAGCTTGCCAGCGTGGTGGACACGTAACACCGAGGCAGTTGCGTCACACTGGTTGGAGTGGGGGTGGAGCAGGGTCTCCGGCCGGGTCCGGAGGGGGCTCAACGACCTGTTGGAGAGGTAGTCAGGTACCCCCATTGGGAGTGGGGGCTGTGCAGAACTGCGACCCACCGGCCTAGAGGTCTGCCAGCACGGTAGACTCATCACACCAATTGAAGTGGGGGCCCAGCAGAGCCGCCACCCACATCCAGATCAGGACCAACGACCCCAGGGCGTGGTAGTTACGTTATCACAATTGGAGTGGGGGCAAAGCAAAGCCGCCACCCGGGCCTGCAGCGGGGGCAGACCTGCGACCGATCAGCGGGGTAGACAGACCACCATAATTAGAGGAGGAGCACAGCCAATACCCGTCCTGCAAGGGAGACTTCCCAACTATATAAGAGCAACATAAATAAATAGGGGGTAAATTTCAAAAACACAACAGTTGCACCAAGCAGAAAGATACGCCAGCAGTATGAAACGACAAGGAAAGAAAGGACCACAAGCAATGCAGGTCAACTCAACTTTAGAAGAGGTAATAGCTGCAACAGATGGAATGTCAGATAAAGAGTTCAGGATTTATATGCTTCAGATGATCTGGAGTCTCAAGGAAGACATGAGACAGCAAAATCAGACAATGAAAGATCACATTGACAAACAAATCCAGGAAGTAAAAGATCAATTTCACAGGGAGATAGAGGTAATAAAAAACAAACAAATAGAAATTCTAGAAATGCAGGAAACAATAAACCAACTTAAAAACTCAATTGAGAATACTACCAGCAGAGTAGATCACTTAGAAGAGAGAACATCAGACAATGAAGACAAAGTATTTCAACTGGAAAAGAACATAGACAGCTCAGCAATTATGCTAAGAAACCATGAGCAGAACATCCAAGAATTATGGGACAATATCAAAAGACCAAATTTAAGAGTCATTGGGATACAGGAAGGCACAGAGCTCCAAACCAAAGGAATAAAAAGTCTATTCAGTGAAATAATACGAGAAAACTTCCCAGACTTGAAGAATGAGACAGAATCCCAAATCCTAGAAGCCTACAGGACGCCGAATGTGCAAAATCATAAGAGATCCACACCTAGACACATTATAATGAAAATGTCCAACATACAGAATAAGGAGAGAATTTTAAAAGCTGCAAGAGAAAGAAAGCAGATTACATTTAGGGGTAAACCAATCAGGATAACAGCTGATCTCTCGACACAGACTCTGAAAGCTAGAAGATCCTGGAATAACATATTTCAAACACTGAAAGAAAATGGGTTCCAACCAAGAATCATGTATCCGGCGAAATTAAGCTTCAGGTTAGAAGATGAAATTAAAACCTTCCACGATAAACAAAAGTTAAAAGAATTCGCAGCTAGAAAACCATCTCTTCAAAAAATCCTTGGCAAAACATTTCAGGAAGAGGAAATGGAAAATAACATTGAAAACCAACAATGGGAGATAGGACAGTAAAGGGGGGAAAGTAGTCAAAGAGGATAACAAATCAGGGTTAGTAACATCAATAAACAAATATGGATAGAAGAACAAACCATATCTCAATAATAACCCTAAATGTTAATGGCTTAAACTCACCAATTAAGAGACACAGGTTAGTAGAATGGATCACAAAACAAGACCCAACAATATGCTGTCTACAGGAGACGCATCTGATAGGAAAAGATATTCATAGACTGAAGGTGAAAGGCTGGGAAAAATCATACCACTCATATGGACTGCGGAAACAAGCAGGAGTGTCCATACTCATATCTAATAAAATAGATTTCAAGCCAAAGTTAATCAAAAGGGACAAAGAAGGACACTTCATACTGCTCAAGGGAACCATACACCAACAAGACATAATAATCATAAATATATATGCCCCAAATAATGGTGCAGCTGTGTTCATCAAGCAAACTCTTCTCAAGTTCAAGAGTCTAATAGACCACCATACAATAATCATGGGAGACTTCAACACACCTCTCTCACCACTGGACAGATCTTCCAAACAAAAGTTAAATAAGGAAACTATAGAACTCAATAACACAATTAACAACCTAGACTTAATTGACATATATAGACTATACCACCCAACATCAAGTAGTTACACTTTTTTCTCAGCAGCACGTGGAACCTTCTCAAACATAGACCATATATTATGTCACAGGGCAACTCTTAGACAATATAAAGGGGTAGAGATAATACCATGCATCTTATCTGATCATAATGGAATGAAACTGAAAATCAATGATAAAAGAAGGAAGGAAAAATCAAGCATCACTTGGAGAATGAACAATAGGTTGCTGAGTGATCAATGGGTTTTAGAAGACATTAAGGAGGAAATTAAAAACTTCCTAGAGTTAAATGAAAACACAGACACAACATATCGGAATCTATGGGACACATTGAAAGCAGTTCTAAGAGGAAAATTCATTGCTTGGAGTTCATTCCTCAAAAAAAGAAAAAACCAACAAATAAATGATCTCATACTTCATCTCAAAATCCTAGAAAAAGAAGAGGAAAACAATAGCAAAAGAAGTAGAAGGCAAGAAATAATTAAAATCAGAGCTGAAATTAATGAAATTGAAACAAAAGAAACAATTGAAAAAATTGACAAAACTAAAAGCTGGTTCTTTGAAAAAATAAATAAAATTGACAGACCCTTAGCCATGCTAACGAAGAGAAGAAGAGAGAGAACCCAAATTACTAGCATACGGGATGAAAAAGGCAATATCACAACAGACACTTCAGAAATACAGAAGATAATCAGAAATTATTTTGAATCCTTATACTCCAATAAAATAGAAGATACTGAAGGCATAGATAAATTCCTTAAGTCTTATGATCTGCCCAGATTGAGTCAGGAGGATATTGACAACCTAAACAGACCAATAACAATAGAGGAAATAGAAGAAACCATCAAAAGACTACCAACTAAGAAAAGCCCAGGACCGGATGGGTATACAGCAGAGTTTTACAAAACCTTTAAAGAGGAACTAACACCAATACTTTTCAAGCTATTTCAGAAAATAGAAAAAGAGGGAGAACTTCCAAATTCATTCTACGAGGCCAACATCACCCTGATTCCGAAAACAGACAAAGACACTTCAAGGAAAGAAAACTACAGACCAATATCTCTAATGAACCTTGACGCAAAAATCCTCAATAAAATTCTGGCGAATCGGATTCAAATACATATCAAAAAAATTATACACCATGATCAAGTAGGATTCATCCCTGGGATGCAAGGCTGGTTCAATATACGGAAATCGATAAATGTTAGTCACCACATCAATAGACTTAAAAATAAAAACCATATGATCATCTCAATAGATGCAGAAAAAGCATTCGACAAAGTACAGCATCCCTTTATGTTCAAAACTCTAGAGAAATTAGGGATAACAGGATCATACCTCAACATTGTAAAAGCAATCTATGATAAGCCACAGGCCAGCATCATTCTGAATGGAGAAAAATTGAAGGCATTCCCTCTAAGATCTGGTACAAGACAGGGATGCCCTCTTTCACCACTTCTGTTCAACATAGTCCTCGAAACACTGGCCAGAGCAATTAGACAGACGAAAGAAATTAAAGGCATATAAATAGGAAAAGAAGAACTTAAATTATCACTATTTGCAGATGATATGATTCTATACCTAGCAGACCCAAAAGGGTCTACAAAGAAGCTATTAGAGCTAATAAATGAATTCAGCAAAGTGGCCGGATATAAGATCAACACCTGCTCATGGATAGGCAGAACCAACATCATCAAAATGGCGATATTACCAAAAGTTCTCTATAAGTTCAATGCAATGCCAATCAAAATCCCAACAGCATTTCTTGTAGAAATACATAAAAAAATCATGAAATTCATATGGAATAATAAAAGACCCAGAATAGCAAAAACAATGCTAAGCAGGAAGTGTGAATCAGGCGGTATAGTGATACCAGACTTCAAACTATACTACAGAGCAATAGTTACAAAAACAGCATGGTACTGGTACCAAAACAGGCGGGTGGACCAATGGTACAGAATAGAGGACATAGTAACCAATCCACAAAACTACAACTATCTTATATTTGATAAAGGGGCTAAAAGCATGCAACGGAGGAAGGATAGCATCTTCAACAAATGGTGCTGGGAAAACTGGAAATCCATTTGCATCAAAAATAAGCTGAATCCCTATCTCTTGCCATGCACAAAAGTTAACTCAAAATGGATCAAGGAGCTTGATATTAAATCAGAGACATGGCATCTGATAGAAGAAAAAGTTGGTTATGATCTACATACTGTGGGATCGGGCTCCAAATTCCTCAATAGAACACCCATAGCGCAAGAGTTAACAACTAGAATCAACAAATGGGACTTACTCAAACTAAAAAGTTTTTTCTCAGCAAAAGAAACAATAAGAGAGATAAACAGGGAGCCTACATCCTGGGAACAAATCTTTACTCCACACACTTCAGATAGAGCCCTAATAACCAGAATATACAAAGAACTCAAAAAATTAGACAATAAGATAACAAATAACCCAATCAATAAATGGGCCAAGGACCTGAACAGACACTTCTCAGAGGAGGATATGCAATCAATCAATAAGTACATGAAAAAATGCTCACCATCGCTAGCAGTCAGAGAAATGCAAATCAAAACTACCCTAAGATACCATCTCACTCCAGTAAGATTGGCAGCCATTAGGAAGTCAAACAACAATAAGTGCTGGAGAGGATGCGGGGAAAAGGGCACTCTTGTTCATTGCTGGTGGGACTGCAAATTGGTGCAGCCAATTTGGAAAGCAGTATGGAGATTTCTTGGAAAGCTGGGAATGGAACCACCATTTGACCCAGCTATTCCCCTTCTCGGTCTATTCCCTAAAGACCTAATAAGAGCATGCTACAGGGACACTGCTACATCGATGTTCATAGCAGCACAATTCACGATAGCAAGATTGTGGAATCAGCCTAGATGCCCTTCAATAGATGAATGGATTAAAAAATGTGGCATTTATACACAATGGAGTATTACTCTGCATTAAAAAAATGACAAAATCATAGAATTTGGAGGGAAATGGATGGCATTAGAGCAGATTATGCTAAGTGAAGCTAGTCAATCTTTAAAAAACAAATACCAAATGACCCCTTTGATATAAGGGGAGTAAACAAGGACAGGGTAGGGAGGAAGAGCTTGAGAAGAAGATTTACATTAAACAGGGATGAGAGGTGGGAGGGTAAGGGAGTGAGAAGGGAAATCGCATGGAAATGGAAGGCGATCCTCAGGGTTATACATAAGGACATATAAGAGGAAAGGAGGGGTAAGACAAGATAATACAAATCGAAGAAATGATTTACAGTAGAAGGGGTAGAGAGAGAAAAGGGGAGAGGAGGAGAGGGGAGGGGAGGGGGGATAGTAGAGAATAGGACAGACAGCAGAATACATCAGACACTAGAAAGGCAATTTGTCAATCAATGGAAGGGTAACTGATGTGATACAGCAATCTGTATACCGGGTAAAATTGGGAGTTCATAACCTACTTGAATCAAATTGTGAAATATGATGTATTAAGAACTATGTAATGTTTTGAATGACCAACAATAAATAAAAATAAAAATAAAAAAAAAAGAAAAAAAAAGAAAACCTAAACAGACCAATAACAAGCAATGAGGTTGAAGCAACAATTAAAGTCTTCCAAGAAAGAAAATCCCATGAACAGTTGGATTCTCAGCTGAGTTATACAAGACATTTAAAGAACTAATTCCAATTTTCCTCAAATTATTCCATGATATAGAGAGGGAACATTCCTAAATTCATTCTATGAATCCAGAATCACCCTAATACCTAAACCAGATAAAGACAAATCATGAAAACTGCAGAACAATATCTTTGATGATTATAGATGCAAGAATTCTTAATGAAATATAGCAATCTGCATTCAAAAACACATTAAGAAGACTGATCACCATGATGAAGTTGATTTCATCCTAGAAATGCAAATTTGGTTCAACATATACAATTCAATAAATATGATTTATCACATAAATAAACTTAAGGACAAAAATCCTATGATTATCTCACAGATGCAGAAAAATTCTTCAACAAACTCTAATACTCATTTATTTTAAAAACACTGCAGAATATAAAGGTAGAAGTAATTTATCCCAATATCATGAAAGCTATGTAAGACAGACAAACGTCAACACCACACTGAATGGAGAAAAACTGAAAGCATTTCCTCCAAAATCAAGAACAAGGAAAAGATGTCCACTCTTACTACCCCTAGTCAACATAGTTCTTGAAAATCTAGGCAGATAAACCAGGCAGTAGAAGGAAATTAAAGGCAAATAAATAGGAAAAGAAGAAGTCAAGTTATATCTCTTGGCTGATGACATGATCCTATACTTAGTAGATACAAAAATCTCCACTAGAAGATGTCTAGAGTTGATAAAAAAAAATTCAGCAAAGTATCAGTATACAGATAAATATGCAATATTACATAGCTTTCTTATACTCCAATAATGAATATGTTCAGAAAGAAATCAGGAAAACAATTCCATTCACAATAAACTAAAAACAAACAAAAAATTGGGTTTAAATTTAACCAAGGAGATGAAAGATCTCTACAGTAAAAATTATAGAAGAGTGAATAAAAAAAGTTTTAAAAAACTGAGTAAGAACTTAGAAGATGAGAAGACCTACCATGTTCTTATATAACCAGAATTAATATTGTCAAAAAGTAAACATATTACCAAAAGTGATCTACAGAGTCAATGCAATCCCCATCAAATTACCAGTGACAATAATGCTACTATGGAGCTATTATAACAAAATCAGCATACATGAGTACCAATGGAATGGAATAGAATACAAAGAATCCTTAACAAAAGTGCCAAAAACATATGTTGAAGAAAAACTGCCTTTTTAACAAATGGTGCTGGGAAAACTGGATATCCATGTATGGAACAATGAAACTAGATTCCAATCTTTCACTCTGCATCAAAATCAACTCAAAGTGGGTGGAAGACCAGAAACACTTCAACCGATAGAAGGAAACAGAATCAACCCCCTAACATCTCAGTGCTGGGACCACCTTTCTTAAGAAGACTCCTAAAGCTCAAAGAAAGCAAAAATCAACAAGTAAAAAGGCCTCAAATTAAAAAGCTTCTTCACAGCAAAGGAAACAAGAACAAGAAGAGAGAGCCTTCAGTATGGGAGATATTCTGCCAGTTGCTCTTCTGACAGTGGATTAATATACAGAATATGAAAATAATTTTAAAAACCACCAAAAAATCTAATTAATAAAAAAATCCCTAACCCAATTAATAACTATGCTAAATAGGTTTGTCTAAAGAAGAAATGCAAATAGACAACAAATATACTAAAAAAAAACAAAACATTTCAACATCCCTAGAAAACAGGGAAATGCAAATAAATCTAGACTGAGATTTTATCTCACTTCAGTCAGAATGGCAATAGTCGAGAATACAAATATTTGGTGGTGAGGGTGCTGGGGAAAAGTTCCACTTACTTATTGTTGGTGAAACAGTACATTACTTCAATCACTTTGGAAAGTAGTATGGAGATTCCTCAAAAGACTGAGAATAGAACCACCACATGATGCAGATATCCCACTCTTTGGTATTTAATGGAGAGAAGTAAAATTAGCAAAATATAATGATACAAGCATAACAATGTTTATGGAAGGACAACTCACAATAATCAAGTCATGAAACCATCCAAGGTGCCCTGAACAGATGAATGGATTAAAAAAGTGACAATGGAGTTTTCTCAGCCTTAAAGAACAATGAAATTATGTCATTTGCTGGTAAATTGAAGGACTGGAGAACCCAATGCTAAATGAAATGAGCCAAACTCAGAAAGTCAAGGGCTGATTTTTTTTTTTCTCATTTGTGGTAGCTAGAAAAAAAGTGGGCAAGGGAATATCACAAAAATAAAAGAGGGATTAGTGAATCAGAGAAAGGGGATTGAGAGAAGTGAGGAGGAGTCAATAAGAGGAGCTACCAGGCAATGAAATTGACCAACCTATGCTGCATGTGCGTATGAATGCATCTCAATGATTTCCACTTTTATGTATAATTATAATGCGAAAATTTAAAAAAAAATATATATATATATAAAAATAAAGAGAAGGAAGATGGGTAAAGTAGAGCAAGGGTATCAAGGGAAAGGCTGGAGAGGAGAGAGGGGAAGTACAGGGCTTTGGGAACAATAATAAAAAAAATAATAATGTTTTTGACTTCCAACCATCTCATTTAGGTTCTTGAGGTGAGACAAAATGATTTATGCACGTGAAACTGGATTAAATTTTTGAGCGCAATATGCAGGGTGAAGCCAATTTGTGCACACCAAATATGTGTGTTTCTTGCCATTTATTCAATTCTACTGTTTCTCAGACTTTCCGTTCTCATCCTTTCTCGTATGCTGTTGCTGTAATCCAACACTGATTAGGACTTTTCCTTTTAAATGCCATGCCCTGTTTCCCTGCCTAAAACCTAACAGTAGCATTGCCCCACAATTTAGAAAGTGTATGTATGATTGCAGCCAGATACCTTCAGAGTCAGCACCATGAAAGTGAGAACCTGTGGAGACTGAGGAGGTGCCCAAGGAGTGGAAGAGGGAGCTCTCAGCCTACAGGGAAGGACAGAGTGAGCTGTGAGCAAGGAATCACTTCATCCTCAGGGAAGGAAGCAGCACACCAGTTCCAAACCTCAAGCTTATTGACAACAGTGAGGGTTAATGGAGAAGATAAAAGATGGAGAGGGTTGGCTGAAAAGAAAAAAAAAGCCTGGTATTCTGGCCCACACGTGGTTGCCTGTTAGGCAACACTGCTCTTCTCTGCCTTTTGCTCCCTGCGTAGGGGAAGAAGATAGGAGAGAAATGGGGCAGGCTACACCTACCATGTTGAGGGACACTGTGTGCTCCTCATGGGTTCTCAGAAACCTCTAGAAGTAGTTTTCATTTTTGATGGGACCTTGGGAGCTGTGGGCTCAGTGTGGACTACCAGGGGCTGGAGTTGCAGGGGACCGATTCAAGTTTCTTGTTTCAGAGAAGTATGCTCAGGAGCATCTGGAGGGCTTTTTAAGAATTTCACACATGTGCTCAAGGACAGTCAGTGCAAGGTGTCTGCCTCACAGAGGGTCTGGCAGCCAGTCAGCATTAGCTAGAGATGTTACACAGTGACATCTGGCTCTTCCTTCAGTCCATCTCTTCATCATGCTTAGCAGGGGCTTAAACTTACAAGGGCAAGGAGAAGTCCGTGTGTGTGTGTGTGTGTGTGTGTGTGTGTGTGAGAGAGAGAGAGAGAGAGAGAGAGAGAGAGAGAGAGAGAGAGAGAGAGAGATCCGTCCCCTTAGGTTATTTCTCAAGCATAGTCAGAGATGGCAGAAAGGAAAGATTGAAATTTGATATGAGACTGTGACTTTAATTTGCACTGGACTGAATTCTAACAACAACAAAAAATGCTTATACAGTTTTGAAAATTGTCCAAGATGACAATGAATATAGCTAAAAATAGTGACTGAAAAAAAATATAAAGTCATTTCATTTTTATAACATTAATAAAAAACTTTTATAATAAATGAACAATTATAAAGTTAGATCAAAGCAGAAGAAGCTATTTTACAAGGGAAGCAGAAGAGAACCTAACATTTATTGAGTACACATTGATAGGTAAGTAGTTTGCCAGGAGTCTGCCTACTATATCATTTAATTCTTACAACAATTCATTACTCTTCTCCTTTAGACAGAAAGAATGAAGCTGAAAGACTTTAAGTCACTTGCTCAAGGATGCACAGCAATATGAATGACGGATATGGGATAAAACTCAGGCAACTATAATGACCAAGCCAGTGCCTATTCTACTTGCATTATCTGGCCACCAGCTGAGATGGACTGTCAGATTCTTTACTAAAACTTCCTTAGTGTCATCTTTGCTTTTCACCTCTCATCTCGTATGAAATTAATCCTTCAGGTACAGTGTTTAGATTTGTCAAGTACAGATGATGATTCTTTGTCATTTCAGACACTAATTCCCTATTTAAGAAAAAGGCACAGTCTTGCCTTTGCTGTGAATTTCCTTTGTTTGGGTGGTGTGCGCTGGTGCCATGGAGATGATATCCCCAGACAGATGTAACCACGTCATCACCAACACTGCCTGTTCTTGCTGTCTGCTGAAAATGAAGAGTTCTGTTAGTATTTCATGGCACATTGCCATCTGGACTTGACTCAAACCTTCTCGCTTGATACATTTTCATTCTGAATGACTAGTTTCCTCTTTGTGAGCTTCTGGTTCAGATTTCTGAGGTCATGTTTCCATTTCTGTTTTGAACAGTGAATGATGGGAGGAGGACAAAAGGATGGACAGAAATCTTTTTTTTTTAATTTTATTTTTTTTATGTTGGAGATTTTAGTAAACCAACTCTGAAGGCAAGAACCTACTGAGTGGTTTATCCCTATTTCCCCATCTTAAGAATTCCAAGTTTCTAAAAATACAGATTAAATTTTCTTATATTTATTTAGATCCCCTAAATTGATAATCAGCCAATTTGGAGAATTCATATTTGACTCTGTGCTCAGCATTTTATTAAATCTTGTAGTGCATTTATGTTTGCCCTGAGTCTACCTAAGTTTTTAGTTTTATCATTAGAGCTAATACTGACTGTCATCAAATGTCTTTAGTATATCTTTCAATGCTTTCCTCTTTGGAGCCAATCTTCTTCTTACACTACAGATACTTGGTGATTTTATACTTGAGACTTTATTTGCATTTAGTCTTAACTTTTATATCTATTTGGAACATTTTTTCCATTTGCATGCTGTAATAATTTAAAAGATTTGGGACTCATTACTACCAGTAAATATCTGGTCTCAGAGCAGAAGGCAAAGCATTAGTCTCTCATCCATATATAGGAAGTATCTCTGAGTGAATAGGAAAAAAAAAACCATGAGTAAAACAAAATAAGGGTTCTATATAGACCCTAACAATTTAATAAACAAAAATCTAGAGGTTTAGTTCATGTACTTTCTGTACTTGACACTAGGGAGAAAGGGGAGAAAAGATAAATAGAATCTTTAACTACATGTGGAAGTCTCAAGACACAACTTTTGAAGATTTATTTCTAGCCTGCCATAGGGGCCTCATATTTGATCTTTGCTTTCCCAATTGAACCCATGGCTGAATAACTGGAGGCCAGAGGAGGGGGCTGAGTAAGGAAGATGACTTAATCTGTCCATCTTCATTAGGGTTTTGAGACTGTGTTTCTCATAATAAGCATTAGTTCTTTTTTTTGTACCATTTATCCATCTATCTATCTGTATACACATTCATTCATATATATATATATATATATGTGTATATATATGTATTATACACACACACACACATATATATATATATATATATATATATACACACATATATATGTGTATATATATATTCTTTTTTCTTGATACCAGGGATTGATTGAACTCAGGAATATTTTATCACTTGAGATACATCCTCAAGCGCTCTTTCTCTCTCTCTCTCTCTATATATATATTTTTTCTTTTTTGAGACAAGGTCTTAATAAATTGCTCAGGGCCTCACTCAGTTGCTAAGGCTGGTCTCAAGTTTGTCATCCTCCTGTCTCAGTCTCCTAAATCTCAAGGGTCACAGGTGTGCAGCCACAATGCCCAGCTCTATTTTATACTTTTAAAGCACAGAGCAAATGTGCTATAAAAGTCAAAGGGCAAGAAAACATCCAAATAATTATGAAGACCTTGCTTTGTGGACAAAATTGGTGATGCTCTGAAATTGAGTTATTGATCAGAAGGGCATCCAAAATGAGCTAGATCAAAATATTTTCTGTCAGATGCTTTATAGACATCTGAATTTGACAAATGGAAGGTGATTTAGGGCTGCCAATGAATAATAGATATAATTATCCTGTGTATACAAGTTAAAAATTTTCAGTCTAAGTTTTAAACTTGCATTTCCCCCAAATAAGTCCAGACTTTGTGGTGTGTCCAAAAGAAAAAAAAAAGTTACAGAAATATCACCTGGATGACCTTGAGTCTCAAGGTATCAGCATTAAGGGTCATATGTGTCTGCTGAATTAATTGGAAGTCCAAAGACTGTGGCTATCATTGTATGTATTGGAAGAGAATAGATATTGTGGATTGCTTAATGCAGAGACTTGATTGGAATGTAAGGTTTTTAAGAACACCTATTTTAAGCGCACATCACCAATTAAGTGACATTGCAGTGGGCTGATGACATTATCATTAGCATCTGTTCACACTTTGAGGTGAAAGGACCTATGCAATACTCTGGATTCACATTTTAAAATGGTGATATCTATTGAGTCTTTTAGTATTCTTATGAACCTCCCCTTTCAAGCAATATATCCATTCTACTGAGTGGTTATTTGAAAAGCTCAGCGGGTAAAAGCTTTTTGAACTGTATTTTTCTTTTTAGCTGAATGAGAATATCTGAAAGTCCATCTCCCATTTTCTTTCATTGACACTAACTCAGTTTGACAGTCTGTACCCTAGAGAACAATATATCACCATGTGAACTAGAGTTGGCCAGACATTTAAATGCTCTTCTAGCCCTGAACTCACAAGGCAATTTTTAACTTTTATTTTGTTTGTAGACTGCTGTTCAAGGTAAGTTCCCCTGTAAAGTGACAGCCTTTGTTCTATGTAGACTTCGTTTCTATTTACTAAGCAAACAACCTATTGTTTTTTCGCATGTTACATTGCAAAACATTTTAGAAGCCCATGCAAGTAATTTTGTCTTCTTTTTCCTTTAATATTCATTCATGGGTAAATTTATGGCAATCTGGATGTTCAACACAGCCATCAAAATCAGATACTTGACAAATAAATATACAGTATACACTCTAGATGCAGTTTCATCAATTCTGTAGAGTGTACATTTAAGAATTGCTTTATATCTTGACCAAGTTATCTTGTATGTATGTCTGAATATGTAACAACCAATCCTATCATTGTGCATAGCTATACTGAACCAATACAAAATAGAGAAAGAGAAAAAAGAAACTGTTTATATAAGGAGAATATTTTTTCATGATTTTTCTGAAATTAAATCTATCACCATTAGATATTATTTTAAACAGAAATTTAAAATCTAGTACTTTTTTTTTTCATATGACTTACTTTACTTAACTTGCTGGATGACATTCTGTTTAGAACATGTAGCATATATTTCTAATTTGTCATTCTGTCCCTAATTTCTTCCTGACATTCTTGGTCTTTATTCTCAATTCAAATGAAGAGCTGTAACCTGATGAAACCATCTTTGTTACCTAACATTTGGCACTTTTTGAGTGGTCTGTCTGTTGTTCCAAAGCAATGGGGGGCGGTGGTATTTGTTTTAACGTTAGTTTTTAGTTTAAGCAATTGTTTCTAAGCAAAGCCCTTAAACTTGTTCTTTCAAAATACCTTTTTGGGTCTTAATGTGCAAGACACTGATGGAGGAACCTCGGTTCCTGCTGTTAAGGAATTTACCTTCTTGTGGGTAATGGGCATGTCCACATCACAATGCTCTCCAGGAAGTGCTGTGCTATCAAGAGGTAAGAAAAAGTGTTGGAAAGCCCAGAGGAAGCAGAGGTTGTCATTGGACTCCTCTAATCACAGAGAATATGACATATTGAAAGATAGCTCAGAATTTGATATGCAGAAAAGATGTCAAGGGAGGAAGTGGGCACCATACCACAAACATTCCAGTGGCTTGGCTCTGCTCTTAGAATCAAATTCAAACTTTTTTCTTTAGCATACAAGGACCACATCAGTGATTTTCCTGTTTGGCTGAATGTCAGAATCTAATGCCTGAAGTTCACAATCTAATGCTTGAACTTCAACCCCCCAAATTCTGATTTATTTCATCTCAAGGTAATCCTCTTGCACCAGCAGTGCTGATACTTTGTGAGCAGAGTGATCTGGCTCCTGCCTCCCATTCTAGACCCTATTTCCCATCGCATTATCTGATGTTCATTCATCTCCTGACACCTATCCACTCCCTGCCATGCCCATGACTTTGGTTGCCCCAAAGCACAATTTCTTGCAAGGATAACTTGCTGGTACCTGTGTGTGGACTACTTTTTCTGAGATAGTAAACAATAGTTGACAAGTGCCAAGCCCTTGCAATGCCCCAGGCATTGTATCACAATGTGAAATGTATTATTTAATGTTCCCAACAGACCTAGGAGTTGTTGAGAGAGGAAGTAGGCAAGATACCACAAACATTCCCATGCCTGGATTTTCTCATTTTATTCTGAGGCATAAAGCCATGATGTGACCTGCATGTGTGTGGCAGAGCTGGGATTTGAATTGATGTAGGCCCTCTTCAGAGCCCTGACCCCCAATAACCTACATATCATTTAAGCCTTTATCCCAATGTCATCTTAGAAAATCTTTGTTGACCATTCTATCTACAATATTTCCCAAGTCACTCCCATTTCTCTCCAGTCCTGTATGCTGCTGATATCATATTTTTACTTATATATGAAGATTCTCCTCTGGTATAAGGAAAATTATACAAAATCTGAGTATATGTGCTGGTTCACCACTCTATCTCTGGCACCATAACATAGTACAAAATAAGGTTTTCAGCAAATATTAAAGGAAAAATAGGATTTCTAGCACAGTAACTATTCAAGGTGGAATGAGATTGCTCCAGGCATTGTTCTTTTCTCCTGTATATCTGACATAATGATTTCATGGTTGGTGCCTAATGGAGGGCCAACGTTAAGGACTGTTGATTTTATATATCCAGTTGACTTTTCCATATTCTTTGAACCTAAGCTTTACCGTGGGTGTGCACAGCAGACTCTGTTGGTTACTGAAACCACAGCCTTTTTGCCCTGTTTTCTTGGTGGCTGATCAGTAAAATTGTCCTGGTCTTCCTATTTCAAGGGAGCTTGGTTGCATCCTATCCCCATGGGGTAAGTCCTGAGAGTATGAACTCATCACAGGTCTTGTCCCACTGGCTAAGAACTGTCCAGATGACAGCTCTGGCAAGTGAACCCCAAGTGAAGACCTGCAAGAGAGAGAGCTCAGGCAAAGTTCTTTTTCTTCAAAATACAAACAATGCAATGTGTTCCTCTGTTGCCTTAGGCCCTGTCACATATGAAGGGAATTTCGGCTGCTGTGCTTCCATCTTGGGACCGAACCTGAATGATCTAATGCATAAGAATATGAGCTCTAGACTCAAAATACTAGCTTTAGCTTCCAACTCTGCAATTTGTTAAACTTGTAGTCTTGCATTAGTAAGCTAATCTCTCTGTGCTTTCTTTCCATTCTTTGTAAAATGGACAATAATAATAACAATGCCTGTCTTACAGACTATTTAGAAGAAAAATAATTAATATGGACCTAAAGTTCCCTCGTTGTAAAAAAATTTAAATAATAGGAAGTCAATCTCCTCAAGCTATTTGATGACTGCATGAATGAAAATCCAAGGCACTCTAACTATGGCTGGTGCATAGATAGCATTAAAAAATGTTATCTAGAAACAACACAAAATAGCAGAAGACAGAGCCAAGACAGTCAGGAAAGTGAAGCAGAACTGAAGTCCAGATTGCACTGAATTTGGAGCCATCATAGCATTGAAATTCTTTTATATAATGTTTTAAAATTCTGTCCTAATGTGAGCCATTAGGACCAGAGTTTTCTGTATCCTCTGGGGAAATTTATTAACTGAGTTATTACACATAAATATGGAAGTGATGGAACTGATGTCCACCATATCTGAAACTATTGGGTCATGGGCTACTTTCTGCATGAAAATTTAGTTTAGAGCCTGCTGAGGGACAGAGGAGAAACTCTTATTCATGCCGAACATTCGACTTGCACATTCAGTCCTCAACATTTAAATATCCTCAACTTACATGGCCAATATTTCTGATATAACCATAGGTTATAGGTTATGAGTCTGTATATAACTTTCAGACACTGTTACATGTCCTAGAATCCTGCAGGGTTTAAAATCTTTATCTCAGGCTGAAACATTAGGAAAACCATGATATTTTGTTTTCTTCCAAATCTAGCTCCCATGATTAAAATTCTAAGGTCCAGAACATGCAGGGTTTAATTATCTAACAACTACTGAATCTCATTCAAGCAAGAACAGTTTGATCGATGGGTCCAGCTGTGACCATTGTGTAGCCTGAGTTTTCTGATGGCTTTAAAATGTTGACTATACAGCTGTCATCTGGAACTTGAGAATGCACTAGCATTAAAGTGCCAAAGCTATTTTATAGGCCTGTCTGCCTCCACAGAGAGATGGCATTCTTCAGGGAAACTTCAATACACAATTTGTCCCATCTTCCAGTGATGCTGAAATCAGTGTTAATGTTTTTGTTCCTCTTAAATTCCTGTATTAGTTTAATTGAGCAGTTTCGAATGAGGTTATCTCAGGTCAGTTTTGTGCATAGTAAAAGGACTATTTGTGAAAGTCCCATTTTGCTCCTGTCTACACAATGCTGTTTATAATGTCTAAGACTATGGAATTGGATTCCTATTTGGTCCATTCCCACAATTTATACAATTTATTAGGAGGCATGGGAGGAGAGATCTGTTCAGAATCTTTTTCTCCAAGGCTGTCAGTTAGAAGAGATGCAGGAAGATCCACAAGCTGGGAAATCCAGTTCTGTTGGAGTCAGGGAAGCATAGAAATGATGAAGCAGCTGGCTCCAGGTTGGTTTTGAGTCACCTCTGGTTAAACTAATGGTACATTAGTGGAAGTCATTCCTTATTCTCCGTTGAAACCACTCACCAGATCACTCACAGATATACTGAGTATTTCTATAGTAACCTAAGTCAGAAGAAGGATGTGGAGTTTTCAAATGGTCAGGTAAGAAATGACTGTTTTCATAAACTTGACTTTGAATGATGTTTATGACCTTTCACTTTTAATGCAGAAATGGTCTCTGGTTCCCAAGTATATAGAAATAAAGCAATCCAAATGTAACTTGGGTTTTCTGACAATGAATCACTTATTGTCTTCAAGGTTACCATTGTCAAATTGAAGGGGAGAACTGTGATCATTTAGCTGGAAGCATCTTTTTCGATATTTCAGGAAGGTGAAGATATTTCTTTCAGACTCTCTCTCTCTATGCTATATACATTAATAATGTAGTCTGCTATTTGTAAAGCTCAGCTTTTCTTTACTTTTTAAATTTAAGGATATTTCTACTTAAATCCCAAAGGAGGTCTGAAGCCACATAGGAGTGTTTAACATGGAAACATTTTGTGAATCTGACCATAATATTCTTAGTAGTAGATGATTTCTCTATTTTTAGTGATTTTGAGAAATAGGAGAAATAGTTATAGATACGAGAAAGCTTGGTAGCATATTTATTATAGTAGGCATTCAAAATTTGTTGTTTGGAGGCTATTCCACATAAGTAGAAAATCCTCCACGGCTGTCAAGGTTATTTATCCACATAAAATATCTTAAACTTTTTTTTCCTCTAGTTGAGCTAAATTTTCCAAGCAGGGCTTCTCTGTGATCAATTGTGTCTACATCTCAAACACAGAGCATTAGCTGCTAATGGTTTTGGTCCTTTTAGTTCAGAGAAAAATGTTCTTGTTTCTGCTATTTTTCAGGTCTAAAAGTCAAAGGTTTAAACATGTTCATGTTCTTCTTTGCTTATTTCTAGGAAAGAAATCCTACTGCAATGTAGCTAACTCTGACCTCATGAGAAGTCCTGGACAAAGAAGGAAGGAGATGGCATAATTGTAAAGAAAAGGTCCAAATGGACACATTGTTAAGTTCGACTGTTTTTTCCAGGTTTGGGATTCTGGTTAGGAAGGGTGGAAATGAAATAAACTATCAAAAACTATTCTTGCTTTTCCCTTTAATTTCAAGATGTGTATTAGAGGATAGGAAGAGGCAACAAACCTAGGTGGAAAACCCTAAAACTTAAAAATATTGATTAGCCCCTTTTAGATATCTATGCTACCCTTAACCATTATGAAGAAAAATCACATGGAATGTATTTTTTTATACAAAGGTTACTCACTTATTTTTCTCTCAAAGTGGTTCATATTTATTTCTTGAAATGTTTCCTTCTATATTTATTACTTAAAAATTTCTGTGTTTTTTGCCCTTTGACACTAAAAGTATTTTTTACAATTTCTACTTGATATAGAAAACTTTACCTAAGTTTCTATATATTTAAATGGTCAGGTGTACTATATTTTTTTAAATGTGTGTGTAATATATTTTAAAATGTCCTGTATACTATACAAAAATATCTTTCTCCTTGAAGTTGATTGGTGTTTCAGTTTGAATATGAAGTGTTACCCCAAAGTTCCCCTGTTGGTGCAGGCAGAGTCAAAGGTGAAGGGATTAGATTAGGAGATCTGTGACCTAGTCACTTCATCCTAGTTTGAACTGACTGGGTGGTAACTGTAGGCAGGTTAAGGATGTGGCTAGAGGAAGGTGGTCACTGGGATTGTGCCCGGGAAATGTTCATCTTTCTTGCAGTCTCTTCTTTGCCTTTATCTGTCTGCTTCCTGGATGCCATGAGCTGAGCAGTTTTCTTCCACCACACCCTTCTGTCTTATCTTCAGCCAAAAGCAATGAAGTCCATGGACAACGGACTGAAACTTCTGAAACTGTGAGCCCCAAACAAACTTTTCCTCTTCTTAGTTGTTCTTCTTTGTTATTTTGGTGATAGTGACTAACACAGTCACAGGGGGTGGAGGGTGGGGAAGGAATTAAAAGCATAAGGAGGTTGAGACATGAAAGGTAGGGAAAGAGGAACAAGACTTAACTATTGGTTGTTCCAAAAGAAAAGACAATTTAAAATAGAAAAGAAAAATTGGAATGAATGAAAGAGAAATTTTCTAGCCTAATTATGGAAAGGATGTTAAGTCCTGAGGAGTATGTAGACAGGACAATATTATAATAAAACTGTAGAACAATTTAAGTAAGAATATTAAAAGAAGCAGTGGTAACTAACAAATTATAGCAATGAATCACAAGAATTTTAATTTGTTTGACAGCAAATTCCACATTAGCAAAAAATATATATATTGAAAGGATCACCTTGAAGATAATGAGGGAAAATAATTATCAATTAAAATAGTGTTCTATAGTGGGGAAAATATAATTAATACCAAGGTGAATTTTATCTCTGGTAGAATTTTGCTGAATGAACCATAAGAGGATGATACTTATAAAGAAAGAAGGATGATACTTACAAAGAAAGAAACTAAGCCCAGGAAAGGGCTACACTTAAAAAATAAGTTGGTATATGTGTTTATATGTATGTGTGTGTGTGTGTGTGTGTGTGTGTGTGTGCGCGCGCGCATGCATACATGGGGTGATGGGAAAGAGATGGTAATTTAGTAATAATAAAGACAAATTTGGAATTTTGAATTCAATGGGAGAACTAAGATATTAGGCAACTCTTACAAAAGGAAACACATCAAAGCATCCTAAGTTCCTTAGGAGAGAAACTGAAATATTGGTTATTGTATACCTTTATTAAGTAGAGGATGATTAATAAAATTTTAGAGATAACCAATGAAAGAATGGGATACTTTACACAGAGAAAAGGTAAATGAACTGGAAGGTATAGCTAATGGTGTTATTTGGCATGAACTACAAAGAATACGCTTATTTAAAAATGAAAGAGAGTTTGAGATACAAAGATTTAGAAAGTTGAACACAACACTGACTAAAGTTCCATAGAAAGAAAATATGACAGAGAAAATATTTGAAGATATACTGAGCATATAGTAGAGGTGATAAGATTTTTTTGAATCTGCAGATTCAAAAAGTCAAATTAGAAAAAAAATGTGCACATTTTGTGAGACTGTATTTTTAGTCTATGGGAAAAATATTTCTCCACCCATTGAACATTGAATTTGATAGTGAACCTTGCTTTATTTAATGAAATAGAAGCAGAAGTGGTATATCTTTTTAAACACAAGTTTAGGGGCTAGCACATCTTGCTTCCTTTTCCTCCCTCCCTCCCACCCTCCCTCCTTTCCCCCTCTCTCTGTTTCCTTCCTTCCTTCCTTCCTTCCTTCCTTCCTTCCTTCCTTCCTTCCTTCCTTCCTCTCCCTCTCCCATTCCTGCCATGGTTACTGGAAATGCCCTGAAAAAAGGTTCATCAACCTTCTTGGATCCCATATATGGAACAAAGTCATCTGTAGCTCAAGGACAGTGGACATGTAGCATATGCAAGATACAAACATCTGTTGCTAAATTTACTGATATATTTGAGGCTTTTTGCTAATGCAGTTTCAGTTAGTGAGAAGTTGTTAAAGAAAGCCAATCCAACCTCCCCTGGGGAATATGTGTCAATGTCTGGACACATTTTTGGTTGGCTCAACTTGCCATAGTGTTGCTTACAGAGAGTGGAGGCCAGAAATACTACTGAACATCCTGCAAAATACAGGACAATGGCCACAACAAAGATGTCCAGAAGCGACAAGATTGAGAACCCCTGATCTAGTCTACCCTAGCAGATACATGTACCCAGACACATGGCAGTGAAACTGCAGATCACCAAGGGCATGGATTGCTCAAAAGCAACTAAAATGAATTGACTAATTAAAAAAGACTAGCAACTGGACTGCCAGCTAATCTCTCAATAAAAACCAGGAGAGTTCAGAAAACTTCAAAATTCTGAGACAAAATAATCATATACATGGAATTGTATAATGATGTCTTTTAGACATGACAACAAACTAATTTTCAGATAAACAAATCTGCAGTATTTGCAATAAATAGATCATAAGTGAAAAGTATATTCCAATCTTTCCCCACCTCCCAAATCATCCTGCTTGAGAAACCTGATAAGCAAGAGATAAAGATGAACAAGCAAAGTGGTAAATACATGAGCATGTTTAAACAAATGTTGACTATATAAGATAATGTCTGGAGAAGTAAAAAAAAATGTGTCATCAACAATTCAAATATCAGAATCAAATATTCTAACTTTTTATAAAAATTATTTCTAGATTTTGTAAAAATATGAATTAAATTGAGATTTTAAAGCATAGCACAAAGATTATGATTTCTTTTCTTCTCTTTCTCCTTTTTTTCTCTCCCTTACTTTCTTTTTTGTTTTTGGCACCGGGGATTGAATCTAGCAGTGATTAATCACTAAGCCACATCCTTAGCCATTTTATTTTTTATTTTTCATTTTGAGATGGGGTCTCTCTAAATTGTTTAGGGAAGTGGGCTTTGAATTTGACATCCTCCTGCCTCAGCCTCCCACACTGCTGAGATTAGAGAGATGCAGCACCACGCCTGGTTTAGCACAGAAATTATAATCTCTAAATTCTATGAGTCTTGAAATAAATAAAACAAAAACTGACATAAATACAAAGAGAAACTGAGAAATGTATAATTAAGGTGGCAGATTTTTACATACTTCTCTGGAAAGCTAATCAAGCAGAAAAAAACCAGCAGTATTTGAGAAATAAAATATTCAAGCAACAGGATTAGCAACCTTGATATAATGGATATATATTAAACTCTGCATCCAATTAGATAATTTGTTTCCATTTTTGGTACATTTTGATCATATATTAAACATAATAGAAATCTATAAACATAGCTAATAAATCTCTAACATGTAGAAGCTTTTACTCCTCATAATAACACACATGAGAAACAAGTAATGAAAACAAAATAAAGTGTTTTTAGGCCAAAAATGTAGGAATATTACAATTAGAAAACAGTGTCAGATAAAATATAGCTGGAAAATAAAATAAAAAAATATAAAACTGTAGGATTCATTGCCTTAAATAAATTTGTTAGCAAAGAGGGATATTTTTTTGTTAAAATGAAAAACACAAGTAGAAATTGATAAGGTTCAAAACAAGAAATATTCAGAAGGATCAACAAAACCCAAAATAGTGTTTTTAAAGTCAAGTTCTTTAGGAAGTGGCTCTAGGAGTTTTGATCAATAAAAAGAATTTATGAACAGACAATATTTTGGATGAAAAAGGAAGACAAAATATAGAAAAAGCAAAGATAAAATATATTCAGTGATAATACTAAGATGTTAATATTAAGGCACAAACTTTGAAATATGACCAAAGGATAATATGCAAGGAAATTATAAATTGTCAAAATTTGTTCAAAGATGAAAGAAAAAATTAAGCAGAGCTATAAAAATGGAAGAAATTAGCTGCTAATATAAGATCAGGCCTAAAAAAGATTTAGGGACAGGTTACCCAAATGTCAAATAACAGATAATCCCACAATAATATAAAGAATTTCAGAGAACAAAGAGAATAAGAATTTTCTCATTACTGCCTTTGAACTGCCTTTGAATTGGACAATGATGTATAAGAAAGTAAATTTATAGACCACTTAAAAAATATACATGCAACAATTTTGAGAATGAGTGACTAGTTTTATATAAGTAATTCAAAAGAGTTTTAATGTTGGAAAAATCAAATAATTATAAAGAACTACATTAAGAAAAGAAAGGAAAAACTGTATGCTATTCATATACAAGAAGAGCTTTTACAAAACATATTATCATAAACATCAAATCTCTCAAAATTAATCTATAACTCCAATGCAATTTCAATTAAAATTAAACATATTTTTTTAACTTGAAATAATTAAGTTTATAAATACTAAAATTTATAGAGAAGTGAAAAAATACAAAGGGCCAAAAACATTTGAAAATGGAATATGTGAATGTCAGACTTGTTCTACAACATATTAAATGTCACCAGAAATTTATAGTAATCAAAGTGGCATTGATCTAATGAAGCAATAGACAATAAAGGTGATAATGTTGATGATATTAAAGTTAATAAAGCCTTAATTTTGAGTGCCTCTTATGTGCCATAGAATACTTTGTGTGTTTTATATGTAGTGAAGTGTTTAAGTTTTACAATTTCATAAGGTAGATTTAATGGGCCAATTTTATAGACGAATTTTATCGATGAAAAAATTGGCACACAGAAGAATAATTCACTTAGGGTAAAACAAAATCAATGCAGGAAGCAATATTTGAACACAGACAAGTGGCATCAGATTTCCATATTTTTTCGTTACAATATAAAATAAAACAGGGGATCTTAGAGATAGGTATATATGTGAGAAAGAGGATTTAGCAGAAATCATCAATCAGAGGGTAAATAAAGAGATATTCAGTAACAGATGCTATGACTTTATATATGTACTATATAAAAACAATAACTATAAAATAAAAGCTTATTTAGATCTCATGTTATATCTCTGAATTTTAGATAACTTGAAAATATAAATGTCAAGAGCAAAACTTAAAAGAAATCATGGAAGAAAACACACATACACGTGTGTGTGTGTCTTTGTGTGTGTGTGTGTGTGTGTATATATATATATATAATATATATTACATATATATTATATATATATTATAATATATATTATAAGTAAGCATTTGAATATATATATATATATATATATATTCAAATGCTTACTTAACAACAACAACAAAAAACTCAACCTCTATGATAAAACTGAAGTAATTAGAATTTGATAACATGACAGAGTTTGATAATACTTAGTGCTATTGAGTTTTGAGAAAAAGGGAATATTGCCAGGTATAGTGGTGCACAAATTGCAATCTGAGACACTTGGGAGACCAAGGAAGGAGGACTGCAAATTTGAGGCCAACCTCAACAACTTAGCAAGACCCTCAGCAACTTAGCTAAACACTGCCTCAAAACAAAACAAAACAAAACAAAACCAGGATTGGGAAATAGCTCAGTACACACATCCAATGTGGTAGCCAGCCTCCAAATGGCTCCCTGTGAACATACTTCCTGGCATTCACATCCATATATAGTAACCTCCTCCAGGTACCAGGGTTGTAGCTAGTAGCAGAAATCAGAAGTGTTGGTAGATAGTTGGTTTTTTGTCATTAGATTTTAAGATACTGAAACTTTTGTCTTGGGCACTTTCTCTCTTTCCTCCTCCTCTCTTTCTTTTCTCCCTATCCTCAGCCCTTCACCCCATAAGGACCTGCATCACCAGCTCTAGGGAAGGAAAGTCAGCTGTCAGTCATGAAAGCCTCACTATGGATAGGATACCAAGGAAAAGAACAGAAGTCTCCTTTAAAAACCCACAAAAATGAACTTGGAAGTGGATCTTTCTTGCTCTGAGATGACCTTAGCCTTGTCTGACAACTGGCCTGCAACCTTGTAAAAGACCTTGAGCCAGAACCAGGTGTAGCACCTGAAACAGCGTTGATGTTCCCCATGTACAGAGTGGGTGTTCTGGAGCAGCTACAACTTGGGTTATTTTGTCACCCAGTGATAGATGATGAATGCACTTGACTTCTCTGCAATTCTGCTTCTCAGTCTGTACGGCAGGCAGACAGGTGCCTTCAATACTGTCACCATTCCATGGCTCACATAGAATATGGTAATGCCTGTATGAGTAAATAGGCTGTCACCAGCCTGAGGCAGGCCTGCCAACTCAGGGGACATCAGTCCCATCCAAATGCCTTCATTGCTGAGATTACTGTCCCTGCATATCTGTAATCTATTCTTTCTAAGTAATCATTGCTAGAGGGCAATGCAAGTACAGAGGCATTTAAAATAATGTCCAGAGGGGATAGTTTCTTACTTCCAAGCATTTGGACACATTTTATCTTGTATATTAATGTTTGAGAAATAGGGAAATAAACTTGGAGAAAAAAAGCAGTATCCATTTTGTAAAAAACAAAATTTTCCATTGTGTCATCTTGCCTTAGTGTTTTCTGCTGTTTTAATAAGATACAGAAATAGCATGGGAAACAGTAAAGTCAATGAGAAAAGCATCCTTATAAAAGACAAACTTTACACATTTATATTAAATGCTTATTTATATATTATATATTATATTATATTATATAATAAACAATATATATTATATTATATAATAAAAATTGTATTTGTAAAACATAAAATTTGTCATTATCACTTTGATCAGATTTATTTCTCCTTTCATGATCAGCACATTTTGCTCCTTTTCTTTTATATTCCAATTTTTTCCCTGGCAATTGAAGATTTTCCTAAATTAAGCATTCCCATTCTTTCAGACTTAATTTTTTCTTTGATTTATAATATAAATAAATGTTGAACCAAAGTAATTTATGACATATTTTAAATACCATAGTATCAGAACTTCTAAAGAAAAGTAACCCTTCTAGTCCTCCCCAATAATGTTTTCTATTTTCCCTCCAAATCACTTTTCAGCAGTTCCCAAAGTCTGGACTCCATGTTTCTTTCTCCACAAAACTCAAGTTGTCTCTAATTCTGAGTTAGTGGCTGTATTTGGAAATAGGGTCTTGCTGCAAGTTACTAAGTTAAACAAAGTCATAAGGATGAGGCCCTGATCCCATAGGATGCATGTAATTATAAGAAGAGACACCAAAGAGCTCTCTCTCTCTCTCTTTTTCCCTGTCCCTCCTAGTGACTCACACCAACACAGGCCATATAAGGATATAACAAGAAGGTGACATCTACAAGCAAAGAAAAAAACTCTTACATGAATCACCTGGTCATAGACTTCTAACCTCCAGAACTATAAGAAAATAATGTCTATAGTTGAAACCAACTACCCTGTAGTATGTTGTTGTAGAGTCCAGGTTGACTTAGACACCTAATCATTGGATTTTCACTACTGACAAAGAACCATTCAGATTTCTGAACCATTTCCCAAGATAATCTGTAAACTTACCTGTAAAATCCAGATTTAACAAAAACCTTGCTAAATCATTTTAGTGAGAACCCTAAAACCTAGATATCTGACAGTCCTTGATAACTGAATCAGGTTCCTCATCCTTCAACATGCCCATGTGATGTCAGATTACCCTGTCCTTACTTCACCAAGAATCTTGTTAAGTTCAATAGCCAGAATCCCCCTTGAGTCCTCTTAGTAAATTTTCATTCACTGACTCCTTTGCAATTTCTAGGCTGTGAATTTCCATTTGTTCATGCTATATTTGGAGTTGAACCCAAGCTCTCTCAGCCACTGAAAGACCTAGTTTCAGTAGTCCCTCTGACCTTTTGCAATGACCCTCAATTGTTTGCCTTAGTTTTCTTTAGCACATCACTGAATAATAATTTTTTAAGATTACTACATATAAACTCAAGTCATGCCCCCCCACACAAGATACCAGTTGAATTGAGATTATAAACCTTGGAAGTATGAAAATGCAAAATAGGCTTCTTTTAAGTTCACATTTGCTGGGATGTGGGTGAATGTACCCCACAAGTCCATCGGTTTTAACTGCTTGGTCTGGAGTGAGTTGGTAGGTAGTGGATCCTTTGAAAGGTGGGATCTATTGAGAAATCTTTTGGTCACTGGGAATAAGCAGGCCCTTGAAGGTGATTGTGGGACCCTAGTCTCTTTCTAATCTCTATTTTATGGCTCATTGTGTAAGAAGTTTGCTCCAAGGTACACTCACCATTATGTGCCACCCTTACCAGAGGCCCAGAGATCACCTGACCTTGAACTGCAACCTCCTTAATGATGAGCTAAAATAATTCTTTTCTTTTTATAAATCAATCATCTCAGAAACATTGTTATACTGATGCAAAGCTGATTTATACATCATAAACTTTTTTTAACCGTAAGACACGACTTGGATTTATACCTAGATGGGAAATTGTCACTGAAAGGAACATACATATATGAAAATATAAGAAAGGTGATTTTGCAAATCCATGTGTCCAGGTCATTCCTGAGTCAGACTTCAACTACTGTGTGGATTTATGTCAACATACGATTGCCTCCAAACTTAATAGTTTTGTTTTATTCACCAATATTGTGTAGGCATAAGATAAATGTCTTAGTTCATCTTATGTTGTTTTAGTAGAATATTACAAACTGGGTAATTTATTTAAAAAATCATTTAGCTCATGGCTCTGGAGGCTGTGAAGTCCAAGGACATTTGGTGTTTTGTATTATAACATGGTAAAAAGTAAAAGGTGAGAGCAAACCAGCAAGAGAGAGCAGGTTGCTTTCAGAATAACATACTCAAAGTAAGTAGCCCAATTCTGCAACAGTGATTTCAACCCACTGTGAGGGATCCACACTCATGACTCTTCACCTCCTGTAGGCTCCACCTCCCAACATGGGCACACCAGGGAGTCAAGCTTCCAACTTATGAATTTATACACATTCAAACCATAGCAATAAGCAAATCATTTTGACCTATTTCCTATTACAATGCCCAGCTAATATAGCATTCATTAATTAAAATCCCTGGGTTCATCACTAAAATGAATTTTATGCAAACACATAGAAGTATAAAAATTACTTTTAAAATTCATTCCTATGTATTATATACACTTTAGCCAAAGATGATCAACAGCTAGAGAAAAGGTTGTAATTTATAAGCATAAGGTACATTTTCTAATTCTGATATCAAGGGCTATTATAAAAAATAGAGAACAAATTTAAATTATGAGAGGATATCAAATATATAAACCACATTGGATGATGTCCAGAGTTTAGATAGCTGTTAACTTATGTGCATAACCTAGTTGTTAAGTGCTTTCTTCAAGTGATAAGGTGAAAGTATGGTTAAATACAGCATTCATATAATATTACTATAATTATTCTGTTATTAGTTATTGTTGATGGATTGCTTATTCTGCATAACTTATAAATTAAACTTTATTGCAAGTATATTTACATATAGGAAAAATATAGCTTATATAGTGTTAATACTCTCTGCTCTTTGAGGTATCCATTGGGGGTATTGGAATGTTTCCCCTGCAGATAAGTGAGGACTACTATACTACTCTACACTATATTCATGGCCAAAATAAGTATTCATCATATAGAAATAAATACAATAGATGGCATTCCTAAAGGAAAATATGCTTTTTAAATAAAACATATATAAGGGCTGATTGATGAGTCTGTTGATACTGACCAAATCTATTTTCTAGGAAGAGAATTCTACTTATTTCCTTATTACCAGGTTCTGTACAGTAAATTAATAAAGGCCTATAAAGAACTGACACCAACCTCTGCTCTAGGGAATGAACCACTATGAATTTTACATCACTGCTTCTAAGAGATCTTTGTGTATCCTCCATGGTGAGTTGTTTCTCCATCAATCAGTCTTTTAATTCAAGGCTTTTAAAACATACCATGGAGTTCAATATTCTTAATGAACTGATTCATACACTCTTTAATATTACATCTTTACCTCTTGATTATGGAAGAAGATTTATTTTGCTCTCTCTTGCTTAGAAAATACTATGAGACCAAAACAACTTTCTCTCTGTGCATCTTAAGTCGTTTCCTCTCTGTGTTCTCTTTGTGAATTCATTTGCTTTATAAAAGATGAGTTTCCTTTTTATTATGTGGTAATGAGCTGAGGCGCTTAAAGCATTTGGAGAACTTTCTGTTTAAGGTTCCAACAGTAAAGCAGGTTCTCTTGCTTTTAGAGGATGACAAATTTCCTGCATGACTTCAGAACTTACCATTTGTGCCGAGAGCCATAGCCAAGTAGGAAAGAAGCATGGCATTTTTGGTTGAAAGGTGACCCCAGCAAGCCATTGAGATGATAATGATTATGTTAAGATGTGCATTCAACTGGAGATTAGACCCCTGCTGTCTGCCTAGGCCTGCTACTTTGGAGCTCTTGCGGGACTCCCGGAGAATTCCCATTGGTTGGGGAAGTGTGGTAGGAGGGAATTCCGGAGGAGGGATTTCCTGTTGGTGTTGTGTGTCCCAAGAGAACACCGCGTGCGTGGTTCCCAGGAAAATTCCCGGGGAGTGTGTGTGGAGTGTGCTATTGGAGTTCAAAAATAAAGTTTGTTCCTGCTTCAGTGGCTCGTGATTTGTGCCCAGCCAGACTGCGGCAGTTTGATTTTTCTACCTGCTGAAGAATGTATTACTGAAAATGTTGTGAAAGATCCAAGTTATCATGCAAGATTTTACCATATTGTGTGTGTGCACATGAGCACATAATAAAGAGTATAACTCATCAGTTACTACTTTTTATTAATTACTCCCTCTCTTCACTAATATCTTGATTTATGTTCTTTTTCTTGCTCTTCTGGAAGAGTGAGTATCATCCCTGAGTACATCCTGCTTGGACTGCTTCATTATAGGGTATAAAGGGCTCCAAATTTTGTGAGTTTCCCTTGCACTGACCCATAAATAAAGTCTGGCTGCAAATTTGGCTCAAGTTTTCATATTAGCCCATTTAACTCTCTACACAACATGAAGACTAGACAGCTAAACTTAAGGATGATATTTCCCCTTGGGTCTTAGAACGCTTAGAAGTACATTTGCCTTACCATCACTATTTTCTGCATAGTTGTTAATAATGAAGGCAGCATGTTGCTCTTGGTAGCTGGATACCTTCCAAATATGCATTGAGTTCTTTAGAGATGCATTGTCAATTTTTTTCTTAGATGTAGTCCATCTGTGGGCTTCCCCCAGATCCTTACCCTGTGTGTGTGTGAGACACCATGAAAGCTACCACCATCTTACGTTGAATTATTTTTCTTTCTTTTTATATACTAAATTTAGTTTTTATTGATTCATTAAAAATTAAAATTATATGTATATATATATTTATTAATGGGGCAACATGTAATGTTTTGATACATGTATAAATAGTGTAATGAATCAAGTTAAACATATAAGCAAATCAGGTTAGTCCTATTTAACTTCTTAAACACTTATCATTTCTTTATGGTAAAAAAATTCAAAATCTTTTCTTCTAGGTTTTTGAAAAGTATAGTATGTTACTTGGTCTCTAGCCATCCTACTGTACAATAGCCACAAGGATTTCTTGTTCTTATTTAACTGTTAATTAGTGCCTTGCTGATCAAGTTGCCATCTCTACCACCCCTCCTACTCTCCCCAGATTCTGGTAACAACCATGCTACTGGTAGCTTCTGTGAGATCTACTTTCTAAGTTTCTACCTATAGGTGAGACCATATAGTATTTGTCTTCCTATGCCTGGCTTATTTCACTTATGTTTTAGTCAGTTTTTCTGCTACTGTGACCAAAAGACCTGACAAGAACAATTATAGGAGAAAATGTTTTTTTGATGGCTCACACTTTCCATAGTCAGAGTCCCTGGATGGCTGGCTCCACTCTTCAGGGTCTGAGGTAAGGGAGAGCATTATAGTGTAAGTGTGAAGCAAAGAAAAGCAACTGGGGACTTGGTACCAGGAAGCTGAGAGAGAGACTGATACCTAATTGATCCACTTTCTCCAGCCATACTCTACCTGACTACAGTTACTGTCTAGTTAATCCCTACCAGGGGATTAACATATTGATTAGTTTAAGCCTTCCTAGCCCAATCATTTCATCTATAAAATTTCTTACCTTTTCTCACACATGAACTTTAGGGAGACACCAAATTTTTAAAATGTAACAACTTAGCATAATAGTCTCCAGTTTCATCCATGTGGTTACAAATTACAGGACTGCATTCTTTTTTATGACTTAATAGTATTCCTTTGTGTATACCTGCCAGATTTTCTTTATGCATTCATTGGTTGTTGGACACTTAAGTTGTTTCCAATACTTGGCTATTTATGAAGAGTGATGCAATGAACTTGGGGTGCACATGTCTCTTCTACATACTGATGTCATTTCCTTTAGATAAGTATCTAGTAATAGGATTGCTGGATCATATGGTAGTTCTTTTCTTAAATTTTGGAGGAAACTCCATACTGTTCTCCACAATGGCTATACTAATTTGTATCCCATCAGCAGAGTTAGTGTGTGAGGGTCTGCTTTATCCACATCCTCACCAACACTTGTTAGCTTTACTTTTTTTGATTGAAACCATTCTTAACTGAATCAAGAGGATATCTCATTGTGGTTTTGATTTGAATTTCCTGATGATTACTGATGTTGACTTTTTTTTTCTCCAAATACCCATAGAGCATTTCTATGTTCTTTTTTTGAGAAATTTGAGTTATATTTTAAATGATCATTGACTGTGGGGATGCAGTTCAAGACTGAACTGGGAAATAGGGAGAGTAGTTCTAAAGCTATTGCAATGGTTCAGGTAAGAGATTAAGATGATTTAGACACTTTGTTAGTATGGTCAGAGAAAGCCTCCCCTGAGCACCAACTTTTTAGTGGGAACCTGAGGATGAGAAACAACACACAAAGAGCTGAGGGGGAAAAAAGGCCTCCATGCAGATACAGGTATACATGGGGGGAGATGAGCTAGAGAATGAGCTGCAACGGAGATACTGATCCAAGGAGAGATGAGGGATATCCTCATAAATCATTTAAGGGTTCAAAATGCACCCTGAAGCCATTTTGGATCACAATTTATGTATCTACACAAGGAGACAATTATAATAGGAGGCAGAATGAAAGGAGAGCCAATGAACTCACCGTTATACCAGAATTTTAATTTGATTTTGATGTTGTCATAAATCCTTCTGAAAATAAAATAGCATTAATGCCTTGAAGTAGAATTTCAGTGGGTGGGGAGGAAAGAGTTGAGAGCTTTCCATCTTTTTCAGACTGACAAATACTTGGGTCCAGTGAAAAGCTGGCTATTGGATAACCTATGAAAATATATCCAATAAATAAATACTCTCCCACACCAAATAAGCAAAAATCTTATCACCCTCAAAAAAGTAAATTTAAGGCAGTTTTTTAAAAAAATATTTATTTTTTATTTATGTATGACTGCGGAATGCATAATGATTCTTATTACACGTATAGAACACCATTTTTCATATCTAGTTGTATACACAGTATATTCACACCAATTCATGTTAGCCCTCACCCAAGTATATGATGGTTGACTTGTGATCATGTAGGAAAACTCTGAAGGCAATAGTCATAATTTTGTTTCATTTTGAGAATTTATAGAAATCATATAGGGAAAAGGGACTAAGTTCCCCAAGAAGCAAGTATTCCATGCCTGAACTTTTTTTCCCTATATTGTTTCCAAAATTTTTAATTTGTTCTCCTTAGTTATACATGACAATAGAATCAATTTTGTTAAAATTATAAAAGGACAGAATATAGCTATTTCTAATTAGGATCTCATTCTTGTGGGTGGATTCAATGGTGGGATTCACTTAGGTATTTTTATATATGTACATAAAAAAATATGTTAGATTTATTATACTGTATTTCCTATCCCAACTCTCTTCCCTTCATTGCCCTTTGTCTAATTTATGTAACTTCTCTTCTTTCCCTCCCTCTCTTATTGTGGCTTATCTTCCACATATTAGCAAAAACATTTGACCTTTGTTTTTTTTTTTTTGGGGGGGGGTTGGCTTCTTTCAGTTAGCACAATAGTCTCCAGATCCATCCATTTACTGGCAAATGCCATACAGCCATACTTGGTCTTCTAACCCTATTAGGTGGTAGTGAACAACTAGTTGAAGAATATACTCAGCACATTTTATTGGAATACTGTACAATAGTCATGATGATTAATAAGAGCAAATGAACACCTAATACGTGCGAAATGCTTTACATGCATCAGCTCACTCTTCACCAGAACACTTTGAAATGAATAAAATTATGATGTTCGATTTCCAGGTGAGTCAACTGAGACTCAGAGTTCATATGACCTCTGAGGACATTCATCTGTATAATTGCTAAGCAGAGAGCCACAAGGAATTCTGCCAGGGATCCATTATTTGGATACTACATTTAATTGATGGAGTCATTTTTTTTTTCCACTGGATGAGAAGATGCCTTTGCTTTTGAATTCTGTAGAATTTTTAAGCAGGTATGTCAACATCAATTTGGCCTCCTGTCCTAGAAAAAAATCATTGTCTGGACACGTCAAATAAGGTGGAAATAAATGGCTCCAGATAAATAAAGTATATTAACACAAACCAATGATTTTTTTCAAGTGTTAATTTAGTCTCTTTTGTAATGTGCTTTTTAATTTAGCATAAGTTATTTTCTTATATAAGTAAGAGTCTCCCTGGTATGTTGTTTCAGAGCTAGCTTCGTGCTATTTGAACAGAAGGGTTCATATGATGTTGTTGTTTCATTACTTTCAGATTAGTTGATCAACAACCTGCAACACAACATTAAATTTAGTTCCCTGTGAAAATGTTTAGGCTAATAGGTTTCATACGTTGTTGCTCAATTTATCAGGCTATTAGAAGAAGTCATTAAGTAGAAGAAAACAGCTTTTAGAAATAATGAGCTTTCCATTTACTGGTACAGGCATTTTTCTTTAAAAGGCATCATTAATCACATAGTTAAACCACTAATTAAATATGCTTCACTTTGATTTGCTTTATTTTCCTGAACTATATTAAATACTACTCGATCATGTGGATGGCACGCAAAGATCAAAGACCTCTATGCACCCCTTTGTCATTAAAAAATTGATAATGCCCCCCTTTGCACCTCTTTTATCATGTGTCCTTGTGCATAAGCTGTTTGTGGGAGTGTGTGTATGTGTGTGAGAGAGAGAGAGAAAAAGAGAGAGATTGTACAGGATATGGGTGCAGGGAGAAAGAGAGCCATTCAGCTCAAGCACATGAGTGACAGAGATATATTTTCCACTAACATAGAAACTATCTTTCTCAATTTAGAATTAGATCAAATATAGAAGCCAATTATCTGAATATATTAAATGTATGAAAATGTAAATATCTCATAGTCCCTGAAATTATATTTTTATTTCTATGGATGTCTATTTGTTGGCTTAAATGTAAAAAGTTTATTTCCAAATATTTATTTGACATAGATTGTATTTTGAGGAGAAGCTTTTGATTCCAATTTTCTCTCTCTCTTTTTAGTAAATTAATGTAATAAATCATCTAATCTGCTATTCATTTGTTCTGCAATTCAGATTACTGAAAGTCCTGGGCCTTATCTTTCCACAATTGTAAAATGATAATTTTGCAAAGTTAAAGTCCATGATTTTATGTTTTCTTCTATATCTAATGTTCACTGGGCTTAAAATATCTTTTTGTTTTTAGATAATTAAAATATATTTCCAAGAACATAGATGCATACCCTACATTTTATTTCCTTAAATATCCTACTATTTTATTAAGGTTTTATATTATGCGACTTGATTTGAAGGTTCTCAACCACTAAATTAAAGCTGTATATTGAGTGAAAACAAAACAAATAAAAAGGATAAATACCTAGCTTTTACCTTTTTCCTGCAAAACTAGAAGTCTGTAATACTGTATTAAATGTTTTGCATGTGCTAAATCTACATACAAACCTACATATCAATCACACAATATTGCATTGCATGCCAGAGTTAATAAAACTGCACATACACACTTCCGAGAATAATCTTGCACTTATTTTAATTCTCATTTTGGCACATCAAAATTGAGAGCACTAGAGAAATGTAACTGAAGGTATAAATAGATCACCCATCTAGCTCTAATTTATTTGAAAATGTCACCTATTTTTAGTTCAGTCGCTAGGTCGATAGCTAAGTTGTCATTGGTGGGAGTGCTCATAAAAGAAACCATGGCAACAAGTGACACTGGGAAATAGCAAGGAAACTTCTATTCAGAAATACACCACTGTTATTTACCTATGTTTTCCTTTGCTTTTTTTCCTTGAAGATTTCAAAGGAAATGTAAAAGCATAGGGTTGGGAGTCAAGGCTGGCTCTAGTTGGAAAATTAGGCAACTTATTAATCCTTAGTAAATATAATTCATAACATTTGTGAAGTGGGTTTAACACATTTTACTTCATGGTGTTATTTTATGGCTAAATGAAATGCCATCATTCATTCAAGAGCATTCATTAAATGCCTAATATTTCCTAACCACAGGAGTGCAGTGGAGAGTTGTCAGGGTTACCAGCACCCTGAGAGCTAATTCTTGCTTCGAGCTGTGAACCGGCTAGAAAAATTACAGTCTGAAAATAATAAGAAACAAAAACAAGAGGCAGAAAATAGTTTTCAAAACTGGGGCCTGGTGAATCTTCCAGTCCTGGTAGGAATGGGAAAAAGACCCAAAATCTTTGTTGAAGGGAGAACACATCAAAGGTTTCAGTGTGGCAGGCTTCTTGAGGAAAACAGGATAAAGATGGAAAAATCAAGTTTTTGGGGGGCGTGGGGCTACCTCCCATGGGCTGCATTTTAACCTAGCACTGTAAGTTAAGGGAGGGTGTCAGCTTTAATCTGAGCAATCTACAACCAGTGGATTCACACCATGAGTTCTGAGTAAAGCAATCTGCTGCTTTGTGATGGCTCAAACAAACCCATAATTTCTATACAGCATCCATTGGAGAGTAAGGATGGCAAAGCCCCATTCTAATAAATATTATATTCTGGTGGCACAGACAGTATGCAAGGAATAAATATATTATATAGTCCCTTGAAGGGTTAATTACCAGGCATTTATACAATATTTATTAAGCATGATTACATTCCTTACTTTCTTATAATGTAACTATTTACCAAATGTTTAAATACATTGTATAATATATTATTTAATTGATTATTTGTACTTTGCTTGAAATTATGTGTTCAGGTTTATATCACAAGTGTCTCCCAAAGGCCCATATATAAAGGTTTAATCTCCAGTGTGCTACTACTAGGCGGTAGTGGGACCTTTAAGAGGTGGGGCCTAGCAGGAGGAAGTTATGTCATTGGGGGAGTGACCTTGAAAGGGATTGATTGTTGGACTCTCACCCCTTCCTATTCCTCTGGTTTGTTTTTGTTGTTGTTGTTGTTGGCCAAAAGGTGAGTGGTTTTGCTCCCCCACCCACTCCCTGCCATAATGGGAAGCTTTGCCATGGGTCCAAAAGCAACAGGGCCAACAGATCATGGACTGAAACATCTAAAACAGAAACATAACAAACCTTTTCTATTTTTAATTTGATTTGTTTCAGCTACTTGTTATAGTGATGGAAAACTAACATACCATAATAATTAAGAACTTACCAAAACAAACAAGCAACCCTATTTCTTCAGCAGGAAACACTGCATATAAGTACTTCCCTACATGAACTAATCTTTGCTCTATGTAAGAGACATTCAGATACTTGAAGTCTGAAAGGTCTCTCTTCATCACCTTTTCCCTAGAGCAGCACTCTAGTTCTTTGGATCCTTTGCTATGCACACTGTGTTTTGGAGTCCTTCATTTTTAATGTCCTTTAGATTTCTCATTTTCCTCCTAAAACTAAAGCTCCATCAGGCTATGTCAGTACAGAGTAATGTGCCCTTATGAATCTGATGCTAATGTTCTATCTGGATTTTTCTTAATGTTTTAGTCTAATCTCACATTAATTATTTTGCTAACCACATAACACACTTTTTTTTTTTTTTTGTAATACAGGCTACAATTAGAACAATTGAGACTTTTAAATATTTCGCTTCAATTTTAGACCATTCTTAAGCCTTACTCCGACTCTTTTTCTGGAAATGCAGGATTGACCCTACTTTTCTTGGGGCAGGGAGTACCAAGGATTGAACTCAGGGGAACTTAACCACTGAGCCACATTCCCAGCCCCTTTTTATATTTTATTTTGAGACAGGGTCTCACTGAGATGTTTAGGGCCTCAATAAGTTGCTGAGGCTGGCTTTGAATTCTCAATCCTCCTGCCCCAGCCTCCAGAGCTGCTGGGATTAGAAGTGTGTGCCCCTGCACCCAGCTGACCATTATTTTCATAAAGCTGATTTTGAAAGATGGAGGGTATCATCTCACTGTGTCTGAATTATGTTGTGTTTTTATTCCTACCAGGTTCATAAGTGGATCTAATTTAGTATCTTTTTGAAGTGATTGTTTACACATTATGTACTAATTTACGTGCAACTTGTCTTCTTTACCACTATAGTCTATAGGCACATCAGAAATTATGACTCCATTAATCTAAGTATCTTTGCTTGATACATGGGAAGTATTTCATTTTGGAAGTATAATTCTAAATGACAATGCATCTAAGGAAAGACATTACATGGGAACTTGATCTGATTCCTAAAATACTTCAAAGATACTTTATGATTATATTTTAAAATTTAATTTAAAATGGTTATACATATTCCATCCAAGAAATTTAGAATAGATATTTCTTCAAAGTAAGATAATACTTTTATCAATATATTTTCCTACCTTAGTAGTGTCAAGTGAAAAAAAGAGTTGACAGTAGGTCTTACAAAGCATCCTTCTATAGGGATTGCTGTTCCCTTGCAATTGTCCTCCATTCCACTGTCCTTTTTGGGCACAAGGATCTTAATTGCATTTGCCACTTGGGATCACATGCTGCAGATGTCCAGTCACAAACAGTATCTGAACTGTTTTTTATTTTCTTGAACATTATAAAGAAATTGAGCTCTGAAAAAAATCTCAATTTTAGAAAGAAGACATTCTATTCAATTACTCTAAAATTGAACAATTTCTGCATAGTTTACATAAAATTATACATGCTATTCAGGAAATTTGCATATAAATTTTCAATTTCTCTTAATTAAGGAATGATAAAAAAAGTTGTTAGGTTTGTTAGAGGATATGCTTTGCTCTGGTTTGATCTAGATTTGCTTTCAACCTATGTGATCAAATTTTCCTCATATTTATGTGGGAAATATGGTTCTAGTCTATGATTAGGTGGACGCATTGCTAGGTCACTGTCTTCAATCAAATTTCTTAAGGCTCAATGTCTTCTTCTGTAATACTCCAGTTCACGTAAAAAGTGACTTTTCTAGCGACCTGTCTCAGAAGATTTTTTTCCTCTGATTCTCTCTGTATTGTATAACCTTTGCTTTAGAATTTTTTATTTTCTTTTTCCATTTGGGAAGTCCTGAGGCTTGTATTAAGTCTGTGGGGCTGAAAGACTTCATATCTTGGTCCCTATGTTCCATTTGTTCTTAGATGCCAACTTTTACTGTGCTTGATTAGTGTCCTGGGCCATACAGTATGGAAAAGAAGAATGTTTTTGATACTTTTATTGGTAAGAGTAGCTTCTCAATTGAGTATCAAATTTGCAATGTCACAGACATGGACAGAGTTGTTGATGTGGTGGTACATCCAGTATAGCCACATTTAACATGACTTTCAGCAAAAACAATTTTAGGAAACAATTTATGAATTAGAAAGCTATTTAGAAAAAAAAACTGTGTGGCCTTAATTTGCTTTCATTTAAAATATCTGTTAATACTTAGTAATGATAACAATTCTCCATTTTACTCTGGCACCACAGAAATACTCAGAAAATCATCTAGCATTAATACTTATTATGCAATAATTCTATGCACCTGTTTATCTTAACAGTTGATTCAATATGATTTAATGATGACACGCTTCATGATCTAATCCCTTGGGAATTCACTTAGGAAATACTATTTTTCATAAGTTTATTTATTTAGGGTTTTATGAATACTTTACTGGAATTAAACTTTTTTATTTTGAAATGATTATAAATCCACATGAATTTGCAAGAAGTGATACAAAGGGCTTCTGTGTACCCTTTACCCAGTTTCCCCCAATCATAACACTTTGTAAAGTTATCGTACCTCACAAGATTGATCAGGAAGTAGAAACCAATACAGATAAGATAGGGCACATTCTCATCCCCACAAGGATTCCTCCAGTAGCCCTTTCATAGCAGCATGCCCTCGCCCCCTTCCCATCAGTCACAATAACATATACCTAAATAATAAAGAGAAAATAATTATTTTGGTTTACAGTTTTGGAGGTTCTAGTCTATGATTAGGTGGATGCATTGCTCTTTGACCCAAAAGGGGAAGCACATAATGATAGGAGCATGTGGTAAGGCAAAGACACCACATGACCAGGATGGGAAAGAAGAGACAAGAGACTGGGCTCCCACAATCCCTTTCAAGGGCATCGCTCTCCATGATAGGAAGTCCTTCCTCTAGGTCCCACCTCTTAAAGATTCCCACCACCTCCCAAAAGCATCAATCTGAAGACCAAGCCTGTGACACTGTAACACCTGGGCCTTTGGGGGACACACCGGATCCATACTACAGCACCCCTAGAAACCACCAATTCCTTTGCCAACTCTATAATTTTGCAATTCTCAAGAACATTACATAAATGTAGCATTAACCTTTGTGTCACCCTTTGGAATTGGCTTTCTTCACCCAGCATATTTCTCTGATGAGTCATCCCTGTTGTAGTGTTTCAATAGTTCTTTCATTTTAATTACTGAGAACCATTCCTTGGTGTAATTGTACCACAGGCTTCTTTTCTTTCTTTCTTTCTTTTTTTTCTTTCTTTTTTAACCATTTACCAGTGAAGAACATTTTGACATTTCCAATTTGGGGCTATTTTGAATAAAATTACAAGGAACATTTGCCTATAGGTTTTTGTGGAACTGTAAATCTTATTTCTCTGGGAAACCCAGTGCAATTGCTGGATTCCATGGTGGTTGCATAAAATAATAGCGATTTTTATTTTTATAGATATAGTCATAAATTTCTGGAGATTATACAGGAAAAAGATTTGCAAATCAAAGTTTTATAAATTAGTCACATTCTAATATAATGACAGAGTTCTTTATTTTGAAGATGGAGACTGTCTCTATTAGTGATAATTATTCCTTAAGTAAAAATTTATTTCATAGCTCCCTAATTGCTAGCTTTGCTGTGTATATAGACCAATGAATTGATGGCCTCAATTTATTTCTATACCATGTGCTTATTTCATCAAAGTAGTTATTGGAATTATCTCTGTGTCACCCTGTAGACTGTTCTGAAAATCAGTTGTCATGGCCCCAGGTTTTATATTTATCTTATCTTGCATATAAATTGAATTTAAGTAGATAAGTTTTACTTTATTTGGGTTTTTAATAAGAATTTCTCTTTCTCCTTCTCTGCACTGTTCATCATCAAAGGGCAAGAATTTATTTCAACACTAAGGCATTTGGGAGTAACAAAACAAACAAACAAACAAACAGCAACAAAAAGCAAGGATAGAAAGGTCTGGGGTAGTTAAATTGTTTGTCCATTCTGATTCCTTGAAAAATACTTTTCCTTTCTTGAGGTGACAGATATGATGCAATTCTTTTATTTATTTATTTTTCTGTGCTGGGGAATTAACTCAGGGGCTCATGCATGCTAGGCAGATGCTGTACCACTGTGCTTTATCTAAACCCATTATTTTATTTTATTTTGGGACAGGGTCTTGTTAAATTGCCAAAACTGGTCTTTAACTTGGATTCCTCCTGCCTGAGCCTCCCAAATAGCTGAGATTATAGGTGTTCCCCATGGTGCCTGGCTGACACAATGCAATGCTTAATGTAAAACAAATACTTGACTTTGATATAATTTTTTTTTTTTTGGTTTTAGTTTTAACAGAAGACTTTATTGTTCTAGATTACTTAAAGAGTTTTGTTTATGTATGAGATAGTGGGAATGAAACCCAGGTCCTCACACATGCAAGGCAAGTACTCTGTCTCTCACTTATACTCTAATTCCTATGTATTTGTTTATTTTTGAAGTAGATTTTTCACTATATGCTGCCAAGATTTTTTAATTATGTACATATAAATTTCACAGTCAATTATTTTAATTTTGCAAATTTATTTTAATTTTTAAATCAACAAAAATGAAAAACATTTTAGAATTTTGAGATCCATTTAATTTATTTATCTTACCCCTTTTGAAAAGTACAAATTAAAAAAGCATATAGAATTAGATGGCATTAGCAGCATCTGGGTAATACTAAATGCTCACAGCAAATCATTCCTGAAATTTCTACCTGACTTTCATTTGGAGTGCAACACCCTTTCTGTTTGCATGCTAAATTAGAACAAAAGTTATCTGATCTGTTATAATTTCATTCTAAAGTAATGACTCTTATCTGCCAAGTTGTTTGAGGAAGTGAAAGTTACACTAACATCTGGTTGAAATACAATAATTATTTCCAAGATAATCTAAAGAGAATATCATTATTTTGTTAACTGAATTTTAAGTGTAGTATAATTCTGAATCATAAAATAAGTGACAAATGGTCATCATATTCTTATTAATCCCAAACCACTAGGTCTCCCTTCTTAACGGATTACCATGTGTATGTGCATTGTGGATACACAAGGAGAAAACACTTTTTTAATCAATAGTTAAGGGCATTACCCTCAAATCCTAATATGGTTCTTATGTTGTGAGCTGGTGAATTACAAGAAGGAAATTTTAGCTCAAAGCCAAGGGTGAAGCTGACTTGAGCTTCATTTGCTTCTTTCCCAGATCAGTCAAAGAGTCACTTCAGATAAGGGCCATATTGGTATCTGGTCTACCAAGCCAGCTGCACTGAAGTGAAGAACAAGGTGGGGGAAAGCACCAGAGAACAAGCAAAGAGACATCTACAAGAGGAGAGAAATTGATCTCATGTAGTTCTATCGGTTTTCTTCTTTCTGCTATAATCTCTTATTCCCTGGGGAGCCTATTCATGTGTCCTGTGGACCCCACATTTTCCTTGATAATGGAACATATTCATCATGAGCCTCTTTGGGGTTATAGGGAGGGTAGTGATGAATTGAACCCTCTTGGTTAGTAAGTCACATAGCCAAGAGAACTGGACATATTCTCTAAGCAATCCAGCTTGAGGCTTAGAGAAATTTTTCATATGTTTCCAAAAAGCTATTGCAAAACTATACTAATTTCAATTCATCATGTTGCCCACATCTGACATATTTTTCTAAAATTTCTTACTCATTCCCAAACTCAATTCTTACAGGGTATTCTTACAATTCCCTACTCAATTCTTATAGGAAACTACAAATGATACAGAGTAACTGAAGTTATTATGCCTTTAGTTCCCCGGAGAAGCTATGGAATTCCAGCTCTATATAAAGAAGGGAGAGAACAGGATTACTTAGCATTTTTTGGTTTTACTTCATTTCATCCTGCACTAAAACAAGGTACTGACCTGGTGGCTTGTTCTCTTAGGAGGTTCCCAGATTCACTTCTTGGCCCCACTTATGCCTCCTATTCTTCTCATAGGTTCTTGTGAGATTTAGACATTTCCTTTTTCAAAATGCCCGTCCTCTGTTTTATTTTTATGAGGCTTTTTCCCATTAAAGAGTAGCAATCGGGGGCTGAGGGTGTAACTCTTTGGTAAAGTACTTGCCTAGAATGCAGAAGGCTCTGGGTTAGAGCTCCAGAACTGGAGCAGGTGAGGAGGGGTACTGGATGAATAAGGTGATAGAAAATATTCTCTACACACAAAAACAAGCATATAGCTTATTTTTATGCTAATTATTATGAAACAAAGTATGAGATGGAAAGAAAACAAAAATCATAAGTCTGAGTAAGTTACAAATAGTTTATAAATTCAAAATCACAGTGCAGTTCTTTCCAGACCCTAGTACAAAAGAATCTCTCCTGAATTGCTTGTTGGAGCACATCTTCAGAAGCTGAGGCCCCATCATATACCTTTCCAATTGGAACTCCCACTCACTTGGTTCTGTTGTAAATAATATTTTAACAGAACATCAAGGAACTCTGTCTTTGTGTAGAGTCACTTCCGCCCCTCTCTAAGAGGGATGATTCCAGAATTCACCTGTGTCAAGCTCAAAGCAGTTTCTGGGTGATCCCAACTAGAAGGTGTGGAAGAATCTCCAGTCCTTTCCAAATCTTCCTTCCTAATTTGCTTCCTAAATTGCTTTTCTGGATATTGCACTTTGTTATGATTGTCCAATCTCAATTTTCTTCCCTGCATATTATTTAATATTTTAATTTATTTGCATCTCTTCCTATTTCAATTTGTTTGTGAAGACGTCTCCATTTTAAGGGAGATCTTGCTGTCTCTTACTCTTTTTTTATGATCCCATTTTTTAATTTTAAAAAGTTAAGTGTCTGTGTTTATGCACAGAAAGATAGAAAAAGAAAATATTTGGATTATATACTAATATAATCAGTTATCACTAGAGAGTGATTAAAAATTATGTGGAAAAAATTTTGTAAATATTTTGTCACCGTAGAGTGACAAAATCTTTCTGTACTACATTGTCACTCTAGAATGACAACATTATGATTTGAAATTTTAGTTTCTTTTTTTTAAAATTATTTTTGAAGATTTATTATAACTTGTTATATATGGCAGCAGAATGTACTTCAATTCATAGTACACATATAGAATACATAGTACACCTGTACTTGGAGTAATGGTATCCATCTCATTCCATGGTCTTTCCAATGCCCCTACCTCCTCCCTTCCTCTCCCTCCTCTTTGCCCTATCTAAAGGTTGTCTATTCCCCCTCCACCCCTTATGAATCTGCATCCTCATATCAGAGAAAACACTCAGCTTTTGGGTTTTGGGGATTGGCTTACTTCACTTAGCATCTGTCTCCTACTCTTACAGTGCTGTGCTTCTAGGATTCTGTCTGGTCGATGAATAGGAGAACGATATAGAGTTGAAAATGATGAAGCACACTTGACTTTGGTAACAGGTCAGAAATTTCCAGTTTCTAAGGACAGCAAGGAACACAGGTTAAGGGTGATACTTTTTCAGAAGTTCTAAATCTTCAGGAAGAATCCCATTCCTCCAGAACCTATTCCTATAATAGGATTATGTAGAGGAAAAGAGCCAACAACAACAACAGCAAATATATATATAGTGTTCTCATATTTATGAGAGAGAGAGAGAGAGAGAGAGAGAGAGAGAGAGAGAGAGAGAGAGAGGAAGAAGAGGAAGAGGAAAAAGAAGAAGGAGAAGGACAAGAAGGAGGAGGAGCAGGAATAATTAATGGTACAGCCCTAGTCTGGGACAGAGGCCTGGAACCTCTCTGAAGAGTCACTGGTCAGAGTCTGCATGAAGACTGGAAAAGCTGGAGTCCTGTGTCCTCAGGTGATCTCAGCAGCAGTGGAAGCCACCCACTAAAAAGGAACGGTGCTTTCCTACTCATTGGTTTCTTCATTCTTTCCCTTTTCTTCTGTTAGGGTCCCCAGCTTATTATACTGTGCCACTCACATTCAGGACAGGTCTTCTCCCTCAGTTTGCTGTCCCATATGCCAATCATTCCTGGAAACACTGATGCCTAGAAATTTCTCAATCTTAGGCAATTCATTTTTCTTTTAAAATTTGCTCTAATTAGTTATACATGACAGTAGCATGCACTTTGACACATCATACATAGATGGAGCATAATTTCTCATTCTCCTGGTTGTACATGGTGTAGAATCCCACTGGTCATACAGTTATATGTGTACACAGGGTAGTAATGTCTGATTCATTCTGTTATCCTTCCTACCCCATCCCCCTCCCCTCTACCTAATCTAAAGTAATTCTATTCTTCCTTAGCCCCATACCTATTGTTAATTACCATCCAAGTATCAGAGAAAACATTTGGCCTTTAGTATTTTGGAATTGCTTATTTCGCTTAGCATGTTATTCTCCAACTCCATCCATTTACTGGCAAATGCCATAATTTCATTCTTCTTTAAGGTTGAGAAATATTCCTGTGTGTGTGTGTGTGTGTGTGTGTGTGTACACATATATCACATTTCTTTATCCATTCATCCGTTGAGGGTCACCTAGGTTCCATACTCACCTTTAATTGAGCTGCTATAATCATTGATGTGGCGGTGTTACTATAATATGCTGATTTTAAGTCCATTGGGTATAAACTGAGGAGTGGGTCAAATGATGGTTCCATTCCAAGTTTTCTGAGGACTCCTCATACCATTTTCCATAGTGGTTATGCCAATTTGCATTCCCACCAGCAATGTATGTGTGTATCTTTCCCCCCACATCCTTACCAACATTCATTGCTGCTCGTATTCTTGATAATTACCATTCTGACTGTGGTGAGATGAAATCTTAGTTTTAATTTGCTTTTCTCTAATTGCTACAAATGATGCACTTTTTTCATATATTTGTTGATGGATTCCATTTCTTCTTCTGATAAGTGTCTGTTTACTTCCTTAGCCCATTTATTGATTGGATTGTTTGTTTTTTTTTTTTTTTGGTGTTAAGATTTTTGTGTTTTTTATATATCCTGGAGATTAATGCTGTATCTGAGGTGAATGTGATAAAGATTTTCTCCAATTCTCTAGGTTCTTTCTTCATGTTATTATTGTTCCTTTGCTGATAAGAAGCTTTTTAAGTTTGAATACATCCCGTTTATTGTTTCTTGATTGTACTTCTTGTGTTTTAGGAGCCTTATTAAGGAAGTCAGATCCTAGGCTGACATGGTGAAGATTTGGTACCTTTTTTCTATTAGGCTCAGGCTCTCTGTTCTAGTGCCTAAGCTTTTGATCCACTTTGACTTTTGTGCAGGGTGAGAGATAGGGATTTTATTTCATTTTGTTACATGTGGCTTTCCAATTTTCCCAGAATCATTTATTGAATAGGTTATCTTCTTTCCAGTGAATGCTTTGTGCCTTTGTCTGTATGAGATAACTGTATTTATGTGGGTTTGTCTCTGTGTCTTGTATTCTGAACCATTGATGTACGTGTCTGTTCTGATGCCAATGTCATGCTGTTTTTGTTACTATGTATGTCTCTGTAGTACAGTTAAAGGTCTGGTATTGTGACGCCTCCTGCTTCATTCTTCTTACTAAGGATTACTTTGGCTATTCTGGGTGTCTTATTTTTCCAAATGAATTTAATGATTGCTTTTTCTCATAATCCAATAAACTTGACCATCCAGCTTAACCATCACAATAAGTAACCGATTATTACTGATGTTATTGATTATCTATACCCAAATTTCATCTTATTGATGAACTATGGAGTTTATACATAGGAATGTATTTCTGAAAATCATATAAACTTTTAAAACTTTAAATCTGTGAAAATAGAATAGGGGACTGTACCAATAATATATATTTATATATTGGCAAACAAAGGCACAGATGGTAAACACATTCAGCAACTTACTTGCATAATTATGATCAGAACTCAAACTATGTGTGTATTCAGAAAGTCTACTTTCAAGTGCACTGATAAATTACAGGATACGTTTACAATAATTCCTTGGAATGTCTGGTAATGTGTGGATGGGGAGAAGGCAAATTGTTTTGTAAGAGTCTGGAGGGCACTATTTGCAAACAGTAAATGGTATCAGAATGCCAAATGTGCTTTAGTGTTCCAAATACCTTGCACAATTAAGGATTGCCCCACTCTTCCCACTCCTTCTACCTCCATTGTGAAACTCTGTAAGAAGCTTGAAATGCTCCATGCACATGAACAGTCTTGCTCTGATTCTGGGTCCTTCAGAAATATACAGCCGAATTATGTTTGTTTTCTATTGTGAGAGACAGAAATGAGCTGTATGATATTTTTGTTAGATCAACTTTGTATTCTCTGTCATCATTGCAATTCAAAGGAAATAACTCCTTTGTAAAATCCACATTATATTAGTTTATTTGTCATTTGAAAGTATAAAAAGAGCAGATTCATTTTTATGTTTTGAGTAGGAATTACAATGCACCTTTCTTAATAATGAATTTTCGAGGGAGAGAGGTTTTAATCTTTTAGTGCTGATGAAAATTTAAGGACCTGTGAAATATTTCCCACTTGCAATAAAGCGCCATAGGTATTTAACCAAATTTCAAATAAAACAAATAGCTAAGCATAAGGTTTTTCCTAATGATCACAAATAAGTATATGGTTAATGCTACTAAAATTCAGTGAAAAATAGATTTAATAAGACAATGGATAGATGATATAATGACTCTTATTATACACTAATGAGTAATATCTAGGAGCTGATTTACATTATCCCTTTCACTCTTAGTTACAAACTATCTCTATACTAGTAAGTACAAGAACATAACTGCATATATAGTTTTCTTGTGATATAAGATAACATAATAAAGAGGCAAAATGTCAAAAAGTCCCATGTTAGTATAATTCTTACTGAAAATATATATTAGTTAGAAGAAAACTTGTTATTTCTAGACTCAAGGGATATTTTTTCCCTTGAGGAGATGAACAGATCCTCTTTTAATTTTGTGTAAAGAAAAGGGTATAGATTAAGTAACTAACATTTGTTAAAAGTTACTCAAAATTGGTCCAGAAAAACTAAATATTGCCAGGATTTTGAAGTTTTCTTCCATTTTAAATGTCAAGAGCCATGATGTTACATGTAAACAGTCCTCTAATTTTCTTAGAGGTTTAGTTTTCGGCATGCACGATTACTTTACACTTTTCAACCATGCATTTAATAACAATCACAACTCCTGGAACATTCAGAATCAGCTGAAGCCTTCTAAACAACTGGGTAGAAAGGCGTAACTCATAGATGTGCAAACTTGTTATTCTGAAACCAAGATCCATTCTGTTTTTCTTTAAAAATACTGCGTGAAGTCAAAAAGGATCAGAGAGCTGGCAAAATGTTGCTGGTATTCAGACCCTACAGGGACTGGTTGTCATGAGGAAGGGTTCAAAGGGAACAATTTGCTTCCCAAACAAGGTGGAATCATTTTATACCATTTCATATATTATTCTTTGTGACTGTCGGGGTGGAATAAGAATGTTCCCATTTTTCTTTCTCAGCTGGTAATCATTAATATGTATTTGTTAGAATAAACAACTCTTATGCCTTTTAACCCCATTCCTCTATTGTATATTTGGATTTTTCATGCCGGTTAAAAGGCCAAAATAGTACTGTAGACTGCTTTATATTGTCTTGCACTTCCTCTCTCTTTCTCTTCTCTCACCCAATAAAAAGAAAATGGAGGAACAGAATATCTGGCCCCAATCTCTGTGGTATTGCTGTGAGATCCTTATGTTTTAAACATGGAATTCTGAGTCGAAGTTTCCTCTTGTGATGCTGAGTATCAGCACTTAGCATCAGCATCACGAAGCTCTGCTCCATCCAGCCACTCATCCTGTTGGTGGTGTGTTTTCTATTTATGAAGGGTGATTGGAAGGGAATTCTGCCTTCATGTGATTTCACTTCCTATGCATCTAACTTGAGTGAGGCTATATTGATAAAATATGGTTTTAAAGAGCGTTAGTATTAGGCTTGGTTTTACCATTCCTTAACATCAGATTATTTTTCCCCCTTTGGTAGAAAATGAAAATGCCATGTATTTCAAACTCATATATTAAATTACATATATTATGTCATTACCAATTAAACTTTTAGATAATTTATTATGTCTTTTAAACAGATGAGAAAATTGAAGATTGGAAAAGGAAAATAAAGCACACAAATCCACTCCCAAAGACATAGTGAAAGAAGGGATTTAGACCCAAGTGCCTACTCTGGGCCACTACTGAGCTAAAGCTGGGAACTCTACAAATGTCCTTGGCTTCTGAAATACACAAACAGAATTATTCATCCAGTTAAGTGAATCTAATGTTTCCTGTAGGTTTGTAGATGGCACCTTGAGTATTATCTCCCAACTTTGCCCACTTTTGAATTTTTTTTTTTCTAGCTAAGCAACTCTGGAGTGTGTGATTTTCTGAGGACAGGAACAGAGTTCTTCTTCTTTTTTTTTTTTTCACTCCATTGTTCAATTTCTCAATCTCCTCTCTCACCACAGTCACCCATTTCCTTCTCTTAGACCCATGAAAATCTTGGTTTTTTTTTTTATCTGCCAAAAGGCTATTATAGTATTTCAAATGGAAATGGAATCCTTATGGATAATATCTTTGGCTCCCCACCATTGATTTAAATTTTAATTTACAATACTATAGGGATAACTTGTTGAGAATGATGTATCATCTACAACTTCTTATAGGCAAAGCATGTTTTTTTATCATGTGGCTTCTTTGAGTCAGAATATATCATTTTGACACAGGGACAAAAATTGGTGATTACAAAAATTGATCAACATAGTCATGGTAATATTTAGCATATTAAGATGTTGTGTATTTATCTGTAGTCTTCTAAAAGTACATCTTTAGTTCCTGTCCAATCTCATAAAGGTTATAAAATATTTACTAGCAACAAACTATTCTCTATGCTGCCAGAATCCTAAATTTCAAAATGGCTATTCTTTTTCTTTTCTTTTCTTTTTTTTCTAGTACCAGGGATTGAACTCTGGGGCACTCAACCACTGAGTTGCATGCATCCCCAGCCCCATTTTGTATTTTATTTAGAGACAGAGTCTCAGAGTTGATTAGTGCCTCTCTTTTGCTGAGGCTGGCTTTGAACTCCGGATCCCCCTGCCTCAGCCACTGCATGCACCACCACGACTGGCACAATAGCTATTTTCTAGACTTGTTTCATTAACCTTGGAACTCCCATGTGACAATAAGCAGAATTTTACATGTGAAAAAATTAATAAAGATTTGGGCTCTTGTCAAATTCATATGTTTATAGTAGAAATGATCTAGGAGATAGCACATCATGTTGAAAACTTTCAGATATTCTGATTGGCAGTCAGTGATTCTGTTTATTGTAATGAGCTTTTGATTTTCTTTAAAATGGCACAGGACACATAGCTGAGCTATATATCCACTTGCTTAACATTAAATTAAAATTGCATGACTTATTTGTCGTATCTAATTTAATCAGTTTGCCATTTACATTTAATGATTGTTAAGAAAGCCATTATTTTTTATTACATTAAACCAAGGCCTTTTTTTCCTCCAGGTGTTTGTTGTAGCCAAGAAAATGTATAAACTTAAAATTCCATCAAGTCATTCAACAGTTCATGTTTATAGACCACTCACTGTAACTACTGATTAAAAGCAAGGGTCTCCTCCCGGCCATCCCAAACAATTTTTCCTAAAACATTTCCTTATTTCAGTTATACTATTGAATAAAAATGTGTCTGATATTTTTGTAACCTTAGGGAATAATTTAAGGGTAGTGCAAGAAAATAAACTGATAGCTGTAGCAGATGCAAAGTAAGTGAGAACATCTGTACTCACTCGTAGTAACTTTAGAGTCTTTCATAAAACTACATGACAGGTCAGAATACCAGAGACAGTAGATATGAATGGCTGTCAACAACTTCATGTCAAGCAAAATGTCAACCAAGTATGTTATCTGAGATCTCCTTAAGGGAAGATCAATTTTCACTTTTAATTAAATGGAGAAAACCTAACCTTCTCAATGAATTGCGTTTGCTTGGAAAATTACATTGCTAGGAAAAAAAAAAAAAGAGACTCTTAAATTCTTTTGTCCACATCTCCATGTTGCACTAAATCTTCTGAGTGAAAAGCCTTTACATATACATATATGTGTGTGTGTGTGTGTGTGTGTGTGTATACACACATACACACATATTTGTTTTAATCAAAGCAAACTTTTAAACAAAGTGGTGTTGTTTAATGCAGCTGTATCTTTGTATACTTTCAAGACAGATATAACAGGAGATAGAGTAGAAAGGGACCTAGGTGACAGCTTCTCTATCCAAACTTCTAGGGTGCTCTTGGTCACTGCTTATATTAGCTAAGGGGTACATTAGTAATGCTGAACTTTTAAAAGGATATTGTACAATGAGGTAGTTACTCATCAGCAACAGATAGGGACATAAGCTTTTTCCCCCCTCTTTCTTGATTGAGAAGGACTTATTGTTATCTCTGAACTCAGTCTGAAGGAAGAAATATCCATGTGTATTATTTTAAATCATATTTCAAAATATGCATGAAACCCTTTGTAATTCTGAGTTATGGATAGAGCTTACATCAGCCATAAAGAAAAAGCATATTATCTCAATGCTAGCCTCTTCCATAGGAAGAGTCACCCTGTCCTGTGATGATTTAGGTAAGACTATCAGTCATGCAGTTCCACACCTCTAAACTGCAGGTCAAGGCCCTCATCCATACCCCATAATTTCCATGAGTCTCTTCTTCTTGGTTTTCCTTGTCTCCACAAACATTGTGTACTGTGTACCTCCATCCAATATCCAATATTACACTGAGATGTCAAACTTCACCTCTATCATCTCCCAAACATCAGATACTACAAGCATTTTGAAGATTTAAAATGGCAGAGAAGAGGAATCCTCAAACATTAAATGAGTCATCTCTTCCAGTTTGATAATTCAATTCACTCACACCCCAAAACCTCCCAAAGCCCTTGTTAGTGACAGAAGACCTTGTTAGTATCTTCTGGGAAAAGTGGCCCATTACTTCCATTTGTTTTTCATAGCCTCAGATGCCCTGATATTTTGATGATTAAAATGTTCTCCATATAAGATTGGATCTTATTGATAAGCTTGATCTATTAACTTATTATATGCAAAACTATTACCATTCTTTAAAGAACTTTTAGTCTTGGTTGACTTGGGTAAGTAAGATGGTGGAGAACTGCCAAACCTTTTTGCAGGTATTTTTTGTTCTTGTTAATTTGATGAAGCATGCAACTTGCTGGGAGATGGGGCTGTCATTGTAGCTCAGTAGCCCTTCAAAATGTGTGGATTGTAACCAAGGACTACAGGCAAAGATGTAAGGCCCACTGAGAAGTATTTCAAAGCTATAGGTCCTACTTGGGACACTGGACAACCTTAGCAGAAACTTAAAATTGAATTATAAATCCATGCACAGTGGTGTATGCCTGTAAGCCCAATAACTTGGAAGGCTGAGGCAGGAGGATTGCAAGTTCAAGGTCAGTTTCAGCAACTTAATGAGGCCCTAAGCAACTTAGTGAGACTCTGTCTCAAAATAAAAAATAAAAAAGGGCTGGTGATATAGCTCAATGGTAAAGCATCTCTTGCTTAAATTGCCAGTACCAAACCAAACCAAACTGAACAGTAAGGAGGTACAGTCTTCAAGGGTAAGAACCAGCAATTTCAATAGGCTTAATTGAATGGTCATTTATATGTGCTACTACTACTATACTGTGTTAGAAATATGTGTATTTTCAAGTATCAGATTTTATGTGTATATATGTTTATTCAATGAAATAAAATATTTAATTAAAATCACAAATAAATATTTTCAAAATATCACAGGACTCCAAGTCCCATTAAATTTGAATTTTTTATTATTTATATATGACAGCAGAATGCATTACAATTCTTATTACGTATATAGAGCACAATTTTTCATATCTCTGGTTGTATACATAGTATATTCACACCAATTCATGTCTTCATGAATACCTGTACTTTGGATAATAATTATCATCAGATTCCACGATCATTAATTACCCCATGCCCCTTCCCTTCCCCTCCAAACCCTCTGCCCTATCTAGAGTTCTTCTATTCCTCCCTTGCTCCCTCTCCCTAATTGAAAGCACTGATCCTAACAAGGCAATCTAGAAGGATACTATTAGATTAACTCTGTAGAAAAGTTCTTTCATCTGCTCTTTTTAATGTGCAGATAGAGGAATGGCCTGTGAGTACTGGTTCTGAAAGATAGGGCAGTCAATGTTTTGATACCAAAGTTTCAATTTGAATGTTTTTAAAGATCTATAGAAAGCTGTTTCCAGATTTATTTTCCATTTTCTAAATTAAAAACTATTTTATTTTACCAAAATCTTACCTGCTTCTTTCTGCTTGTATTTTTCTACGTTACAATTTTGTTAAAAAAAAAAGAAATCAGGTGCAATATTTATTTTTGATACTCAATCCAACAGGAAGAGATCCCCTATTTTCAATCAAGGAAATTTCTTTTCTTTTTTTGGGGGGGGTAGGGGGTCTTGGGCATTGAACTCAGGGGCACTGGACCACTGAGCCACAGCCACAGCCCTATTTTGTGTTGTTTAGTGCCTCGCCATTGCTGAGGCTGGCTTTGATCCTCCTTCCTCAGCCTCCTGAGCCGCTGGGATTACAGGTGTGCGCCACCGCACCGGGCAGAAATCTGTATTTCTTGATGTTGTTTTAAAATGTATTCTTTGCGAATCATTTCAATTCAAGATTCCATTTTGCCTATTTTTTTTTCAATTTTTAATTATAGAGTTTATTAGCTGAAGAATTTGGAGACATTTAAAAGCAGGTTTTCCAATGCCCTTCTGCATTACCCTCTCTTTCCACTCCTGGGTATTAGTATATATATATATTTTTCTCTTTTAAATATTTTTTATTTTTTTATTAGTTACACACGAAAGTACAATGATCTTGGCAATTCATACATTTGAATCAAATTGTTACTGCTGTTGGCCGGTGACAAGTGCTTGCTTCCCCAATGTTGAAGAATAACACCAGAGAAGCACGCCGAGGCAAGGTCAGAGTAGAAATTAGAAGTTTATTAAAGGACAGCAGAAAAGACTTCTCCCAGAGGAAGAAGGGGACCCAAGAGGTGGAATCCGTTTGGCAGGCAAATGTGTTCCCCTTTTTATAGGTTTGGTGATGGAATGCAAGGGGGAAGGGTTAGGACACAGGTGGGCCAAAGGGGCAGGAAGGACTTAATTATCACTTTTTGGGATGGGCTTATCACTTCTCTGGGAAGGGCTATCTCCAAATCTGTTGGGGGCTGTTTCCTGGGCTCCATTAACATTTCTTTGGGGTGGACTTTGGCCTAGGGCCTTTTCCGGACTTCATTAACATTCCATGAGTTGTCCTGTGATTCCCAGAATCATTGTCAGCATGGCCTCCATTTTAGACTTCACTCACTTGATATTAGACCGGATTTACCTAACTACACTGACTACCTAATTTTAAATCTGGCTTCAGAGCTATGATTAAACAGGAAGGAAACAGAGAGGTTTCTGTTCTTATCTTAAGGTAGAACCTTAGGGAGAAACGGCTCCTATTTTTTTTCCTTTAATTCCGATTTAGCATCACATTCTCTGTGTTAGAAGGAAACATCACTGCAGATTAGTCATAAGACAAAAACAAACAGCAAGAAATTGCCCTTTATAGTAAAATAGGCCTGAATCATGAGGTTTAAGTATCCCCCCTCTCCTCTGTCTCCTTGGCTTGGCCCTCCCACACTCTGACATGGGTTCACAAGGACCTCCAGCAGCCTGTGGGCAGCCCACACTGACCAACAGCCCTCTCTGACTCACACTGGGAGTTCTCCTTGTAGGTCTCATCTAATAAATGATTCAGATTAATTCTGCTGAATTAATGAGCCCCATGGGAGGTTATAGCTCAAATTAGGCAGACTGAGATCTTCCTGTTACCACTGTTGACCGGTGATGAGTCCTTGCTTCCCCGATGTTGAATAACACAAAAGAAGCACGCCGAGGCAAGGTCAGAGTAGAAATTAGAAGTTTATTAAAGGACAGAAGAAAAGACTTCTCCCGAGGAAGAAGTGTAATTGTCCGGCGAATCGTTGGAGAAAGAGACCACAAGTGACCAGCTTCATGCAATGAGCAGGAGGGAGTTTATTGAAGAGGATCCTAATTCAGCGTGCTGAGGCTCAAGCCTCACTCAGGAAGGGAGAGCGGCCCAGAGCCCAGAGCAGAAGTCAAGCAGAGCTTAAGTACACTTTCTGGAGGGGGCGGTGGGCTTTGCATACATCAGAACAAATCATCATGAGGTGTGGGAAAATTGAACAACAATTCTGAGATGTGATTAGCACATTCATTGGCGGGAACAGGTCGGGTGGGGGTGATTGGTCACTCCTAAGCGGGGTACACATTCAAACTGATTGGTTCGGGCCCTGTGACAAACTGCACAGGGCCCTAGGCTAAATGGCCAGTAGGGCGTTGTCTTAACTATCTCAGGAATGTGGGTGTAACAGAGGAACTTAATAATACCTAATCTTTTACATTTTAATTCAAGCTTTCCAGCTTAGAAACTTTACCCTTTCAGAAGGGGACCCAAGAGGTGGAATCGTGGAAGTGTGGTTATTTCCCCTTTTTATAGTTCTTTCAGTGATGGAATGTAGGTGGGAAGGCCAAAGAAGTAGTCTGAGCAGGAAGGACTTCATTAACACTTCTTTGGGATGGACTTTGGCCTAGGGCCTTTTCAGGACTTCATTAACATTCCATGAGTTGTCCTGTGTTTCCTGGAATCATTCTCAGCATGGCCTCCATTTTAGATTTCACTCGGTATTAGACCCAATTTATCTAGCTACACTGACTACCTAACTTTAAATCTGGCTTCATTCCCAGTGAAAAACACCCCGATTATGAAAGACCTCCGTTTCCCTGTCCAAGGAGAATCACACGAAACACTGGCTGCAAAAGCAAGAGGTTTAGGTTTATTGGGACACAGGCGCCTGCGGGTGCCCAGCAGAACCTCAGCCGGAGCTTTGGTGAACTGGCACACCGGGCTCGGGGATACAGAGATTTTTATAGGGTTTGGGACAGGCTGCTCGCGCTCGCAGGAAGCAACAGGTTTCTTATTGGTTTGTTTAAATCTAGCATATAGGCCACCTAGGGGGTACAGGTCTGCATTCCAAACACCACAGGTCTGCATTCTATTCTTTCTGTTCCTGCTTATCTGTTCCTGTTTATTCATTCATGCCTCAGGATGTGGGTGCTCTGTCCTTTCTCAACCGGTTATATGGAAAGCACATCCGGTGCCTGAGCCTGTTTATGACAAGCCCGGTATCTTGATTTCATATCTTGGCCTTAGGTAACTGGGCTAACTGGGCTAGGGTCTTTCACCAGTGTCTAAAAAGTTTTGGAAGAATTTTCTGGAAAGATTTTGCCTACATAGAGTTCCAAACTTTTAAAACAAAGGTCTACTTCTTCTTAGAACTACACTTTATTACAACTGCCTTCTTGTTTAATTAGCTGAGAATAGGTAACATGAATCTTTCTCTTTTTCCCAACCTTAGAATCTCACACAGTGTCTAATGCCTTGTACTCAGTCTACATTTATGTGTATGTATCCTTCCTGTCTGTCTGTCTATCTATCTATTTATCTATCTACGTCATCTACTCACTATACATCTGTCTAGATATATGCTTATTAATGCACTGGGCTCTTCTTATTCTATTCCAGATATTGCTATACATCCCTCAGACCTCAGGGTTTTTATTCCTGCACATCTCTGTAGGGTAGGCATTGCTTCTGAGATTAAACACCTTCCCCAAAGACACACGGGTTTGTGGCTGGGCTACAGTTCAGATAAAGTCCTCTGTGAATTCAAAGTGGTTCCACACTGACTCATATATAGTAAGAAAGTGTATTTGCTCTATTTTTTCCTAAGTAAATGATGTATTTCCAGATATTTAATGAAAACCAGCATTACCTCATTTTTCTAAAAGTAGTAATTCAGCATTATTAGATATTGGCCTCTCATTACTCTCAATTGCTCAGCAAAAAGGCATTGAAAGAATACAGTCATGGAAGTATGAAGGAAAGGAAATTTAGAGATTGATAAGATATAATAATTGAATAAATTTCTGGAAGATAGATGCTGAAGAATACTTCATTATATTGTCCATAAAACTTTCATTGTTTCTGAGGGCCTGGGGTGGAGCTCACTGGTAAAGCAGATGCTTAATGTGCCCAAGGCCATGGATTCTATCCCTAGTACTAGAAATAAAATAATGGGCAAGGGATGCTCCTGAATGGTAGAGAGCTTGCCTCGTATGCATAAGGCCCTGGGTTCTATCCTTAGCCCCTCAAAAATAAATAAGTGAATAGAAATAAAATAATAGCCACTTTGTATCTATGAAACTTAAAGTGCTTACTCCCACAGCATACAATAAAGCAGTATTGTAGATTTTTAAACAGCAGGCCTACATGATAAAATAATGACAATTGAAGTTTTTCCTATATGTAAATTAGATGGTGAAGAAATGTGGATGGTTCTGCTATGACCCTGAACTCAGGACTTGGGATTTCAGCATTTCACCCCACAACTAACAAATTGTAGAAAGTATTTCTTTAAATCGGTTATTTAAAAATTGATTGGAGAAAAGTCTTGTTGCCAGAGCAGAGATATATGTGGAATTTTGAGGAATTCTTTTCCAAAGACCGGTTCACCCAAATCTGCTTATTCCAGAGAGGGGGCTTTTGGACAGAGACACAAGGTGTTTAGGGTCTAGATTGGTAGAGTCCTAACAGAGAAAATTTACATGTTGGCAACCAAAGTTGGCAACCGAGAAGCTTATTCTTAAATATGAACTCAAAATCTAAGCCAGACAAAAGAAGAAACGTGTAACATGGAAAGAAAATAAGATAAATTAAATAGTACAATTTATTGTGGGGGCAAAGTATCAGATAAGATTTGGGAAAAGAAGAAAATTAAAACATACATATACACATCATTCTTAAAAAAGAAATAAATGATAATGAAAAAGCTATATCAGGAGACAAGGAAGAGCTCTTGGGATAATAAGTGCAATTTGGCTAGTGTATGTGAGTGGGCACACATGTGTGTGTGCATATATGCAGAAAATAAATGCTTTAAAATTTTTTATTATGATTGAATTGATTTTATTATTTGAATACTAATATACAGTATCATTTAGAAAGGTATTTATAAACAATGTTATTGGATATGGTTTTCCTTTTGGAAATTAGACCAAATTTTTTTAAATTCTCATATTCCCTGAATCCAGATTTTTCTATTCTTCTCTGTGCATGGGCAACTAAGTCATCGTGCCATATTTAGAAATATGTTTGCAGAAAATAATTCTTGACAAACATATGTAATCTATATTTGTCATTGTATTAGTTTCTGTTAGTGTAATGAAATACCTGAGGCTGAGTAGTTTATAAGGTAAAATGATCTATTTAGCTTATAGTTCTGGAGGTTTAAGAGCATGACACTGACTTTTGCTCAGCTTTGTGAGGACCTCATGGTGGATGATATCAAAATGGCAGGAATATGGGCAAGAAGGAGAGATGTTGGGGCAAGACAGGAAGCCGGAGCATGGGTTGTATCCTAATGGCATGACCACCCAAAGAACCAAGGACCTCTCACTTAACCATATGTCTTACAGTTACCATCTCTCTTCATATCACCACAGAGAGGACCAAGTTTCTGTCACATGAACAACTGGGGGACAAACCACATGCAAACTATAATAGTCATGAATCCAGCATTTAAACTCCATTAATTATCATCTAGTCATTCAAGATTCCTTCTTACTTCAATTTCTTCCTAGATCTAGATACGATTAAAAAAAAAATCCCAACTCTATTACATGCTTAAAATTCTTTAATGGACTAAAGAAGCCTTCTAGGACTCCTGTGATCTGGCATTCCAAATTTTGTCTTTTTTTTTTTTTATTGGTCGTTCATAACATTACATAGTTCTTAATACATCATATTACACGGTTTGATTCACGTGGATTATGAACTCCCGCTTTTACCCCGTATACAGATTGCTGTATCACATCAGTTTCCCTTCCATTGATTGACATATTGCCTTTCTAGTGTCTGATGTATTCTGCTGTCTGTCCTATTCTCTACTATCCCCCCTCCCCTCCCCTCCCCTCCCCTTTTCTCTCTCTACCCCTTCTACTGTAAATCATTTCTTCCATTTATATTAACTTGTCTTACCCCTCCTTTCCTCTTATATGACATTTTGTATAACCCTGAGGATCGCCTTCCATTTCCATGCAATTTCCCTTCTCACTCCCTTTCCCTCCCACCTCTCATCCCTGTTTAATGTAAATCTTCTTCTCAAGCTCTTCCTCCCTACCCTGTCCTTGTTTACTCCCCTTATATCAAAGGAGTCATTTGGTATTTGTTTTTTAAATATTGACTAGCTTCACTTAGCATAATCTGCTCTAATGCCATCCATTTCCCTCCAAATTCTATGATTTTGTCATTTTTTAATGCAGAATAATACTCCATAGTATATAAATGCCACATTTTTTTTTATCCATTCATCTATTGAAGGGCATCTAGGCTGGTTCCACAGTCTTGCTATCGTGAATTGAGCTGCTATGAACATCGATGTAGCAGTGTCCCTGTAGCATGTTCTTGTTAGGGCTTTAGGGAATAGACTGAGAAGGGGAATAGCTGGGTCAAATGGTGGTTCCATTCCCAGCTTTCCGAGAAATCTCCATACTGCTTTCCAGATTGGCTGCACCAATTTGCAGTCCCACCAGCAATGAACAAGAGTGCCCTTTTCCTCGCATCCTCTCCAGCACTTATTGTTGTTTGACTTCCTAATGGCTGCCAGTCTTACTGGAGTGAGATGGTATCTTAGGGTAGTTTTGATTTGCATTTCTCTGACTGCTAGCGATGGTGAGCATTTTTTCATGTACTTGTTGATTGATTGTATGTCCTCCTCTGAGAAGTGTCTGTTCAGGTCCTTGGCCCATTTATTGATTGGGTTATTTGTTATCTTATTGTCTAATTTTTTGAGTTCTTTGTATATTCTGGTTATTAGGGCTCTATCTGAAGTGTGTGGAGTAAAGATTTGTTCCCAGGATGTAGGCTCCCTATTTATCTCTCTTATTGTTTCTTTTGCTGAGAAAAAACTTTTTAGTTTGAGTAAGTCCCATTTGTTGATTCTATTTGTTAACTCTAGCGCTATGGGTGTCCTATTGAGGAATTTGGAGCCCGATCCCACAGCGTGTAGATCATAACCAACTTTTTCTTCTATCAGATGCCGTGTCTCTGATTTAATATCAAGCTCCTTGATCCATTTTGAGTTAACTTTTGTGCACGGCGAGAGATAGGGATTCAGATTCATTTTGGTGCAAATGGATTTCCAGTTTTCCCAGCACCATTTGTTGAAGATGCTATCCTTCCTCCATTGCATGCTTTTAGCCCCTTTATCAAATATAAGATAGTTGTAGTTTTGTGGATTGGTTACTGTGTCCTCTATTCTGTACCATTGGTCCACCCTCCTGTTTTGGTACCAGTACCATGCTGTTTTTGTTACTATTGCTCTGTAGTATAGTTTGAAGTCTGGTATCGCTATACCGCCTGATTCACACTTCCTGCTTAGTATTGTTTTTGCTATTCTGGGTCTTTTATTATTCCATATGAATTTCATGATTCTTTTATCAATTTCTACAAGATATGCTGTTGGGATTTTGATTGGCATTGCATTGAACTTATATAGGACTTTTGGTAATATCGCCATTTTGATGATGTTAGTTCTGCCTATCCATGAGCAGGGTATATTTTTCCATCTTCTAAGGTCTTCTTCTATGTCTTTCTTTAGGGTTCTGTAATTTTCATTGTATAAGTCTCTCACCTCTTTTGTTAGGTTGATTCCCAAGTATTTTATTTTTTGGGGGGATATTGTGAATGGAGTAGTTGTCCTCATTTCCGTTTCAGAGGATTTGTCGCTGATATACAGGAATGCCTTTGATTTATGCGTGTTGATCTTATATCCTGCCACTTTGCTGAATTCATTTATTAGCTCTAATAGCTTCTTTGTAGACCCTTTAGGGTCTGCTAGGTATAGAATCATATCATCTGCAAATAGTGATAATTTAAGTTCTTCTTTTCCTATTATTATGCCTTTAATTTCTTTCGTCTGCCTAATTGCTCTGGCCAGTGTTTTGAGGACTATGTTGAACAGAAGTGGTGAGAGAGGGCATCCCTGTCTTGTACCAGATCTTAGAGGGAATGCCTTCAATTTTTCTCCATTCAGAATGATGCTGGCCTGTGGCTTATCATAGATTGCTTTTACAATGTTGAGGTATGATCCTGTTATCCCTAATTTTTCTAGAGTTTTGAACATAAAGGGATGCTGTACTTTGTCGAATGCTTTTTCTGCATCTATCGAGATGATCATATGGTTCTTATTTTTAAGTCTATTGATGTGGTGGATAACATTTATTGATTTCCGTATATTGAACCAACCTTGCATACCAGGAATGAATCCTACTTGATCATGGTGTATAATTTTTTTGATACGTATTTGAATCCAATTCGCCAGAATTTTATTGAGGATTTTTGCATCAAGGTTCATTAGAGATATTGGTCTGTAGTTTTCTTTCTTTGATGTGTCTTTGTCTGGTTTTGGAATCAGGGTGATGTTGGCCTCGTAGAATGAATTTGGAAGTTCTCCCTCTTTTTCTATTTCCTGAAATAGCTTGAAAAGTATTGGTGTTAGTTCCTCTTTAAAGGTTTTGTAAAACTCTGCTGTATACCCATCCGGTCCTGGGCTTTTCTTAGTTGGTAATCTTTTGATGGTTTCTTCTATTTCCTCTATTGTTATTGGTCTGTTTAGGTTGTCTATATCCTCCTGACTCAATCTGGGCAGATCATAAGACTTAAGGAATTTATCTATGCCTTCACTATCTTCTATTTTATTGGAGTATAAGGATTCAAAATAATTTCTGATTATCTTCTGTATTTCTGAAGTGTCTGTTGTGATATTGCCTTTTTCATCCCGTATGCTAGTAATTTGGGTTCTCTCTCTTCTTCTCTTCGTTAGCATGGCTAAGGGTCTGTCAATTTTATTTATTTTTTCAAAGAACCAACTTTTAGTTTTGTCAATTTTTTCAATTATTTATTTTGTTTCAATTTCATTAATTTCAGCTCTGATTTTAATTATTTCTTGCCTTCTACTTCTTTTGCTGTTGTTTTGCTCTTCTTTTTCTAGGATTTTGAGATGAAGTATGAGCTCATTTATTTGTTGGTTTTTTCTTTTTTTGAGGAATGAACTCCAAGCCATGAATTTTCCTCTTAGAACTGCTTTCAATGTGTCCCATAGGTTCCGATATGTTGTGTCTGTGTTTTCATTTAACTCTAAGAAGTTTTTAATTTCCTCCTTGATGTCTTCTAAAACCCATTGATCATTCAGCAACCTATTGTTCATTCTCCAAGTGATGCTTGATTTTTCCTTCCTACTTTTATCGTTGAATTTCAGTTTCATTCCATTGTGATCAGATAAGATGCATGGTGTTATCTCTACCCCTTTATATTGTCTAAGAGTTGCCCTGTGACATAATATATGGTCTATTTTTGAGAAGGTTCCATGTGCTGCTGAGAAAAAAGTGTAACTACTTGATGTTGGGTGGTATAGTCTATATATGTCAATTAAGTCTAGATTGTTAATTGTGTTATTGAGTTCTATAGTTTCCTAATTTAACTTTTGTTTGGAAGATCTGTCCAGTGGTGAGAGAGGTGTGTTGAAGTCTCCCATGATTATTGTATGGTGGTCTATTAGACTCTTAAACTTGAGAAGAGTTTGCTTGATGAACACAGCTGCGCCATTATTTGGGGCATATATATTTATGATAGTCATGTCTTGTTGGTGTATGGTTCCCTTGAGCAGTATGATGTGTCCTTCTTTATCCCTTTTGATTAACTTTGGTTTGAAATCTATTTTATTAGATATGAGTATGGCCACTCCTGCTTGTTTCCGCAGTCCATATGAGTGGTATGATTTTTCCCAACCTTTCACCTTCAGTCTATGAATATCTTTTCCTATCAGATGTGTCTCCTGTAGGCAGCATATTGTTGGGTCTTGTTTTGTGATCCATTCTGCTAGCCTGTGTCTCTTGATTGGTGAGTTTAAGCCATTAACATTTAGGGTTATTATTGAGATATGGTTTGTTCTTCTAGCCATATTTATTTATTGATGTTACTAAACCTGATTTGTTATCCTCTTTGACTACTTTCCCCCCTTTACTGTCCTACCTCCCATTGTTGGTTTTCAATGTTATTTTCCATTTCCTCTTCCTGTAATGTTTTGCCAAGGATTTTTTGAAGAGATGGTTTTCTAGCTGCGAATTCTTTTAACTTTTGTTTATCGTGGAAGGTTTTAATTTCATCTTCTATCCTGAAGCTTAATTTCGCCGGATACACGATTCTTGGTTGGAACCCATTTTCTTTCAGTGTTTGAAATATGTTATTCCAGGATCTTCTAGCTTTCAGAGTCTGTGTCGAGAGATCAGCTGTTATCCTGATTGGTTTACCCCTAAATGTAATCTGCTTTCTTTCTCTTGCAGCTTTTAAAATTCTCTCCTTATTCTGTATGTTGGACATTTTCATTATAATGTGTCTAGGTGTGGATCTCTTATGATTTTGCACATTCGGCGTCTTGTAGGCTTCTAGGATTTGGGATTCTGTCTCATTCTTCAAGTCTGGGAAGTTTTCTCGTATTATTTCACTGAATAGACTTTTTATTCCTTTGGTTTGGAGCTCTGTGCCTTCTTGTATCCCAATGACTCTTAAATTTGGTCTTTTGATATTGTCCCATAATTCTTGGATGTTCTGCTCATGGTTTCTTAGCAGAATTGCTGAGCTGTCTATGTTCTTTTCCAGTTGAAATACTTTGTCTTCATTGTCTGATGTTCTCTCTTCTAAATGATCTACTCTGCTGGTAGTATTCTCAATTGAGTTTTTAAGTTGGTTTATTGTTTCCTGCATTTCTAGGATTTCTATTTGTTTGTTTTTTATTACCTCTATCTCCCTGTGAAATTGATCTTTTACTTCCTGGATTTGTTTGTCAATGTGATCTTTCATTGTCTGATTTTGCTGTCTCATGTCTTCCTTGAGACTCCAGATAATCTGAAGCATGTATATCCTGAACTCTTTATCTGACATTCCATCAGTTGCAGCTATTACCTCTTCTAATGTTGAGTTGACCTGCATAGCTTGTAGTCCTTTCTTTCCTTGTCTTTTCATACTGCTCGAGTTTCTTTCTGCTTGGTGCAACTGTTGTGTTTTTGAAATTTACCCCCTGGCCTGTCTTTCCAGTGGGCCGCAGGTATCTTTGCTCCCCCCGCTCTGGCACCTTGCCGCTCCCCAGTGCGCACCACAGACTCCAGCCGCAGGGCGATTGCCTATCAGGCTATGCGCCCCTCCGTGCGGAGAAAAGGAGCTCCCGTAGCCGAACTTTGCACGATGGAAATCTGTCTGGAGCCCCTCGATTTCGCTGGAAATTGGCGGCGGCCGACTACGGGTTCGGGCGGGGCGGCCCAAGCCGCTCAGTGTGACCGCCGCTTGCAAAAGCGGTTGCTGGCTCCAGGACTTGATTTCTGCACCCGCCGCGGTGCTACCTCTGGAGCCGGGTAGCTGCGGCCGCGTGGTTAGGGACCGGGCGGGAGAAGCACCTGCTCCCAGAGTGAGCGCTATGCCTTCCGGGGGAGCCCGGATGGAGGAGGCCGACTGCGGGTTCGGGCGGGGCGGCCCAAGCCGCTCAGGGTGACCGCCGCTTGCAAAAGCGAATGCTGGCTCCGGGACTTGACTTCTGCACCCACTGCGGTGCCACCTGTGGAGCCGGTTAGCTGTGGCCGAGTGGTTAGGGACCCGGAGGGAGAAGCAGCTGCTCCCAGAGCGAGCACTATGCCTTCCGGGGGAGCCCGGATGGCGGAGGCCCACTGCGGGTTCGGGCGGGGCGGCCCAAGCCGCTCAGGGTGACCGCCGCTTGCAAAAGCGATTGCTGGCTCCGGGCTTGACTTCTGCACCCGCCGCGGTGCCACCTGTGGAGCCAGTTATCTGTGGCCGCGTGGTTAGGGACCCGGAGGGAGAAGCAGCTGCTCCCAGAGTGAGCGCTATGCCTTCCGGGGGAGCCCGGATGGAGGAGGCTGACTGCGGGTTCGGGCGGGGCAGCCCAAGCCGCTCAGGGTGACCGCCGCTTGCAAAAGCGATTGCTGGCTCCGGGCTTGACTTCTGCACCCGCCGCGGTGCCACCTGTGGAGCCAGTTATCTGTGGCCGCGTGGTTAGGGACCCGGAGGGAGAAGCAGCTGCTCCCAGAGTGAGCGCTATGCCTTCCGGGGGAGCCCGGATGGAGGAGGCTGACTGCGGGTTCGGGCGGGGCAGCCCAAGCCGCTCAGGGTAACCGCCACTTGCAAAAGCGATTTCTGGCTCCGGGACTTGACTTCTGCACCCGCCGTGTTGCCACCTGTGGAGCTGGTTAGCTGTGGCCGCGTGGTTAGGAACCGGACAGGTGGGGTGGCTGCTTGCAAAGGGAGAGCTAGGCCTCCCGGGGGAGCCCCTTGCCGGGGTGGCTAATGTCTGCGGACTAGACCTCTGTGCCCGAGTGGCCGCCCAAGATCCACTTCTCTGGGACAAACTGTTACTTCCAATAAACCTACCAGATCACGGCTGCTCTCCTCTAAAGGGAATTTTGCTAGGAGTTCCTCCGTATGTAGGCTGCAGCTGTCCAGGTGGGTCTTTCTTATCCCTTTAAAGTGGAGACGTTGGAGTCGCTGCTTCCTCGCCGGCCGCCATGTTGGATCCCCCCAAATTTTGTTTTAATGAAAATTGTTCTACTTGTAGAATGAAAATAAAAGATCATTTTAAAAAATAGTTGACAAATTTTTCAATATTGCTTGTAAGGTAGTCAAGCACCATCCTCCCCATCTCCAACCGTCCCACTTCACAAACTGATACCAGTCTCCCTAGTTTAATTAGCATTGGGTCATACCCACTTTTCTTGAAACATGTGTCTTCACAACTGTCCACTTCTTTCCTCAGACTTAGCCTAAAGAAACAAGTTTCCCCTAGCTCTCAGACATTCATTTCTGAAGTCTCATGCAATGAGTCAAATAACATGGAAAGCATTTATTAAATAAATGTCTTATATTTCTTCTTATCATTCTCTTTTGGTATAGGGATTTCGGTCCTGAACCTAATGAGAACAACAACAACAACAACAAAAACAGTTTGATGTGGGAATCATTGGCTAAAACTGGGGAAATTTGATCAGTGATACTATAAAACAGAAACAAAGAAACAAAATGATCTCCTTTACAAGGAGAATATTGAATAATAAAAGTAAGACGAACAATAGACACAGAAAATTAAAAAAAAAATTTTGAATATCCTCTGTTTTCAGGTCTGTTTCCTTTGGAGACTCTAAGGGAAATTTGTTTCCTTACCTTTACCAGTTCCTAGAGGCCACCTGCATTCCTGGGCTCATAGCCCCTTCTTACATCTTCAGAGTCAGCCTTTAAAACTCTCCTTGGCTCTGATTCTCTTGAATGCCTCTTATAATAAACTATGTATTTGCATTGATCCCATCCAGATAATCCTGAATAATCTGCCCTTCTCAAGATCCTTACATTAATCAAATGTGCAAAGCCCTTTTGGTCATGTCAGGTAACACATCACAGGTTCTGAGTATTAAGATGTAGACATCTTGGGGTAGTCATTACTTGGACCTCCACACAGAGGGCAGGTGAAATTTATTATATTTTTGAAACTTCTCTGTAGGTCTGAAATTTTTGCAAAGCAAAATTTTTATTTAAAATAAAGTATATAATACAAAGAAATTAATAACAATTTCAGCCTAAAATTTTAGATTACAATGATAATGACTGGAATGTTGGGAGGTATAAAACAAAGGTCCTAGTGGGAAACTTCCACCAGGGAATTATGAACTTAATTGGTAAGGTTAAAAAGTTTTAAATACACACATGCATACACATGAGACATATTTTTCTTAATATTTGACATAAAATAATTTGTTTCTATTGAATACTTTATATTTTCTGAGTATTCCTTATTGCAAAATCCTTAAAAACTCAAAGGTTGTATCATTAGCTATTCATATAGATTTTTTTCTAGTAGTTTAAAACTTTACATAAATTATGATTCCAACTTTTTCTCCTCTAGATGGTTAACTACTTGTCCTGATATAATTTTGCTAATAATTTTTAGTTTCCTATGAACTGTAAATGATAATTACATTAAACATTGAGTAGCTCAATACTACATTACTGTATTAGTTTCATCTGCTGGTTTTGTGTGGTCAGTGTTCATTTTGTGTTAAATATTTAGGTCTTTGAGATCACTGTGTATTTAATCATGACACATAACTTGAAATCATAATGCATTTATTAAACACGATGACTAATATCTGTGTCAGTCTCTGATATTTAACACTAAGAATGAAAGATGCTGTTTTTTGGTGAAGACAGTGTTTTGATAGACCTAAAGGCAATTTAAAAATTCATATGGTGTACTGCAGAAGGCCTCATAAAATTGACATTCAAAATTCATTATATAGAGTCTCTGAGTTATATATTAAACTTCAGCTGCAATTGAACAGTAGAAGCTTTCATCAAATATGGGGGATCAACAATATGTGACTGGCATCTCCAACATGCATTCTGAAAACTGCCTTTTTCACCCAGGACATGACCATTTCACACAAAGAATTGTTTACACACTGACTTTCCATAGCAATGACTTGGGTTTACAAAGGAAAAGAAGAAAGGGAGCTAGGAATGTAGCGCAGTGAAATAGGATGAGCATTCAAAAAGCCCTAGATTAGATGCCCAGATACACACATACACACACACACACACACACATAATAATAATAATAATAATAATAATAAAATAAAAAGAAAAGAAAAAGAAAAGAAAAGGAAGGAAGGAAGGGAGAAAAGAATGAAGATGAAATGGCTCATCAAATCTTCCCACGATTATGATAATACATGTAGCCCCAAGTCCTGTCATCTCTGAGACCACATAACTCAAGGTAAGTATTTATTTAGTCACAATTTTTGAGAATTATGTTATAACCAAGAAATGTGGAACATCACCTTAGGGCTTTTGAACCCCAAAGAAGAAACAAAATGAAGCAGATTAACAGATGTTAGTATTTTACTGGATTCACTGAATTCTAATTTTTACTCTTGAAATTATGCTCTTTAAAAATCATGGGTCTGGAAGAAAAAACAAGGAGAGAAATGAATCACAGTAGATGGGATAGAAAGAGAAGATGGGGGGAGGGGGATAGTAGAGGATAGGAAAGGTAGCAGAATACAACAGTTACTAATAGGGCATTATGTAAAAATGTGGATGTGTAACCGATGTGATTTTGCAATCTGTATTTGGGGTAAAAATGGGAGTTCATAACTCACTTGAAACTAATGTTTGAAATATGATATGTCAAGAGCTTTGTAAGGTTTTGAACAACCAATAAAAAAAAATAAAAATCATGGGTCCCAGAGGCTCAGCGGGTGAGGGTGGGGCTGAGGAAAGAGGAATCTCGGGTTCAAAGCCAGCCTCAGCAACTTAGTGAGAACCTAAAGCAACTCAGTGAAACCCTGTCTCTAAATAAAATATAAAAAGGGCTTGGGATTTGGCTTACTGGTTAAGCACCAGTGGGTTCTATCCCTGCTACCAAAAACAAACAAACATAAATTAAGATGAAAATATAAGGTTTTCTATTGATTTCTTTTATCTGTTTTTCTTCTGACATATCCCTCCATGTGTCTTGTATAGGACAAATTATGTGATACTTTCATTATTGTAGCATTTTATCTATCACTGTAAAAAACAAAATATTACTTAGGTTTATTTATTTTAAGGCAGGAGGTACATTTATAATTACATCAAATATAGTAACATACAGAGTTTTGGATGAATTCACATGTTTTTGGCACCAAGATAAAGACTTTTCTCTGAATTCATGAAACAAATAAATGGCCCAGCAATATAAGTAAGACAGTTTTGAAAGAATTATTTTCAAAATTTCAAGGAGTCACAGTAAATTTAAGGATTCACTTTGTCAAATGATTTATTCATCTGTCAACTTTTTACCCTCCATAGTGCCACAGAAAATTCTGGCATAGTTTATTTTCATAAATTTAGATTTTTAGTTTGAAAGCTACATGGAAGAGGTGACCAGTGGGACAATAAGTCTCCATTTTTCTTGAATCACCACACTGGCCCCTGTTGTCCTGGAGTAATAATTAAATAGTACCCCCTTTGTTCTCAAAACGTCCTGGTTTATGATAACAAATTATATAGTCACACTATTCATGACCCGTTCTCTTGATCCTAAAGTACAAAAAATTTTCAAAGTGGCATCTAAATAGAAAGCCATAGAGGTCCTTTTCTAAAAGTTTATAACTATATTATTCATAGGTGCACAGAATATAGGGAGGTAAGTGACCCTGGTCATTCCAACAACTGAACAGATGATTATTGCTGACAAGTTGAAACCTTTAGTTGCAATACTATTATTAATCACATGCTTTCCAGAAATGAAATCAACCTCTGGAAATTCATTGCACCATCAAAATCATTTAACTATTAAAAGGACACTTTTGTTAATGAAGAAGATAAATTGAATCTTACTATGTAGAAGGGAGAAGAGCATCGGCATGCATGTCAATATGCTTGCCTCTGACAAATTAAACCTCAGTTTAATTGTTCAATTCCACATCAACCACTGACTAATTCAATCACCTTTTAGGAGCATGTTCTTCAAAAGTTCTGGGCTTATGTATTTATTTACTTATATTTCCTGCCCAAAGAGTTGATTCAGGTCAGAATCATGTGGACAGTATAAAGTTTTCATTAGTCTGTTGCATAGTGCAAAAAAAAAAAGAAAAGAAAAGAAAGTATTTTTCCAAAGTTAAATTGAGTCAATGGAAGCACTGAGTCCTTACTCTTGAATTATATACTTGGCATATTTGATCTTGATATCAAATAAGGTAGTTGGTAGAAATCTACCTCTGTGCCTTGAGTGAGCTCAAAGGACTAGCTGTGCCAAAAGGCGTTAGGATGGATTAATGGACATGGTGCTTAAGTGGTTGTTGCTAGCTCCATTTCAAAGAGCAGAGGCTCAGCTTTCCAGCTTTTATGCTTCAAATACATGCCTTCCATTGACTTAGTACAAAGGAGCATATGAGAATATTCGGTGTAGATGAATAGCTTCCTCAGTATTCCATAGGCTTAGCTATACATTAAGATTTATGGAAGCTGAATGACTCAAAGTTGTAGCAGAAATAAACTGCTATTTGCTCTAGAGGCAAAGCCTTAGAAAGAAGATAATAAATGCATTTATCCATTGGGAAAAGCATTTATTTTTGTGAATGCCCAGACATGCTTTTCAACTTAAAAGAAATTTTTATATGATGCACATTCTTTTATCTTGTCAATTGTTCTTGAAAGAATGTTGGAATAAACACAGCAGCACTATGGGAAGTCAACATATTGGCTTTAAAGAAAAAGATGAGAAGGAAAGAGGAAGAAAAGGAGAAAAGCTTTGATAGTGCCAGAGGAAACCACTTCAATACTCAGATTGGCATAAAAGCCATTGAAGGCATGAAAATGCATATTGTGGGCTGTGTTAGTGGTAAGAGTTTTATATGAAGATGGGGAAAATGCCCACAGGAAAAATTAGAATATTATGAAAACGGTCATAAGTCTATCTTAATTTCTGGAGCTGATTACCAGTTTAGTGTCTCATTTTGAACTTAGAATAAAATATTTAAAAGTCACTACTGATTATCCTTTTGTTTGTGAAAAAAATGCCAGTGTACAGAGACACCTTGCAAATAACAAAATCTTCTGAAGTCAAAGCAACTTCATTTACTAAACCACCAGTTAATAAACATATAGTGGGTATCCAGTCACCGGAGAATTTAGTAGATATTCCTTGGAGTAACTGAAAAGTCTTTGAATAAGACATCCTTCTTGAGGAAGTTACTACCTCTTGATGGACAGAAATAAGTGAAATAAAATGTAAAAGAACAGAATATGTCACTCTAAATAAGTCCCTTTAGCATAAGGGGTTATTTTGAGTAGATTTTTTTGAGAAACAATACACAGGCTGACCTCTGAAACTACTTTATCTTTTTGTACATAGTGTAACTATAGTGGAAAGTTCAGAGAGAGAGAGAGGCCAGACTCTGTTAGATGGATGAGATTCAGTTCCAGGCCTTCCCTTTTTAATCTCAAGGAAATTGACCATTCTACTAGATTTGGTGCTGCAATAATGTAAATACAAAGCCACCAGTGGTTTTTGGAGAGGATGTTCAGCACAAAGAGATGGAAGATGGAACCAACAACCTCAAATAAGCAAAACTGAGAGTGGCATTGGTATAACACAGGAAGAAGAGGTGTCCCAGGTCAATTCTGCCTCTAAACTGTTGAATTTCCTGAGCTAATGGACTCTCCCATGTTTATTTGTTTATTGACAACTGAAAGGATCTTAACCAATATGTGTAATTGCCCGTAACACACTGTATCAGTCAGTTTTCTATTCCTATAATAAGTACCTGAGATAATCAACTTAAAAACAAGAAGAGTTCCTTTTGACTCAGTTTTAGAGTTTTGAGTCCCTGATTGGTTGGCTCCTCTGCTTTTGGGCCTGTGGTGAGGGGACCTCATGGTGGCGGGAAACATGTAGTAGAGGTATCTGCTCACCTCATGACAGCAAGGAAATTAAAGACAGGAAAATGAAGAGTCAGTGGTTCCATGATGCCTTTGAGGACACATTCCCAAAGACCTAAGCTCCTTCCACTAGGTGCACCTCCAAAACCTTCTACCAAGCTTTTGGTAGAAGCCTTCAACTCAAGGGCATTTCGGGGACATTTGAGATCCAAACTATATCACTCAAGGATTCTAATAATTTATCCCCATAACTTAGGCCAATGAGAGAGAGGGGAGGGGTGAGAGATACTCTCACTGCAGAGTTAGTTTCATAATAAATTAAAATTGGATCTACTTAATGGTGATATAACCTGGGAGTAGAATAAGCTGTAGGATTTTTAAAAATATATTTACTTATTTTTAATTAGGTAAATGTGACAGCAGAATGCATTTTAATCCATTGTACAAAATTGCAGCACAACTTTTTATTTCTCTGATTATAAACGATGTAGTGTCTCACCATATGTGCAGTCATACATTAACTTAGGGTACATACATTAACCATCTCATTTCACCATATTTTCTACCCCCACATCCCCTACTCTCCACTCCCTCCATTTTGCCCAAATTTTCCTCAATTTTTCCCATGATGCCCGCCCCCTGCAAGTATGGATCAACATCTATTTATCAGAGAGAACATTCAGCATTTGTTTTTTTGGAATTGGCTTACTTCATTTAGCATGATATTCTCCAACTCATCCATTTACCTATAAATGCTATAATATCATTCTTTTTTTAAGGCTGAGTACAATTCCATTGTGTACACATACCACGTTTTCTTTATCCATTCACATATTGAAGGGCACCTAGGTTGGTTCCACAGTTTAGCTGTTGTGAATTGTGCTGCTATGAAAATTGATGGGTCTGTGTCACTGTAGTATGATGTTTTTAAGTCCTTTGGGTACAAACCAAGGAGTGGATAGCTGGGTAAACTGGTGGTTCTTTTCCAAGTTATCTGAGGTATCTCCATAGTGCTTTCCAGAGTAATTGCATTAATTTGCAGTCCCACCAGCAATGTATGAGTTTGCCTTTCCCCCCACATCCTTAACAACACTTATTGTTGTTTGTAACTGCCATTCTGACTGGCATCGGATGAAATCTTAGAGTAGTTTTGATTTGCATTTCTCTAATTACTAGAGATGTTGAACATCTTTTTAAATTTTTTAAAAATATTTTTTAATATTCTTTGATTGATTATATATCTTCTTCTGAGAAGTGTCTGTTTAGCTCCTTAGCTCATTTATTGATTGGGTTGTTTAATTTCTTTTTTGATATTAAGTTTTTGAATCTTTATATATCTGAAGATTAGCATTCTATCTGACTTGCGTGTGGCAAAAATTTGCTGCCAAAATGTAGGCTCTCTCTTCACCTCATTGATTGTTTCTTTTGCTGAGAAGAATCTTTTTAGTTTGGAATCTATCCCATTTATTAATTCTTTATTTTTCTTCTTTTGCTTTAGAGTCTTGTTAAAGAAGTCGGGGCCTAATCCAACATGATGAAGATTTGGGCCTATTTTTTCTTCTATTAGGTTCAGGGTCTCTGGTCTAATTTCTAGGTCCTTGATCCACTTTGAATTGAGTTTTGTGCATGGTGAGAGATAGGGCTTAGTTTCATTTTTCTGCATATGGATTTCCAGTTCTCCCAGCACTATTTGTTGAAGATGCTATCTTTTCTCCAATGTATGTTTTTGGCTCCTTTGTCTAGTAGGAGATAGTTTTACTTATGTGGGTTTGTCTCTATGTCTTCTATTCTGTACCATTGGTCTACATATCTGTTTTGGTGCCAATACCGTGATGTTTTTATTACGTTAGTTTTTAGTATACTTTAAGGTGGGTATTGTGATGTCAGCACTTCACTCCTCTTGCTAAGGATTTCTTTGGCTATTCTGGGTCTCTTACTTTTTACAAATAAATTTCATAATTGCTTTTTCTAGTTCTATAAGGAATGACATTGGGATTTTGTTTGGAATCGCATTGAATCTGTAGAGGGGTTTGAGTAGTATGGCCATTTTGACAATATTAATTGTGCCTATCCAAGAAAATGGGAGATCTTTCCATCTTCTAAGATCTTCTTCAATGTCTGTCTTTAGTGTTCTGTAGCTTTCACTGTAGAGGTGTTTCACCTCTTTTGTTGATTCCCAAGTGTTTTTTTTTTTTTTAGGCTATTGTGAATGGGGAAGTTTTCCTAATTTCTCTTTCAGAGGATTTGTCACTGATGTATAGAAATTCATTTGATTAATGTGTATTTATTTTATATCCTGCTACTTTGCTGAATTCATGTACTAATTCTAGTTGTTTTCTGGTGTAGTTTTTTAGATCCTCTAAGTACAGGATCATGTTGTCAGCAAATAGCAATAGCTTGAGTTCTCCTTTTCTTGTTCATAGCCCTTTAATTTCTTTCATCTGTCTAATTGCTCTGGCTGGAGTTTCAAGGACTATTTTGAATAGAAGTGGTGAAAAAGGGCATCTCTGTCTTTGTTCCAGTTTTTAGAATGCTTCCAAGTTTTCTCCATTTAGAATGATACTTGCATTGGGTTTAGCATAGATAGCTTTTATACTGTTGAGGTATGTTCCTACTGTCCCTAGTGTTTTGAACTTGAAAGGGTGCTATGTTTTGTCAAATGCTTTCTCTGCATTAATTGATATAATCATATGATTCTTATCTTTCAATCTACTAACGTGATAAATTATGTTTTGATTTCCATATGTTGAACCAATCTTGCATCCTTGGAATGAACCCCACTTGATCATGGTGCACTAGTCTTAGTATGTTTTTGTATGCAATTTGACAGAATTTTATTGCAAATTTTTGCATCAATGTTCATCATGGTATTGGTCTAAAATTTTCTTTCCTTGATGTGTCTCTGCCTGATTTGGGTATCAGGATGATACTAGCTTCATAGAATGAGTTCGGATGTGTTCCTTCCTTTTCTATTTTATGAAATAATTTGAGGAGCATTGGTATTTTAACTATTCTTTGTAGGTCTTGTAGAACTCAGCTGTGAATCCGTCTGGTCCCCAGCTTTTCTTGGTTGGTAGGCTTTTGATGGCATCTTCTGTTTCCTTGCTTGAAATTGATCTTTTTAAATTGTGTATGTCCTCTTGACTCAGTTTGGGTTGATCATATACCTCTAGAACTTTGTGGGTGTCTTCGAGGTTTTCTATTTACAGTTGTATAAATTTTCAAAGTAGTTCCTAATTGTCTTCTATTATTTCAATAGCATCTGTCATGATATTTCCTTATCATGAATTTTTCTAATTTGAGTTTTCTGGAAATAGCATTTAAAAAGATTAGTATAAAGGATTTATGACTCATGAAATGATTGCAAAGGCAGCTTTTTAGAATTTATCAATCCAGACCTAACCTGTCTCTAGGGAGGCGACTAGTGTCACCCAACCTTACTCTATTAAGCGATACCTAGGATTTGGGTAGCCTAGAGATCAGCAGCGGATTTTTCCTAGCCTTTGTCTTTGTTCTTTGTGGACACTTTCCCACAGAAGTCTCCTGGACTATAACATAATCAAGAAAAGAATTGGCTACTGGATTAAAATCCTCTGAACCTGGTTACTTGTTTCTACTCTCAGTAATAATGACTGATGGGTGCTTTAATATTTTTTTATTTTATTTACTTCTATTTTCTACTTTTTAAATCAATGTTCAACTTTGGCGATGAAAAAAAAATCTATTAAATAAGGACCAGTCAGAGAGACAAGATGAGATTCAGGATACTGTATTGGTAAGGAGGTTTTCAAAGATGAAAAATCTTAAGAAACGTTGAAGGAAGATGGAAATGAAATTGCAGTCATGAGCAGGAGATTTGGCATTTCAAAGACCAGAGATCTTCGCATGCAGTGATGCCCCAAATGGGAACTGTAAAAGAAAAACCCAAAGATATTTAGGGAGGAGGAATAAGTGTGGGAATTGGAGGTCTGAATAAAAGAAGTAAAACATCTCATGTTTTATACTTAAAAGCAGGACATTAATAACTAAGGGGGGAAAAAAAGTTTTGTCAAAAAGATCTAGTGGAATTTGAAGAGCAAGTAGTTCTAGGATGTTCAGTGCTTAAGTTACCTGATATTCATCTGCCAAGTAAAACAGTCTGTTAGAAGAACATAACCTCTTAGCTAAACTAACTCCTACATTTTACAATTAAACAGGAAGAAACTTCATAAATGTGTCAAGAATTCTTTCCCTGCTGAGAAAAACTTTAACCTCGACAGAACATCATAGTTGGTTTTGTGAAGCAGAATTAATGCAGGTCAAGTGAGTTTGAGATTCCTAAGTGAAAAGAATAATAAAAGTGCCAAGTGCAACTTTCTTTATCCTTATTCTTTGAGAGATTCCTGGATCTGTCAGAAAAATAATTGCAGTCATTAAAGCTATGTCTTCTGACAGGTTAGGGTGTGTGTTCATGCATTTTTACTTTACTAAATCATCCAAGGAAACAAAACATTTATTGTGTAGTAATTTTTGTCATTTAAAATTGTTATTAAAAGGTTTTGTTTATAGGACTGAAGAAAGGTACCCATGTTATGGTTTAGTAAATGGAAGTGAGGCTTTGTTTGCATTGGAAAAAGCAATAACGTAAGAAATGACCTGACATAATGACATTTTTTCCACAATAATATTTCTTTTTTCTTTTCCAACTAAATTGTTATCTAATGGAGGAACAGAACAAAATGAGACAGAATTCCTTAAATTTAAACATTATTTATTCATTCATTTATTAACTTACCTATTCATTTATTTTGCCAAGATTATTACTAGTCTCAAACAAGAAAAATGAGTCCTTAAAGATTAAATTGTTTTAAAATTCCACAAATGTGAGAGGACAGCTCTTATAAGGAAGGGAGCTATTTTTAGGGTTCATCTTAAGTTACAAAAAGTTTTGATTTACTGTAATTAGAATGGAATCCTTGAGCATGATTGTTGGAGTTCCAATGACAATTCAATGCCTTATTAGTCTAACAATCTTATTTCCTTTTTTACTATAATTTTTTTTTTACTGAGGCAAAATTCACATATTAAAGTGAAAAATTTATTGGCATTTAGTACATTCAACATGTTGTGCAACATCTACTTCTATCTGGTTAACAAATGTTTTATTACCACGAAACGACCGCATGCCCTCAACAGCAACTTCTCATTCTCCCTGCCTAAGCTCTTGTAAACCACTACCAATATTCTCTGTGGATTTACCTATTAAGCAGCATTCTGAATGCAGGCCCAGAATATCTTACAACATAGTTCTCAAATGTTAATATGTATCAGTATCAGAGACACAGAATAATGTTTACTGAAAGGCAATACCTAAATCCCCACAGCCAAAAATTCTTGAATAGTCCATAGCCAAACTCTGATTAAGTCATAATTACAATGATTGTCATCTTGATAGTCCATAGCCAAACTCTATGAAACTGCTGTCTAAATATTTTGTTACATGTTTCTAGATTTGTTTTGTATTGCTCTTCATTTATATTTTCTCTAAAGCAAATGTTACTAATTAGAAGTCCATATTGCTTATATAGCCTACATGTGTGTTTTTTTTTTATTTACTTACTCTTTTGCTACTAGGGATTGAACAAAGAGGCACTTTGCTATTGAGCTACATCCCTAATGCTTATTATTATTATTCATATTTAAATTTAAGGCAGGGTCTTACTAAATTGGTTAGAGCCTTGATAAATTGCTGAAGCTGGCCTTGAACTTTCAATCTCCTGCCTCAATTTCCCTAGCAGTTCAGATTACAGGTGTGTGCCACCATGCCCAGCTGTGTTTTGTTTCTTACCAACTGTCTTGAGGTTAGTACTAGCCACTCCAGTTTAATTAAACATATATTATTGGTGCACTAAAGACCTAAATAGTCTAAATATTTCCTACACAATGTAGGAAAAAATCTTATTGATTATTCTAAGTACTCACATTGCAATCCTTGATTAATAAATTAATTTGTTTCCTATTTTTTTATATATTTTGGTACTAGGGATTGAACCCAGGGGTACTTAACCATTGAACCACATCCCCAGCCCTTTTTATTTTTCATTTTGAGACAGGGTTTCACTAAGTTGCTCATGGTCTCACTAAGTTGCTAAAGCTGGCCTTAACCTTGAGATCTTCCTGCCTCAGCCTCCTGAGCAGACGGAATTGTAGGAATGTGCGGCTGCTCAGGCATGCACATACAATTTTAGACTCATAATTACAGGAAAAGCATAATTTAGTATTCTTTTAAGTTTTATTTAACATTGCTTGAAAGAATATTTTTAAAAATTTGCTGACTATGCTGGCTGCAGTGGTGCTAGCGCTGGGTAACTAGAGCTCTCTGAGTTAAGTCAAAGTACCATAAACAACTGCCATCTATATGATAATCTACCATAATACACATTTTATTTAGGAATACCTTTGTAACTATTTTTCCCTTTTCTTAGGAAATCTCTTCTCATTCTTCTTTCCTGTGTTGTATTCTATTTTTAAATACTTTTCTTGTGTATAATAGTTATGTATAATAGTGGGGTTGGTTTTGACAGATTCATAAACACATGGAATGTAATTTGTGCCTTTTCAATCCCCAGAACTTCCACTTTCCCTCCCCTACTAACTCACTCCTCCCCTTCTTCTATTCTGCTGGTCTTCTATTTATTTATTATTTTTAATTGGTGCTTTATATAACTATAGACATAAAGGTGGAATTCACTGTGGTACATTCATATATGCATATAGCATAATTTGGTTAATTTCATTCCACAGTTTCTTTCTTTTCATGTTCCTCTTCCCTCCAAGTCAATTCCCTTCCTCTGTTCAACTCATCTCCCTTCTATTATTATGGAATCTTCCTTTTTTATTTCCTCACTTCTCTATAGCTTTTGTATATGAGGGAATATATTTGACTTTTGACTTTCTAAGTCTAGTTTATTTCAACATAATTATGTTCTCCAGTTTCATCCATTTACCAGAAAATTTCATTTTTATGGTTGAGTACATATACCACATTTTCTTTATCCATTCATCTGTTAAAAGGTATCTTGGCTAATTCTATAACTTGACTCATGTGAATTGTGCTATTATAAACATTGGTGTGACTGTTATATTTATTTTGTAGATTTTAGTTTTTTTGCATAAATACTAAGGAGTGGAATAGCTGGGTCATAAGGTTATTTCATTTGTTATACTTTGAGGAATCTCCATATGGCTTTCCAAAGTAGTTGTGAAGTCCCACCAATAATGTATGAGTGTGTCTTTTTCTCCAGATTCTCTCCAGCATTTATTATTTTTTTTATATTCTTGATTTCTATTCTAACTGGAGTAAAATGAAATCTCAATATATAGTTTTGATTTGCATTTCCTCACTACTACGGATGTTGAACATTATTTTGCATACTTGTTAGCCATTTTTTATTTTTTCATTTGAGAAATGTCTATTGAATTCTTTTGCCCATTTATTGATTGGGTTATTTTTTTAATATTAAGTTTTTTGAGTACTTCATATACTCTGGATATTAATACCTTGTAGGAGGAGTAGCTGGCAAATACATTTTCCCATTATGTAGACTCCTCTTCACAGTCATAATTTTTCCTTTGCTGTGCAAAAGCTTTTAAATTTAAATTTAATGCTGTCCCACATTCAAGGATCTGTCTCAAGAAGACAGTGCCTGGTTCACATGTTGACATTGACTCTATCTGTGCTTTCCTCTAATAGTTGCACAGTGTCTGAGCTAATTTCTCAGTCTTTGATCTGCTTTGTGTTGACTTCTGTGCAGGTTGAGTAATAGGGATGTAGTTTCATTCTATATGGATATTTAGTTTTCCCTGTACAATTTGTTTAAAAGGTTATCTTTTCTCCAACCTCTGTTTTGAGAAACTTTGTTGAGTATCACAACATTGTTGTGTCTTTTATTTTATTCCCTTGGTCTTCATATTTGCTTTTGTGCCAATGCCATACTCTTCTTGGTATTATAGCTCTGTAGTACAGTTTGAAATCTGGTATTGTGATGCCTCCACTCTCACTATTCCTGCTCAGTATTGCTCTGGCTGTTTCTGCTTTTTAATTATTTAGTGTGAATTTTAGGACTGTTTTTTTTTCTAGTTCTGTAAAGAGTGTCATTGGTATTTTGATGGGGATTGCATTGAATCTACATATCACTGTCCGTAATATGGCCATTTGACAATGTTAATTCTTCCTACCCAACAACAGGAGTGTTTTCAGTTTCATTCTTCAGTGTTCCATAGTTTTTGTTGTACAGTACTCTAACCTCCATAGTTAAGTTTATTCCCAAGTTTTTATTTGTTTTGAAATTACTGTGAATTGAAAAGTTTCCTGGTTTGTTCTCATAAGATTCATTGTTGTGTTATAGGAAAGTAATTGATGTTTGTATGATAATCTTATATCCAGCTACTTTTCTGGATATGTTGATCTACTGGTGGAAGTCTCCTGGTGGAGTTTTTCTTGTTTTTTGGGGGTGGGGTGGGGTCTTACTGATTTAGGATCATGCCATCAAGCAAGAGAGATAAATTGAGTATTTTTTTCTATTTTGTTTCCCTTTAATTTTCTTCTCTTGCCTGATTGCTCTGGCTAGAGTTTACAAAATTATATTGAAAGTAATGGGTGAGCATGTAAACCCTTATTGTGTTTCTGATTTTAGAGGAAATGCTTTCAGTTTTTGTCTGTTCAGTATGATTATGGCTTTTGGTTTGTTGTTTATGAACTTATGAGGTAAGTTCCTTCTATCCCTAATTTCTTCAGCAGTTTTAATATGAATGAGTGATGGATTTTGTTGAGGACTTTTCTGCCTCTATTGAGATAACAATGTGATTCTTGTCTTCAATTCTATTTATATGGTGAATTATATTTATTAATTTGTGTATGTTGAGCAAACCGTGCATCCTTGGCATGAAGGAAGTTTGATCATCATATGTACAATCTCATTGATGTGTTTTTTGATTTCTTTATATTTTATTAAGGATACTTGAATCTATATTCATGAGGGATATTAGTCTATAGTTTTCTTTCCTTGGTTTCTCTTTATTTGGTTTGAGAATCAGGGCTATACTGACTTTATATAATGAATTTGGGCGTGTTCCTTTTCTCTCTATTTAATGGAATAATTTGAGAAAAAATGGCATTAGTTCTTCTTTAAAGGTCTGATAGAACTCAGCTAAGGATCCATTTGCTCATTTGCTTTTCTTTATTGGAAGACTTTTAATTGTTGCTTCAATTTCATTGCTTGATATTGGCCTATTTATGTTTCCTTTATTATTCTGGTTCAGATTGACCAGGTCATATTTGTCTATAAATTTGTTAATATATTTTAAATTTTTATGAAGTATAAATTTTCAAAATAGTCTCTAATGATCCTCTGGATTTCAGAAGTGTCTGTGGTGATGTCTCCTTTTTCAACTCTAATTTCATTGATTTGTGTCTTCTCTTTCTTTTGGCTAGTTTGGCTAGGAATTTATAAATCTTGTTATCTTTTCAATGAACCAACTCTTCATTGCATTGATCTTCTTATTGGTTTTTTATTCTCAATTTAATTAATTTTTGCTCTAATCTTAATTATTTTCTGTCTCATCAGATTTGGTTTGAAATTAATTGGTCTTATGTCCCCACGTCCTTCCAGGGTCAGACAGGCTGTTTAGCCTGGAAAACTCAGATGACATGTTTCAAATGAAAGAGTTCTTCATTTTTCTTGTCTTTGTAGACTCAATTTGCTGGTGCTGAATTGCTCCTTTGAATCACTCTTGAGGAAATGCTATGACAATGTGGCTTACTCTGATCCACTTAGTCTATTTCCCAAAGGGATAAATTAAAAAGATGTTAAAATATAATTCATTAAGACAAAAGAAATTGGGGCATACAGACAAAAGGAAAATTAAAATATTTGCATGGTGAGAGGATAGAAATGGACAAAGGTTAACATATGAAGGCCCTAAAGAGGGAGGAAGTGAAGAAGAAGAAAGGACAGAGAGAGAACATGATAATTTGCAATAAGAGCAAGAGATGAGGAAAGTAAGAGTAATAAAACAAGCAAACAAGTAGAGCAAAATAATAGCCTTCCTAAATTGAAACAAATTATAAAAAATAAAATAAAATCACTACCTCTTAAAAAAACTAAATAGTAGAAGAATAATAAAATAGATTATAAAATGGGAACAAAATGGAAACGTGTGTGTGTATATATATGTGTGTGTGTGTGTGTGTGTGTATAATGTATATCATACGTGTATATAAATGTATATCATTCAGTAAATATAACCAGAACATGACTAAAATGATGATGATGATGATGATGATGATGATAAAGAAAAAGTGAAATAAAAAATGATAGAGTTTTTCCACCATTGTGGCTGAAGTTTGAATATTTACATTCTATTCCAGACTGATTCTTTTCCTCTTACTTCTTGGGTCCTACATCTCAAAGAGAGAGCAAGGGTTGGGTGTTATTAAAACCACCCTCCTTTTGTGTTTTTTGCCATTTTGCCTTCTGGAGTGACTTGGAAGTAAAGCTGGTTGATATAGCTCTCTTTTTTCCTTATCTGTGGAGCGGGGTGAGAACTGGAAATAAGGGAGTTTTGTCCAGACATCTTAGATCATTTCTCTTCTTGGTTGGAAGTCATGCAGAGATCTATTTAGAAAGTTCTGGTGACTGGGGTTTAGTTCTAAACAGAGCCTTGGAACTTCGTTTGGGGTATCTACTACAGAGCAATTGAGTCCTTGCACCCCTAGAGCTAAGTTGATGCTGATATCAATTAGGTGACTTGATTTGTAGCATATCCTCAGAGTTCTGCTGATAGATAAGGGGTAACTGACCTTCCTGTATGGATGGTACCTGGCAAGTTTCCTTCCCATCAAATATGGACTTCCAAGTCTCTGCCCTTGAGTGTAATCGCCTTGTCAATTCAATTTACCTAATCCCTTTCAGCTGGTTGTTCATGCCACCAAGCTCAAAGGCTGTGCAGGTTGTACTTTCCTCCACATTTCTGTCTTGAATATTCCTGTTTCCACTACTTTTTGTAACTATTTCGGGGTTTTTTTTTTTCAAGTACACTTTGGGTCACACAGTCTGTGCTGACTGACAAGAGTAGAAGTATTTGCTAAGAACTCTCGCTTTCCCCTAGGAAGAACAATCAGTTCAAACTCCTCAATCAGAATCTCCATCTCAGTTCTTCACCATGCAGTTATTGCATCACCTAAGTACAGACAGCCTTCTATAAAGTTTATGTGCCAAATCTGCCCACTGCTTTTCTCTTTCTGATTGTGTTGCCCCTCCCTTTGAGGTCACACAGCACCACCACCCCTGTCCCCTTCAGTGTATTCCTTTTCTCTATTCAGTATACCACAATTTCTGAGTTTCTTTGAATGTCTGAAAGGCAGATACTGATTGATCTACAATAATTTTCATCAGACACCTACCTGGTTATGAAGCAGTATGCCTGTTATTTCAATTCTGAACAGCCATCTTGTAAATTCCTATTTTTCTACTTTTTTAATAAAATACTTTGTGTAATTCTAGGTTCACAGGGAAAAAAAAAAAAAACAGAGGTAAGTATAAAGATTTCCCATTTTCCCCTGAACCCAAACACTTGTAGTCTGCCCCATTATTTCAATACCAGCATCCTCACCAAATGGTATATTTTTTACAATTGATGAACCCTCAATGACATGTCATGGTCACTCAATATTCATGGTTTGCACTTTTTATGTATATTTTTTGGAACTAGGTGTTGAACCCTTTATGTACAGTTTGATGGTTTGATTTAACTATCTTAAAAATATTTTGTTCTCTGCCTAATCATTACCCCACCTTTGCCAACCCATGATAACCACTGATATTTTATTGTCTCCATAGTTTTGTCTTTTCCTAGGATGTTATTTGGTTAGAATCATACAGTGTACACCAATTTTAGATCAGATTGGCTTCTTTCACATAGCACTATGAATTTAAATTTCTTCCATTTTCTTTTCATGGCTCCATAGCTTGTTTTCTTTTTAATACCAGGTAATGATAACACTACATGAATGTACCACAGTTTGGTTATTTATTCACATTTAAAGGACATCCAGGTTGGCTCCAAAATTGGGCAATTAAGGATGAAGATGTGCAGGACTTTTTTATAAATATGTTTTCAATTCCTTTAAGTAGATACCAAGGAATGTCTTTGCTGAATCATATGGTAAAAGTATGTTTGGTTTTGTAAGAACATGCCAAACTGCCTTCCAAAGCATACAATTTTGCTTTTCCACCAGCAATGAGGATGTTCCTGTTACTCAATGTGTGTCAGTTTTCCATTGCCATTTTCAAAATGCCTGACAAGAACAACTTAGAGAAGGAAAAGTTTGTTTTATAGTTTCAGAAGTTCAGTCCATGTTTGGCCAATTCCCATCCCTCTAGGATGGAGTTGAGGCACCACATTATGGAGGAACAATGTGGGAGAGGAAAGCTACTCAGCTCATAGAGGCCTAGTGGCAGAAAAAGAGAGATAGCAATGAGCCAAGTACAAGATATAGTCCCCAAGATCATGACCCTTATGACCTGCTTCCTCCAGTCATGACCTCTGTGTATAGTTACCACCCAGTAGTCCTTTCAAGTTATTAACACATTAAATGGATCAACCCTCAGATGAAGTTACAGCTGTCATAATTTAATCATTTCTCTTCTGAACATTGCTACAGTGAACTTTTGGGGACATACCTTATTTCAAACCATACACTCCAAATTCTTGCCAACATTTGACGTTATCAGCATTCTGGATTTTGGTCATTCTAACAGGTATAGAGTTGTTTCTCATCATTGTTTTAATTTGCATTTATCTTACCATATTTGATGTGAATTAAACTTTCACATGCCATTTGCCATCTAACTTCTTTTGAAATGTTTCTTAATGTTCTAAAGAACATATTCTAATTGGTTTCCTTTTTTTCTTATTGTTGAGTTTTAAGAGTTTTTTGTATATTTTGGATAACAATCCTTTATCAGATGTATGATTTGTAAACATTTTTTCCCAGCTTGAGGCTTACCTTCTCATTTGCATGACATTATCTTCACAGATCAAAAATATTTTATTTATATTTTTAATATCATTGGGAATTTTTAAGAGCAGCATAGGTAGATCTATTGCTTTCATTTTTGTGGTGGTACTGTGTGCTTTATATGCATGTATCTTTATTTAGTCAGTTTATATTAATTCACCTTTTCATTTAGAATTGAAAGCAAGTTTTAAAAATCAAGTCACCTGCTAAGTATAAAAAAATATAGAAACAAAGAAAAAAGTCTATTTAATAGCCAATAATTGTGTATTGATAAAATCTTTATGAGAATATTTCTTTCATTGAAGTGATTTTTAAGTTACAAAGAAAAGATGGGCAGATTCAATTGTTATGTAAGTTAATATTTTACGGAAAAATAAAAGCAACATTTTGGGAAAAAAAGCCACATTAAAAGAATAAGTCCTGGATACTATTAAAACAATAATAGCATTTAGGTGATATTATATCATATATTTAAGTAAATGAATTATGAATAGACTACTTACATGACTCAATAACATTAATGAGACATTTGAGTTCCCAAAAGATAAATGAACAAAGTGCATTTCCCAAAAGAAGAGTTACTTATAGTAAATACATATTAACTATAGTAGCAATGGAAAATACAAATTAAATTATACAAGACCAGCATGAAGAAACACTAAACAAACAATAAATATAATTAATTTAATACTCAGAAACAATGGAGACATTTATGAAATAAAAATGAAAAAAAAACTGAATACAAAAAAATAATCATTCCTTGATAATAAGTAATTAAATATATCCACATACCAGGTATAGGAGATAAAAACAAAAATATAAATAGTTGTTTGGGAACATTTTAGTTAGGTATATTTTATATTTTAAATGTTGAGATTCATTTATTTTTATTTTAAAAATAACAATAACAGGGAACAGGTATGGAATTCCCGAGTCTTTCTTCTACCTTTAATGCTTGGCACTCTATAGGAGTTAACTCTATCTTGCCTTTGTGCTGTGAGATTTCCTATTAGACAATATTTTACCTTACGTCAGGAAGCATATCTTCTATGGTACAAATATTTGTGTCCCACAAAATTCATTTGCTTAAATCTAATCACCAATGTGATAGCATTAAGCATGGGGTATTTTGGGAGGTGACCATGTTTTGAGGGTGGAGTTCTCATGAATGGAACTATTGTCCTTAAAAGAAGCCTGGGGAAGCTTGTTTTCTTCTTCCACCATGTAAGGACATAGCAAGAAGTTTCCATCTAGGAACCAAGGTACTGGCCTCCACCAGACACCAAACCAACCGTCACTTTGATCTTGGATGTTCCAGAGTCCTGATTTATGATTAATAAATTTATATTCTTTACAAGTCCTCCCCCCGTGCATGTTGATAGAGCCGCCTGAGTAGATTAACGCAAATTGTAACTCATCTTAACAGTCTCAACACTTCACAGAATGCCATTCTACAAGAGAAGCAGAAAAAATAAGTACGAACATGACAAATTTGCCATTTATTTTAACGTGAGCTCCTTACTCTTTGGTTCCCTCAATGCCACGGGGAATATTTAGGGACAATAAAGTGTAAAGCTCCTCCAAGTTTAAAAGAGGATTGAGTGAACTTCTATTTCTGAAAAATCTCTGTGTATTAGTAGAAAGTGAAAAAAATGAAGTAGCGGACAAGTGTTATGTAGTATGTATGTTACTAGAGTTTCCATATTACAGATGGTTTGCTTAAACAGTAGAAGTTCATTTCTTACAGGTCTGGAGGCTGGAAGTCCAAGATCAAGGTGTCTGCTGGTTTGGCTTCTTTGTGTCTTGCCTTATGTGTCTTCACTTGCCTGCTGCTCTCTGGGTGTTTTCACCTCTGGAATTTCTTCCTTTTCTTAGAAATATCTTGTATTGGACTAGGGTCTCACATTTATGGTCTCATTTAATTTAATCATCTCCTTTATGGCCTATCTGCACGTGAAAGTGAAATTGCATTAGCTATAGTATGAATTTGAGGGGAATACAATTTCACCTTTAAAATAAGGTGTAATCAAATGTTTGCATTTAATAAATTATTACTTTTCCAATAAATTGTTTACTTTTATAAAAATACAATAGATGCTTATGATGACTTTATCTAATGATGCTATCAAAAAAATGAAAGCTTAAGAATTTTTGTGAAGAGAAGTCTAAGTCACAAAACCATCCCAGTCCTTCTTCCGCCACTGTGAAAGCCCTGACTGAATGGCATCCAGCTTCTTGAGTTGCCATGGAAGAGGACGGAGATCCACCCAGGAAGTGCACAGGGAAGATTTGGTGAAATGTTGATAATGGGAAACAGAAGAAGGACAGGATTTGAGCAGATGATTCCCCTCTGGTTTCTCTTTGGTGAATTACACTTACATGTGCTTCCTCCTAGAAATCCTTTCCAAGGTCTTAGCTGCTAAATGAATTTGATTCCTTAGTGACTGTATCTTTTCATGACTGATTATAGAACTGTTGCCAGTGTGATAATACATTTCATCATTTTCTTCCGCTCATTTGTTTTAACCCAACTTTTCCCCCACCCAGTACCAGTGCTTGAATCCCTATCTCAACCTTTGCTTCTAAGTCAGAGAAATATGGGTTAATACAATTAGGTTGTGGAATGACTTAGTTTGTTGTTTCAGGAAAAGACATGGTCTAGGTAAAGGTTTGCCTAATAATATATAGAATTTCAGGTTTATATTAAGAACCTTCCAAAGAGAATAATTATTCTGTATTAACCAAAATGCTGTTAATATTTGGAAGCTGCCATATTTAAATGATTTAAAACCATATAAAACATAAATCTGGAATGGTGTTACTATAAAGATTAAAAGCCATTAAAGACAAAAAGGAAATATGTTTACTAAATTAATATTTATGACATATTAATTCCATTTTAATTGTGTTATTCCTCTTCAGTCTGATGAGGTAAACATTCCTGAATTCCTCTGAAGGATTATTTCTATATACAATTGCGTGTGTGTGTGTGTGTGTGTGTGTGTGTGTGTTTGCTACTTTTCCTAGAATTAGCAATGAGGGGAGTGACTTTTTTAGAAACTGGTAAATTTGGGTAATGTATTTTATGATATTTTTTATTTTTAGTAAATATCGTATGAAAATTCAGGTCATTAGATCAAAGAAATTGGAATGCATTAAGTTATATGACAGATATTATTTAGACATTTCCTCTTTTTATTTTGTGTTATCTCCTAATATGGAGAAAATGAAAGCTATATGTTCTCTGCCTTAAATTTTATATGATGTTTTTGAAGAGATAAGACCTTTTAAAATATGTAATTTCAATCTAGAAAGTATTAAGGGCCTGTCTTATTCTGTTTTCTGTTATAGGAACACAGTACCATAGAATGGGTAAATTGAAAAGACCAGAGATTGACTTTGGCTCAGGGTTCTTATCCAAGGTTGAGAGGCACATCTAGTGTTAGATTCCTTACTGCTGGAGTCCTGAGGTGGTGCCGGGCACCACATGACAAGAAACAGTGTTCCCTGGATCTTGAAAAACTGCCTTTTATAGTAGGCCCACCCTATAGTTAACCCATTTACCTATTAATCAATTAACTGAATTAATAGATTAACCCACTTTTTAGAACAGAGCCCTAATCACCTCCAAAGGTCACCTGCTCCCAACTTTTTGTTGTGGTGGTGGTGTTGTTGTACTAAGAATTCAACCCAGAGGTGCACTACCATTGAGCTACACACCCAATCCTTTTTATTTTTTATCTTGAGGCATAGTCTCCCTAAATTGCCCAGGTTGGCCTAAAACTTGTGATCTTCCTGCCTCTGCCTCCCAGGATTACTGGTATATGCTACAGCTCCTGTCCCTTCTCTTAGTATCTCAAAATGGAGATTAAGTTTCAATGTAAGTTTTCAAGTGGACAAATCATATTCAAATCATAGCAGTTCCATGAAAGAGATGCTGATATACTGTTATGGGAACTCAAAAGAAGAAGACAGTTTATTTTGTTAAAATGGATTTGATAACTCCTTGCTTTTTAATGTTTTAATTTTGAAATATTTTTGTTACAATTTCTATAAATAAGTAATTTAGTCTATTAATTTGTTATTACTATTAATTTGGTGTATTAATTATTGATAACATTAATGATTATGTGTAAAGAACACATAAAATGATAGGCATCAGATAATTATCTCTGAATTGTAATATAAGTTTATAGGACAATTTCTGGCAAATTGTTTTCTTTTAGTTATACATTACTATATTTCATGCTTAGACCCCAGGTGGCATTTATAATCATTTCTAAAACCAATAAGGAACCAGTCATTAGCCATTCATGACTGATAATGTAAATACATTGATAACAACTCTATGTCTGCCTGACATACACATTTGATTGTATGTGTACTTGACTCTTACAATTAATCTTATGTTACCTTTCTTTACTATAATATGTCTCCTGGGCATATCTAGTATAGATGGAAGCTTATCATTTTTAAAATTTCCCTTAATACTTTAAAATATTGTTCCTGGCATTTCAATCTCTGTGTTATTTTGATCTTGTGATACAGATTAAGGAACTTAAAAAGAAAAAAAGAGGTAATTTTTGTTGAAACCTAAAACTCTTGATATTTCCCTTGGGGTTTCTAACAAGTTTTTATTTTGCTATTTTTCACTTATGTAATTTTTCTTTCTCTTTCTTCAAAATAGCCTGTCCTGGGAGAAATGCAAACTTTATAGGTATTGGAAAATACTGGTTTCTCTGAAATCTGTGAGCAGGAAGTCTGTGAGAGCTTTTAAAAAAGTCGCACCTTTTGCCTTAACTTTTCTTTGTGCATTGCCCAAGAATACCTTGTATGTTCCTTTTCTTGAGGTATCTTCTGGGGAAGTAAGAAGTTGTGTCCACATTTATTTCCCTTGGGAAAGGAAGTATGTGGACAAATATTCCCTATACATCTCTTCTTGTTGGTGATAGCATTATGATTTATGTGTGCCAAGTGCACTGAGGTCTTCAAGCTGAGTGCACCTCTCCTGAGGTCTTCAAGCAAAACATGAAATCTGAGAGAAATTGCTCTGACCTAGGAATTTCAACTTATTCTAGAGCAGATGCTACTGAAGTCTGAGAGAGGCAGAAGAACCAAGATAAATATCACTAGGTACTAATGAAGACTCAACTAGTGAAACTGACTCAAGAAGAAATCAAAATCCTAACTAGACCTATAACAAATAAAATATTTGAATTAACAATATTTCCCACAAAGAAAAGCTAATGCCTAAATTCTTTTACTGGTGAGTTCTATCTTTATAAAAGGGATTATTCAAGGCCTTTAGAAGTTACAAGAAAGATAGAGCATATATTTCTATAGTCTGCTCAACAAGCTTAAGATTAAGTTAGTGTATATACACTTGGTTGGTGGGGTGGGTGAGACAGTCACAGAGGTTAAGAATAATTGTGAAAATATATACAGATCTGAGGGTAAGCATGACTTTCCTTGGGATACTATTAGTTATTATTATCCAATGTAGAAACAGGTATCAAATATCATATATATAAGCTAATTATTTGTAAATGCTGTCAAATATTCAAATAATCGGTGGGCTCTTTTTTTCACTGCTGCAGCCAGGCTTATAATCTTGTGTGAAGACTTAGTTATGAATCCATCATAATCTGTAAATTCTCATGCTTATCTGAATGAACAGATGGTGTTGACACTTATCAAAGATATTGAAGTGCTAGCATTGTTATGTGAAGAAACAATTCCTTTCTAGAGGTTGTGTTTATTTTTATATTATTATTTGTGAATGACTTTTTAAATGCACAATGACAGTATGTGAACTCTGAATTATTCTGTGAATTCTAAGTAGATGTCAATTATGGGAAGGTTGCTGATTACAGAAAGACAATTAATTGCATTGCAATGATTTACAACATCCTTATTGCAAATGTCCCTTTCAATTTTAAATAAGCACTAAGTATCCATCTCATATGTCCTTGTAATTATCTCACAGTTTGCTTTGGAGTTGATTTTATGTATTGTGTCTCTCAATGATCTTTGTTTTCCTGTTCCTCCTTCAAAATTTGGTTATTTAGTGACAATTTTTCTCTATAACATGCTTTTATTTTTATGTAGCAATAAATTCAATTTTATTGGATAAAAAGGGTTATGTAAAAAAATGTAAAAATCTAATCATAGCTATATAGAGTGTATTCTAAATGAAGCTGTAAAAGGTGGACTCCATTTCTAAATCTGTATTTTTTTACAAGCTATTTAGGTACCAGCCAGCTTTTTGAGTGCTTGTGACTAAGTGTGAACTCATTTGAATCAGTGCTCAACTCCTTTGCCCGTCTTTTGCTGTATTCCATTTCCTTGGCTTTAAATTCGGCTCTCCAGCTACTCTGCATTGCCATCCACAGAGAGGACCACAGCTGGAAGAAAACATATGCACAGCAACTGGACTCACTTTTAATTTACAACATCAACTTCTGGACAACCTCTTTTGCTGTCCAGATGTCTTGCTATATTTTTCTATATTCATTCTTTCACTCTCCTAATTAGCTATTTTATTGTTTCTCTTGTCTTCTGAAATCCTTGATACCTCCTCCTTTATTCTTAATCTCAATCATTGAACTTAATTTCTATTTCACTGAGAAGCAAAGGGCAAACAGAAATCATCCACAGCTCATTCAATTATAGCTAACCAATTACTGCATCTGTCCATGTCACTGTTCCTCACTGCTTCTGCGGGGAATGTTCTGGTCCCATATCTAACATAGAGCAATCCTCTGTCAATCAAACCTGAATTCATTTGTCTACTTAGGACATTGGGGCCACTGTTCTTCCTTCTTCCTGCTGCATTATCATTATTCATTTTCCTACAATTCTGGATACTAAGTGTAAGATCAAGGCTGACCTGATGAGGACCTTCTTGCCATATCCTCACATGGACAAGGAAACCAGGACCAAACTAGGCTTCTATAAAGACATTGGTTCCATTCACAGGGGAACAGGCTTCATGACCTAATCCTGTTAAAGGACTCACCTCCTAATAGCATCACATTAACAACCCTGAATTATGCATGGGACACTATGAAACCATGACTGGAGAAGGATCTTCAATAGGCAATATGCATTAAGTCATGGTTTAGAGACTGGAAGAAAAATTTTTTATCATTTCTCTCAAAGACTTCATCATATAAACATGTTATTAAAGATCCATCTGCTAGTGATTCTGTCTTAAGTTGTACATAAAATTTTGAATTGGAAATAGCATATATACATGCATATAAATGTATTTACACAGGACATATTAATGAAAAACATTAAATTCTTCAGCAAAGCATTTCTAGGGAGCTTAGGAAATGCATTGGGTAGAATTTTCATCATTTGGGGGCTTTAAAATAATTTTTCTTACTAGAAAGAAAAGGGGATATTTTGGATTTGAAAATTCAATATTTTGAACGTATGTGCTCAATCAAAAATTTTAAGGCATTCATATACTAAAACAGGATTATCACAAAGTTTTCATAAAAATACTGAAAGCCTCCTCTGCACTCAGTCACTATTATTCTCTATTTCGTCTCAACCCCAGGGACCTGTTCATGCTACTTCCATTCCCTCAACCATCTCTCTCCTATATTTCTAGACTCTCATTTATGTTTTACCTTTTTTTCAAGACTTGATTGATCCCATCAAATTTGCCTCTTTAATAGAATTCTCCACACTCTATTATAGTAAGTATACTTATGGATAATTCTTCTCTATTATGAGAGTTCCTTAAAGTTGGGGGATATATAATATTCATGTTTATAATCCAGATATGTGTCTTGGTAGGTTCTAGGCTGGTATGAGTGAGTTGCAGCCAGAAGAAAACAATGTTATTTCAATAGCACAGTGTAACCTCCTCCAACTATCTATGCATTCTACAAAATATTTCCTAAGAAATTACATGTGCAGACCCTTATTCTAGCCACTGGTAGTTTAAGAAACAAAAATACCTAGAATATATAGTATCCTGAAATTCATTTTGGAGTAGAAAGAAGAAAGAAGTGAAAAAAGATATATATATATATATATATATATATATAAATTTCATGGAGAAATAAAGCAGGGAAGTGGGATGGAAAGAGATGAACAGAGATTGTTTCACAAAAATATTGCATTTGAGAATCATTTGAAGGAAATGATCAACAAGTCTATCCTGGGGGAAAGTTCTCGACATTTGAAACATCTAGTACAAATTCCCCAAGTCAAGGCTAACATTACTTGTTTGGAGGCTTGATTGGATAAGTAAGCAAGATGAAAAATTATAAAAGATAAACTTCAAATGTGATGTATAGAAATTAGTAGGATTTTAGATTTTGCCTTGAATGAGAAAAATTTCACTAGGATCATTCTACCTCCTGAAGTGGAGTTGGAAACTTCTGTTCTTTATTTCATCTCCCCTTAGTTTGTGCAAGTTTACCTGCTACAAAACCATCTTCTTTCGATAAACAAAGCTTTATTTAACAAGGCACATTTGTGTCAGAGACTAGCTTATATTTCTTGTATATGTGTGCTTAAGGCCTGTTTTAATAGACTCTATACATAATAAGTAATTAATAAATATTAGTGAGAGTTTTTTTCTTTCTTTTTTTTTAAAGAGAGAGTGAGAGAGGAGAGAGAGGAGAGAGAGAATTTTTAAAATATTTATTTATTTATTTTAGTTGGCGGACACAACATCTTTGTTGGTATGTGGTGCTGAGGATCGAACCCGGGCCGCACGCATGCCAGGCGAGCGCGCTACCGCTTGAGCCACATCCCCAGCCCTGAGAATTTTTTTCTAATCTTAATAACTTTTACTTTAAATTATATTACTTTTCTCTGTGTTAGTTTTATTGGATTTTAAAAGAATCTAATCCTTCATCCACATTTCCTCTCAGAATTTAAATAACTTGACACTGGTCATTGACTGACACTATTTTTTTTTTTCACTTTGCAATCTTGGTAACTCCTTATTTCCTAAGGATCTATTATTCTATGCTTTCTACACCTCTATTGCTATTTTTTAAAATCCCCTTCAATTTTTTCATATCTCTAATGATGCTTGAGTCCCTTATCTGGATCAGGTCAGATACCACAGATGGTGCAGCCTGTGATTTTTTTTTTTAATTTTTATCCTCCTATTATATTTTCATTTATTCAACAAATGTGTATTTTGCTCATTGTGTATTTGGCAGTGTTCTAAGAGCTCTACCAATATATAATTTGATCCTTAAAAACCCTTCATATTATCACTATTCATATTTCCATTTAAAAATGAGGATTTGATACACAGAGATCTGCTTATGATCACACAGTTAGCAAGTGGTAGAGATGAACTATGAGCTCAATATGCTTCAAGAATCCATCACTAAACTGACCCCTTTACACTTATTTTTATACCATCCTAGTTTCTTTTATTTATTTTTCTTGATTTTTCTATCCTTGTTTAGTGAGGGGGATAGTTGGACATTTTAAAATTTTATTTTCCTTACTGTATTGGAATTTAAACATTCTCTCTATATACTTTTAATGGATCATTAGACATCATAAGATGAGTTTTCATTTAGCTTATTCTAAAAACAAATAGTATTTCGATTATCCTTCCTAAGAATATAAGACTCTTATAATATTTTAAAGTTCATTTTCCATCTTAAGTTTATTTTTGTTCATTTTTAGGAGTTTCTTTTGTTTCTTATCTTTGGGGACACATTTTATTATTACCCATTGTGATTAGTGTGTCACTTTTATGGTTTAGAGGATGTTCACCTAACTCCTAGTGGAATGGAACCTATTTTCTGTGTTTACTAGACATTTGGATTTCTTCTGTGAATTCTTTATCAATTATTTATGCACTTCTCACTGGTACACCGGATTTATTTAGCATAGATACTAATGAATTTTAGGAATTACAAATGTCTTAGTTTAAATATCTGGCCATTTCTCACTCCATATGATCTTATTTTGAGACATAGAATTTCAGTATTTATGTAAGAAATTTTATTAAAAATATTCTTATTGTTTGTACCTATGAATCTAACTTCATAAAAATATTTTCAAACCATTTATTCAAAAAGCTTTGAACGCTTGCCTTTATAGTTCACTATTTAAAATGTCTATTGCTATTGAAAATATCAAATACAATTTAAAAATTATATTTTCTATTTCTGCTGTGTCAGATTCAATAAAATCACCAATTCTAATACCTTCTATGTAGATTCTTTTCCTTTTTTTTTGTATAGGTAGCCTTAACAACTGTAGATATTGATTTTCTATTTCTTTTGTTTGTGTATTTTATTTTCATATTGCACTGTTAGGAATGCTTTATTACATTGATTTTTCTTATTTTTTCACCTTTGGATTGATATCACCATTTATGCTCCACTAAATACACTGTTGATTACAGTCTTTGTAATATATTAGTTAGAATGAAATGAAATTATTTTAATAAAAATCCATGGGTTGATGCCCACATAGAAAGTGAGATTATGACTCTGGTCACATTCTTTATTAATCCGAGAATTAGTCTGCTTTCTGTTGCGGATAACACAATACAGAGTGAACTATAAAGACAAGAGGTTTATTTGACTCATTGTTCTGGAGATCCAAGGTTGAGGGACCACATCTGGTAGGTGGCCTTCTTTCTGGAAGGTAGTGCAGAGCATCCATGAGAAGACACATGGAGTATGTATGAGTATGTGTATCTTAAATTCTCTCTTCCTCCTCTTATAAAGCCACTAAGATTCAGTCATCTGAGCTTTGCCTCAATGACCTTATCTAATCCTTTTATCTTCCTAAGGCCCCACCTGTAAACACAATAGTCAGATTAAGTTTTCACCCTCCCAATACCTCATGGTAGGGATTAAATTTTAATACATTAACCTTAGAGGATACTGTCAAACAATATCCAAACCACAACCTTCAGTGTTCTCCAGAAAAACAGAACAAATGTGTGTGTGTGTGTGTGTGTGTGTGTGTGAGAGAGAGAGAGAGAGAGAGAGAGAGAGAGAGAGAAAGAGAGAGAGAGTGTGTGTGTATGAATACATTTATCTGTCTATCTATCATATAAGGAGAAGAATTGGCTCCTGTGATTATGGAGGCTGAGAGTCCTGTAATAATGATATTTGCAGGCTGGGGAACTGGGAAAGCCAGTGGTATAATTTAGACTCATCTCAGAATGCAGGGTGGAGAGTCATGGTTTAAATCCTGTTCTAAAGCTGAAAGCCAGAAAACCAATGGAACTCAAATCTGAGGTAGAAGAAATAGATGTTTGAGCTCAACAGAAGCAAATTTGCCTTTCTTTCACCTTTTTGTTCTCTTCAGGCCTTCAAAGGATTGCATCGTGCCCATGTGGATTGGTGAAGATACTCTTCTTTACTCAGCCTACAAAATCAAATGCTAATTCATTCTAGGCACTCTTACAAACATACCCACACTAGTTATCTGGGAATCTCTTAGTCAAGTCATGTTGATGCATAAAATTAACCATCACACTTTCTATGGTGAGAAATTACTTACCCATTAGATTAACCATCCAGAATGTCTAAGAAATACCATCTAGAAGGATAAAAAAACACATTTGGTTAGACACCAGGCACAAAGTCTAATTAGGTTAGGGAAGAAAGATTTGACTACTAATTGGATAAGGCTTTGTTATTGAAATGACATATTATTGCAATTTTTGGATCCATGAAAACAAGCATTTTTAAAATTTTATTATCAATAAGAATTCAGTTTGTCCTCCTAATGTTAATCTGTTCCTGTAATCCAGGTATTAAAGCTCATTCACTCTATTTGCCTACAGAATCCATCATTGGATTAGATTCAATTTGCTAAAGTACTTTTTGGATTTTTCATATATTGTTATCATAAAACTGCATTTAATTTTCCCTTTTTCCATGCTATTTTTTAAAATTTTCATGCCAACACAATTTTTGGTTCATACCAATAAGGGTATCATACATAAAGTGATGTGAAGATGATGCTAGAGGTGTGTCTATATTTTGTTCTTTTCAGAGAGTCTGCTGTTGAGCTTCTCTACTTTATTAGATGTCTCTGTTTTGTGGCATTAGTTATCATTCTTATCCTTACTATTTACTTTTCTCAAATTATTATTAATTTATTAATTTATTTTTGAAGTTTTTGATTCTGTTTTTAAAAACACTTTGTCAAAATTTTATTTTATTTTTATTTTTATTGTTGGTTGTTCAAAACATTACATAGTTCTTGATATATCATATTTCACACTTTGATTCAAGTGGGTTATGAACTCCCATTTTTACCCCGTATACTTTGCTGTAAACACTGTCTTTTTGTAGCTGATATGCATTATTCTTATTAATCAAATCTTAGCTTTATATTATGGTTCTTTCTTTGTCTCTTGGTTTACTTAGAAATTTACTTAACACATTTTTTGAAATACATGTGATTATTTTAAAATTATATAACAATTGTGTGTATTTATGAGGTACAGTGAAATATTTCAATGTTATGTACAATCAGTAATTATGAAATCAGTGTAATTAGCATTTATTATTAATTTGTGTTGAGAATATTCAAAATCCTTTCTACTCATTCCTTTGAGTTATGCAATTAATGTCAACCATAGTTCCCCTAACTACTGTGCTATTAAACATTAGAAGTCACTCTTCCTGTCCAAAGTTTCAAAAAGTTTACTTTGTGATAAAGAAACAGAGTCTATATGATATCAAGTGTTTGGAAGTACTTACCCTAAAACCTTTGTTAAACTTACCCCAAAACCTTTACATGCTCAATGTTCATAAAATTTTCATGTGTGTTTAAAAATAATGTATTTCTGAAACTCTACTTTTTTTCTCTGAATTGAATTTTCATATCAAAATCATTCTTTCAAATTCTTGTGATGAGAAATTATTGCATGTAACAATGTCTCTCTTTTAATTTTGACCTGAAAATATTTTCACTCATTCTCATCCTTGAATGATATTGTAGGTAGATATAAAATTATAGAGTAATCATTTCCTTTGAGCACTTTGCAGATGGACTCTCTTCAAGCATCCATTTTTGTTGTTAAGGCAATCTTTCTAAAACTTTTATTTCCTTACAGGCAATCTGTCTTTTTCTCTATGATTAATTTCAGTTGCCAACTGTAGTATGATGAATTGTTCCCATTTACTCTAAGATGAATATTGAAAAAGTAGTTACCATTTAAAGTTGTATATATTGAATTATGACAAAATTTGTATGGTCAACAAAAAATTAATCAAAAATTAAAGCAACTCTATATCTGAACAAATATAGTTTTCCTTTACCACATGAATAAAAGGGAAAACTTTGGGGAACTTTCATATATTTGATCATGAAATGACATGTTTTCAATGAGTTGACACATTTTTTTTCCTATTATTGTATTCCATAGTAAAAGTTATACAGGAAGGTCTGGGATTGTGGCTCAGTGGTAGAGTGCTCACTGGTTTCGATCCTCAGCATCACATAAAAATAAATAAATGAAATAAAGTTATTGTGTCCATCTACAACTAAAAAATATTTTTAAAAAAGTTAGACAGGAGAAGAAAATATAGCATTTCAAATCTGTAGTGTATCAAAACTAACCATATGAAAACAGAAATGATTCCTTACTTGTAGAGTGCACATAGAAATATCTCCAAACTATTGGCCATAGGCATCCACTTTCTGTAGAGAAAAAAAGTTCTCCACTTTCTGGAGATTAAGCCTTCATCATATGCACTTTTGAGGGACATTTAAGTTCCAAATTAGAGCAAATTCAGCATCCCTTCTGTAGACATAGGAGTATTAGAAGTTCATCCATTATAATTTCCATTAAGACTATAACTGACAGATACAGAAACCATGTGTTATATAAACTAATAATGAAAATACACAATTTGATCAGCAGCCTTATTTTAAGAGTGACAGATTAAACATAAATTAAGCTTTTTAATTTCCTCAGTGACTGCCTCACATCATCATTTGATTCCAATCTTAGGTAAAACATTGTTCTTTTAAATCCAGACAATTTACCTTTTTATTCATTTTCATATTAATCTAGAGTTTGCCAATTTTGAGACATTGACGGTTTTAGTCAGCCTTTTCACTGCTGTAACTAAAAGACTTGACAAGAACAATTTAAGAGGAGGAAAAGGTTTTTGGTGGCTCATGGTTTCAGAGGTATCAATCTATAGACAGCCAGCTCCATTCCTCTGGGCTGGAGGTGAGGAACAACATCATGGCAGAAAAGTGTGGTGGAAGAAAGTAGCTCACATGGTGATCAGGCAACAGAAAGAGAGACTCCACTGACCAGATGCAAAATACATGCCCCAAAGACAGCCCCCCCCCCAATGACCCACCTCCTCCAGCCACACCTTACCTCTCTTCAGTCACCACTCAGTTCATTCCAAGAGAGGGTTAGTTCACTGATTGGGTTAAAGCTCTCATAACCCAGTCATTTCTCCTCTAAATCTTCTTGCATTGTCTTACACATGAGCTTTTGGGGACACCTAAGTAATAATCCATAGCACTGTTACATAATTTTGTGGAAGAAATAGTTTCTTTAAAGTTATATTCTATAGCAACAATTATTTCTTTTTGAAAAGTAAAAGAAAGAAAAAGAATTTCATGATTTATTTAAATTCTTATTATATATGTAGTAGGGAAAAATCTAGGACATGGAACACTATTGCATGATTTAATAAAGTTTTTTGTTAGCTAAATGTTAAGAAACTTTCCTTTTTTATGTTACTCATATTTCTACTTATTTGACATTTCTCCATTTGGAAGCTCTTATTTTTATACTTTTACCCACTCTTTAATGAAAGAATTAGATTTCTTTCTTTTTTTTTATTCCAAAATCATGACAGCTACTAGACAAAAATGCTAAGTTTAGCCTGTCTACTGCATAATGCAAATCTGTGTTTCTCTACCAATGTTCTTTACAATTCAGATATTAATGCACTATATGTGACTTAAAAATGTAATTCATGTCTTCATGTATGATAAAATAATTATATTATAAGTGGACAGCTTATTAAATGTACTTTCCTCAGACATCTCAAAATGTATTCTATTCTATGGAAATGTGAATGATATATACTTCCATGTGCGGTGATGCATATCTCAAATTCTGCTACTCAGGAGGCAGAGTCGGGAGGAACACAAGTTCAAGGTCAATCTGGTCAAGTTAGTGAGACCTGTCACAAAATTTAAAATGAAAGGCTTGAGATGTGACTCAGTGGTGGAGACCTTGCCTGGGATGCATGATGCCCTGAGTTCAATCACCAGTACCAAAAAAAAAATCTATATAAAAATTTAGCAATACATATTTGGTAGTAGCATAATTTATAATTTGAAAATAAAGGGAAGGAATGTGAATATAAGGAAATAGACATTAATGAACACATAAATATGTCTGAAATGGAAAAAAAATTATAGATTTTATTAAAGGCTTATGAGAAATTACAAGTTATTAAATAAAGATAGCATTACTAAGGTAGGAAGATTTTTACATTCTGTCCAATTAAGCCTGTATAGCCAAGAAAATTTTGATTAAATTATAATATGCTTTTTTTTCCATTGGACTTTTCATATAATTTGACAAACAGTTGGAAGATTCATATTAAAGAATAAAGGATCTAAAGAGTCAACTGGCTTTTGAATAAGGTAGTGTACTTTCATGAGCTTACCCTATCAAATATCCAGCCTAGGTTCAATTAAAAATCTCAAATAAAATTTTCAAAAGCATTTTTTTTGTTCTTTGAGACAAAAGAAACATCAAAAGAATAATGCTTACAAAATTAATATAAGAAGTTAAATGTTAAGGCAGTAGGCAGACTGTATTTACATACAAGGAATTCAGTGCCTTTTTGTGCAGAAGTTTGCAATTTTATTAAAAGCCATTGTGTGCATGCTTGAAGAATAAGAATGATCCACTCTCTTCTGTCTTATGCCACTGTTGTCAGAAGGGGGATGAAGTGGACCTTGCCAAGACAAAACTGTGCCCATATGGGGCTATCTGCAGGCTAGGTCCTCAGTCAAAGAATTAAGTAGTCATAGAGAATAATAATAGTAGCTGTTAATAAAATAGAACATTCATAATCATGTGCTATAATAAAATTGCCAGTATCTATACTTTTGTGCTTTGGGGTATTGTTAAGTAAAATAAAGGTTACTGTTATACTGCAACCGTCTCTCTGATAATAAAGATTACTATTAAATGATTGACAGGTGGCCAATGTATAGCATTGACATACTGGACAAAAGGATGATTCATATCTCAAGCAGGACAGAGTGAGATGGCAAAGATTTCACTATGGTTCAGAATGACACAAAATTTACAACTTATGAAACATTTATTTCAGAAATTTTCCATTTAATATTTTCAGTCTGTGATGCACTGTATGTAATTAACATCATGGAAAAAACCCATTGATGGGGATACTAAACTATATGAATATATAAAATATACCAGTATGGTCATCCCTTGGTTTCTGTAGTGGATTGATTCCAGGAACTCTCAGGACTTTGCTGATGCTCAAGTCCCACAGGTAATAATAGCACAGTGTTTTGTATGTAAACTACACATGCCAGCTGAATATTTTGATGCATGATTGGTTGAATCCACAAATGTGGAACTCATTAATAAAATGGGCTGACTGTGTGTGTGTGTTTGTACATGTGTATATGTGTGTGGGTATGTGTGTGTATAAATATACATTCATCTAATACTTTTAATTTCCATCATGGCAGGTGCTATTATTAACCATATTTTACAATGAGGTGGAGAAGATGGATTAAAACTCATTTTTTTTCTAGAGTCTTGAACATCTAACCACTGCTTCTCAAATAAGGAGTCTTCTGAATGTAACTGCTGTTGAATTTTATGTATCTTCATAATCAGTGCTATGAAACTATAAGGGCTACCTTGAGAATGTTCAGCTTTTATTTGAGATAATCCATGCATATATGTTTTTGCTTAATTAATCATATATTTTTAGTGTTCCTAACATTTATAATACTCCCTTCACTGCAGCTTATTTTGAAGTTCCTGATCATTGCTAAGCATATTGACTGAACTAATTGCTAAAACATTTCTTCTAAAGAGACTAGATCATGACAGCTCTCAAATGACAGATTAAGAAAAACTTCATTTGTGTTTGTGTCCTTACATGGAAAAAAGGAATAATAGGAAGTGTCATGTGAATTAAGTACAGGACTTAAATGTCATTGAGGATGACTGACAAAATTAATAATGTTTTTGTTTAAATATATATATATATATATATATATATATATATATATATATATATATGTGTGTGTGTGTGTGTGTGTGTGTGCGTGTGCACTCACGCTCACACCTGTCTGCATATGCCATTATATACAATAAAGCAAATTTGGACATACTGCAATTGACTTTCTTTCTTACTCTATTCTCATAATTTCATAAGCTCTTGTCTGCTAGGGAGAGGGTTAGAGAAATGTCAAGGAAATATCAAGGCTTCAGCAAGAAACAGCAGGAAACCACATTATTTATTTATTTATTTTTTTGTGCTGGGAGGCTCAAGTTCAAATTTCTTAACCTTCCTAAGGTAAGATAACTTTGACTACTTATGTTAGAACTATATTTTCTTAAACTCTAGTGAAGTCTGTTCAGAACTTCATTTTCTTTTCATCAGCAATTGGAGATAATAGAAATGTAATTAACCAGCACATATAAAACTTCATTTTTCAATTTTATTAAAGGCCAGAAGTTATCTAAGACTTTCTATACGATTGAAAGGAAATTTAATAAAACAAAATAATGACGCTCATTTAATCAAAGTTTAAAGAAAGACCCAAGACATCTATAGAATTTTCTGGGCAACACTGGCAGAGGTAGTTTATGAGGAGGATGCAGAAAAAGCTACTATGAGAAGCTGGGAAGAAGAAATGGGGGAAAGACAAGGAGCAGAAGCTTGCATGCTGCTCACAGAGTGATCCAACAATGATGAGAATTGTCACCTGAATTGTACTGCGGAGTACAGGGTGATTTTACTATGATCAGGATCCCCCTTTAAAAGGTAGGTGAAGGAAAGTGAGGGCTACCTCCCTATTACAGAAGGATGAACAGCTGCAGCATCCCAATAAAGCTTACTTAAAGTAAGTTCTTACTTAAAGTACAGCAATGTGACAAAAGAACCAAAGTGTTCAATGACAGAAGAGTGGATAAACAAAACGTGTTAGGTACATACAGTGGTATGGTATATTGTTCAGTCACAGAAATAATATTCTGAACCACGCTACAAGATGTATGAATGATGGCGTTCGTTAACTTCCCATTACAGTAACAAAATACCTGAGCTAGTCAACTCAAAAAAAGGAAAGATTTGTTTTGACTCATTTGTGGAAGTTTGAGTTCATGTTTGTATGGCCCATTGCTTTTGTGCCTGTGGTGACTCAGCACATTGTCATTAGAGCAAATGGCAGAAGAAGCTGCTTACCTCAAAGTGCCTGGAAAGAAAACAAGGAGAAAGAGAAAGGGGTTGGGGTCTCAGTATCCTTTCAAGGGCAAACCCCCAATGACTTAACTTCCTCCAACTAGCTCCACTTCTTAAAAGATCCACAACCTCCCAATAACATCATGATCTGAAAACCAAGGCTTCCACCCATGGACCTTTGAACAATACTTTAGAACCAAATGATAGTTCTTTGTAACATTAGGTAAAATAAGCCAGATACAAAAGGGCACATTGTGTGACTCTGCTTATATGAAGGATCTAGAGCAGGCAAATTGATAGATGCAGAAATTATACTAGAGATTATGAGGGCTGAGGAGGAAAGGAAGAATTATTACTCAATGGGTAAAGAATTTTTGTTTAGGATGATGTAAAGTTCTAAAAATGGATAGACGATGGCTATGCTAAGTGTGAATATACCTAATGCCATAGAATGTTCTAAATCACTAAAGGTGACTTAAAATGTTAAACTTTATAAGATTTTTCCCTCATTTTTAAAAACATGGGAGTTCTAGGGAGAAAACAGAATAAAACATGTAGGATAGGTACAGAAAGCTCCTATTGCTTTCTGAGATTAAAAATGTTTTAGAATGATATTATCTTCACTGAATCAAAATATTCCATTTATTTTTTTCCTATTTTTTATATTTAGAGTATACATTTCATAACAGTCTCTATTTTATCAGTACATATAAAGGTTTTAAATTTAACTCATTTCCTCATGAAAGATAGCTAGCAAACATCTGTCCCTTAACAAAAGAAACCTTGACCAAGTGACCCTGTGGCAGTTCATTGGCGAGCTTTAACCACAGTTCTTCATGAGCTTCTGACTAGTTTCAGGATCAGGACAGAGAATACATGAACTCATGGAAAGACAATGGGCAGCATGAAGCTACATGGGTATAGAGAGTAGGAAAAGGTTCATGAGATACTATGGGATTATAGTCTGTCTTGGACCATGAGATGAAAAGAGGGCTTGTTTTGAGGATAAAGTGAGTGAACGAAAGATCTTTGATCTTCATCGATACCTGCTGCCATAACTAATATCCTAAGCTAGACCTCAGGAGTCTTGTTGCACATATCTGCATTTCCTAATTGATAGAGTTCACAGCATGTGGCATGTGTTCATCTTGTCTATTATAATTTTATTACACCAAAGTTTCGAAAATAATTGCTAGGTTTTGCCTTAAATCAAATTAGAATTACTAATTTAATGCATTCAATCAACTTGAAGTATTTTAATAAAAATTCATGGGAATCTGGAATGATTGATTGATTGATTTGTTCATTCATTCATTTATTTATTTTTTGGTACTGGGAATTAAACTCAGGGGCACTTGACCACTGAGCCACACCCAAGTCCTATTTTGTATTTTATTTACAGACAGGTTCTCACAGAGATGCTTAGTGCCTCACTTTTGCTGAGGTTGGATTTGAACTTTTGATCCTCTTACTTTTGCCTGCAGATTTTCTGGGATTACAGGTGTGCACCACCACACTGGGCTTGGAATGTCCTAATAATTAGTCATGGAAAAGGCTTATATGAAAATAATTCTTCCATGGAATTTGAATTCTGCAACTTGGACATAGTGAATCAAGCCCTTGTAGACTGTTTTATTATTATTATTATTATTATTATTATTATTATTTGAATTGTGTTCTCTTACAGGGTTCTTTTATTTATCAATAGTCTACTGAAGCAAAAATCTATACGTTATCCTTTCTCCTTCAACATAATTGCATGATAGCAAATATTTCACTGTATGAAAAAAAAAACTGCTCTTTTTGAAGGGAACAAACTCATTTTGTGAAAATTAACAGTTTAACAACAACAACAAAAAAGGTTCTAAAATTGCTTTTAGGTTGAAAAACTTAAATTGCTTTTTGTTCTGAAATTTAGCAGCCTGAAATATTTTTTCAACACTCTGAAGAAGCTCATGGGTTTTCCAAAGGATACCTCTATTAAAACTCATATTCAAAGATTTTTCTAGTAATATTCATACATTTATTCATAAAACTTACTTTTGCTTGCGAATTTGTACATTAAACCAAGAGGAAGAAAAGCTCTCTTTCACTGCTGTGGAAAAATCAGAATAATGAAACATGAATGCTGAAATTCAAGTCAAATCAATTCTTTTCTCTAACTTTTCCTGGAGTTTCCCAGGAAGTTCTTATTTTTTCTTATATTTTTATTGTTGGTTGTTTTTCTTTTCTTTTTTTACATTAGAATTTTTCAAACATGCTTCTGTAGCAAATTCCTAAGGTCTATAAGTTCATGGGAAATGTGCTGTGAGCTTTACCATTTCAAATCAACCCTCTTGTAAGTTGTTGCTATTGATTGATTTGGAGAGGAGGGTTTTTATCACCTCTGACAAAGAGACTTTTACCTCTTCTGTTAAGTATATGAACCTCTCAAGGTGTTAAAATAATGTTTTGAGTTTTATTTTTCTTTATTACCAAAGAAAACATTTTTACTCAATGCAAAAACAACATATATTTTGATGCTATATTGAAACAAGAGTTTCCAAAAAGCCTGCAGAATGAATCTGCACAAATATTAGAACTATTAAGAAACACAATAATGATGTCCATATTTCATAGCTAAAATCCTCACTTTCAAATCAGCTTCATCTTACTGGACTTCATGATTATTATAAAAGTGGTCATGATATAGCATCTTATATCTATGAAATTTTTATGTCCTTAAAGGCAAAAACAGTTTCATAAGTCTTTTTGTCCTTCCACCATAGCCACTGACTCCTGGCCTAGCTCAGGTCTCTGTAGATGGATATTAATAATTAAAGAGTTAATACATGTTGCTGGAGAATGCTGCGGGAATGTGGCCCCTTGGCAGTTGAATGTGGATCATATAAAGAAGTGTGGGAAGATACATTACTATTTATTTTATCTAGCCACAAAATTTTTTATGTTGATCAGCAAATAGCTATTGTTAGCTACTTATATTGAATTTGAATATTCTAGAAAGGATATATAGTCTAATCTCTAATTTTCCCTAGTAATCATTAGTACGTCTTTATAAAAGAGGAAGTGGAAAGTTCATGACATCATGAAATCAGGAGCTTAATTTTTCAATTGACTTCCACAGGAGAGGCATCTCCAGTACACTGCAATCCACATTTTGAGATGTTCTTTTAGACTGCTCACCCCTGTTACAAAAGGATCCTTCATTCTTTCAATCTTCCTTCTCATTCTTTCTCTCTCTCTCCCTTTTTGCCTTCATCCTCTTTGTTTCTCCTTGTGAGAACTACGAATCTATTTCTCATTGCACCCTTATTCAAAGAAAATGTGTGTGTATGCAATATTAAAAATTTATTGAATGTTCTGTGCTTCCCAGAAGTATTTGTGCTCTAAAAACAAGGCAAAGGAAAAAAGGAGGGGAGAAAGGAATGTGCTCTTAATGAAACTTCAATGTGTTTGTCTGACACTGAGGAAAATAGTCTATAAACTAATGTTGCATCAAAATCTTTCATCAATCCTAGGAAGAAACAAAATCTTTGAAATGTTAATTCCAGTCACATAGTTAAATAAGGGGCAGACTGGAATTTGAACTAAACTTTTCCCCGGGTAATGTATTGTAAGGCTTCTATTGTTGGAATGGGAAACTAGTTTACAGCCAGTCAGAATAACCTAAACTTTTGGTGTTCTAACTTAAAGAATCAAAGGGCATATCTGCATGAGATTTTTTTTTTTAACTTTTTAAAAAAATATTTATTTTTTTAGTTGTAGTTTATTTTATTTATTTTTATGTTGTGCTGAGGATCGAACCCAGGGCCTTGCACATGCTAAGTGAGCGCTCTACAGCTAAGCCACAATCCCAGCCCCGAATTTTTTTTTTAATGATCCTTGATATATGGCATGAAATCGAAGATATGAACTTCATTTTATCCTCTCTTGTCCTTGATACAATACACAAGTTTAGTTTTCTTAGTGTTATTGTTCACCTAGAATAAAACTGCTTTGTACAGTATTAAAAAATCAGCCTTGCAATTTGGACAAATTTGTTTTTTTTTCTTTTTAGTTGAGTTTTATAATATGTAGATAATTTCTCAGTGAAGATATTATTTCAAAAATCATATTAAAGGGATAGCTTATTACATCCTTATTCTGCTACTTATTAGCCCTCTGACCCTATGTCCAAGTCAGATTTTTCCCATCTATATAATTAGGATAATAATATCTACCACATGGTTTTAGAGGATTGACGGGGATAGCCCACTGGCCCTTAGTAAAATGATAGTTCCTTCCCCTTTGTCTTGAATACATCCAGGAAGTCTGCATCTGTAAACATCAGATATGTCACAAAGCAATATGAAAAAATATAATATCTAGAAAATTTTGCAGACTCTTTACGTATATTCTCTAACCAAGAGAAATGACAAATAGTTGAATATTTTACCAATAAGATGACAATCAAGCATAATAAGAGATTTTTTCCCTTGAGAATTTTTTTTCCATTTGTATCACATATTCACTTTTTTATTACACAGATGTAAAGTCTTGAAAACTATTCTATGGGTTATTTGGGTGTACATCTCCCCATCCTTGAAATTCCTAAGTATTTCTTTTGCTTATTTCTAGTGACTACAGGATCAATGGGAACAAAGAGGAAATCAGCACTTCAGGGAGAAGATCCAAAAAGAAGGCACTAGAGTAAGCTCCTTCATTTTATTTATGCCTTCTGTTGTAACTCAGTGTTCTCAGGTTCTTCCATGAGGAAAAATGGAGAGAAGTCACCCATGGTTCCAATAATGAAAAAAAAAATTGCATGATGGTTAAAGAAACCTCAGAAAGGAGAGGGGAAGCCTATGCACTCTCCATACTTTAGGTATTTTGACTTTATTATTCCAAGGCTAAAAACTACATCACCATCATCCTCCTTATCAGTTTTTTAGTTGTTTACTGACTACTTTGAAGTATTAGGCACTAAGATTAGCATCGCATCTATTTTCTTTCTTGATCCTCAAATCACCATGATCTAAGTATTTTTGTTAAGTCTCAGCCAAATTGTAATTGAAGAAAATGAGACTTAAAGTGGTTAAACTGCCCGCCTGAGGTCGCAGAGATGAAACAAAATTTAGAGGCAATTCTGTCTGAATATACAATCTGTATGCTAAATGGCCATCCTTAAACAGCTTTAAAATCTAGACAATGCAAACACAAATTACATCTCAACTCTGTAGTTTGGAATATTGATCCAATTGGACTATTTTTCCAGGATTTCTGAAGTAAGAAAGCAAGCATATTGTTGGATGTTAAATGGGAGTCATAGGTCACATGACGACACTTGAAAATTGCAAAGAAGTATTTAAAATCAAGCAAGAGAACAAAACCAGATTCATAGTGCACTGATCTAAGCTTGATTTCTTAAACAATTAACTTATTTTATTTTGGCTTCATTATCTTCCTCAGTAAAATAAATAGATAAGAGTCAAATAATTTTTCAGTGTCAGAGACTCTCCCTTTAACCTCATATGTATTTATGTGTCTCTATTGAGACATAATTCACATATCACAAAATTAACTCAAAGTACACAATTTTGTGATTTTAACATATCCACAGACTTATGCAACCGTCATCAATATATCTAATTTCATATTCCCATCATACTATTATTGGTTACAGTCATTTCTCTCTTCCTCCAGCCCTTGGCAAATATTACCCTATTTTCTGCCTCTATGGATTTACCTTTTCTGGAGATTTCATTAAAATGGGATCATTTAACATGTAATATATTATAACTGTGTTCTTTCACTTAGTAAACACTTCCAAGGCTCATCCATGTTGTTTTATACATCAGTACTGTATTCATTTTACTGCCAAATATATTTATGTATTCATCAGCCATGGGTTTTTAGGGTGTTTCACCATTTTGTTTATTATGAGTAATGTTGCTGTGGATATTTGTGTACAAGATTCCTGGGAATATGTGTTTTCATTTCTTTCAAATATATACCTAGAATTGAAATTGCTAGTTCACTTGGGAACTTTATTTTTAATGTTATGAAGAGCTGCCTTTTGTCCATAGTGGTCGAGCCATTTATTACATTCTCATCATGGATGGGCTCTCTCCATACCTAAAGGACACTTATTGTCTACCATCTTTATTAAGACTTATTTCTAGGATGAAATAATATCTCATTGTGAATTTGATTTGCATTTCCCCAAGGACACAACACTGAACATCATTTTGCTTGCTAATTGAACATTTTCATAATTTCTTTTGAGAAATTATTTTCCTATTTGTAAAAATCTTTGTCTAAATTATTTTTCTATTTTTATTTATTTGTCTTTTAATTGTGGAATTGCCAGGCCTCTTTATATATTGTGGACTCAAGTCTCTTACAATACAGAGGATTTTAATTGTAAGCTTATAAATTCTGTAGGCTGCCACTTCAGTTCCCTGATGGTGTCCTCTGCAACACAAAAGCTTTGGATTTTTGTGAACATAATTTATCGGCATTTTCTTTGTCACTAATTTTTCCGGTGTCTCATTTAAAATAACTATTGCCTTATTCAACATCACAAAGATTTACTCGTATGGCTTCTTCTAAGAGTTTTACCATTTTAGTTCTTATGTTTATGTCTATGATCTATTCTGTATGCAAAGGTGCTTATGATGTGAGATAAGCATTCAACTTTTTTTCTTTCACATACATATAGATAGTTGTCCAATACCATTTTTTTTTTGAAAAGACTATTTTTCCACCATGGACTTGTCTTGACACTCTTATAAAAACCAATTGGCTGTAACTGTCCTTGTTGATGTCTGGAATTTTAGTTCTATTCCATTCATTTATGTGTCTATCCTTATGCCAGTATCACATTAAAATGAGACAAAGTTAAAAGACTCACTAAGCAAGGACTGCCGCACAATCAATCAATCAATCAATCATCAAAAATAATAAAGTGGCATTAGTTTGCTCTATACCATCTGATAGAGAAGCTCACTTCTCAGTGATCATTGCCTGTTCATTAGTCTCATGATGGGTATAAATTAAATTAATGTATCACTGAAATTCCTAAATAATGGATACTCAAGGACCTGAAGAATTATTTGCAAATAGTCGATTTGTTCTTTTGGAGGAATATCAAGGGTCTAACTGTGTCATTCAAAAAGGACACATGAGTGCTACATTTATTTGGAATGAAAAAAGCTAGAAAATTACTATGTGCAAGAGATCTTGTAAGAAAGCAGTTGCTATAGCAACTGTGGCCTCATAGACTGCATGAAATGGGAGAACTTGCTTTAGCATAATCACCCAGTCTTTTTATGTGCATCAATCCCTAGGACAGACCAAATCCTTGTAACATGACTATAGAAAGAAAATTATCTTAATTGGAAAGGAATATTCTTTTTAATGTATGATGATTAAAGTTTCAGTATTAGTATTTGATGTGAAATTGTCTTTGTAGTTACCCTTTTGGAGACATTGTTAAAACATTCCATGTAAAGAGCTAAATATAGTCATTGCTGTGATGTGAATACAAATAATAAAGAATATGAATATGTGGCATGATTTTTCTACAGGATCATAAAAATGTTACCTTTGGCTTTTCAACTAAATCAAATCAAATTAAATTAATTAAATTGGTTACAACTACAAATTGGATTGATATTAGGCTGTTTCTTTACTTTCCATTTTAAATTTTCTTTAGAGATTTTCAAACTCACTGTGTGATTACAGAACGAGTGTAGCACTTTTTCTCTAATTGAGTTATTAATAGTAAAGCTGACTATGTTAAAACAAATACTAATGTGTACCTTTATCTCTATCCTTTATCATTTTGAAGGAAAAAAAAAGGTTTCTTTCTTCATAGAGAGAATGAGCTTTTAAAATCCCAGCTTCTAGACAGCAGGTGCACATTATTCGAAAATGACTGTCCAGTCCGTGGACCATAACCTTATAATTGTTCTGCTGAAAGACATTTTTGTCACTTGCTAGCAACAGAATAGGTAAAGAGCACACCTCCTTTTGGTGCTGATGCCTTCTGACATCTTGCAATATCTTTTGCAGACAGAAGGAGCTTTTCATAGGACTGTGAAGTTTTCCTTTTTTAGTGGAGCTTAAATAAGAATAAAAAGCCTCTTTGCTCTGATTTAGGGGCCTTGGGATTTAACCCCTATTCTGCCATAGACAATGACACTAAATAAACAATTTAGTGTTATTGCATAGTATATTTGATACCTAAAATGATAATGCTGTGTAATGTAAAATGGCAAATAGCCTCATAAAATAGACTTTCTATTAAGTTTAAGCTTATATTAGATTTAAATAGTATTACTTTGTACCATTAGTATAGCTCATCATAAATACTCCAAGATGAGTCCTACCATTATAAATAATCTAAAGTAGTAAAAATAAAGTTCAGCATTATTTTTGCTTCATCATCCCAGCACGAAATACACTGGTTGATTCATAAACCAAGAGGGAAAAATGCCAATACCATCATCTTAGAAAAATTCGATTAAATCTTAAATGTTCCCAGCTCTGCAAATAACTGTTTCATTCTGCCCTCTAACAGCTCCCTGGAATGAAAAATAATGCCAGGGTAAAACTGTTTAGAACAGGGAGCATCCATAACCAGTCAGGCAGGACATCTGGTTCTGCATCCTGACTCAGGCCCACCCTCTATCCTTTTTTGTGTTTTCCCTCCTATGGAAACAAAACAAAACAAAACAAAACAAAACCACATAAGAGATGCGTAGCATTCCCGCTCTTCTCAATCATTGCCTCTGTCCTGTGAGTCTGCAGTATCAGACTTTAATTTGCACAGTGCTGTCTTACCCACCCTTCAATCAAGCTGCATCTTGGCCTTTGTGAAAGTAGCCTAGAGCCTGGCAGGTGGCTCAATGAGAGTTGCAGATGTGTTTCTGTATTTTTTAAATGTGTCTCTCCATTCACTGACTTATTCCTTCTCCTTATTATGAGCTGACTGTAATTTTCAATCTGTTCTCAGGATTTCATTTTAGACTTTATTCAGCTATAGTAGGACTCTCTGTAACTCCCCATATGTGACAAACTAGGAGTGAATTAAGACTCTGACATCTCTCCCCAAACCCTTGAGAAAGTGAGCATAATTTCTCAGAACCCAGCCTACCTCTTAATGCCACAGTATGAAAGTCCAACTTCCCCCTGAAATGACACTTCCCAGTATTCTTTATTCAATTTTTTCTAACTATGTTTTAGAAATAAGAAAAAATGTAGCATAATATGTCCATACCAACAATAAAAAGAATCTGTAATTCTTTTGTTTTTAATTAGAGAAATAGAAAATTAGATGTTATTCTGTATGTGGGTATATTAAATGTGTTTTCCACTGAGTCTTTCCTTGAACACTGTTAAGTACTTAGATGTCACAATACTTGGTTCCTTCTTGTTAATTCTCAGAGTATGCTATGTTTGCCTCTAATGAACACTTCTTATTTGTAGTCTAATCAAGGATTATCATTTTTATCTTACTTTGTAAATGTGAATTCATTGAAAGCAGGACCTAGTTCTAGTTGCTTTCTCCATCTCGGGATATGGCTGTGTTTGGCACACTGAGAACCGCATTAATAGAACCAGAATGAATGAGTTAATAAATGAATGAACAAAACAAGACTCTAATATTTTGGCTACACCTTCTTGCTTCTAAGAAATTAATGTCATTTGAGTAAGAAACAATTCTTGTACTTCTACAGCCATTTGGAGTAATTCCTTCCCTTTATTAACTTTCTATTTTAAAGAGCTGTTGAAACTTGTTTGGAATCAAGATATTCACCTTTCTGTTCTTTTCCTTCTTGTTCTGTACACTCCAATCAAGTTAGAATGACCAACTAGGCTGGACAGCCCACCTGGTGCACACAGGGCTTGAGATATGACCCATCTTCAAATAGGAAACAAATCCCAAGGGTTTGTTTGACTTACTTTTCTGCAAAGTGACTTATGGCTAATAAGAGAGATTTCTTTCTTTCATGAAAGTCCTCTTACAGCAAAAGTCCCATAGCTTCCAAACAATAGTTCCTAAAGTCCTGTAAGGGACCAGCGAAACGTCGGAGGAAGAGACCACAAGAGACTGTCTTATGCAACAGCAGAAGGGTGGGTTTATTTGGAGACCAGCATGCTAGGGCTCCCTCTATAGAAAAGAGAGATAGAGCTCTGAGAACAGCTTGATCAGAGCTTATATACTTTTCTTGGAGAGGGCAGGGAGGGAAGTTCATTGATGGGTCAGGGCGAGTGGGCAGTTTGCCTGCAACTGAGTGAGGGAGTGCATCCTGCAGTTTGGCAGTTGGGGACAGCACATTCTGGGAACAAGATTAGCAAACAGTTCACAGTTGGGGACAACACATCCTGGGAACAAGATTTCAACAGTGTTTTGTTAAGCATATAGAAAAACAGAGTGACAAGTACCTATTTTATTAACCTTTCAGTCCCTACTAAACCCAAGCATGAGACACATACTTATCACATACTTATTGATATCTGTACTATTTAGAAAACTGGTTATCATATCATACTGCAAATCTACACCTTCACTTGATCTTATTCCATCATTCTTCCTCTCTGCCCACATTGCTACAGGCATAATTTTTTTCTATTTCTTAAAGATAAGAAGACCTTCCCACTTTAGAGATTTCACAATGGTTTTTCCTTTCCACTCAGTTCTTTGTTCCATGGCTTTCTCTGCTGTTTTCTTGTTGTCTCTCAGATTTGTATTTAAGTCAATGTGTCTAGAAATGACTTCTGTTGTGATTCAAACTTTGTAATTTAATCACTCTAAATTATTCTTTTAAAAATGTTCATAGCATCTATTACCATATAATACTTTTAAATTCATTGACTACCTCCTTCTCATCCCTCATAATACAAGCTAAGTGGAGGAAAACATGGTTCATATTTGTATTTTCTTTGCTAGGAGAGTTATCTAGTTTATAAGACATACTTAAATGTTGTCAAGTGGGGGAATACATTATCTTTGGAAACTGCTTCATCCTTAACATTATGGAACTCCTGATTTTCACTTGTTTAGGGTGGAATGGGACCAAGAGTCCTGAAGGAAAGATGTGGCTTAGGGGTAGAGTGCTTGCCTAGCATGGGTGAGGCCCTGAGTTTGATCCTCAGCACCACATAAAAAAAAAATAAAGGTAAAATTCTAAAAAAAAATAATAATAATAATCCTTGGAAAATGTAAAAAACTCTAAGAAAAAAAAAGATGATTTATATAAACCATAGGACAAATTCTGTGGTATTTGCAGACCAGGTATGATTAGTGAGCTTTTGAAAGTAAACTAGAGGAAAGGTGAATAGGGATCTACAATAAACTTTCTATTGCCTGACCTTGGGCAGAGTTGCCAACCACGCAGTTTGAGATTCTGGGTAAAATGTTTTTAAAGTATGATGACATCAGTAGGTCCTATACCATGATTTTTAGAGCACTTGATATATGGGGTTACCCTATTTGGGGATATGGTTTTCCTTTAAGTTGGAAGGTGTGGCCACATTGTCCCTGAAGCTACTTTGATCTGTCACTGATACTTAGCTTTTGATACATGAGGCTATAAGAGGTAGAGAGTAAAGACAGAAATAAGATTCTATATTCCTCAAGAGAATTGTCATAGCACTAAATTATTACATAACAGATGCTTGGTCGATCTCTGTAATCAACTACATTGACTTGGAAGTGTCTTACATCACTTATGTAGTTAATCCTAACAATTGTTTTAACTTGAATTTCTTAGCAAACAGGAAATGAGAAGTGTCCAAATTGTGAGAAATTTGGCAAAAATAACTGCACTATACTCTAAAAATATTAATAAATGATAATAAACAGCAATGAAGATAGAATCTGTTCTAGATTGAAGAGATGTGGATATCAAGATATAATTAATGAGTAATTCTCAACTGGATACTCTATTGAAAGAAAAGTCAGCAATAAAGGTCATTTATTTGGATACATACAGAATTTTATTAGGAAAATTAGTATATATGATAATAGTTTCATATTTATTTTAAAGTTTATGAATGTGATATTTATTTAATTATTTATTTTTGGTACTGGGGATTGAACTCAGGGGCACTAAACCGGTGAGCCACATTCCCAGCCCTATTTTGTATGTTATTTAGAGTTGGTCTCACTGAGTTGCTCCTCCCTGTCGATGGGACTGGTTTTGTACTCGTGATCCTCTAGCCTCAACCTCCCAAGCTGCTGGGATTACAGGCATGTGCCACCACACCCGGCTTATATTGTAAGGGACCGGCGAAACGTCGGAGGAAGAGACTACCAAGATACTGTCTCATGCAACAGCAAAGGGTTTATTTGGGGACCAGCATGCTGGGGCTCAGAGCTCACTTGAATAGAGCAAAGAGAGCCCTGAAAACAGCTTAAGCAGAGCTTATATACTTTCCTTGGAGAGGGCAGGGAGGGAAGTTACATTTTAAAGTTTGGCAGTTGGGGACAGCACATTCTGGGAACAAGATTAGCAAACAGTTCTTAAGATTTCAACAGTGTTTTGTTAAGCATATAGAAAAATGGAGTGACAAGTACCTATTTTATTAACCTTTCATTATGTGATATTTATATTTCATTTGATTAAAAAAATGCCCATATTCTTAGGATAAATGTGTCAAATATTTAGGCATAAATTTTCATGTGTTTTTATATCTTCAAATGTCTCAGAATCCTCCATTCATTGCTATTTAGCTAGAGGGGAAGAGTAAAAATGTTAAAATGATGAATTTTTATGAATAAAAACAAATATTTGTGATATTATTCTTAAAACATTTCCATAAATAGAAATAATTTTAAATAAAAAGTTTTGAGGCAAATAAATGTAAATAAATTTATGTAAATAAATGAAAAAAAGAGAAAGAAATGTAATGGTGTCCTGAAAGTTTGATTTATGTATAGAATCATGTCATCTGCAAATAGTGATAATTTAAGTTCATCTTTTCCAATTTTTATGCCTTTAATTTCTTTCGTTTGTCTAATTGCTCTGGCCAGTGTTTCGAGAACTATATTGAATAGAAGTGGTGATAAAGGGCATCCCTGTCTTGTTCCAGATTTTAGAGGGAATGCCTCCAATTTTTCTCCGTTCAGAATGATAGTCTGATTTCTAATTTCAAGAAAAATTTTGTGAACTGATGTTTTCAATAATTTTAAAATCCTCTCACCATAATAATATATTTAAACCAAGTATTTAATCAAACAAGTCTTGATTATAAAGACTTTTTGAAAACAAGTTATGTCTCAGACTTAATAGTAGACTAAGAAATGTTTTTCTTTATAATAATCCTTAGAATACATTGTACTTTGGGGATTATAATTTTTGTTATGAGCATAGTATATAAAAGATTGTTGTATTTTAAGAAAATATGTTACATATGTTTTCTATCGGCAGAGATTTACCTGATGACTAAAACTCATTGATATTGCTATAAGCATATATATTTTGATTTATAAATACAAGTATCAACTTTTGAATTTAACTAGTATAAATACTAATCATGTTTCATGGCATTTCACTTAAAATATTTTGAACTTTAAAAATGTATTCAATTAAAATATTGTTATACTAGTAGTCTAAGTTCCAGGTCAGTAGAAAGTAACTTTTTTTAATTTTTTTGCAGTACTGGGATTGACCAAGTGCTTTGTATTGCTAGGTGACTACTCTATCATTGAGCTACATCCTCTGCATTTTTAATAGTCATTCCAGAATATATAAATAATTTCTTAACATAAATTTCTTTCATGAAATCTTACAGATTGAAGGCACTGATTTTTGAGAAGACTACTCCCAGAATGCATCTATTGGAGGATGTAGTCATAAGGTCAGACTATGAGCTCCTTCAGGTCTGGGACTCACTATTGTTTCCCTAGAGACTTCAGAAAGGTTTACCAGAGATCAGATAATTTTAAATGCCTCATGATTCATCTTGAAGTTGGTTTTATTTTAGTTTCTGGCTTTAAATTTAGTATAGAGGTAGTGCAATAAATAAAAAGTAATATAAATGTGTTAGTAAAGCTATCTTCCTATAAAGTATGAAGACATTTTCAAAATCATTGTAGATGTAGTATTGAGAGTACAGCTACCCAATAGCACCTTCCTGATGATGCTCTGGTTGGAGCACTCTGTTTGCCTATTGCTTAATTCATTTATTCACCAGTTTTTCTCTGAATGCCACCTTCATGCTAGGCACTATTAAAAGTTCTGGAGTCAAAGTGGACTTGGAAAAGATAAAATCTCAGTAATTATGAAGGATTAAACAAAATCAAAAATCAAATTAAACTATTTTATCTGGTGATAAATGTTACAGGATGGGGAGAGAACAAAGAAAATAGATTAAAAAATGAATTAAAAGTGCCAGGGTGGGTGTGAAGGATGGAGATGATAGTCACAATTTTATACAGTTGCTTTAGTCAGCTTATCATTCTGTTAACAAAATACCTAAAATGTCTCACTTAGGGGAGGAAAAGTTTTTTTCAGAGTCTCAGTCCAGGGTTGGGTCTCAAGATGAGGCAGAATATCATGGCAGAAGGGTGTGACAACTCAGGACAATGGCAACCAGGAAGCAGGGAGAGAGCTTCACTTACCAGGGACAAAATATAAACCCCAAAGGCTTACCTGCAAGAAACCTACTTCCTCCAGCCACATCCTAGTAGCTGACAGTTATCACCCTGTTAATCCATATCAGTGGATTAATCCACTGATTAGTTTACAGCTTTCATATCTAATCATTTCACCTCTGAAAATTCTTGTATTGTCTCATACATGAACTTTTGGAGGATACTCATGTCTAAACCATAACAAATAGGATTATCAGTAAGTCCTCATAAAAATTAAAATGACTTTCAACCCAAATGGGAAGGTGGTAGGAACTTGAGCAGTATTCAAGGCATCCTGACCAGATAGTACAAAGGCCCATCTGAAGAACACCTACCACCTTAGTGGGAAGATGAAGCAGGTAAACCTAGAGCCTAACTATGAAGGCAGATAGAGCAGCAGTTGGGTGGAGTAGGTTAAGGAGGCTGGGCAACTCACACAGGGCCTTAGAGGCCACTTCAAGGAATCTGGATTCTGATGTTTGCCTGATTTCTCAGCTTATATACATAATTGATTACAAAGCCTTCTCATTATTTTAAGGCTCATCTCTTAGAAATTAAGTGTAAGACTATAGATACTATGTAAGACTATAGATACTAAGTAGTAGGTGAAGAACAAAGCTATTCAGAAATAAGTTGAAATAGGCTCAAATTTTATAATATAAATATTTTGATGATATTTAATCTCAAAGCAATGAATATGTTTCTGTGTAAATTTCATTATAATATTTCATTTATCTCTTCCAAGTTATTTTATTAATTTATTTATTATAATTAGGTATATATATGCCAGCAGAATGCATTTTGATTCATTGTACACAATTGCAGCACAACTTTTTATTTCCCTGGTTGTACACATATGTACACCATACATGCAGTCATACATGTACCTAGGATAATGATGTCGATCTCATTCCACTAGGTGAGATTGTCTTATAGCTCTGTTGTGATTCAGAATGTCAGTGTGCAAAGAATTACACTTATGAAAATCTGTGTGTGTAAAACCATAATGTTTTTACTTCAAAGAGCCTCCAATAATTATTACAATGATATAAGACACCTTGATTCAATAATTCATATACAAGCTTAATTAAAGATATGGCTCATTTTTATTTTACTAGTGAAATTAAAATAGAATGACTGAAAAACAAAGATGAGTATTATTTATAACATCTAAGTAGATAAAATATTTTGCATTAAAATATTGGAAATATCAATATTAAAAATTGATGTCATCATGAATTACTGTAAATATGGTAACATGTAACTAAGTGATAGGTGATATGTTCCTGGTTTAAAAATACAAATATAAAACAAAATATACCATGAAAAATATTTCACCCTTGCTTTTAAACTTCTATTCAGCTTCCAAACTGGTTAATACTTCAACTGCAATAGAAAGCATTTGGATACTTGTGATTCTATCCAGAGATTATGCAGTATTGTCTCTTCTTTTACATAGCTTGTACTCTGTCTTTTTTTTTTACTTAAAATTTAAATTGAAAGCATTTTCATATCAGTTGATGGTGTTAGATATGAGTTCAGGGACTTCAAGAAAAAGTCTGCTGGAGGAGAAGACAGGGATATGAGTCATCATGTCCCTGTTTACAATAAGTCCCATTACTATGACAACTCCCACACTGAGGACTTATTTGCCATATCTTCCACCCAGGTTTGGTATTCTAAAATAGCCAATGGGGGTAAAGTGGACAGTATCCTAATTCTACCTTCATCTTCAATAAATAAATCTGTGCTTTTTGTTACTTCTGTGTGTCTTGCTCAATTCTTTGTTCAGATATCAAGGACATGAACCCCAACTGGACACCCTGAGGATAATAGTGGACAGCCATGTTTTTTTTTTTCCCAATAATTACATAGTGATTTACAATTTAGTCTTCTATTAATAGGCATATGTGTTGTTTCTAATATTTTGGTGGTTTATATATTTTAGTATCTTGTATATTTGTCGTTTCACAAACATAAAAGTATATGGTCATTTGGATTTCTATTATAGAAGTCTGTACATATGTGTATATACTGATATATTAAAAAATTTTATCCTATTGAACTCAATTATAGGTTCAACTAATTTATTCCAGAAATGTATTAGAACACATTTCAACAACAAACCAACAAAATGGCTATCAATATTTGTACCTTGACAATAGGAGAAAAATGCTATCTCAGCCTTCTCCTAACCTACACGGATCTTTTTATGGGTAAGGTAAAATATCTTGCATGTGTTTAAAGCCATTTTATTTTGGTATATGTGAAATGTCAATTCATGTTCTTTCTGTAACTTTTTTTACTGTTTTTGTCCCTGATTTTTTAGAGTTGTTTATAGATTGAAATAATCATTAGTGAAATTGCAAATTTTTCTTTTCAATTGAGTACTTTCTCAGTTGTCTTTGCTTTCGATTTTTAAAACTTATTTTTATTATTCGAAACACTTGAAAATATTTTGTTTTTTATTGTTTTGTTTCTATTTGAGTGCTACCTCTTAGGTCATAAGATATCTAGAAATAACTTACTTTACAAACTTATATGTCTTATGTTTTTTTGTGATACTTTAGAAGCCTTGTTTCTTTACATTTAGACCTTTTCTTTCTCTGGTGCTGGGTATGAAAGCCAGGGCCCCACACATGCTCCATAGCATTCTTCTCCTGAGCTACACCCCCAGTCCTACATTTAAATCATTAATGCACATGGAGTCATGCTGGTGCACCAAGTGAGATACATGTCCAGTTTACATTATTTTCCAGATGGCTATTCAATTGTTCCTGGGAACATGATTGAAAAGCCAAAACTACTCTTAAGGATTCCAGCTGAAGCCACTGCCCTATTCCAAACTGAGGTCTGTTTCCAGCCTTTCTAATTTGTCTTGTTGCTCTTTCCATAAATTCATGTGAAGTATTGTGCATGAATGCTTGAGGTGTTGGTAATGTGTGCTATGCATTGATGTCTGTTAGGTATAATATTCCTTTGTTTTTTCAAGTTTACTTTCACAACTCTCAAATTTTTGATTCTTCACCTGAACTTTAGAATCAATTTGTTCTAGTGGAAAGAAACTTTTATTGGAATCCAATGAAAATTTTAACTGACTTGTCCATGTGAGGATGAATACTCTTGATTGCTGACCAGTCTTTTTATTTCCGTTGGGATATTTTTAATTTTGTTTGTTTCCTTTGTGTTAGATTTTTTGTAGTTATTGTTGTTTATCTTCCCCATGTAGTCTTGCACATTAAGGTTAAGTTCATTCTCAGGTGATTGTGGTGTGCGTTGCTGTTTTCATAGGTTCCCTTTCCCTACTATAACTTCTAAAGGTGGATGTTTGCATGAATATTATTAATATCTGTGCATTGCTGTTTTTCAGATGTTTCTTATTTTTTAATAGTTTTTTCAACAACTACTTGACTTTTTCAAGGAATACAATCATATTCTGACAACATTGATAATTTGGCCTGTTTTTTTCCAAATTTTATATTTCAAATTATTTTTCTTCTCTATACATGCAAGTATATCTATGTATATATTTCCAGAATTGGAATAGCTTGGTCAAAGTGTTTACACATGTGTAGTTTTGATAGATATTCGTTAACTGTTAATAGTACCAACATGGTACTTTATCATAGTAGTGTGAGGGACACCCTTATCTTACTCTTCTTACTGTTAGTAGGAATATCTTTAGTGTTTCCCTCTAAGCCAAATTCAAGATTTCAAGAAATATCAATTTCCTAATAATGTATAGATAACTGTGTGTTTTATAATAGGTATAGAAAATAAGTAATAAGCACTATATACTTGCACATATGTTCCTATTATATATGTTAATAAACTATTCTATTCTGCTGTATTGAGTATTGTTATGGTTTGGACCTTTAATATCCTCCAAAAGCTCATAAGTTTGGAAATAAAGAAATGTCTGAGGTGAAATAATAAGATTGTAAGAGCCAGTAACCTCATCAGTGGTTTAATCCACTTGACGGTTTAATAATTTTAATAGACTACTGTTTGGTTAATATAGGCAGGTGCAGCATGACTGGAGGAATGAAGTCAATGGGGGCATACTCTTGGGGTTTATATCTTGTCCCTGCCTCCTTTTCTCTCACTCCCTTCCTCTCCTCCCCTCCCCCCTTCCCAGTGGTCATGAACTGAGAAGCTTTCTTCCACCATATCCTACAAAGATTTGTTCTGCTTCACCTCAGGCCTGGAGCAATGGAGTCAGCTGACCATGGACTAAAACTTCTGAAACCATGAGCCAAAATAAAATTACCCTCTCTATGTTGATACTGTAAGGAATTTTGGTTACAGTGACAAAATGCTAATAAAGGTATTGTTAGCAAATAAAAATATTTGTGAATTATTTCAGGTAACTTTTGGCATGTATTGAAATTATGAGTTGGTTTTTATTATCTATCAAAAGAATGAATTATAAGTTAATATGTAAATATTGAATAATTTTATATTAACTTTAATAAACCACTTTATGTTTTTGTATACAGTTCACATACTTGTTGAATTCTTTTAATGAATATTCCATAGGCGTGTCACACTGGAACTTCAAAGAGAATTTGGCATAAATCTTGTGTTTGTGTATTTATGTCTTCATTTGATATTTGTTAGGTATTCGTGCTAGAATTATACTCACTATATGATATTAATGTTGATGTCATTCTTTGTGCTTGAATTCCTGCTGTGGAATAATTTAAATAGTATTAAAATAATCTGATTTCAACAGGTTTTGCAGAATTTTTCTATTAAATAATCTATGCATGGTGACTTGGGGAATGAAAGCAGATTGTTGAAATTTTTCTTTCTATGTAGAAATGAATTTTCTGTTCAGATTTGTCCATATATGGGTTTTGTTATCAAAATGAAAGTCTTTTTATTTTAATAAGAAAGCTACACTATTTATCAATGTGAATATTTGTTCTTTTATGTTTTCTATATTCTCTGATTCTGATTACTAAAGGGATTTTGCTTTGCAGTCTCTTGCTTTGCTCTGGTTTGTATTTTGTGTTCTGTTCTGAAAATGTTTTAATTTGTTTTAAAAGCTTGTTATTCTTTTTATTCTTATTCTTTACACTATATATTTTTCTCTTTGATGTCAAATTTTATTTTATTTTTTTTAAAGAAAGAGTGAGAGAGGGAGAGAGAGAGAGAGAAAGAGAGAGAGAGAGAGAGAGAGAGAGAGAGAGAGAGAGAGAGAGAGAGAGAGAGAATTTTTAATATTTATTTTTTAGTTTTCGGCGGACACAACATCTTTGTTTGTATGTGGTGCTGAGGATCGAACCCGGGCCGCACGCACGCCAAGCGAGCGTGCTACTGCTTGAGCCACATCCCCAGCCTTGATGACAAATTTTAAAAGGTAATCTCTCTATACATAATCTACTACAAATAATGTTATCTTTTCTCACTCTATATTACCACTCAGTTTTGTTAAATAACTTTTAAATGTTTAGCTATATGCTCTACTTTATTGCCATATTTGCTTTTAGGGCTCAATTATATCTATGTTGCATTTTTTGCCTATCCTTCACAAAACAACATTTTATTTCTAAAGACTGTTTCTTTTCATTTCATTATATTACTCTCATTTTTATACTCAATGAACTTTATCCTGTTTTTCCTAAAATGTATTCCTTGCATTCTGACAATATCAAATTTATTTCTGTTAGACATTTTTTCCTCATCTATTTTTCCCCCTAAGACCTCTCACTCACATTCCATGTCTTCCTGTTATCTTGAAATGGCTTTCTGGAGTTCTTGTGTTTCTGATCAGGGATTTTTCCATAACAGTGGTGACTTCATGAAAACCCTTTTATTGCACAGCTAATTTCTTGGCTATGATATTTTAACTGTTTCTTAAGCAAATGTTCATCAATTGTTAACTTTTTCTTTTTCCACGTGTCTCTTCCTTTGGTGTGTGTATATATATATGTTTTTTGAGTGTTATATGATTTTTAAATTTTAACATGGAATGAGAATTACCTTTCTCAAAACCAGTAAGCAGTAAGGGATGCAAGGTGAGCCAGAGGTCTCCCAGGCCTCACTGTCTAAAGGCCTCCATCTGCCTTGTGTGGTGACTTCCTACAGAAATGGCTCTCTTGATCATTCTTCATGCAGACCTAACTCCATTGCGACTTTGAATAAAAGATGTTTGTGGAAGATAACTTCTGCTGTTGCTTACCCCACAGTGCCTTCCCTCATTGTTGTGATTTGACTTTGCAATGTAGGATAGGCTGTAGACTTTTAGTAAATGCATTTATTTTTTTTCTGAGAACATCTGACATGAGTCTGTCCATTATTTTTTCCTTTCACCTCTTTTTATCACTTTACTCCATCTTACTTGCTTTTACAAACCTTCCTACATATTCAGTGTGAGAACTGTATCCTTCACTCAGTTTTGTTGAATATTTAACTGTGACTTAAAAAAATTCTTATTCTTTTTATAGAATTTCTGGGAGGAGAAGTGAAAGATAGATAAATATTGTATCTAAAGTCATCTTTTATTGACTTTTAACATAGACCTTATGGTTAGAAGTCATTTAAAATTTCATTTTTAATTCCTTTAAAATCATCATCATATTTTTAATGGGGAGACAAATTTTTTTTCCTATCACAAGATTCTGTCAGGGGAAACAGAAAAAGTTAACTTTTTTTCAAACAAAGCTTTGTATGTGTTCATAACTCCTGTTTATAAGCATGTGCTGATAGAAACTTATCATATCAAGGAGAATGGTTATGAGAATATGAAATTACTTGCTCTCGGCCACAAAATAATGATCTGATTATATCAGCTGTCAACATTAGAAGCAGAACAGTAGAATAGTCTATTTGATGATCTGAGCTAGGAGTTCTTGAGTATGTGAGTGTTAAGGAGCTTCAAATTCTGTCTAGACCTCAACTGTAAAATCATTGCCCAGAATCTATCTAATATTTATGCTTGGATAGACAAATTTCATATTATTATACACAAGATAAAATAGAATATATACTTTAATTGAAAAAGCTTTTATATAAAAAGTTCTTAAACTTTTAATCATTGGCAGTTTACAGATCCTTATTATATTATTTTAAATGCTGACACATTTAGGTGTCTGAATTAACACTTTGTACTTCTTCCACACAAATCAATGTCAAAGAATGCCTTTCACTAGGCCTTGAGAAACAAACTGAAAACTAGGGAAGAGAAATAACATTTATAAAATATTCTCATAACTAAGCAAGGCACTTTATTTGTATTAGTTTATTTACATCAACCCAAGTCCTACATCACATTCTTTTGTACCATTCTGTACACAAGAAAATATTGACCCTCAGAAGTAGGATAAAGATTCTAGGACCATGAGATCTAGGAAATGAAGAACAGGTTTTACTCAAATCCTTGCTCCAAAATTTGTCAACTTTCCAACAAACCAGGTGGCTCTCAACAGGTTTCTATGCTTCATACAGGTGTTACAGACTGAAACTTAGACTAGAAATGCATTGAAATGAAGACTTAATAAGGAAGCACTGGGGTTTATTTTCAGGTTATTTCAATTTCTTTAAGAATAATCAGTATGCATCCTAAGCATTGCCCCTTTATATCTCTTTACATAAATTGAGGTTGTCTTTTTCTGGAGGATTAAGTGAGAGAATGAAGTCTCAAATCTCCAATTTTTAAAAGAAAAATCAACAGCTTCTGTTTCCTATTGGGCTCATTTTGAATCCTAGGTGAGCTTATCTTAGGGATAATCTACGTTTTTTTAAGTAGGCCTCCGAATATAGAAAGCTGAACTGAAAGATCAGGCATGCTTCATTGTTTATGATAAGACTTAAAAATAAAAAGCAATCACTGGAAACAGCGGCGTAATATTTTATTTATTTATTAATTATTTATTTATCCCCCCCCCAATTGGTGCTCAAGAATGCTGTAAGAAAACTCTTGATTATCCCATAACAAAGACTTGATAGACATGCAAATACAGAATATGTGAATGAATGAAGCTTATTGCTGAGAGAGCATGGCTGTTTCAGTAACTTGTTATGTTTGGAAACACACCAATAAGAACATGTAAAGAGGACGTGATTATATTCATAATACTAATGGCACTACAGCTCTGACTTGATATGTCATCAATCTGAATGGATTCTCACCTTTGTTGTTTCTTTTAAAAACCGATGTGATTCTGCAATTTGTATTTGGGGTAAAAATGGGAGTTCATAACTCACTTGAAACTAATGGTTGAAATATGATATGTCAAGAGCTTTGTAAGGTTTTGAACAACCAATAAAAAAAAAAGAATTATCAAGAAACTAAGGAGTTAGGACATGGCAAAGTGTCACTGAAAGAAGTCACCTGTACTCCTGTGTCTTCACTGACATTACTTTGTGCTTGCTCCATAGTTAAAAGACAAGGAACAAGTCAATCCGTGTCCAGCAGAAACTGTTGTGTGTTGATCTGGGGGTGGGGGTGAGGGGAAAGTGTGACAGGAACTCTGGGGTCCTGAGTCCTGCAGGCAGATATCCTTAGACTAATAAAATGAAGACAGGATTGTCTAAAGTTGGAACATTTGACATTATTAGTTAGTTATAATGCACCTCGAGTTCATCTGTGGAATGTGCTTTGGCACTCATTTTGAATTCAAGAGCTATCATATTTCTTACATTCTGAACTAAAACAAAATTACATTATGATACAAAAGTTTACATCATCTAAGGGTACAATATGGCAACCACCAACTATTATCTCAAAGACACAAATCACCGTTTATAAAAGCACAGACTTAATCACTGAAAACCAAGTTGATTGAAGCTTGAGAAGCCACTTAAAATATGTGGAGCATCACATCCATTTATGACTACAGCTGTACTTCCATTATGTTTAAGGCAGTCCTTGTCCTAGAGAGAGCAACTCATCAGCAGAAGAGAATGTTCAGAGAAACTGTCTAAATGTACCAGCAAAAACATCTGTTAAACTCGTGAATTCATGAGAAAATTTGGCTGTATGGAATTAAAGTTTTCATCAATATCTCCTCATAAACTGCAAAAGGGATTATAAGATTGATTATAGAGAGCGCTTTTACTGGAATAAGCATGGAGACTTGTTTTCAATTCAAAATTACATTTAAACGTGACATTTCTATACTTTAATAATTAAAAGCAATTGTTTCAATAATTAAAAGACAATATCATTATGAACAATCTTGGTGGTTTTACTTTTAAGCTGGGCATGGTTCTAGTTTTATTAGCAGATTTACACACAGCAACGATAATACCTTGGAAATGTGAGTTAGAAGAAAGTGTCTGGCCAGGCTAGACTCAGGCCTCTGTACCCTCTGCTTGTTACAGGTGAAGGAAAGGTGGATGCACTGCAAAACCAGTGTTGATGTCACTAAATTTTTCCTATTACAATGCAAAAATAAGGATAGAACTCATGATCTGTTAATCAAAGATATCATTTGGTAAGAGATATCTTTGTTGTAAAATGAAACTAAAAAAGCCATTGTTAAAAATTATCCATTTAAAATCTTTTTTTTTTTTTTTTGTGAAAAACATAGTGCTTTCAGGTGGGTAAACTGTTTTCTTATTCCTGAGAAGAAATAGTTTAGACTGTTATCTAAACAGTGGACACACAAATTTAGACACAATCATAATGGCTTTTTTTCCTTCCATACCACTGGCATATCTTTTTTAAATGGCAACTAATTATTCATATTTCAAGATTATATTATGAACATCATTTTGTCACTAGCAAAATCTCTTCTTTATGATAATGAAGCCAAACTAGGGCTTTATAGACTCATAGTGAATCTCATTCCTGGTAAAAGTCACCAGTACAATGTCTACAAAAGGGTTACAGTTTTGGCTAATTGTATTTTCAATAAATTAATAGGATTCTTTCTTTTATAAGGAGAACTTTGTGATGATTCTGAAATTGAGGAGCATATGCAGCTATCCCATAGTGATGGACAGCAATGATGTTGCAAATAGAAAACATGAGAAAGAGTCAAAAATAGTCCTGGCAATGAGGCCTCAAAGGGATCAGGCTTCATCTGAAATCTGAATTTTATTCAGAAGCTATGAGTCATAGGTCATAATTTCTTATTAAGATTAAATTAATATTATTTGTAGACAATTTTTGTACAGATTGTTAGGACAATCCATGTCAGAGTTACAAAAGACACAGAAGAAGTCAAAGATGACTCCAAGGTGATGAATCTTGAGTATTCATTCTACCCCAGATACAGAGGAGAACCCCCTAGGAACTTTGGGTTCTACCCCCTCCTTCAGCTTGAGAGACCCATGAATGTGGTTGCCCCAGACTTCTCCCTGATGCGGAGGCACAAAAGCATTATGGGTGTACACCACCCACTGAAAGGTGCTGTCTGGGGAGGCATTGCAGAGCCTCTACATTGATAAAATAGAGTGACTGTCAGGGAAGGAAGCAGAACAATAATTAGACAAGGAAAGTAAAAAAGAATTAAGAGGTGTGTGTGTGTGTGTGTGTGTGTGTGTGTGTGTCAGAGACAGACAGAAACAGAGAAACAGAATTTCTTTGGTTCCTAATAATGTTTGTTATCTTAGTTCAATACCAGCTTTTGTAGCTTTTGTCTTAGGATTTCATGACATATTAATAAATTCTCTAAGTTCTTTTTCCTTGCACAAGTTTTGGATACTTTATAATCTTTGCATACTTTCCTAAGGAAGGCAATATGACTTCTTATGATTATACTAATTCACACATTTTCTGTCACAAATAGCTGCATAGTATTCTGTATTTTTCAACACGAGCTTAACATCTAGGAATCACAACTTACCTCTGAAGTACCAAGAGTTTGGGAGATGCTTTAAGAAACCAAGAATAATATATGTCCAGATTCTATACTTCAAGATTTATATAGAGAATATTGCCCTATATCTCATTTTATTCTGAAAACAATTTGAATATGAATTATTAATTATAGCTGAATTATGCTGTCAATCAATGGACTACTAGCATATGCAAGAATTAGGCTCAACAGTAAGCATACAAAAAGCATATATGTTTAAACCTTCCCAATTTACAATCCAGTTCAAGATCTAGAACACACAATTCAGACATTATCCACTATAGCAAGCAACTGCAAAGAAATTGATGGTCTAGATAATAAGTGTGGAAAAGGAAGATGTCATTTTCAGTGAAAAAATACAATGTTTTTTTTTTGTTGTTCAAAAAAATAAATCACACAGTAAATAATTTTGAGCACTATCAATAGCCAGGAGATATTTGGACACTAGAAATACCAATATTAAACAACACAACATGCTTGGAACTAAAAGGATCAGAGAAGTAAAGAATTATAAGATAATGTGCAAAATGTTACCATTAGGACATTAATATCATACTTCAAAGTGTAAGAGAAAAAGTTATTGATGAATCCTAAGGCAGTCAGGGGTGTTTTTGAAGCACAGGTGATGTTTTTTGTTGGTCAGTAAAGGGTAAATCTATGTCAGGCAAAACATGTTGTAAAAAAGTAGGGTGTGTGTGTGTGTGTGTGTGTGTGTGAGAGAGAGAGAGAGAGAGAGAACCTGAAGTGCACAGAGTGAGTAGGGACCAGGTGTTTTAATGGTTTTATTATTATCTAGGAGTAGGAAGACAAAAAATCAGGAGTGGACTTTACTGAAAGACTAGTTTGATGCTCACAGTTCCCAGGAGGATGGGACATACCAGGCCATACAGGCTGACACCAGGATTGTTGAGGAGGCAGAAGAAGTGGGGGACAACATAGAAAAGAACTTTTATTGTGCTTTTGAGGGGAAGGAATGGTCAAGGAAGAGTAAACCAGCCAAGCAGGCTTGGGATTTCTGGTTCTATTAACTTCTGGGAATTTTAGGACACAGGTCTGTTCCTTGTCTGATACCTAGATTTGGGGTGATTCTGGAAGTGGGAGAGTCATTCAAGAGTGTGAGAACCTCATAAAGGAGGTGGTTAGGGAGGATGAAATCTGGATCAGCTGGCTTGCACACGAAAGGTGCACTTCAGGGGCCAGTGTTTTCTCTTTATATAAACTGGCCAATTGTGAGAGAGACAGCCTCCGCAGTGTCAGCAAAGCCACCAAAACAAACAGAAAACATGATCGATGCACAAGGTAAGTGATCAAGTCTGCAGTAAAGGCCAGAATGCCAGGGCTTCCTCTGTACCCCAAGAGGAGGCCCAGAATGGAGGACCTGTGAACAGCCTCGTGTAAAATGGAGGAGAGCTGACAGGGGAGCAACATGCTCAGTCTAGCCAAGGAGGGTCTAGCCAGAGAGGCTGGACCTCCCCAAAGCCTCCCTGGAATTCAAATTGTCCTCAATGATGCCTATATCCTGGGATACTTTAATCTCTGTCTGTTCTTCCTCATTGATACGACAAATTCTATTCATTAAGATAGAAAGTGGGAGAGCTCAGTTTTCTTCTAGGATTTGTTCTGATACATTCCCTCACCTCTCCATCTCCTAAAAGAGATATCCACTTACTGAAGTTCAAACCTCAGTTTAAATTTCTCACATGACTCCAGCTCTATATAGACTGTACAAAATTTAACTTTACTTATACTTATTTTTCCTTTGATATGTAAATACCATCCAAGAAGTTACTTACTTTCAGGGAAGGGGTCGGGAGATCTGTTATTCTGAAGCTAAGGAATAGTCCAAGAACTCTTTAAGGAATTTTTGCTTAAAGGCAAATTGACTTCAGATGTTATAAAACGTAATTTGGCATTACACATGAAGATGAAACACATTTCCGTCATATACACATGGGCTCCTTGTTGTGTTCCCAGGCATGACATATGCTCCCTTTAAAAGCTCTTTCAATGAAGGGTCATTCATCACTTCATAGTTACTGTCACCTGGCAAGTGTACTTATTAGCTCTCTTTTCATCTAGAAAACCTGAGATGCATAGACTTCTTCCCTGGAGTGACATTACTTTTTTATCAAAAAAAATAGCTTTTTTATACTGGCTATTTTACATTTTTTGTGCTTAATGAAACAAAGAAGTAGAGGTTTGTCTATCACACACGGAACTGTGATTCCCAGTCCCTGCTTCCAAATAGTGCAATCATTATGATGTGATCTTTGCAGATCTTTCTGGAAAAGACTTCTAAATTTTAAAACGAATGCATATTTAGTCCTTCTAAATGCTCCTTATCTTTAATACATTTTATAGCCTAGAAGAATGCTTAAATTTCACTATCTTGTAACAAATAAGGATTTCCATACTAAAGAAAGCTCTTCTGATAATTATCACTGCCAGCACATCTGCCCTATTTAAGTGTTACCTCTCACCTGAATTGAAAATATACATTTAAAAAAAGCTTTTATAGTTTCCTGGATATAATATATTCTTTACTCACCCAAACTCTGAATAAGCATCTGCAGCTGTCAGGAAAAAGTATTAAGGACAGACTGAGAGAATGAGGACGTTTTAACAGAATTTAACAGCTGGAGATCGGGCTCATTTATAATCGTATTTTTCGAATGTGCTTTGCCTCCTCAGCACCCAGCTGCTTTTCGTAGACTGCAGTTGGTACATAGGAAAGTGGAGACACTGCTCAAATCTCATTTAGATTCTTCTCTCCATCTGCCTTCCTTTCTTCCCTCTCAAGTTCACCCAGGAACTGTGGTAGCTCCAGTAGCACCTGTGGTCACTATTCCCATAAAGAGAGTCTGTCACAGTATTAAGTTCATTCTGCATAGTCAATATCAGACCCAGTGATAAAGTAATTCCTAAGTATTAAGAGTTGTAAAAACAGTAAAGATATTACAAGATTAAGTATTGCCTCTATATAACACATTCATGATTTTCTAGGAAAAACCTATTAATATTGACTCAAGAGAGTTAACCTGATTTTCAATGATGTGGACATCTATGTAAAAAATATAGACAGATCTACTGAAAACTATTTAACTTAATAAGAGATATCAGTAATAAAAGACCAACATATATAATAAATGGCTTTTCCATATAATTATAAGAAGCAAATAAGCAACATGGGAATCATTGCTATTTTTATACAAAAGTAGCCTGCACTGCTATTTATGCACACCCCCTAAAAATTCCAAGTAGACATAACAAGTAAATAAATTATATAAAATAATAATTAATTAGAATGCATAGGCAATATTTAAAATTGCATTGGGGAGGCTTCCTAGCATATGTGTAACCAGGAAGAGATTTAATGACAATTAATCTTTGCTTGGGGCAGATTTCAACTTTTTTTACATTTTTTCTACTATAGTTTTAGGTTTCACCCTTGATAAGTGAGTCAAAAAGAAAGCCAACAACGAAAGACCAGCCTGAAGGTTAAGCTGCAGAAAATGAGTAAAATATAAAATAGTATCTGTTTTCATATTTTCTCTCACATCCAAACAGCAACATTTTGCCACCAATAAGATATAAATGGCAGGTTCTAGAGAAAGTTCCATTTTTTTTTTCTCTTGGCCAGGTAGTATTAGAAATTTATATGACAGTGGAGACCAGGGAAGTCAATCTATTTTTGAAGTTCTAGTTTGCCCTTTGACAACTTTAAATAAAATTTCATCAACACGGATTTGAGCATATGAAATCCCAGTCTGAAAATGGCCAATAAGATTACTATAATTTGTCTTCCTTAGGTACTAATGCTATTGTTTGTGACCAAAACTGGGAACTCAAGGTGACCTTCCAAACCCCTCATCTAATTTTGGATTTCTTTTTCTTCTTTCTCCAAGAGGTATTATTGGTCACTAGTCATCACAAATATAAGGTACTATTTCAGATTGCAACACTTCAAGTTTAATAAAATAATTTTGCCTCAAGGTGGAGCTGTTATATTTTCAGAAGAGGAAAGCACTTGCATCCCTTTTGCATTATTCTAGAATTTTATTAAAATCCCAAGGAAATGTCTTTGCTATTTTTAATAAGAAATGACAGGCAATTACCATTCTTCCTCTCTTTTTTTCTCCTTTATTCCAGAAGACAGTGATGAATGCTAAGTTACCACAAAACAATGCCACACCAGAGTAACCACGCGTGATGCCACAGCCCATACAATCTCACACATGCTCCCCTGAAGATATGTAGCAAGGGGCATCTCAGTGCAGCAGACTGCACAGTGTACAAACAGGTGCACAAAGTCATCAAGACCACGTTGGCCATGTCAGACTTTTCAAACACATGGTATTTTGTGAACAGTTTCCTGTGTGTCCTCTGTTGGACTATTTAGGCTATCTAAGGCAACTTTGGCAGCTTTCCTATCATGTGATGCTGCTAGTAAACCTTAACAGCATGATTCTGTCTATCTATCTATTTATCAATCTATCAATCCATCTATCTATTTATCTATCTATTTACATTTAGATTCACTAAGAGCCAGGTTTAACAGTGAATGTCACAGTAGCTGAGAAAAACCAAAAAGTTAGCTGGATGAAATCAGAACATGAAAAAGATTAAGGTGTCACATTATAAAAAAGAAAAACAAAGAGGAGGGCATGGGAGAGTGGCTCAGTGGTAGAGTAAATGCCTACTAACCACAAGTGAGGAGCTGAGTTCAATCCACAGTACTGCGAAACCAACTAAACAAAACTCTATCAACTATGGAATCAGTTGACTGGAAAATGGTGGTTCAGAGTGGGAAGGGTCAGAACTGGGGTTCTCATTGTCTCTCACAGGCCTTATGTAGGTGCCTTCCCAGAAGTTCCAGATAGAACATGTTTACTTCAACATTGAGGCCAAATATAACCTGATTTCTACCTTCCTCTTAAACCTATTATACTCACACTCTAATTTGATTACTAAATGAGTATTTTAAAAATCAAATTGTATTTCAACACCTATTTCACTAGATTAGCCTACTTTGGTAGTCTTCAGTTACTCTCAGGAAATTAAAATGTCTAAATAGAACTATAAAAATTACAACATTGCACTCCTACTTACATCAAGGTTGCAGAGTCAGTCATCATGTCTGTGATGTTTCTCTGGTCAGGTTCATTGCCAAAGGAGAAACCCCTGAAAATTCTTACCCAAGTCTCAAAAAGTCTTTACTTTCAAGGAAAATAAGAGGTCCACTATTAGATCACAGACAATTTGAAATATGACTCAATAAAAATATTTTAAAAGAATACAGTGGTATTCATTTTTCTAGAAAATAAAATAGAAGCTTTTTAAATGTTTTATTAAGAGAATTTTGTTATTCCAAAGTAGATTATCCTAAGATGGTGCCTTTATATTCTTTGCTATATTCTGTAATATCATTGTTCAATATCACTTTCTTAAATAATTGAAATATTTCTCTGTTCTCTTAAAATGAATCCACTAGCTGCATCCAGATATTGATCAGTTGAGTGTGCCTCAGGAACAAATGTTTGAATGACATTTGATTTTAACTTTAATTTAAAACTAGTCACAGGTGACTAGAGCCTATCATACAGTACACTTCTAGAAACTATATTAGAATATTTCAGTATTCCTTCTCACCATCCACATGCTTCCTATGTCCAACAAAAACACACTCTAAAAATATTTCTCCTTCAAGATTTTATTCTTTAAATCTTGTTTTAAATAAAACCCACATTTTCAGGAATACATGCTGAATATTTTTCAAATAAATGATATATTTGGAAATGACAGCTGTAAGAAAATACTGTTTGCTTACACTCTTTCTTCTACCTGGTAAATTTCTCCCTGATCTCATATTTAAAACCTGATTTATTTCAAAATAAAATGAGTATTATTTTTTCTTCTTTACTCAGATATAAAAACTCTTTGAAATCTCAAATCAATAGGTCCACATTTTAAATGACTTCTGAGTTATTTATCTTTTCAACTATGTATATGTGCCTGTGAAATACCCTTTAACCTGTAAGTAGACTAAACACATGTTCTGGAAATTCCCAAGAACAGTAGCTTTCCCTTGGCATTGTTCCTCAGAAGTTTTAACTCAGATAAGAACCATTACACTGTCAGCTAAGGTGATATTAGGTATGAATACATTCCAAAAAAGTAGTAATTACGGCTGATGGAAGGAGACACCTTGGAAATATTCTCTCTTGTCAAGTTAAATAAGAAAAGTTTTGCTATTATTTTCTAGCTATTTTAACTCAACTTTTGGAACAGCTAATATTGAAATTTCTATAAGACTTCAAGAAAAATCAGATTTGATTTCCATGCTAGATAGATATTGCTTAAAATATTTTAAAATAATTAAAAGCTTTGATTTAGACTCAAATCTGCTAACACCATTTTTCTGAGGCACCATTATTAATTAGCTCAAAATTTGCTGATTGTTCTAAGCCAATTAGCTCCTCAGATTTTCAAAGATAAATATTACATATTCCATACATCTCTAATAATAATTTTGATGACAGATAATTCACTAAGCACTTATATAAAATACCATACATTAACCATGCTATTCCAATGTTTTATATATTCTAACTCAGTTATCATCAAGATAATGTATAATAACATTAGCCCTATTTTGTATTCGAGAAAATTAAGACATAGAGAATTTAAATTTCGTATCTATAGCCACACAGCTGCTGTCACTCGACAGCAGTAGGAATCAAACTCAGAAGACTGATTTCAGTCCGAATTTTGGTAGTTCAACAACCAACACTTTAAAAGCAGGATGTTTAAAATTATTTTGTGCTTATAAACTGTATTTTAAGATGTATATTCTAATTCTAATTCAGTAGATCTGGTATGGGATTTCAAATTCTGCATTTCTATTTTTTCTTTATTAAAAAACTTATATACATGTAATATATACAAATTGATGTTGTATGTATATACACATTGTAAAATAATCACCATAATCAAGCTGATTACACTACCTCAAAAAGTTGCCATTGTGTGTGTCTCTCTGTGTATAATCTATCCTATTAGCAAGTTTCAAATTTATAGGACAGCTTTGTCACCTACAGTGACTGTGTTGTACATTATATATCCAGATTTTTTCATCTTGCTCAAGTGAATGTTTACCCCTTTTCTAGGTGCCACTCAATGGAACAATTCTAAAGAACTCATGAGTCAAAGGAGAAATGTCAGGAGAAGTTTAAAAGTATTTTGAACTAAATAATATTATTTTTTTGAGAGAGAGAAAGAGAGAGAGAGAGAACTTTTAATGTTTATTTTTTAGTTTTCGGTGGACACAACATTTTTTATTTTATTTTTATGTGGTGCTGAGGATTGAACCCAGCACCCTGCGCATGCCAGGCAAGCACGCTACCACTTGAGCCACATCCCCAGCTCTGAACTAAATAATATTGATAATAAAATTTACCAAATTTGGGAGACATAGCTAAAGCAGTGTTTGCAGGGAAATTTGTAGCATTAATTGTATATATTAGAAAACAGAAGACTAAATTAAATACAAAATTAAGAAGAAGAAAAGAAATAATAAAAGTTAGAGCTGAAACTAATGAAATTGTAAAAAACTAGTTCATATTTTAATAAAATAAATGTTTTTTACTTGTTTTTTAGAGCCAAAGGGAGACAACACAAATTCTTAATATCAGAAATGAAAAGGGAAACATCACTGTAAGTCCCTTAGACATGGAAAAGATAATATAGAAATATTCTGAACAATTTTATGCCTACAAATTTATTTTTCTCTATGACGTGGAAATGGTCCAATTCCTTGAGAGAAGCAGTCTCTAAAAACTTACACAAGAAACAGACAATGTGAATAGACTTATATTAAGTACATTATATCAATGATCTACAACCTTTCAAACAGAAAGAGCCATATTCATAAATCCTTACAAGTAAATTCTCCCAAATATATAAATTATACCAATTCTCTACAAAAAAACTTAGAAAATGAAATCCATACAGAAAATCAACAAAAGAAAAAATATACAAATTGTTTTCCTAAAAAGCAAGCAGAGAAAAAAACTAACACATTCTATAAAGTCAGAATTACCCTAATACCAAAATTGGATTAAAAAAAATTATAAGAAAAGTAAAAAAAAATCTGGAATGAATAAATTAGTATACCAAAGTATCAGGGGATGTGGTATCAATATTAGAAAGTCAATTGTTTTCCAGGTACAGCAGTGAGCAAATGGAATTTAGAATTATAAACACATTACTATTTACATTAGCAACAAAAAATTCAATTAATTATGTACAATTTTGTGTAAGAAAACCCAAAAAATTGTGATGAAGGATGTGTTAGTCATCTTTTTGTTGCTGTGAGAACATACTTGAAAACAACAGAGAAGTAGAAAGTTTATTTTGGCTCATGGTTTCAGAGTTTTAGTGCATGGTTGGCTCTTTCTGTTGTTCTTGGGGAGGTAAAGCAAAACATCATGTAGGAAGGGTTTGGTAGAGGGAAGCTTAGCTCAAGGCAGTCAGGAAGTGGGGGGGGGGGCGGGGGGGGGAGAGAGAGAGAGAGAGAGAGATAGAGAGAGAGAGAGAGAGAGAGAAATATAAAGCTTACCTGAGCAACAGAAACCAGAGACAGGTTATAATCCCAAAGGGCACACCTCAGTGACACTTTCTCCAGCCATTCTCCACCTGACTAAAATTACCACCCAGCAGTTCATTCAAATTATTAATCCATCAATAATTAATCTACTAAAGAGTTTACAGTTTTCAAAATCTGATCATTTTTCCTCTGCATATACCTGTATTGCCTAAAACATTAGCTATTGGGGGACACCTCATATCCAAACCCTAACAAAACATATAAAAGAAGAACTAAGTAAATGGAGAGATTATCCAGATTTAGACATAAGAAAATATAGAATTATCAAGTTATCACTGTTTATCAACAAATGGTTCCTAAAGTTTGTATGGAAAGGCAATAGGCCCAGATTATCCCATAGTTGTGTTAAACCTTTGTGTGACCAACAATACCTGACAAGAACAACTTAGAGGAGGAAACATTTGTTTTTGCTTATAGTTTCAAAACTTCAGTCCATGGGCAGCTCACTTCATTGCTCTGGGTCTGAGATCAGGGAGAAGATCAGGGAGAAAGGGCATTACAGAGGAAACCCACTTAGCTCATGGTAACCAGGGAGCAGAGAGAAGAAAAGAGCTGTAGGAAATATTTATCCTTCCATTGACCACCTCCGCCAGCCTCACCCGACCTGCCTACAGTTACCACCCAACTGGGTCTTTCGAACTATGATGGACTAATTAGATTATAGCTCTCATAATCTAATCATTTCACCTTTGAATAATCCTGCACTAACATAGGAGCTTTTGGAAGACACCTCAGATCCAAACCATTACAAGAATTCTGAAGAACAACAACAAAGTTGAAGGACTAACACTTATAGCCTTAGCATCTTATAAAAGGAGGGACATACAAATTATCTGGAATTGTTTCACTGAATAGATTGTGCATTTCTTTCGTTTTTATCTCTGTACCTAATAAATCTTAAATTTGGTCTTTTTTGATATCTCATAATTCTTGGAAGTTATTTTCATGGTTTCTTAATATCTTCCCTCTCTGGTCAATTCTATTTTCAAGATTATGTATTTTGTTTTCTTTGCCTGAGTTACTGTCTTCCAAGTGGGCTAGTCTGTCGGTGATGCTTTCCATTGAATTTCTAATTTGGTTTACTGCTTCTGTCATTTTGAGGGTTTTTGCTTGGTTTCTTTTTAGAATCTCTATCTCTATTGAAGTGATTTTTCATCTCCTAAATTTTATTTCTGATTTCACTTCTTACATCATCATATACATTGTAGATCAGTTTAATTATGTAAATTTTAAACTCCTTCTTTGACATTTCTTCTACTGTGGTATCAATGGATTCTATTATTGAAGCATCTTTGTTTGGAGTGATTTGTTTCTTTGTTTTTCATGTTGTTTGTGTGTCTACAAAAATAATAAAATAAGGGGGATTTGAAGAAGTACCATTGCTGCCCTGTATACTTATAGTGTCTCTGAAGGTTTCCAGTACTCTGTCTGTAAGGGAGAGACAAATAACAGCACCCAATGCAAACAATATGTAGCCTTATACCAAATAGCTCATATTAAGACATGTACAGTTTTGTCGCAATAAGCAAAAATGATGTGCTCAATTACTGGTTTTATAAAAACAGTAAGTTTTAAAAAGGGTTTGCAATTTTAAATTCTGGCCAAAGAGAGAACAAAAGTAGTGTAAGGATGTGATATTTATTAGCAAGGAAAAGAGAATATAGAAGTAAAAAATTCTATGGAGAGTGAAAGAGGAATTAAAAGATGTTGTTGTTAGCATGAGAAAAGATAAAGAGAGAAAGAGAATCCAGGGAAAATGATAAGAAAGAAGGGAAAATTATTTTATATATATGTGTGTGTGTGTGTGTGTGTGTGTGTGTGTATTCTTAAGTAAATTAAAAATATAAAGAAAAAAGTAAAAATAAAAGAATACATAACAAAACTGTAACATAATATTCAGAGATCCCAGTCCTCAATAAACTGATACATGAAAAATACTTGGTTTCAAAAATGATAGAAATGTGTGTGTGTGTGTGTTTGTGTGTGTGTGTGTGTGAGAGAGAGAGAGAGAGAGAAAGAGAGAGAGAGAGAGAGAGAGAGAGAGAGAGAGAGAAAGAGAGAGAGAAAAAGGATCTTTTTTTTTTTTTTTTTTTAGAGAGAGTGAGAGAGGAGAGAGAGAATTTTTAATATTTATTTTTTAGTTCTCGGCAGACACAACATCTTTGTTTGTATGTGGTGCTGAGGATCGAACCCGGGCCGCACGCATGCCAGGCGAGCGCGCTACCGCTTGAGCCACATCCCCAGCCCCGAGAAAAAGGATCTTGATGAAAAATTGAACAATTGTTTTGGTGGAAGTTCAAAAGTTTTTCAGCTTTCTTTCTCAGCAGTTAGGTGGAGTTGTCTGGAGTTTGATGATAGCTCCACCTTCAGAATGGTTGGGGTTGCTAGGGTGAGAGGCAAATGGAGGCAGAGCAAATGGAAGCTGGGTGTAGGCTTAGTTATGCTCTGGTCTCTTTGCTGGGTACCAACTGGTCTAGAGATTTTCAGTTAGCATACCTCTAAGGCCCTGCAATTGCCAGTCCACATTGCAAGACTGCATACAGGAATATCCTTTGGCTTCCACTTGTGTGGTGTAGGAAACCCCAGGATTCCTGGTCTCTGATTCAGTCTCCAGACTTCATCTCTCCCACCTGTGTCCTTTAGAAGTCAGGTGCTTCTCTCCCAGCCAGTCCTGCAAAAACTGAATTAGAGAAGGAGGGGAAGCCAGGTGGGTTTCCATGACCAGTATTCCCCTCTGTAAACCTCTCTCCTTGCTTGATTTTCTCATCATTGTCACTTAGCCACACTTTCTGACATGCAGCATGTATTTGCCCACCTTGTTTTTTGGGCTGCACTCAGGTCTGGTGGCAATTGGCTTGCCCAGATGCTGGCCCCCATGTTCCTGCTGCAAAATGGTTTCTTCTGCTGTCCTCCATGTATACTGCAGAGAGAGAAGGTGGCTTCACTTCTGTACATGGATACTGTGCAGTATAGCTTTCTCTTGTTCAAGCACTATCTCAGATCTCTAAGCTCTCCAAACCCCAACCCACCTTACTCTTGCCAAAAATTTACTGCATTCACAGTGGAACTGTTCTGGTTCATACCTCCAGATACTGTCATGACTATGGGCCTAGAGATCTTTCCCCCTTATTTTTGTATACCGGATGTCCTGAGTCCCCAGTCTACTTTGAGTGTCCAATATTAAATTCTGGTAAAGTCTCTCCTAATTCTTGATCATTCACTGAACTTGTTGAAAAGCTGTCTGTATGCTTTTCTTTGTTCACACCACAGAGCCATCGGGAAGCAACTTCACTATTCTGCCATCTTACTGTCTCCCCCAAGATTGGTTCAACATACAGAAAAAAAATAAACATAATTAATCACATTAACTGACTTAAAGAGAAGAATCATATAATTATCTCAATAGATGCAGAAAAAGAACTTGACAAAATATAGTACCCTTTCAAGTTCAAAACACTAGAAAAACTAGGAATAGTAGGAACATACCTCAACATTGTAAAAGCTATATATGCTAAACCCATGGCCAGCATCATTCTAAATGGAAAAAAAATTGAAAGCATTTCTTCTGAAAATTGGAACAAGAAAAGTATGTTCTCTTTCACCAGTTTTATTCAATATAAGACTTAATTGCCAGAGCAATTAGACAGATGAAAGAAATTAAAGGATACAAATAAAAAAAGAATGAAAACCTTCACTATTTGCAATGACATGACTCTATACTTAGATGACCCAAAAAATTCCAGCAGTAAATTTCTAGGACTAATAAATTCAGCAAAATAGCAGTATATAAACTTAACATCCATAAATCAAATGTATTCTTATACATCAGTGGTGAATCAACTGAAAGAAAAATTAGGAAAACTACCTCATTCACAATAGCCTAAAAAAAAAGAATAAAATACTTGGGAAATAATCTCACAAAAGAGGTGAAAGAACTGTACAGTGAAAACTATACAACATTAAAGATAGAAATTGAACACCTTAGAATGTGGAAAGTTCTCCAGTTTCTCTTGGATAGGCAGAATTAACATTGTGAAAATGGCCATACTACCAAAAACATTATACAGATTGAGTTTAATTTCTATTAAAATCCCAATGACATTCTTCATAGAACTAGGAAAAGTAATCATGAAATTTATTTGGGAAAATAAGACTCAGAATAGCCAAAGCAATCTTTAGTAAGAAAAGTGAAGCAGGAGACATCACAATATCAGACCTTAAACTATAATACAGAGCCATAGTAACAAAAATAGCATGGTATTGGCACCAAAACAGACATGTAGACTGATGGTACAGAATAGAGGACATAGAGACAAACCCCACACAAATACAATTATCTCATATGAGACAAAAGCTTCCAAAACATACATTGGAGAAAAGATAACCTCTTCAATAAATGGTGCTGGGAAAGCTGGAAATTCATATGTAGCAATATGAAATTAAACCCCTGTCTCTCACTATGCACAAAACTCAAAATGGATCAAGGACCTAGGAATTAGATCAGAGCCCCTATGCCTAACAGAAGAAAAAGTAGGCCCAAATCTTCTTCATCATGTCAGATTAGGCCCCAACTTCCTTAACAAGACCCCTACAGTACAAAAAACAAAATTAAGAATCAATAAATGGGATGAATTCAAACGAAAATGCTATTTTCAGCCAAGGAAACTATTAATGAGGTAAAGAGAGAGCCTTCAGAATGGGAGCAAATTTTTACCACATACATATCAGATAGAGTGCTAATCTCCAGGATATAAAAAGAAATAAAAAATTTAACACAAAAAAACAAAGAACCCAATCAATAAATGAGCCAAGGTACTGAACAGACACTTCCCAGAAGAAGATATACAATCAATCAACAAATACACGAGAAAATGTTCAACATCTCTAGTAATTAGAGAAACTGCTTTAAGATTTCCTTTTACTCCAGGCGGAATGGTGGTTCTCAAGAATATAAGCAATATAAGTGTTGACAAGTATGTGGGGGAAAAGTCAAACTCATACATTGCTGGTGGGACTGCAATTTGGTGCAACCAATCTGGAAAGTAGAATGGAGATTCCTTAAAAAACTTGGAATGGAACCACCATTTGACCCAGCTATACTACTCCTTGACCTATATCCAAAGGACTTAAAAACAGCATACTTCAATGACACAGCCACATCAATGTTTACAGCAACACAATTCACAGTAGCCAAACTGTGGAGCCAATCTAGATGCCCTTCAATAGATGAATGGATAACGAAACTGTGAGATATATATATATATATATATATATATATATATATATATATATATATATATATATACATACACATGAAATATTAACTCAGCAATAAAAGAGAATAAAATTATAGCATTTGCAGGTAAATTGATGCAGTTGGAGAATATCATACTAAGCAAAGTAAGCCAATCTCCAAAAACTAAAGGCCAAATGTTCTCTGATAAGTGGATGTTCATCCATAATGAGGGGAGGAGGGATGAGTGGAGGAACTTTGGATTGGGCAAAGGGGAAGGTGGGGAGGGGAGGGGAATGGGGGTAGGAAAGATGGTGGAATGAAATGGACATCAATAGCCTAGGTACATGTACAATTGCACGAATGGTGTGACCCTACTTCATGTACAACCAGAGAAGTGAAAAATTGTGTTCCATTTGTGTACAATGAATCAAAGAGCTTTCTGCTGTCATGTATAACAGAACAACAACAAAAGAGATGTAAAATAAGAATCACAGATTTAGATCTGTCTTTCTCAGTAAATTGTGGAAACAAGCAAGTAAATTAACTCCTAAACCTTAACTTTCTGATCAGTATAAAGGTAAAGTGGTATCTTAAACAATTATAAAAATAATACTAACACAAATACAAAAGTGTTGGAGAGAAATATAGCAAAGTGAGAGAACATAAGAAAACAGTGAGTCACTGAGAGACTGGACTTTGAAGTGAGAAACACCTGGGTTCCCTTCAGAACTTTTGTACTTTTAGGCTCAAGAATTTATGCAAATTCTAATTTATTGTAACTATAGTTTCTTCAATTGTGAAAAAAGGGAAATGTGAGCTAAAAGTCTGCTGCCATTGTATTGGATGACTTCAGTGCACATTTTTATAGAAGTCAAATGATGAAAAGAACTACAATAAACACATGAACCATTTTAATAAACTTTTTTTCCAAAATTTCAAAAAACAAACAAACAAAAAACTCCATCAATAAATGGGCTAAGGAACTAAACAGACACTTCTCAGAAGAAAAAAAATAAAATCCATCAACAAATATATGAAAAAAATCAACATCACTAGGCAGTAGAAAAATGAAAATCAAAACTACACTGAGATTTCATCTCACTCCAGTTGGAAGGGCAGTTATCAAGAATACAAGCAACATAAGTGTTGGCAAGGATGTGGGGGAAAAGGCACTTTCATACATTGCTGGTGGGACTGCAATTTGGTGCAACCAATCTGGAAAGCAGTATGGAGATTCCTTAAAAACTTGGAATGTAACATCATTTGAGCCAGCTATCCCACTCTTTGGTTTATACCCAAAGACTTAAAATCAGCATACTAAAGTGGTACAGCCACATCCATGTTATAGCAGCTCAATTCACAAAAGCTAAATTATAGAATCAACCTAGGTGTCCTGCAACAGATGAATGGATAAATAAAATGTGGTATATATGCACAATCGAATATTACTCAATCTAGATAAGAATGAAATTATGGCTTTTACTGGTAAATAGAGCTGGAGAATATTATGCTAAGCAGAATAAGCCAATCCCAAAGATTCAAAGGCCAATGATTTCTCTGATATGCAGATGCTAATTCACAATAAGGTGGTGTTGCTAGGAAAGAATACAGGTATTTTGGATTAGACAGAGGGGAGTGAAAGGAGGAGAGGGGGTATGGGGATAGGAAGGGCACTAGAATGAATAAGACAATATTACCCTATGTGCATATATGATTACACAACCAGTATGATTCTACATTATGCACAACCAGAAGAATGAGAAGTTATACTCCACTTATGTATGATGTGTCAAAATACATTCTATTGTTATGTATAACTATTTGTACAAATAAAAATAAGGGAATATAAGAAAACTTTTGAAGATGATGAACATGTCTTTACCTTGTTCATGGTGATGGCTTCAAAGGTATACACACACGTTCAAATACACATGGAATTAATCAATGTCTATATCTGAATTCATTTAATTGTACACACTAAATAGGTGCTGTGTTTTATATATATCATTATATATAAATGATATCATATATATACTTTTTAAAAATGTATTTAAGAAGAAATTTACTATAAAACTATAGTAATCAAGACATTGCGATATTGGCAAAATAATAGACTAATAGAAAAATGTAAAAGAACAGACAATCCAGAAATAGACATGCATCAATAGAGTGTGGGTGTGGTGGTACATGCCTATAATTCCAGTATCTCTGGAGGCTGAGGCAGGAGGATTGCAAGTTCAAAGCCAGCCTTACCACCTTAACAAGGTGCTAAGCAGCTTAGCAAGCTGTTTCTCAAAATAGAAAATAAAAAGGTCTGGGAATGTGTCTCATTCATGAAGCATCCCTGAGTTCAATTCGTGGTACCAAACAAACAAAACAAAACAAAAATCAAAAATACTCTCTCTCTCTTTCTCTCTTTCTCTTGTATATATATAATCCACAGGTCTCGCATATATATATGATTATATATATATACACTCATATATATATGAGTGTGTGTGTGTGTGTGTGTGTGTGTATGTGTGTGTGTGTGTGTGTGTGTGTATATATATATATATATATATATATATATATATATATATATATAAAATCCACAGGTCATTAACAAAGGAAAAGGTAATAAAATGGAAAAGATACAGTCTTCTCAATAAGTAGTACCAGAACAAACTATACAGTATAATGAAAAAAAATTAACTACACAGAAACTTTGGATCCATCACAGAAATTAACTCAAAATGGATAGATTTAAATGCAAAATACAAAACCATAAAACTCCTAGATGATAGCATAAGAGAAAACATGAGTGACCTTGGATATGGGATAACTTTCAGATGTAACACCAAAGAAACAATTTGTGGAAGACATAAGTGAGAAACTGAACTTCAATAAAGTTGAAAACTTCCATTTGTGAAAGCTAGTGACCAGTGAATGAGAAAACAAGCTATGAAATGGGAGAAAAGATTTTCAGAAGACACATTTAAAGGACTTTAAAGAAAACTCTCAAAACTGAAGAATTTGAAGATGAATGACTTTCATAGTACATTTTGAGGTTGAATCATGTAATGCTACAATCATCAGAACAGCATGGTATTGGCATAACAACAGATACACAAGACCAATGAACCACAAGAGAGAATCCACAGTCACTTCACACATTGATAGCCTACTGATTTTTGACAAAGGAGCCAAGAACACTTAGTGGGGAAAGAGCAATTAGTTTAAAAAATGGTGTTGGAAAAGCAAAATATCCACAGGCATAACAATTAGACTAGAGCAGTATTGCTCATCACTTAGAAATATCAACTCAAAATGATTAAAGAATTAATATAAGACTTAAAACTATAAAACTACCAGAAGAAAGTAAAGGAGAAAAACTTCAGGACAATATTCCATGGCAAAGTATTTTTAGACAAGAACCCCAATGTCACAAGCAACAAAAACAAATATTTGACAAAAATTAAATTAAAAAGAAATTTACTATAAAACTATAGTCATCAAGACACTGTGATGTTGCTGAAAAAATAGACTAAACTAACAACAAATTAAAGAGCTTATGCATAATAAGGGAATCAAATTAAAGAGCCATGCACAATAACAGAAATAACCAACATGGCATAAACCACACCTGACAGAGTTAATATACAGAATATGTAAAAACTGCAAACAATTCAATGGAAGAAAACAAATACCCCCAAATTAATAGTCATTTCTCAAAACAAGACACAGATGGACAATGTATATATAAAAATTATTAGTCTCATTAATTATTAGTGGAATGCTAATCAAAAGTACCATGAAATATCATCTTGGCTTTCGAAAGGCTATTATCAAAGAAAAAAGACAAAAAATGATAAGATGTGGATAAAGAAGAACTCTCTCATACACTGTTGGAGAGAATATAAGTTAGGATAGCCATTATGGAGAACAGGAAAGAGGTTTCTTTAAAAAATTAAAATAAAACTATTATATGATCCAGCAATTACACTACTGGGTAAACCCCAACAAATTAAATCAACATGTCTAAATGACAGTTTTACTCCTGTGTTCATCTTAGTACTACTAAGATAGATTTCATATTGAATGGACATTATATCTGTGTCAGGGTACACAGTAAAAGGCCCTTTACTTTGTCACAGTGGGAAGTTACCTGAGCACACAAATTAATGGAGAAGATTTATAGCTTAAAAAATAGCCAGTATATGAAATCAATCTAAGCAAATGGATGAATGGGTTAAAAACATTTTTAATATTGGAATATATAAAAACAGTGGAATACTATTCATGCACAAAAAATATGGAATTTCATTATTCTTAACAACATGGATGATCTTGAAAAGCATTATGTTATGGGAAATAAGCAATAAGCCTGGCACAGAAATACAAATATCATGTAATCTAACTTAAAAATAGAGTCTAAACCAATCATCTCATGGAAGTTGAGAGTAGAATAGTGATTATCAGAGACTAGAGAGATTGCAGGGAAGGTTGATGGGGGACATCAGTCAAAAGGTGCAGCATATTAGTTTGATAGGAGAAATAAATTCTGGTGTTCTGTGGAATAGCAGGGAGAATATAATTAACAATAATGCATTATGCATCTTAAAACAGTTAGAAGGGAGGATTTTAAAATGATAAAACTTTAAGATGATAGATATGCTAATCACACTGAGTTGATCACTATCTAATATATACATGAATCAAAACATCCATAGTAACTCATAAATATGTACAAATATTATGTGTCAATCATAAAAAAATAAATTAAAAAAGGATAGCTATCATTATCATCATAATTAAATTTCCATGTTGCAGTATACGATGAAAACAGACATTTAATGAATCAAATGGATAATGTAAAATTAAGTGATACCTTTTGAATGCACTTTCACACAACCCACAAAACACTTTAAGAATTTTTTAGGGGTTCCTCTATTTGACTAAGTGCCTTCTCTTCCAAACTCTGTAAGATGTCTTCCTTTCTGCTTTGCTTTGTTCCTTCCCACCCACTCTCCCTCCCTCTTCTGCCCCTTTCTTTTCTTTCCTTTTTGGGGGGTTTCTGGAAATTAAACCCAGGGTCTTACACATCTAGGCAAGTGCTCTATCACTAAGCTACAATCCTACCCCCAAATATTGTAATCTTTTATAGCCTGAGGACATTTGTTTATATGATGTTTTGCTACACAGCACTTTGCTATGATGTGACTCTGAAAGTTCCCCCAAAGCTCATATGTCAGGCAATGCCACAATGTTCAGAGGTAAAATGATTGAATCAGGACTTCATCAATGGATTAATTAACCATTATTTAAATGGACTTGCTGGGAGGTAATGAAAACTATAGACAGGAAGGGCATGGCTGGAGGAAGTATGTCATGGCGGCATGGTTTGGGGACCACATCTGCCTCTGATGTCTTCTGGTCTCTGATTCCTGGCTCATGTGACCCGAGCAGCTTTCCTCTGCTATGCCTTTCTGCCATGAGATTCTACCTCACCTCAGGCCCAGAGCAATGAAACTGTCTGACCATGGAATGATACCTCTTTTTAACCACAAACCAAAATAAATCTTTCTTCTTCTAAGTTGTTTGTTCCAGATATTTTGGTCATAATAATAAAAAGCTGACTAACACATACCTCTTTGGAGATGGACATCAGGGCTATAAAATAAAAGGATAAAGAGGAATTCCCTTAAATATGAGCTCATCAGTTTTCAATGAGGTATGAGATTGCCATTTTTCTATACATCCAGTATTCAAAATAGACTCAATTACATCAGAATGTGTAAAGTAATATGATTTAAAATTTTAGACTGTAAAACAAAATGAACCATCTGATTTTAAAATGGACAAAAGCACTTCACCATTGATGGATATTTGTCATTATACAAAATCTAAGTTTTACATATGAGTGAACAGTAATGCTAACTGTAAACTTTGGGTAATAATGAGAGGTCAATGCAGATTTTTCATATGTTAGAATGCACACTGGTGGGAGAACTTGTGTATGTGGAGAGAGGGTGTATGAGGGAAATCTCTGTATTTCCACTCAACTTATTGTGAGCTTAAAACTTGTTCAAATTATAAAGTTTTAGTTAGGAAATAAAAATAAATAAATGGGCATGATGGTGCATACCAAGTGTAGCTGCAACTACTCAGAAGGAAGTCAGAGGTTCACTTGAGCTTATCAGTGGAGCCTGGGCAACATAATGAGACCCTATCTCAAAAAATATGGATTTTTTAAAATGCATAATGCAGTATTGTTAATTATGTTCTCCCTGCTATGCCACAGAACACCAGAATTCATTTCTCTTTTAAGTAAATCAATCAATGAGTACATAAATAGCATAAGAAATCATGTACAACTAAGTGTATAAAAAAGTGAAAATGGAAATAGCACTAGATGATTAGATTGCATCAATGTCAATAACCTGGTTTAGATATACTATAGTTTTGCAAAATATTATCACTAGTGGAAACTAGGCAAAATATACTTAAGAATATTTCTGTACCAATTCTGACAACTTCCTGTGAACATAAGCTATCTGAAATCACATTTAAATGAAAAACTAAAATTAAGTGCTACCAGAGATGTAGCCAGATACAGAGTGTTACACTGAAAACACAGGGAAGACCCTCTGTGACAACCTCTAAGCATATTTCTGTTTCTTGGCTCCTTGCTACTTACGTGGGGGTAGTTGAGAAGACAAAAGAATGGCTAGATTTGAAAACTGGAAATCAGAAAGCATCAGAACAACCTCAGCTGGAATAAGAAACCTATGAAAAGCAAAATTTAAAACGCTGTTAACAGTGTTCAAAGATTAATGGTAGACTTGAGAAATATATTTAAACATCTAAAGCCAACAAGGATTAATGCACTTACCATATAAGGCATGCCTTTTATTTAATAAGAAAAAAAGTCTATAAAAAATAAGCAAATTATGTAAGTAGATAATTCAGGTAAGAAAAATTCTGAATGACTAATACTTATTTAAATGTTTGTCCTTACTAATCACCAGAAAACAAGCAAAGAAAAAAGTACATACACATAAGAAAATACCACTTTTCTTCCCATTGACAACAATTGGAAAGCCAGATATTAATTACTGTGGTAGTTGAGTAGAAAACAAGAAGCCTCAGACGAAGCTGGCATATCTATAGCTATAGCCATCTATTCCAGAAATCTGTAAAATTAAATTCTCATTTCTTCTAAGATTTAGCAGTCCTACCCAGAGAACCTACTTGATTTTCACATGGTAACACCCAAGAGGATGGTCAGTGTAACTTGTATATAGTATAAGACATTGAAAAAAACATAATCCTAAGAAAACAAAGAATCAACAAGATAATAAAGTTAATAATCCTAAACTACTCATGAATGTCAAACACAAGTATACAAAAAATAGTGTATTTTCAAGGATATACATTTCTATGGAAATATGAAAGGTGAATTGAAGGGACATATTCTCCAGCAGAAAACATACAAAACAAAAAACAATTTTTTAAAGAAAGAAATTTGCAAGGATTGATGATAATTCTAGACCTGAACTTCGATGTGGACAGAAGAGAGCATCAAAACCAAAATGAAACAAACACATAGTTTTGTAGGAAAAGGCAGCAGAATTAGCCATACGTAGTGCAGTTCAATCCAGAGAGCCAGAGGGAGACACTTGAGATTGTTTATTCAGTGGCAAGTAACAAAAAGAAAAGGAGAAAGAAAAGATGCCTATGTTGGAACAGAACTATGGAGGAGGGCAGCAGAAAAGGAGATTTAGGCGTTCAGGAAATGAACATATTTGTCAAGTTGAAAGGACTCAATTTTCTCCACAAAAGTAAAAGTAATAGAGCAAAGTAAAATATAGAGATATTTTGTGGCAGAGGAAGTGAAGTGGGAACAGTTTCCACTCTCTTATGATTTTCTGAGTGAATCTCCCAATTTAACACAGGAATACACAGTCTTGTCTCCCTTTTTATATTAACAGGTGTGTACTATTCTTGGATCCTTAGCTAGATTGAAAGTAACTTACATTTTCTCAGAAGGTTACAGAAAAAAAAGTGAATTTTAGATCAAGAAGAGGTCTTAGAAACCATGTCACAATGATAATTAGCATCTATTACACCTACATTATGTGCTAAGCACTGTTTCAAAGGTTATACGTGTATTTTTCTAGACAAATTCCTCCCCCTACTATTTTTTATGCAGATGACTAAATGAAGATCAAAAGAGGTTAAGAATCCAGATGTTCCAGTTGCCGGATTTGGGCCTTTTTCAGAGAAATCGCCCCTGCCCTATATCAGCACCTTGGAGTGCTGGGTAGTATGGGAGCTGAGCGCTTGCTCACTGAGTAAGAATTAGCAATGAACTTGCGGCCTCATTTTTAACATCTTCAGCTCACAGTCTTGGCCACATGCTTCAACCTCCGGCTCTTCATTTATTTTTTTATTTTTTTATTTTTTTTAAAGATTCAGGCCTATAGAGAAGGATAATAAAACTAATACTCCTCTTGCTGAGTTTTTATGAGTTTTTGAGCTGAGAACAGCATGCCAGAAGCTATTTTGGGATATATGGCTTAAAATAATGAGAAAACCAACCCCATCCGTTGGGAGAACCTTGCACAAGTCAAGCAAGCAGCTCTGAACCCCCAGGTCAGCAGGGGTTGGTCCTCTCTCTCTCTGCCCTTATTGGGAACCGCTGCTGTGGTTTCCTTTCTGGAGAGAACCCTCACAGCTCTTTGCTGGGCTCTATGTGTCCAGTCACAGCTTTAAAGAAAGGTTCAGATGCCAGCAGTTCAGTGTAGAAGGGAATGCCCCCAGCTGAACATGGGTTTGCACTGAATGAGTATCAGACAATGAAGTAGGAAACCCTCTTTCTATATTGTTGCTATGGGGATCCGTGGAAAGGACACTTTAAATATTGCAAAGCAGAATTCCAGAGTTCCGAGCTGGGAGAAGTTGACCATCACCATTTTGCCATCAACACACTGTCAGGTGGGAAAGATAAAAATCTATGCAAATTCCAAGCACACTGATTTTTCTTTCTCACACTTTGGGTCTTTCTAAAAAATTGTAATAAAAATTCATATTCTTATTCATTTGAAACGTTCAGTTAGAAATGTAAAAGTCTTAAACCCTTCGTGGTGGCAAGACTGTAATCACAGCTAGTGGGGAGGCTGAGGCAGGAGGGTCAGAAGTGGGAGGCCAGCGTGGGAAACTTAGGGAGACCCTCTCTCAAAATGAGAAAAACAAAGACCTGGGATATGGCTCAATGGTAAGTACTCCTGGGTTCAATTCCCAGTACAAGAAAAAATAAAATAATAAAAAAAATTTTAAAGTCTTAGATGAATATACCAAAGTGAGATGGCTAAAATTTCGTATTCACTGATTGCGTTCCCCAGAAGCAATGATTGCTGAGTCGGTTCATATTCTTCACAAATCAACAATACACAGAACATATGCACATGTCACTCACACACATGCAGAGCTACGTGTGTGTGTGTGTTTGATTTTTTAGCTTTAAAAATATCTTGTTTAAAATCCTCATAGATTCTAAAAAAAAAAATGACTCTAGGTCAAGAAAGTCATAAATTTCTACAATGGAGAGAAGGATTAAAAAGAAGTCATCCTGTGATAAAAATAGATTTTTTTTCTGACTCATATGTCAATTTTAACAAGGTTTCATGGCTTCTGTCTTTGGTTATATCATGCCAAGTCAGGGCATGCCATTTTGACCTATCACTTTAAAAGTACTTATAAATTTTGTTTGGATATCAAAGTTGGCAGGGGTGAAATTCAGAACAATAACAGTCCCATCCATATTGAGCTAGATATGAGTTTCAAGCAAGAGAAAAGGGAGAAAAAATTAACCCAGAAATTTCTGCAAGGTGGTTACAATGCTGGTATACTAGAGTATTTGTTGTCAAATAAAAAATTCAAACATTAAAAACATAACATGACCTTTATACAGATGTAAAATGAATAAGTGTCAAATGTTTCGTTGACTTTATGAACATCCAAAAGAACATAAAAATGATTACAAAAAAAAATCACTGAATAGGTACTTTGAAAAAAAAATTAGAATATTTTCTCTAGGTTAGATTAAAAATTTGGTAGAATTGGTTAATTTTCTCCACAGCAATAATACCATTAACATTGAGGGTATTTTTCTCCCAATGGAAAGAAATATACAAATTCACATACAACTACAGATTGTCTAGGATCTAATTTTAAAACTGGCAACAACAAACATAATATTCTAAATAATCATTCAGTGAGTTTATCAAACAATGCTCCAGTATGATTAGGAAAGGGCACACTGTACTTTTTATTTACAAGTTTTAGATTTATTTTCTTTATAGTTGTTCTATTTTGATAATGAATAATTTCCAAATGTCTTCCTTGATTTCAAAAGAGTCCTGTTATATTTGGCCTGATATTTTGCCTAAATGCTGGAAGAGCTGTAAATTAATCATATGAGACTCCTTAAGCTTAGAGTATTGAACAAATACTGAAGCTAGAAAATCAACATTTGTGTGGAAATTCCACCTTGGAAATTAAGATGGAATCTTTTAAAAGCCTCTCTAATTTGCTCTTCTCTCCAAAATCTAAGGAGTCAAGTTTAAAATATGCTTCTTTAAAGACTGTGCCTGCAGTACTTTTCAATTTTGAACTTTTCTTTTTCTTGAAGCACCCTAAATTTCTTAAAGTGCCTGATTGCTATGAATCAACTTTAGGCTGTGGGTCTATAATGGGTACAAGATTAATTGTTTTCACACATTAGTTTTATAGGTATTGCCCTTGTTCTATAATCATGGGTGTGTTTTTCATACCTGATCATCTCTTAAATATGACACTCAAGATATGGAATTGCTTGCACAATAAGAGGATTCTTATTCAACCACTGCAAATAGCCATATTCCATGGAAAGTAAGGAGATTCTGAGTTCTGAGATGTGAGTGGAAAGAGTTTCCCTAATATATACATAAGAAAATCAAGCATTTGGGGAAACTGATCATATTTCTTATATTTCAACAAATAAGCAGAATTGAAGTTCCTCATTAGTTTATTTAGTCTATGCATTATTTCTTCTTGCACTGAATCTTGGGCCAACATTCTGCATTCATGAAGCTGTCTGCTTCTGGCTTTAAAAACTGCTACCATTTGAAAGCTGGTACAGTTTAAATCTAAATACTTAAGGGATTCAGGTTGTAGCTCCTGGGTAGACCATGTGCTTAACATGAGAAAGACCCCAGGTTCCATTCCAGTACAAAAAACTAAAATTGAAGTTCATAAAGTTGTATCCATTGTGAAACATTTTTTTAATTAAAGTCATAAATGGTAGCTGTATTTAAGCTGTAGAGACCTCAGACAAGCTACTGAGAGAAACAGAAACAAACCACTGGTTAAGATTAAGTGGTCATGGTTGATTTATTCAAGTAATCAACACTATCAGACTAGAGGGGAGTGAGATCCTTCACAGAGGTGCATCACATTTTCATGACAAACTCATCAATATCTTCTCTGAGGCTGAGAACATATTATGGAAAGTCAGCACATGGGCAGATCTTTTGGCAGATCTTGTAGAGTACTGTTTCTGAAATATATTAGTGTTATTTTACATGTATAAAATCAATACTGGAGGGGCTAAATTTCTTTTCTGGTTGAATTACTCTCAGCACAAAGCTCTTCCTGATTAATGTATACGGAATTGCAAAACAAAACAAAGTATTTCTAGCATCTTTCTTTTTATAAGGTGAAAGTATAAATCTATGTAATTTTCTAGAGGCACCTGAAAATCAAAAAAAATATTTTCAGGCATGCAAAACGCCTGATTTTTAAAAAATTTATTGCCGTGGCATAGGGAGGTAAGAATTAAATGCAGAAGACATTTGGTCACTTGAATACAATATGATCTTGTATACCTCAGAAACCATATATGGCTTCCTATTGAAACGTTATAACAATATTTAAATAAACACAGAAATTTATACTATTCAAGGAAACTATTATTTCAGAAATAAGAAAAATTTATTATTTTTTGTACATTTGTTCATTGGTTTATAATAAGAAGAACATGACAAAATCAATGTAAAACACCTAAAATTATTCTGATGTGATATGAATCCTGGTTGTCTATGTTGATTTCAAGGAAGATAAAGAGTGGCATGTCTCAGATGGAGTCTTATGTGGTTAACTCACAAATCTTTCTGCACAATCAAAAACAAAAACTTCAAGTTTGATGATATTTTAATCCAGGGAAAACCATATTTTTAGTTTTGTATTACCACAAAATTCAGCAGTAGAAGACTGACAAATCCTCTTTTCAAAGAAATCTGAATAAACACATAAAATCTCAGTGAACTTTGCAAAATTTTAACACATTTTATTGTTTCTCTCCAGAAACATTCATTACATTTATTATTCCCTAAGACAAATAAAAAGAAATTTCTGGAAACATTCTTCAACTTTATTCAGGATTTTCTCTCATTTTTTTTTCTATTTGGGTATAACCCCTTTTACTTTCAAACAAAACTCTGATTTTTTTCTCTTGATACAAAGATATCCATTACTTTGATAAAGTTATACATTTACTATTATTACTTCTAGAATATTCTCAGTCACTTTTAACCAAGTTCACAGGGAACTTGGCTTCACAGGGAAACTGGAAGATGGGTGATTTAGTCTTGTATGATAAGCAAAAGTATTTTAGTAGACCAGAAAATTTTACAACTATATGTGATACAACCCCTACTAGTCACCTAAATCATGATTTGTAACTTAATGTGTTCCAATTGGACATGTTATTAATAGGATCAGAACCTTACCATATTGCAACAAGCCTTCAGTATTCTTTCTTATTTCTAAATTAGCCAGGTGACTGAAAGTGTAGTTTAGTGTTTAGGCATATGCTTAGAGTGCATGAGACCCTGGATTCATTTCTCAGAAAACACACACAATAAATAAAGGAATAAGTAAAGATTCCTATGCTAATGAATATTCATTAATTAACTCAATTTAAATTAGTTAACAAAGATTTTGGATTTTATGTTTAAGCTGTAGAAAATAATTATTATAACATAGAATGACAAAATTAATGATTTAATTTGATCAAATACTAAATCCTATACAATTTATAGAAATAATGGTGTATACTGAACTATAAACCAATATAAGAAATTTCAGTAGTTCATATTAACAAAATTAAATCTTCATAAAATAACAAAACTAAATCTTATTAGAAATTAAAATGTATGCCTATTTTTACTACATATAAAACAGTGAAGAAATTTATATATAGCTTTATTTATATTTTAAGTCCAAATTATTTAGCCAGTCTTCTTGTTTTAAAGATTCATCATAAGTTCATGGACTTGAAATTTTACAGAATTTTTTTTTTTGTTAGCTTGTGGTTTCTATGAGGAACGAATAGTCTTTTCTTAAAAGCCTAGCAGATTTAAATTTAAAATTTGTTTTCTCCATTTTTCTGAGAAATTTAGATTTATCGGAGTTCTTACTTTTCTCCAAACCCCAATAAAAACAGAACTACTTTAATTTGGGGGCATTTATAGTCTCTTATAATAAAATCCCCAAAGGTATGGAAATATTTAAAATTCACACAAAAAGAGGCAAAGACTTTTCCCAATTACAGGAATGGAGCTTTTAACTTCAATTTTGCAACCTCGGCCACAGGACGGTGAATAAAAAGAAACACATTTCAGGTGTGTGAAGTCATTTTTATTTTCCATTATTCAAAAAAATATTTTCATTATTAATTTGGTCTCACGCATGGCAAAATGAGCAAACCAAAGAAAGCCAACAAAGATTTTCTGTTTTCTCTCACCTGACAAAATAGATTCCCATCATCCTGTTGGAAATTGGTCATCTCTGAGACACAAACCAACTCACTTAAATGTATATGGGAGTTCCATGGACTGTGCAGTGAGGTCAGCCAGTGGCTGCAGCCCTTGCCTCTGGTTGTGAGAGAAGACTCAAATCACAAGTGTGATAATGAACAGACATACTAAGAGATTTAGTGGAAACCTAGAAACAAACCAGAAAAACAGCAGGGGGCGGGGAACCACCTAGGAAACATCAGGTCAGCAAAGATAAAGTTCTAGGACAGGTAGAACATGTCTGATCCAAAAGTATAAAATCTCAAATGCTCTAAATCCTAAATTTTTGTTTGCTGATATTGACACCATAAGTGGAAAATTGTACACCTGACCTCAAATAACAAGTCACTGTCAAAATGCAAGAGAACAAAAAATATTGTATAAAATTACCTTTGAGCTATGAATATAAATGCATATGAAACAAAAATGAACTTCATGTTTAGACTTGCATTGTCACTAAGATCTTATTATACATATGCAAATAGTTTAAACTGTCCCCCACCTAAATAACCTGAAATCCTACTAGTTCTAAGAATGTTGGGTAACAGAAGCCTGTACACCAGGCATTTCAAAAACCTTAAAAATATAGTGTTCACCTTGAAGCAAATTGACTGCATCTTGTCAACAATGCAGTTTAATTTTCTCTGGTGGATAGGTCCACTTTGGCATCTTATAAATAATCTCTAGAACTGCATAAATTTATTTTTAAGAAGTTAAAAACATTACTTGCATACAAACATTGAATAAACATATCAAATATATTATTTAACTCATTAGTTGACAACAAGGCCATTATAATGGTTATTCTTTAAAAAAATAATTTCGAGGAACTGTCAATTTCTAGGCATTTTATATGCAGAAATCAAACAAAAGAATTTCTAGTTTGATATAAAATAATTTAATATCCCATAAGGCAATTAATGTATGATTTTATTTTTTCCCCTGAGCAGAAATCTAAACGAAATATCACAGTTCTAGTCTCTAATCAAATAATAAACAGCAGAATCAAACAGAAATTCTCCAAAGGAAGAAGAAAAACTTTGGGCTATTTATTTTAACAATGCCTCAGTGAAATAACTGTCTGGTTTTCAAATTTTGCATATTTTTTTAGTTTTTAAAACATGTTTATAAATTATGGATAATATTTGACAGGTGATTGAAAATGAAAACACATGTTTGAAGACATGTAGTTTGCACTCAACTAATAAATATAATAGGTTAATGAAACATTTTTAGAGATACATCAAAATATTTTTCAGAGATGCTCTAATATGGCTCTCAAGTAAACTTATTTGGGAACATAATACATAAATCTCCTGATCTGAAGTAATTCAAATTTGGTTATAATGTACTTAAAGGAAGATGAGCTACTTACTGCCTCTAGATTTCAACAGAAAATTTATACGATTCCTATATTGATTGCATATTGAAACTTAAGGGATACATTTAATAGTCTTAATTAAAAATGGAATATAATTATCTATTAACCTTCAAAGGTAAATTATAAGTTTTTATTGTTTTGTGTCTATAAGAACTATGTGTTCCATATAATTTAAAGATTAATTTTTTAAAAACTCAGTGTCACATAAGTTATGTACAACTTATTTTGATAGAATTGATATTTTCATACCTTATTTTAAATTGTGTTGGCAATGTAATACGACAAATTCATTTAAAATATTTTTAATATTGATAATTTTTCCCATTTTGTATTGATTGGTGATTAACAGAATCTGCGTTTGAACAAGATCCCCAAGTGATATATTGCATATGGATATATTATGTTTTGAAAAATCCTTCTATAGGGAAAACAATGTAGGACCCAGATTCTAATACTGTCTGCTCTTTGGTCATTTTGTAATCTTATATCCATAATTCATACCAGAGGTTGTTTTTTTTTCATCTATAAAATGGGGCTGCCTCTTAAGATTCTTGTGAGCACTAATTCTATGGCTATAAATTTCCAGATATGTTCAAGTCTTTATAACTGTTAGCCATTAAGATAATATTCCCATGTTAGTTCATTGTTATAAATCTTCTGATTAGTTTTGATTATTTCCATAAGTTAGATGTCTAGTAGTGATGATTCTAATATAAACAATGTGAATATACTTGGCCCTTGATCCATATTACCAAATTATTGTTTAGAAGATAAGTTTTCTAATGATGTATATTTTTTCCATAGCTATTTTAATAATATTTAAAAAAATATTGTGTTTTGCTTTTTTATTGTAAATAACATAGATCATTTTATTCAATTAACAATTTATTTTCTTTTATAATTAAACCTTATTTTCTATAGAAAAAAGATGATATTAAACTTTTAAAAAAAAAAATTAAAGCTGAAGTTTCCATTGAATATCATAGAACTAAAGCCAGTCATCATTAATATTCAAGGTCCCCATGTAATAATTAATTGAATAGGCAAATGTGTTTCATTTCAAAGTTCCAATTCCTTGAATAATTGTAGGTAGATTAGTGGCTCCAATTTGTAGTCTCTGTTTCAGCAACATTAGCATCACCTGGAAATTAATTAGAACTGCTCCAGCCCCTATCTCATGATCAGAGATTCTAGGAATAGGCCCAGTGATTTGTTTGTAATAAGTTCTGTAGGTAATACTGATCCATGCTAAAGTTTGAGAACTGTTGGTAAAGGTCAATCTCCAGGAATATTTAAGCAAAGTAATCTTATGAGGTTTTCTGGTTAATACTTCTGGAGCAGCCAGCAAATACATGAATGTCACACATCTAAACTTAGTTTAATGCATTTCATTGGTACCAGCTTGAGTTCCTGGACTCAAGTGTTCATCATTTAATGACAGTTTCTAGACCTTCTGAACGTTTAGTATTTTCAGTGTGATAAATTCCAGTAATGATTATTTTTTTTAATGAAGGAAGACTTTTCTAATTGCTGGGCAAGCTCAAAACAGCTGCATCTAGATTTATTCCTGGAGGGCTTTTGAAAACTCTCACTCTGTAGCCAGCTCTGAGCTCATAGTGGTTTCATCATGTCAGGCCTAGAGATTTTGTGGCTACATAATATTCTCTTTGGTAATGTTCCTGCCCCTGTTCTGTTTATTTTCATCTTGAGCTTCAGAGCGTAGGGTGTTGCCAAGGGCACTAAGAAATGAATACAGCAGAGGGAATGGAAGTATGATTTTTAAAAGAAAAAAAAAGGGGGAATCTAAACCTAATTTTTGCCTAAAATGAATACACCAGATGTTCATTATTAAGTTGCATATTTTAATGATCTTAACCCTGTGTCAAATTTCTTTAAATCGAGAAATTACAGGTACAAATCAATGGGCCCTGGGCTAGATGCTGTTATGCTGCTGGTCTGTTAGGGCTGCTGTAATAATTAATATAGATATGGGTGGCTACAAGTAGCAGATTTTTTTTCTCTCGTAGTTTTTGAGGCTGGAAGGTCCAAGATCAAGATGCCAGCAGATTCAATGTGTAGTGAGGACCAGCTTTTTGTCCACAGAGAGGTCCTTCTTCCTGTGTCCAAAGGGCAAGATGGCTCTCTGAGATCTCTTTTATGAGGCCAGTAATCCCATTCCTGAGGGCTCTGCTTCCCAAAGGCCTCACATCCTAATGCCTAAGCACATTGGTGATTAGGTTTAGATATATGAATTTGAGGGGTACACAATTATTTAACTTATACCATTGACTATTGAAAGAAATTTTGGATTTATTGAAAACCTTCCATAGACAGAGTAGAGTATATATGTGGAAACAATAAAGAAGCTCTTAAGATGTAGAAATGATTTAATGTTGATGTAGTTTGGTTACCTAGCCCATCAATGAACTCATTCCTGGCAGTAGTGATTAAGGGAACAGTATTCATACACTGGCTTTCTTCACTGGGAGGGATCATAAAGAAAATTCTGCATCTACTATGGACTATAAAGTCTCATATTCTCAACTTGGGCGGCCTCACTGATGTGCTTTTGTGGTAAGCTTCTCTTAGCTCATTGTGCTGACCTTTGCAATGTGTTAGGCACACCCCCATCAGACTGGAACATGATCTCCCCACTTAGCAGATGACTTACGTTATACCATTCAGATCTCTGTTCAAATTATCTCATCAAGAGAATGTTGCCTGGGTTCCAGCCCCTACCCAGTAGCATCCCTGGAATTACCTGTCACTTATTCATTTTTTATTTATCTTTTTCTTAGGGGTGGGGGGGTGCTTGTGGATTGGAACCCAGGGCCTCATGCATGCCAGGCAAGCACTTTATCACTGAGCCACACTCCCAGCCCCTTTTTATTCATCTTTATATCACTTATAATTGTAACACACATTACACATAGTTTATTTATAGCTCTCTTTTACTAAAAGATGAACTCCAAGAAAGCTAGGAATTTGTATTTTCTCTATTTTTCTTTTTCTTTATGCCTTTGACATCACAGTATAGGACAGAGTCTGAAACAGATTACAGAATTGAATACTCTTTATTAAATAAATAAACAATAAACTCCTAGGTTGTGTCCAGTTTTGCTTCTGTTGAACAGGCTACTTATGATCTTGTCAGGAAAAGAGCTGTCTTCAACAATTCTCTTTGTCCAAACATTCTTCAAAAATTCAGTAAAAAAATCTGTTTACTGATAAATTTCCCCATTTGCTCTATTTCATAAACTTAGGAGTTGTCATTGATTAAACTCATACTACATTCTAGATTCTATGAAAAGTATGTTTTATTTTACTTCATCATTAAGCTCTATGAATATCCAAATTTTCACACTGCCCTAGAATTAAGAAGAGTTCAATAAATGCTAACCATGCCAGAAAAAAAACAGCAACAATAAATAAACACTAATTCTTCTTTAATATGATAATCATGATAATCCTTCTAATCTGAAGATAGCTGTCATAATCTTTTGGGTCACAGCACTTACTTAGCATGTCTGAGAACCTGGGTTCAATCCCCACCACTGGAAAAAAAAATCTGGATTTCCCCTTTTGTTTTTAAGTGTCTTTGTTTTTTTTTTTTTTTTTTAAAAAAAAAAAAAACACAAATCCTTATATGGTTTACCTCTATATTTGTCTCTGGTAGAGTTTCCATTTCTAAATAGTGTTTTTTATAATGAGTCCTGGGATGGAAAGCAATATTTCTAGTTAAAGTCTACCTTAGTGTTACCCTGCCAGTAAGCTAGTATGGAATTTAGGCAACATAAAATGGAAATGTTTCTATGAATGCAGTCTTAGATTGTGGTAAGTTTCAATTTAATTTTAATCATTGATTCTCAATGAATGCATTCATCAAACAAAACCACATGTTCCTTTACATTTCAATTACTCCTAAGCCAAATGACCCTTACTATGATTGGGCATAAATGCTGGAATATAAAACCTACTACAAGTATTTTATTTTTAAAAAAGTTTCAGCCTATTATTTCAGATTTTTTGGAAGCTATTTATATCTTGATTTGAATATCTAAAATGGCAACTATCCCTCTTATTTTTATATCATCAGAATATTTTTAATTATGTAACTTGCATGCAAAAAAGCCAAGATCCCTTTATTTTGCCTCAGTAGAACTTCATGTTTTTTCCTTTGGTTGGTCACATGCCTAGGTCTTAATTATGTACATATGACATATTCATCTTGTGTAACTATGTATGTTCTAGAAGAGATATATTCTTTTCTGAACAATGATACATAAATAATGATCAGTCTCCACACAAGAATTTTCTTTTTCTGAGAATTAACAGTATCAGAAAGTCCTTTAGCCCTACTCCTTTCTAGTATGAAACATTGTTATGTAAAGTCCCTTGGCTCTTTAAAAACCACAAGTGGTCCATCTCCCTGCATGGAGACTGGTGGAGGACAAAGGACACAATTGAGCAGTGAGGAAATCACCACCTGTTAAGTTATTCTCTTATTTCCAGTTTAAAACTTTGCTTTCATTCAGAGTCTTACATATCATTGAAAGTACATATATATGTATTTATAACAGAGCCAAAGCTTCTTTACTAATTTGGTCATCTTTTGGAGATACAAATACTTAATAGTTTTAGATATACCAAAATCTATCATTATTCCACCCATGTCTCTCTTTTCCCTATAAACATACACCAAGACAGACTAAAATTTATGCCTTTATGAGAATGCTATGTCTTTTGTTTTTCAAATTTCCCAAACAAATCCACATTTTTTCCAAAGAGAAGACAGTTCAGTTGTAAAGACTCACTTCTAGAGTTTGTAGCAGAGTATTATTGTCAGAGTGAAATACTATGCTAAGTGCCGAACAGTATTTCTTCCAAAGTCCATTTTTAATACTTTTTCAGGTATTGATAGCAAAGTTGCTGATATATGATTACGGAGTCAACTTTGATATATTTCTAAATACTAGAGAATATTTTATTTTTAAATTTGAAGTAACTATTTTCTCTCTAAAATGTCTCAGATATTATCTGTAGTCGTTCTGTGGCCCAATCTTAGTATGTTTTCATACTCCAGATTTTAATTATGAAGACTGTACTGCATTCATTTGAAAATATTAAAAGTGCCCAGATACTCAATGTATTATATGTTATACAGTCTCATAAGGCTGAAAAGAATCTACCCTGAAGAAAACTTGTGAGTTATATTATCACCATTATTATTTAACTTTACATTTGCTTCAAAAGTTGGGATTATCATTCTTGTTATTTTTTTTCTATAAACCTTCTTCAATATAAAAAGAGGGATGCAACCAGGTGCAGTGGTGCACACTTGCAATCCAAGTGACTCCTGAGACTCAGGCAGGAGCAAAGCCAGCCTCAGCAGCTTAGGGAGGCACTTAGCAACTTAGGGAGACCTGTCTCTAAATAAAATACAAAAAAGGGATGGGGGTGTGGCCCAGTAGTTAAGTGCCCCTGGATTCAATCCCTGGTAGAAAGAAAAAAAAAAAAAAAGGAGGAATGCAATTTTTATTGTAGTTAGCATTTCTTTTACAAATATCAACTAATTTTACAGTTATTTGTGACTTGCAAGCACTGGTTATAGGTTTATACCCTAGTTTATATACAAATTTCTAGTATTTCAGTCAGCTTTTTCACTGCTGTGACTTACATAACCCAACCGGAACAACTGTAGAGAGGAAACATTTACATGGGGGCTCACAGTTTCAGACGTCTCCATAGACAGCCTGCTCCATTCCTCAGGCCTGGAGGTGAGGCAGAACATCTTGGCACAAGAGCATGGGAGAGGGAAGCAGAGACAGTGACTCCACTTGCCAGATACAAATATATATTCCAAAACAATGCCTCAATGCCTTCAATGCCCCACCTCCTCCAGCCGCACCCCACCTGCCTTCATTCACCACTCAGTAAAACCATCAGGGATTAATTTACTGATTAGTTTAAGGCTCTTACAACCTAATCATTTTCCCTCTGAGCCCTCTCACTTTGTCTCACATGTGAGCTTTTGGGGAACACCTCACATACAAACCATCATATCCCGATTCACTGAGATAAAGTTGTATGAGTCTAAAAAATAGAAAGTGACGCTCTGATATACATATATTGTGTGAAATGATTACTACAATCAAGTTCGTGTACATCTATTATCTCACCTAGTTAGCCTTTATGACATGCATATTTTTACTTACATTATTTTTAACCACAATATATGTATCTGTGCACACCTACTTATAAAACAATATCAAAATTTGTTTTGTGAATCTTTTATATATCTACGTGGAGTCAGCAGGAATTAAGGGCAGGTTGTGTTAACAAGCAAAACAAGCTGGTGCAGACTGAAAAAATGATGGTGTGTGTAGTGTGTGGTGTGTGTGTGTGTGTGTGTGTGTGCGCATGCACATGCGTGTATGTTCATGCTATTAATATTGATATTGCCTCCAGAAAATTTGCTGTTACATGAGTTGTGGTTTAAAGTACCCTACGTAATCCAAACCATGAAGAGCAGTTAGAAAGTCAAATTTAATGTGAAATATTCAACGTCTATAACTACCCATAAAAAGAAGTTGATTAAAAATCATATCTGAAATTTTATCAAAGTGCCAACTCTAATTGTGGAACTGCTATTTTGGGATCTCTGGTTTGATATATGGACTTAACCTCTAGAACCATGAACCAAAATATACTTTCCCTCTTGTCAGGTATTTGGTCACAGCAATGCCAAACTGACTCACACAGGCACAGAAACAAAGACTCCTCTTTCTCTCAGCTAACAGCCCAGAGCTGTTTCCTTCCAGCTCCTTGTCAGAGAACCTTCTTACTGTCAGCAACAGGATATCAGAATTTCTCATCCTGCCCCTGGTGATCTACTATTGAGGTTAAAGAAAAGTACATTGGGAAGCAGGCTCCCTTCTTCCATCTATCCCTATTCCTATGAAATGAAAGCTCTATCTCAAGCATTCTTATACCTGCTTGTGAGGTAGTAGTTCCACGCAAGAAGAGAAGAGCCATGAGGACCTCAGGCTTCTATCCTGCCCACCCAATCTTCCACTGAGCACCAAGCTGCTAGAGCAAACATATCACTCAGAGAGGAGCTGCTCATTATCTTTACCCCCAGCTCCAGAGTTCCACCTCATGAATTTTTCTTGCAGGAGAAACAAATCATACAAGAGAACATTCCTGATCCCTTCCCAAAGGAGCGGACATCAGCTGCAACAGTTTGACTGTGAGGTGTCTCTTAATAACAGTGGAGGTTGTTGAGGTGAAAAACATTAGGAAGAAGCTTCTGACTTTAATGAAAATGATTCCTAGACTGCAGCTGAGTCGTTTTAGGAGGGAACTGAGAAAAAGGAGAGCTAGAGGTGTCAATGCACAGGGGACTGAGGAGGTTTCCAGGAGGAGAGGAGACCTCTACCAGGACCTCCCAGGGTTTTGACCATGTCACAAAAAATAAGCACAAATTGGGTTTGAGCAATAGATTCAATCTGAAGGAAAAGCACACACTCAAGGATGGAAGTGTAGTAACTCAGAGAGGAGTCTTGGTCAGTGTCTTGGTCTGGGTATTAACATATATTGAGAGCCAGGAGCTGGGGGGCTGAAGTCAGTTTGGGGTCATACTGTGTCAAGCCAGCTTTCCTTCCACTGTTGCATTGCTCTTACATGTTCTAATTATGTTACTTCCTGTATTGCATGTCTAATTAGCATCTTAAAAATCAACCTGGAGGTATGCATCATACAATTATCGTAAGGTTAGGGTCATTTCCTGGTTACCAAAGACTTAAATGCACATACTCTCTAAAGAAGTGATTTCTCCAGATGCCTTGATGCCTTGTGGTTATCTTGCAGGTTATTTATTTATTTGCTTTTTCCTCAGTCAGTTATCAAACTGCAGACAAGGATTTGGGCAAAGGACACTGACAGGTTTGCCCATGAGTTGTTTGTTTTACATCTCTTGGTTTATGGGTATTTCTCTTTTGAGACTCAGTTTTTACTCTGAGTCTCTAAATTCCTGTCTCTAAAGGAAGCTTCTTCTCCTTTTTCTTATTTTTAGTGCTAGGGACCCACTCAGGGCCTCACACATATTAGGAAAGCACTCAATTCCTAAACTACATATCCAACCCTGAAAGGAGTCCTCTTAAAGTCAGAATAAATGTCAAACATGGACCAAGAAACTTCCTTTGAAACAGCTAGAATTTTAGTATAGAAATTTATTCAGGGCATTGTGGAAGCAATGAGCAGTCAGTCTAAAGCAATAGAGTAGTCAGTCATTAATTGCTAGAATTTTAACGGCTGTGTGTGGTCAGAGAGAGGAAAATAGAGATACCACCTAAAGATAGATACTACCTAAAGACCACCATTATCATAAGAAGACTGTGGACATACCAAAGTTGTGTCTTACAGAGGAGCAGACTTAGATACCTAACACTGATTCAAATTTTATTCCTTTCTTCTCTCAGGGGACTAAAAATGTAATTATATATAAATATTAGTTCTATCATCTATTGTTAGGCTTATGATATAGAGAAATGTAAGGCATGTGTAAAGTATTTGCCAATGTTATCACAGAGTAGATGAATGGGAAGAAAGTCATATGGGTCCAAGCAAATAACCTCAGATGGTAAATATTAATTAGAGGAATGTATTGTTTGTTTTGTAACATTAATAATTATTATATGTACAATGATAACAAAAATAAAATAGTAATACAACTACATAGGAGAAGTATGTTCATATCTGATTGGAAAAAGTTATTATAAATCTAAAGTAAATTCTGACAAGTTAAAATGTGTATGGTAAGCCCTAAAGCAATCACAAATAAATACACCCCCACACACACACACCCACATTAAAAATGAAAGGATCCTGGTGTGGTTGTATACTCCTATAATCCCATAAGCTCAGGAAGCTAAGGCAGGAGGATTGCAAGTTCATGGCCAGCCTGAGCAATTTAGTGAGGACCTAAGCAACTTAGTGAGACCTTGTCCTAAAAATTTTTAAAAATTTTAAAAAGGGCTGGAGATGTGGCTCAGTGGTTAAGTGCCCCTGGGCTCCATCCCTGGTACAAGAAAGAAAGAAAGAAAATGAAATGAAAGTGTTGCACTAGAAAATATTCACTTAATACCTCTCAATAAACAAGAAAGTATCCAAAGAGAAATAGAAGAGGAAGCAAGAATGCATATAGAAAACATAAAGCAAAATGCAGACAAAAACCCTACAATATAAAGTATGCACATTATTCCATCCTTCAGTTGAATATGAACTGTTTGGACAGTCTAGTAAAAAAAAATAGAGATTTTTGGCCTGGATAAAATAATAATCCAACTCTCTTCTGTGTAAAATAAACATAATTTATATTCAAAGATCCAAGTAAAATAAGTCAAAATGTGAAAAATATATCACACAAATGGCAGTTACAAGAAAGATGGATTGACCATATTGATATCAGACAAACTAGACAATTACACAAAGAGAGTGACACTATATAGTGATAAAAAGTCAATTTAACAGGAATATATAATAATTACAAACATGTAATGGTGATGACAAAAATGGGTGATGTAATCTATGAAGCAAATAACAACTGAAGTGAAGGCAGAAATAGTTCTACAGGAAAAAAAAAAGAAATAGTTCTACAGTAATGATTGGAGACTTTATTAACCTTCTTTCAATTTTGGATAAATAGGCACAAAATCAACAAAGAATTAGAACTGTACAATACTATGAGCCAATGAAACCAAACAAACTACAGAGCATGATACTGAGCAACAATAGTATAGATATGTTTCTCAAGTGCACAGAGGGCATTCTCTAGAATAGACCACATGTTAGGCTGTAACAGACTTAACAGGATGAAAATAATACAAATTTGTTCCTGACCACAAAGGAACACATTTTAAAAAGTAGGAAACTATACCAATAGGAAAAGAAAACCTGTATAGTTACAAATATGTGGAATTTATACACCACTCCTAAAAAAACAATGAATCAAGGAAACATAAACTGAATAAGAAAAAATGGCGAGAAAAATGAAAATGAAGGTGTGACATATACTAAAACTATGATATGTTGTCAAAGCAGTGTTTAGAGGAAAATTCATAGCCATAAATGCTTACAATAAGAAAGAAAAGTTAAGTAATTAACTTATTAACCTTCTGAAAAAAGAAGAGCAAACTGAACCTAAAGCCGGAAGAAAAAAGTAAACGATAAATATTACATTAAAAATGAATCAAATAGAGATTGGAATAATAATAGAGAACATTAATTAAACCAAAGCTCATTCATTTAAAAGATTAAAATATAAGAAACTTTTCATTCAAATGATGAGGAAAAATACTCATTGCTAAAATCAGCAGTGAAAGAAGGACATTACTACTGACCTTAAACAAATAAAAAAAAAGAATAATATGGAAATTCTCAGCAAAATATTAGCAAGAATGAAAAGTTTGCTTGATATATGAAAGCCTGTTATTGTTATATAGTTTATCAATAGAATAAAAAATGAGCATTTCATTAGATACAGAAAAAGCACTTTATAAAAACCAATACCTTTCATGGTAAAAACA